>NC_133658.1:522461951-523661951 GCF_037893015.1 Macrotis lagotis
TGCTTGGACCTATTTAGAGACTTAATCCAAATTTGTTTTAGGAAATGCTCTGAGAGCTTCCTAGTTTCACTCCACCACATTGGAGAAGTTTTTCCATCAACTTTTATTTTTTAATCAGGTATTGAGAAATATTTTTAATGAGTTCTAGGAAATGATGGCTATTCATAAAATTAAACTGAGTTCTAAAGTACTTCAAAGAAGAATATTTACTGGTCACATCTGATCCAGGCAGTGACCAGAAGCAATGGTTCTTTGTCAGTTTTAATTATTTTACCACATAAACATGATCAACTGAAAATCCAAAATAAAGAATTAATATATGAACATATCCAATATGGAATCATGTTTTTCCAGATTATGAATAACCATTATGATAATTTAAAAATAGTTATTCTCAGAGGTGATGTGAGAGGTCCAAGCAAAAGTATGTAAAATGCATTTAAAAACAAATAAAATTCTCATAATGAAAACATATTCTTGCTACAGTTCAATAAAGAAAGATATTTGATGATATATGATTATGTAAAGGTGTGTGAAGGAGTCAAATTAAATCAGGTCAACATTACTAAATTTTCAATATGAGCAGTAACACCTAAGACATTAGCAACATTTGAGCCTTTGAGAAGTCAGGGGTTGATTTGTGTTTTATGATTGATTAGTTCTAATAAAATTATAAATGTAATATTTTAAAAACATTTTATTTTGTTAGTTATTTCTAATTTACCTTAAAGTATTTTAAACATTCAGTTATGATATTGAGTGCCAAATTCTCTGACTCCTTCCAACTCCTGTCACTGAGAAAACAGTACAGTATCAGTTATACATGTGAAATCATGCAAAATATAATTTCATATTAGCAAAATTGGAAAAGAAAACACAAAATCCCCCAAGAAAAATAAGACAAAAATTATACTTCAATCTGCAGTCATAGTTCATAAATTCTATCTCATGATTTTGACAGCATTTTTCATCATGGTTCCTTTGGAATTGTCTTGATTAATTGTGCTGTTCAGAGTAGCTAAGTGTTTCACAGTTGATGATCATTAAAATTTTAGATTACTGTTTACATTATTTTCCTAGTTCTTCTCATTTTACTTTGTGTAGTTAATCTAGAGCTGATAATTCAGTTTATACTTTGTCTTGCATTTTTTGGACAACTTTCTCTTATGTATTTATCAGTATACCATTAATCATATAATCTAAGAATTTTTAGCCAATTATAATACACCTTGATTAAATGAATTATATTTTTGCTCCATGCAAAATAATTTAAATAAGAGTATAAAATACAATAAAATTATATTTAATTGTAACATATTCAATTTTATGGGATCATGTATCTTTAAAAGCATAAAAAAGTTACGTATAATTACAACATTCTGCAAAATAGTGTAAATATTAACAGCTGCATTTTAAAGATTTTTTTAATGAGCTCAAGGAGCCTTATATGAAGATGATCTCAAAGTTACCTTCCAGCTGGAAAATCTTTTGATCTTAAGTGAATTACCATACTGCAGAAGTTTGCTTGCTATCTAGACTTTGCATGGATATTAAAGTTCACTTAATCCAAACCTCTGTTTTTATAGCTGAAAAGGCAAAATTAGAAGTTCAGACTCGTGACATAGTTAATAGGTCCAACCAAATCTTTAAGCAAGGTTTTCTGATTCCATATTCAGTGTTCTTTCCACAACCCCATCCTGATGGACTAATAACATAGGGATTACCTGAATCCATACCTGGGTAATATATCAAATCAAAGAATTCTCTTCTGTCAGTCTGTGACAACCTATGATACAATAAAGAGATACGTTCTGTAGGGACTAGGATTAGGAATTCAATTTTAAGAGGTATTTTGAGAGCAGGTATATTAACCTTTTAACTGTATTAAAAATAAGTAGATAGAAAAAATATGACTGTGAAGAACAGTTTTAGTTGTTAAAATAATCATTCAATTATTGGTGAAATGGAGATGAAGTTATAATCATACAAAACATTAGCCTACACTAAATTCAATTGGGTAAGGAGAAGTAATGAGTCAATTTTCAGTTTGTCATGCATTATTCCTTTTTTATTAGAATTCAAAACAAGATACTAAGTACTCTTTTAATAAATTAAAATCTAAAGAGGACGTGGTAAAGATCAACTTCCAATTTGCAGTCTTTTCTGAAAGTGATATGTACACAAAAGATCAATGTGTAACTACTGATTTAGTAGAATTCTTCTCTCAAACTGAGTAGAGAAACTGAAAGTCAGTGATTTATTTTTAAATTAGAATTAAAGGCAGAATTTTTTTTAATTTTCCAATGTTAGGATTATGTTTTAGAAGGTTGCTGAGTGATTGTTATATAGAATTCTCAAAAGAGACAGTAAGAGATACACATCATTTTTATTTGTGGCTTTATATATTTACTCTGCAACTGTTGCTCTTACTATGTTGAAATTGTTTTTACTCGATAATCCATGTTTTTATAATGTGATTAGAATGAAAAGGTATGTTCCTGGAAGTGGTGTCAAGATGAAGACATTCAGAGTAGCTGTAGATGAAGAAAAGTGATTTGGTGTTAGTGGTGAATAAACTTGTTTCTTAGAGAAACAAATTTAGATTTTGTTACAGTAGGATCATTCCTGTGTAAAAATTTTCTGGATCACTTAAACCTCAAATGATCTGTCCATGGTCACAAAGCTAAATTGTATCAGAATTTAACTACTTTTCTGTATTTATGTTGTTTTTTTTTTTTTTTTTTTTTTACTGTATTTGTGTTGTTATTTTTCTCTTTTTGAAAGGCCTGGATAAGTTCAGTTCATTGACATCTGGTACTATAGAAATCATTAAAATAGAGAGTAAAATAATACCATTTCATTTCCTTCCAATCCTTTTCATTCCCTTCTATTCTATTCACATCATTCTATTCCCTTTCCTTCTATTTCATTCCCTTACCTTTCCTTGTCATGTTACATGGACCCTATTATTTAATAGTCTATTTTACTTATACAATATGAGGTGCTTGTTATTTGATGTTTTATTTACTTAAAATTGATTTGAATTTTTAATTAAAAGTTATAGCATCCACTTGATTTCTCAAAATGTGGGGTTTAAGTTCCATTAGTTGTATTAATTGAAGTTCAAATTGAAGTCCAGCATCTTATTCAGCATAGACAGCTGAAATTTCCCACAGAGTAGAACTTCCCACTGTATCTAAATTTTGAAATGTACTTATAATGATCAGAATTTTTGGCACCAGAAATCAATTCAGGTAGTAATTCTTTTCTAAAAATCATGATAGTTTTAATATTTATTAAACATCAGTATATATTTATTGTGTAAACAAATTAGTAATATACTTTTATATTGAAATACTTAAGATCTTCGGTCCTTCCCCTCAAGGAGAAAAAAGTCTTATATTCAAACCCTAAGGTTTATGTCTATAGAATGATTATAAAAAAAAAAAATTTGCAAAGAAAGTGAATAAATCAAAAATTCAAACAGTAACATTAATACCCAAAGACCCTCAAAAGGTGCTCAAAAGACATGTTTTTAACCAAATGAATTATAAATAAACAAATTTATTCTGCTCATTGACTGGTCTAGTGAGGGGAAAGCAAACCCCTCTTTATATCATTCTTAACAGCTGGCACCATAATTTTCAGCCATATGCTACCTCCATAACTCAGAAAGATTAAGGTACCCTCCGACACAGAATAGCAAAGTAAAGCTAAGCTGTACAATTCTAATGGTATACTTATACAAACTAACTGTTTTTAAGATAATGTGTCTCTTGTGATTTGATACTCTCTCCTTTGAAATGTAGGGTTTGAGAGTCAAATAATCTAGTATGATTAGATAAGTAACTCTGGACCAGATGTGGACCATGGATTCATGCTGCTTCAAATTCTTGGTACTGATGTACATTATGTTTGAACTCTGGAGCAATGTAACATTTGACTCTACACTAACATTGATAACAAGAATGTTAAAAGCAATATTGAGTGCTTCAAAGAACAATAGACAGTGAAGTCAATAAAGAACTGTAAGATGATTCTCAAAGTGGTTATCTAAGCAAAACTTATGCCATTTTTGTTATGTTGAAGTGGGAACATCTATTGGTCCTATAGATTTTTTATCTACTTGGCAAATTTACGAGACTATGTTTGTTCATGAGCTGTGGATTCCCATCAGAGTGAATCATTGCTATTTATGCTGGCTTTAGCCCAGTTCCATCACTGTTATTTTTTTCCCCTCTGCTGCACTATATAATGAATAATGATACATGTGTTGTGCTCTTATGCTCCTACATATCTCCACCCACCCATCTTCTGTTCCACCAGTGAAAAAAATATCTACATTTATTTGTTAATTTTTCCTATGGTGTTTCTAGATGTTGAATTTTTTTCCAATTTAAATTTTTGTGGCATAATATGAAGATGTGAATGTTTGCATAAATATGTTACAGAGCCAAAATTAGCCATTTAACTTAAAAATGGGCAGAATTAATAACTACCAATTCTCCCTGAAAAATAAAAATTACAATATCTTAAGAATAGAAGGGACCAACAGGGAAGTGGAGCCAAGATGATGGAATAAAAAATGCACTGCAGTCAATCTCTTCCAACATAAGCCTCTGAATAACATTAAAACAACTTGTTAATATGTTGTAACAGAGAGAATAAAAGGTAAAAGTGAAATATTTTGCTGTCCAAGGCAACTTAGTATATGGGGAAAGAAAGATATATGAAACTGGAATGGGTGTTGACCACGAACATATGTAGAGGAAGAACCAACTGTGAACCATGGAGATGGCAACAACAGTAGCAGGAGTGGCTTCAGAAGTTCTCAAATCAGAAAACTGAGAGATGATCAGCTAGTAAGAACAGGATTAGAGGACAACTTGTACTTCAGACCCAGGTGTGGACTAATTGCCTATACCCACCTCCATGCAGCAGTACCAAGGAGGAGAGGAATTCTTTCCTGCAGGTAACGAGCAGTGAGGAACAGTAGTAAATGTGATTGAAAGAGATCAATGTGACTTCCTGGGCAAGGAAAAAGGGTACAGATCCAGATAGCAGTGAAAGTACAGCTTTGTATAGCACACAAACTTAGAAGCACTGAAAACATCAAAGCCCCCTGAAACTAGCTCTGAAAAGAGCAGCACAAAAAATTCTGAAATTTTGAACAGTGCTCCCTACCCTAAGAACATGGTCTAACATGATTTTTTTTCATTTTTTTCCTTGGGGAGTAAATTTTTTTTAGTATTTTAATTTGTCCCCAGTTACAAGTACAAAATAATTTTAACATTTATTTTTCACACTTTAAATTACAAATTCTCACCCTAGTTCCCTCTCCACCCAAATATTGATAAGACAAGGAATTCAGCAGAGTGTGTACGTGTGAAAGCAAGAAAAAAAATTCCAGAATTGTCATGCTGGGAAAGAAAATATGAGCAAAAACAGTAAAGAATAATTGCTTCAATTTGTATTAAGATACCATCAATTCTTTCTTGGGGGATGATTAGCATTTTTTCATCAAAAGTCCTTCAGGGTAGTCGTGGATTATTGTTTTGCTGAGAATAGCTAAGTTATTCAATTTTACAATATTGCTGGAATTTTGTACACATACATTTCATTTTTCATAAACTCAAATAAATCTTTCTATATTTTTCTGATAGCATCCTGCTCATCATTTCTTATTATAGAAATGTATTTCATCATAATCAGATTCCAGAATTTGTTCAGCAATTCCCCAATTGATGGGCATCCTTTCAAACTTTAATTCCTTGCTACCAGAAAAGAGCTGCTATAAATATGTTTGTACATATATGTCCTTTTCCTTTTTTTAGAATCTCTCTTGAGATTCCAACCTAGTAGTCATAGAGCTAGGTAAAAGATTTTGCATTATTTTATAACCCTTAGGACATGGTTCCAAATTGCTCTACAAAATATTTGAATCAATTCACAACTCCACTAATTGTGTTCTCATGCCTCATTTTTCCCACATCCCCTCCACCATTTGCTATTTTCCTTTCAGTCCTGTTATTCAATCTATCAGGATTGTTCAAATTGACATTTAGCTAATCAGTGAGTTAGAGCTATTTTCATTTGGCTATAGATAGTCACCTAACACTGATTGCTTCATATCCAGGGCCATTTATGGTCATCTTGATTTATATTTGGCCATTGGATCTAGATGGCTCTGGAGGAGATAATGAGACTGGTGAGTTAGTATAGCCCCCACACCCACTCAAATTTGATTCGTGTGCTGTCATGGCATCACCTTCCTGATGTCATGGTCTTCTTTAAGAATGAAGAACAAGCATCATCATCATCTTCATCTGAAAACTCTTCATATATCTTGATCATTTATCAGTTGGGGAATGGTTCTTATCTTTTATAAATTTGACTCAGTGTTCTATATATTTGAGAAATAAAGACATTATATGAAAAACATACTTCATTTTTTTCAGTTACTATGGCTGGCTGTATTTCCATTCATTCTATCACCCCCATTTTATTTTTTCTCTCCTTACATTTTGTATCTCCTCAAATGTTCTGCTTCTAACTACTGCCTTCTCTTCTCCCATCTCCTTCCCCAATTTTACTGTAAGGTGAGTTAAATTTCTATACCCAATTGAATATGTATGTTATTCCTCCTTTGAGTCTATTCTTATGAGATTATGATTCACTCCTTCCCCCCACCCCATGTCACTACTCTTCCCTGATAATTTATCCCATTCTACTTCTCCATTTCCCTTTCTCCCAATACACTCCTCTCTCATCTCTTTAATTTATCTTTTAGATATCATTTCTTCTTATTTATTTCATACCTGTCTTTAAATACACTCTTCTAACTGTCCTAATAATAAGAAAGTTCTTATGAGTTACCAGTATCATCTGGTAGGATATAAAAATGTAAATATTTTAGTTTAAATAGTTTCTTATAATTTCCCTTTCCTGTTTAGCTTTGTTGAAAATCAAATTTTCTTTTCACCTCTGAACTTTTCATCAGGAATATTTGAAAGTCCTTTATATCACTGAATATCTATGCTTTCCCCTGAAAGATCAAGCTTAGTTTTGCTAAACAGTTGATTCTTGCTGTAATCCAAGTTCTTTTGACTTCCAGCATGTCATATTTCAAGTCTTCTGGTACTTTAATGTAGAAGCTTCTAAATTTTGAGCTACCCTGAATGTGACTTTATATACTTGAATTCTTTCTTTCAGTCTGCTTGCAATATTTTCTCCTTGATCTGGCAGCACTGGGATTTAGCTATAATATTACTGTGTTTTTATTTTGGGAAATTTTTCAGGAGGTGATTTCTTTTTTTCTTTCTTTTTAGGTTTGCAAGGCAATGGGGTTAAGTGACTTGCTCAAGGTCACACAGATAATGAAGAGTGTGTGTGTCAGAGACAAGATCTGAAGTCCTCCTGACTCCAGGGTTGGGGTTCTATCCACTGCACCACCTAATTGACCCCCAATTCCAGTTTTTAAAAAAAATTATTTCTTCAGTGAGTTTTTGTACTTCATTTATTTAAGTCTAGTTTTTAAGAAAAATTTTTCAAAGAATTTTTGTGCTTTTTTTGAACTGAGTACTTCTTTTTAAGGCATTCTTCTCTTCATTGGCTTATTATACCTCTTTTCCTATTTGGCCTAGTCTGAATTTTAAAGTGTTCTTTTTCTTCTGTATTTTTATGGCACCTTTACCAAGTTGTTACCCATTTTTTGGTGATTTTCTTACATTATTCTTATATCTTTCTATTCCCCCTCATCTCACTCACCTGATTTTCAAGATCCTTTTTGAGCTCTTCCATTACCTGAGAACAATTTATATTTTTATTGGAGGTTTGGGATATAAAAGCCTTGACTTTGCTACCTAAGTCAGACTGTGTGATTTGATTTTCTTTGTCCTCTTTGACCTTTCTATAATCATAATGATTTTTTCCTGTAATTTGTTCATTTCCCCAGCATATTAATTGACTTGAAATTCTTTGCTGCAATAGGATTCTGCTGCTAGACTGGAGGTTACACTGTCCCAAATTCCAAGGGTTTTGTGCATTGTTTTCAGAGACATTTCTAGGGACCTGTCAATTTTCAGCAGAATGATCTAAGGAGAGGCGTTTTAGCCTGTGCTATGGTCTGTGAGTGATGAATACTCTGGTGTAATCATGCTCCTTCTCACCCTGGGACTGCTACCCAGAACTGCAGCCTTTATCTGAGTACAGACAGGACAATAGAGTCTTGCCTTACTCCTAGCACAGTTAGCCCTGTCACCTCCTGACCAGTTGTTCAAGTCCTTTAGGATCTGTGGACTAAGCTGTGGAAGCTGCTTTTGGATTGCTGGGTCCTGGAACTGGATTGCACTTCTAAGTTGTTTTGGCATCTTTGGGCTGAAAGATCTGAAAATCCCCATTGCTGCACTGATTCAATCACCCTGAACACTGCTCCTAAATTTGGTGCTTTGCACTAGTGCATGCTCCTCTCTCACCTGGATTCAATAGACTTTACTGTTGTCCTTTGTTTTCTGAGGCTGGGAAATTGTTTTACTCCATCTGTTGTGGCTTCTGCTGCTCTAAGAATTTATTTATAGAGTCATTATTTAAAGTTATTTGCAGTTTGGAGGTGGAGTTCAGGGGAGTTCCTGCCTTTACTCCACTATCTTGGTTCAGCACTTTAACATAAATTTAAGAAAAATAAATAGGCTGGGTAAATGAGTAAGCTTGGGAAAAAAGAACCTGACCATAAAAATATACTATGATAACAAGAAGAGTGCCGGGTTTTTATTTACAACGCCGGCTTCTTTATGCTAGTCCGTCCTCTTACTCACCAGTCCAACGCGTGATGAGTCTTTGGGGTACCTCCGGCCCCCACTCTTTGATGGGGGAAGAACCAGACAGAGCGCCTGAGGTGGGTAATGAGTCTTTATTCTTCTGTGATCACATTCCCGCTCCCCCCCACCTCTCAGCAGACCCTTTTATCCCCTCTGTCCTCCCTCCCATGAACTCTTACTCAATGAGGGGCCGAGTTCTGTAACATTCCCTTATAAGGTGATTATGTTTCCCCCTCTAAGCGACCGCCAAGCCTCTTCCCCCCGCCCCCAACATCTCCCCCTTTCTGTTTTACAAGGTTATCACTTGGTGTGACCTTAAGCGGTGCTGAGGTTAGCCTTAAGCGGTGTCATTTCTACTGGCCTCTGATAGCCGGGGGCGAGGAACCCTGTCTTAGGTCATCTCCTTCAACCCAGGACCTTGCCCGTCCTAGGCGCCCGACACCCTCAGGGCCTGTCTTAGGTGGCTGGGTCAGGAGAAGTTGCCCGTCTTGGGGTTTACCTCGTCTTACCCCTAGGTGTCACATGTCATGCATGGCGGCTAGCCAGACTTGGGGATCCGCCAGGGGCGAGGAACCCTGTCTTAGGTCATCTCCTTCAACCCAGGACCTTGCCCGTCCTTGCCCGACACCCTCAGGGCCTGTCTTAGGTGGCTGGGTCAGGAGAAGTTGCCCGTCTTGGGGTTTACCTCGTCTTACCCCTAGGTGTCACATGTCATGCATGGCGGCTAGCCAGACTTGGGGATCCTCCCCCGTCTCCATGGCCATGAAGGCTTTCTGAGTAAGAAGCATATAGCCCCTCTGTCGCCTAGCTAGGCGGCAGAAAACAGACAACAAGTAGGGTGATTCCCAGAATCAGCGTCCTTGTTCACCCTCAAGGGGGTATCCTCCCGCCATCTGGCAATCCCTCCATGGTATGGGATCCTCGATGTCTTCCCCTGTGGCCACACATGAGGGGCCCCACCGAGGCAGAAGGGAGCCCCATCGATGTATTGGTCACTAGCAGGCGAGGGTAGATCGGGGAGTTCCGTGCTACCGGAAGGGGAGAGGGAATAACTCGGAGTATTCCCCATGTCGGATTTCCTTCAGATGGAGCACCTCCAAGGATCCCTACGATGATCAGAAGGCCTGAAAAAGAAAGAAATTCCTCTCACCCCGTAGGGTTGGGCATTAATCAAGGTCTCTTATCTTGTAAACAGGGAGCCATCTTTCTGGCTCTTCTATCTTATCCTCGGGATGAAATGACAGGTGGCCCCTGTCTTCTGTTCTTTACCGTTACAGGGCCATGCCAACCTCCCTCTTCATCTCTCCACATGACTTTAGAGCCTGGTAGGGCCTTGGTGGGAGAGGGCAGGAGTGTTGGTTCTTTCTTAGCATGTCCTTTTGGGGAGAAAAATCTCTGGGCGGCTGTAGTGCCGTCATCCCTGACTTGTAGGAAATTCATGGTAAATAGTACCTGAGACAGGTCTGAATAGGTCAGTGACCTGCCAACTCCCCCTTTCTGTTTAAAAAGCATAGTTTTGAGTGTGCGATTTGCTCTTTCTACCAAAGCTTGGCCAGTGGGATTGTAAGGGATCCCGGTGGAATGGGAAATGGAAAATTCTTTGCAAAAGGAAGCAAAGGCTCTCGAGGTGTAGGCAGGCCCATTATCGGTTTTGATAGCCGAGGGGACGCCTAAGACAGCCATCTGGGCATATAGATGTGAGAGAACGTGTTTAACCGCTTCTCCTGGCTGTAGAGAGGCGAAGGTGAAGGAGGAGAAGGTGTCCACCGAGACATGGATGTACTTACGACCCAGGTGAGTAATGTCCATCTGCCAAAGAGCATTGGGGCCGTCCCCACGTGGGTTAGACCCCTCTGCGGGGAGGGCTTGTCTAAAGGGAGCACAAGAAGTGCAGGAGCGCACAATTTGGCGAGCCTCCTTCCGGGGAATGCTGTATAGGCGCCGGAGCGACCTGGATGACAAGTGATACTTACCATGTGCCAGCTGGGCAGGTGTGGACAGGTTTAACAAGAGAGCCCTATCTGCCTCCGAATTGCCCTGGAATATGGGGCCGGTGGAAGAAACGTGAGAGCGCACGTGAAGAACAAACAGGGGGGTGGTTTCTATCACGGAGGGAGGATTGCAGCTGTATAAGGAGTGGGCTAATGGAAGAAGTCGAGGAAATGAAGGCATCTTCTAAACGAGGGATTAGCATGGCACAATACATACTGTCAGTAATAAGATTAAAAGGGGGTGTCTCTGTAGAGACGGAAAGCCTGAAGTATAGCATATAGTTCATTCTTCTGAGTGGAGTCAAAGGGGGTATCAAAAATCCAGGTGGCGGGTCTAGCAGGGTCATGGACCACAGCACGGCCCAACCTGGTAGCGTCAGTGAAGACATTAGGGGCCGGTCACTGGTTCTGGGGGACACTAGAGGGCGCGGGCGGGGAAAGGTGCAGTTCAGCGAACACTCTAACCACGGGAGGTGGCGTGAGTCTGGTCTGAGAGAGGGTAGTCAGGACAGTGGCCCCAAGCGATAGATCTATCAACTAGCGAGTGGGTCACCTCCTCTGGGAGGGTAAAGTTGAGGACAGGCAAGAGGCCAAAGAGACGCTGGCATCGCTCTGAGGCCTGAAGGCAAAATAAGGCCAGGGCCTCCCACCGGTCCCGGATGATGCTCTTAGTGGACCGGGGGTATAGCCATTCAAGGCATCCATGTCTCTGGAATAAACATCCCCAGCCCAGGGAACTGTCCCCCCAGTGTGTGGAAGAGGACAGGCGACTCCGGGTCGTATTGAACCAAGAAGGAAGAGGTTCTGCGGAAAATTTCCGAGAGCGCCTGTCTTGCCTGGGGGGTCCAACTTCTAGGGGATGACAGATGGGAGTCGCCTTTAAGGACATCATATAGAGGTTGCATTAAGGAGGATGGGAGGGGCATAGCGGGACGCAGCCACTGTATGGCGCCAACAAGCCTCTGAAAATCATTAAGAGTAGTATATCCCTCGATGTTGATCGGAGGAAGTGCCCTACTAATCTTTCCTGGAAAAATCCTATGCCCCAAGTAATCATAGGGGAAATCCATCTGTACCTTTTCCGGGGCTATGTGAAGCCCCTTCTCGCGGAGGACATGGGTGGTGCGTTGCAAGCAAGCCCGAGCCCCCGTCACAGAAGGTGCTGCAATCAAGATATCATCCATGTAATGTATGAGCATGCAATTCGGGAATTCTTTTCTGATAGGATGTAGCAGAGTATCCATGTAAAGCTGGCACAGGGTGGGGCTATTGGCCATTCCCTGCGGTAGGACGGTGAACTGATAACGTTTACTGGGGGCTTGGAAATTGATCGCGGGGAGGGAAAAGGCAAATTTTTCTTTGTCCTCCGGGTGGAGGGGAATGCTATAGAAGCAGTCTTTAACATCAATCACTATAATAGTCCACCCTTGCGGGACTGCAGTGGGCATAGGGAGACCAGGTTGGAGGGTCCCCATGGGTACCATTTTGGCATTTACTGCCCAAAGATCAATCAACATTCTCCAACTCCCCCCTTTCTTTTTTATGACAAAGACGGGGGAGTTATACGGGCTAAGGGACGGTTCCACTTTGTTCTCGTGCAGGAGGGTCATTACTATGTCTGTGAGGGCGATGAGCTTTTCTTTTGTCAGGGGCCACTGCTCAACCCAAATAGGTTTCTTATTAATCCATGTTATTCTGGGGGAAAAGCTCATCTCTAGAGTGGCCCCAATTAATTTCCCCGCAGGCTATCATGGGTGGCAAGTGTCAGGTTAAGCTGGCTCAAGATATCTCTACCCCATAATGCATAAGGGAGGTCGGGTAGGCACAGTGGGGTGAAGAGTCCAGATTCTTCCAAAGCTGACCACCGTAAGGCGTGTGCTGCTTTCATGGCAGATCTATTGCCCCCCACCCCCGTCACTGCTTGAGGGCTCTGTAGGAGTGGCCACTCGCGCCTCCACTGTCCCCTATTTATGACAGAGCAATCGGCTCCAGTGTCAATTATCCCTTCGAGCTTCTGATTTTCCACCGTGACGGTTAACAGTGGTCGCCCAGAGCTGACCGGGTGGACCCAGTTCACATGAGCGGGAGGGGCCCGCAAGGGCAGCGCCTTTCCTACCTCTTGGCCCTGTTTTACCAAGGTGGGAAAGGGGTGGGGGTTTGTGACCCTTACGGATGTGGGACTTCCGGGACCAAAATTGACCTGGGTATGGGTGACTAAGTCCACACATCTCTCTCAGCCCCTGTGATGAGCGCTGGGAAAATATTTAGCTCGATGGGAATCATCGAGGTTTCCCAAGGCCCGATCTCTCTCTGCTGTGTCCCTTCTCTATAGTCAACCCTCACGGGGATAGTCACAGTAATGGGGCCGCTGTCTTCGAGCACGGGGGGGGGGCCCCGTGGCCGGGCCCCTCCCTTTCCCTTTTCCCGACTTCCCTTTGGATCGGCAGAACCTGGCTATGTGACCTGGCTTTCCACAGGAATAACAGGTCGGAACTGAAGTGGAGGGGGGCCGCTGCCTGCACTGTGCTTTGAGGTGCCCTGGCTTTCCGCACCCAAAACAGGTGGGTCTCACCTGCATACCGTGAAGGGCGGTCAGGAGGCTATCCTCCCGGTTCTCCATGGCAGTCACTAAGGCTTGAATTGAATCCTCGCTGGGCATGTCCAGCAATTTGTCAACAATTTCTTCTAATGAAGCGTCGGGGGGAAGGCTGCTAATGGTTGCGATCCCTTTGGAGCGAAGACCCTCTTTAATCAATTGTCTCATAAGTAGATCAGATCCCGGGGTGTCTCCCATTATACGAGTCACTGTCTCTTTAACCTCGTTCACAAATGAGAGGGGTGTCTGATCTGCTCTCTGCTTCAGCCCAACCAACTTCTGTGTGGCTCTCCCCCCTTTCATGGCTCCAATCTTATCCCAAGCTGCAACATGTGTTTCTTTAACAGTCTCTAGCTCAAACTGGCCATACTGGGCCTGAACAGCAGGGTCAGTATAGGCTCCAGTTCCACACAGGAGGTCAATGGCTAAATCCAGGGGAGTATAACCCCGGGATTTTGCCAGCTTAGAGGCCTCTCTGCGGGCCTGAGCCTTAAAAGCTAAATATAAGGAGGCATCTAGGCACGCGGCTGCAATTTCGTCAAAGTCAGCAGGGGTCCAAGGGTGCGTAGCAAAGAGGTTTTGCATCAGTCTTTTTACATAAGGGGAGCTTGGGCCGTATTTAGTCACGGCCTCCTTAAGTTCCTTAAGCATCTTAAAAGGGACAGGGCGGTAGTCTCGGGCTCCGGTAAGGGGGTCCGTAAATACCGGGTAGAGGCCCCAGTCATCCCAGTCCACCTCCTCCCCTTTCTCTATTGCTATGGAGGCACTGGTGGCAAGTAGGCCGGATGGGCGGAGCCCTTGAGGGGATCTCTGAAGGGCGGACAAGGAACATGGGGGATTTTTTGCCTCTGTTTCCTGGCTGGGCCGCCAAGCCTGGGGCGCGGCAGCTGTCCAATCAGCGCGGACTTCTCCCTCCTCGTCAGCAGCCTCCCGGTCCCACCTACTCACGCTCCTCTTCCTGCCACCCCTGAGGACTGTTTGCACCCCTCCCTTCCCGCGCTCGGAAACTTCCGGCCCTGAATCTCTAAGTGTGCCACATTCATCGCCCTCCCCCTTTTCATTCTGTCTCGGTAAGGAGGGGCATGCGGCATTTTCTTCTCCCTGGGGGCCCCTTGTTCCCCCATTGTTTCTTCTAAGTTCCTCCCACGGATACAGGGGAGGGGGTGGCCTTTCCTCTTCCTCTGAGCTCTCTGAATCCGATCCCGCCAACGAGCTACCCACCTGAGTGCTGATTGTTCGTGCCAAAGTCACCTTCTGGGGATGCAGGGCTGCATCCACTATCTTATACACTGTAAAATCCTTGGGGGTCAGTTTTCCCAGGCAGGTGTCATTATAGGAGGCCATCTGCTGCCCTACCACCTTCCATTTATCTGGTTGGATCCCACTATGTTGCACCCAAGGGCAGATGTTCCAGATATTCTCAACAAAAGCACAGCACGTCTTGATAGGTAATTTACAGCCATGCTTAGCGCAGAGTTTATAAAGCTGCACTGCAACGACCTCTTTTTCCTCCGGCTCAAAGGCGGGAATACTATTCCGGCCCCCCATGCTGTCTACTAGCCGAGGCTGCAATCCTAACAGGTGGCAGAACTGGAAAGTTCCCGTTCGGCAAAAGAGAAGGAGGCAGCAGGGCACAATCAGACAGGCCAGCACGGCAAGGAGCGTGATTAGAGCAGAAGGAGAAAGGGAAGGGAAAGGAAGCATAGTCAACACAATAGGGATATGTCCCTCAGGCAATATCTGAGAGTAAACGCCCTCTCCTTCCTCCCGGTCAGAAACGACCGAGGCTGTCTGGAGAATCCGACCAGCGGATTCAGACGTTCCCTAGCAAAATCAGGTCCCTGTTCCGGGCGCCACTTGCCGGGTTTTTATTTACAACGCCGGCTTCTTTATGCTAGTCCGTCCTCTTACTCACCAGTCCAACGCGTGATGAGTCTTCGGGGTACCTCCGGCCCCCACTCTTTGATGGGGGAAGAACCAGACAGAGCGCCTGAGGTGGGTAATGAGTCTTTATTCTTCTGTGATCACATTCCTGCTCCCCCCCACCTCTCAGCAGACCCTTTTATCCCCTCTGTCCTCCCTCCCATGAACTCTTACTCAATGAGGGGCCGAGTTCTGTAACATTCCCTTATAAGGTGATTATGTTTCCCCCTCTAAGCGACCGCCAAGCCTCTTCCCCCCGCCCCCAACAGAAGAGCAAGGCAAAAACTCAGATGAAGACAACGATATCTTCATAACTACCAGAAAAGCTCCAAATAAAAATGTTATTTGAATGTAACCCCTACAAAAATTAATGGGATAGCTAAAATAATTTTCAAAATCAAATGAGTGAAGTAAAATTAGGAAAAGAAATGATAGTGGTATAAGAAAATTCTAAAGAGAAAACACTGAGGTAAAAGAGGTACAAAATAACTAAAGAAAAATTCAACTTAAAATAGAATTGTCCAAATAGTAATAAAAGGCACCAAACTTCACTGAGAAAAATAATCTATTAAAAAGTATTGCCTAAGGGGTGGCTAGGTGGCATAATGGATAAAGCACCGGCCCTGGAGCCAGGAGTACCTGGGTTCAAATCCGGTCTCAGACACTTAATAATTACCTAGCTGTGTGGCCTTGGGCAAGCCACTTAACCCCATTGCCTTGCAAAAACCTAAAACAACAGAATTGACCAAATTTTTTTTCTTAAACAATTAAAGTTAAAGACTCCAGGAGACATCCATAAATAATTTAAAAAAGTAAAATAATGAAAATGCAAAACTTGGAAAAGTAACTGACCTGGAAAATAGATTAAAAAGGGATAATTTTAGAATCATTGCATTACCTAAAAGTCAGGGTAAAAAAGAGACTACTCATTATATTTCAAGAAATTATACAAAAAACCCTTCATATTCCTAGAAATGGAGTAAAATAAAAATTGAAATTATTCACTCACTACCACCTGAAAGATATCCCCCAAAAAGAAAACTTCCAGCAATATTAGATTCCAATTCCAAAGTTGCCAGTATAAAAAGAAAAAATAAAGCAAGTGGTAAGAAAGAAACCTTTTAAATATTATGGAGGAAATGTCAGAATTGCACAGATTAAGACATTTTCGTACTAAAGGAGCAAAGGATTTTGAATATGATGTTTTGGAAGAGAAAGATGGTATGATTACAACCAAGAATAGCTTGCTTGGCAAAAATAAGCACAAACTCTTAGGAGAAAAAAATATTTAATGAAATAAAACACCCTCATGAAAAAATCAGAATTGAATAGAAAATCTGACTTTCAAATGCAAAACTGAAGAGATACACAAAAAAGGTAAGCATGAAAGACAAATCATAAGGTATTAAATAAAATTAAATTTTTATATTCTATATGAAAATATGATACATGGCACTCCTTCCCCAAGACTTTATCATGATTAGGGCAATTAGAAATATTTACATAGATAGAAAGCTTGGAAATGAATCAGTTGTATTAGAATAATATAAAAATCTCAGTGAGAAAGAAAGAGGGATGCAGTGGAAAAATAACTTTAGGTAAAATTCTAGCAAGTAGAATAAAATAATATATCAGAAAGATAAACTATAAGCAGCATGGAATTCATCCAAGGTTTGAAAGACTGATTCAGTAATGGGAAAACTCTAATCATAATTGACGATATCAATAACAAACTAACAGAAATAAAATTTTATCAGCAGAAAATATTTTTAAACAAAGTATAGCATGTACTCCTATAAAAAAAAACATTTAGAAAGCATAGGATACAATCAATGATGTATTAATCTGAAACCAAGAGTAAGTATTATATGATCTTGGCTGAGTCTGTTAATCCTATTGCCTTGTAAAACCCCCCAAAATCAGATATTACATCCAAAAAGGAGACATGAGTGAAGCAAAGCTGGCAAATGAAGGTCTACTTATTGAAGAAGGAAATGTCCACAGTGAAGGGTAGTGTGGTGAAGTGGGTGTAGCTTTTGTGACAAAACTAATCTAATCAATAAGCTTGTATACCTACAAAAAAGTGTCTCATGACTATTGAATTGCCACTTGCAGAAAAAATACCATGCCCCTATCATCAGTGCCTATTCTCCCAACATGACAAATCATGATGAGGTTAAAGAAATTTTTGTGAAGACCACACTAGACTTAAACTGTCAGAGATGTCAGGCTGACCTTGAGGGGAATGGAGTTGGAAACAGCAATAGCAATGGTTACTTACTACTGAAGATCTGTGCATCTCATGGCCTTCTCTTCACCAATACCATCTTCCATTTACCTAAATACAATAAAACATCTTGGATTTATCCTCACAGCAAACATTG
This sequence comes from Macrotis lagotis, assembly GCF_037893015.1. Taxonomy (NCBI): domain Eukaryota; kingdom Metazoa; phylum Chordata; class Mammalia; order Peramelemorphia; family Peramelidae; genus Macrotis; species Macrotis lagotis. The sequence continues at coordinate 522,479,662 of NC_133658.1, forward strand.
GCATCTAATAGACTATGTGATTGTGAGGAGAAGAGACAGGCAGGATGTGAGAGTGATGAAGACAATGTGGATTGCAGAGTACTAGGCAGATCTTATCCAACTTAATTATTCACATTCAACAAAAGTGGTAGCCCTAGGACAAAATGGCTACCAGATGAATTAATGTCAAGAGATTAAAGCACTTCTCTGAGTGGAATAGTTTGTTGCTAACTTAGAAAGTTGTGTCAACAGGCACTTGGTAACAGGAGAGCACAAAAGGAGTGGGCAACTGTCAGAGATTTGGTATATAGCATTGCTTTTGCTTATTTGGGTTAGAACACTTGCAAGTATCAAGACTAGCTTGATGAAAATGATGGGGAAATACAGAAGATATTAAATGAAAAACACCATAGAATTTACAAGCAGGATAATTCATTCCTTTCAATCCTTTGAGAAGGCAGCAATTAATTCCATCAAAAGTACAGTACAAGCAAAGCTTAGAGAAATGCAGGATTCTTGACTCAATAAAAAGATAGATGAATTTCAGTTTTATGCTGATAGTAGCAATCCATATGATTATTTGTGATTCCCTGAAGACTATTTATGGGGCAAAAGCTTATGGTGCATCTCACCTACTCACCCACTCATTGCAAATGTACCACATTGATTAGTGATAGGGACATGATCCTAAAGAAATAAGTTGAATGCTTCCATAGTATTCTCAACAGACTATTATCAGTCAATGCTGAGACCACTGGCTGTTCATCTCAAGTTGATATCAACTCCTCCATACCTGAAATTCCAACTGACAAAGAAATTTTGAATGCTTCTGGGTTCTTTTCATTTGACAAAGAACATGGTGCTCATATCAGCTAAGATTTACAAGGTGTGTGGTGTGTCTATGGTGGTGGTGGGGAGACCCATTACTCATATAAATGTTGACTGAAACTTTCTGGGTTATATGACATGAGAAGGTTATACCCCAGGAGTTCTATGATCTGTCCATAATCCATTTGTATAAAGGAAAAAGGAATATATTTTTCTTTGGAAATCATAGGAGAATGGCTCTCTTAATCCTTGCTGGCAAGATTATTTTCAGAGCCATCCTTAATTTGCTGATCCTTCACCGGGATAATGATCATCTACTTGAGAACAAGTGTGGCTTCAGAAAGGACTGAGCAATGTCAATATGGTGTTTGTTGGCTAACAACTCCAGGAAAAATCCCAATAATGTAGCAGAAATCTGTATCCACCATTTATAGATCTAACCAAGTCCTTTGCTACCATTAGTTTTATGAAGGCTTATGTAAAATTATTTCAAAATTTGGTTATCTGGAGAAGTTCATCAGCATTGTATATCAATTTAATGACAACATACTTGTCCAGGTTCTGTAGAGTAGACATTGCTCTCGAGATTTGCCAGTCACCAAAGGAGTGAAACAAGATTGTTTCCTTGTTCCCATGATTTTCAGTATCCCTGTTGTCAAACACCTTCATTGAGGATGAACCTGGGATCAAGCTCACCTACTGCACTGTCAGGAAATTCTTCAATTTAAAAAAGGATACAAGCCAAGACCAAAGTAGAAGGAAGGTTGATTCATGATCTTCTGTTTGAAGATGATTGTGCAATCAATGTAGCCTCTGAAGCTGAGATGAAGCAAATTATGGATTAATCCTCTGCTGCTTGTGCAAATTTTGGCCCAGCAATTAACACAAAGAAAACTCTATCAGTCAGCACCACAGCATCCATTTGTAGAACTATAGCTTATAGCAAATGGAGAAATTTTGATTAATATGGACAAGTACACTAACTTTGGTAATGCACTTTCCAAAGATGTGCACATTGATAATGATGAGACTGACACACTCATTATCAGAGATATCTCAGTGTTTGGGGAAAAAAGTTTGCAAGAGAAGAGGTATTAGACTAAGTACCAAAATGAAGTTCTACAGAGCTGTTGCGCTGACCTCATTTTATCAGCACTATACCAGGCAATTGTATCAGTTCCATTTGAATTGTCCCAGTAAGATTCTGAAGATCACCTGGAACAGTAAGATGACAGACTCTGAGGTCCTTTCTCAAACTATCCTGCCAAGTATCCAAACTATGCTACAGAAAGTGAAATTATGTTGCAATGGCCACATTGTTTGAATGCCAAATGTAGCTTGCCAAGAGGATTATCTTATGGAGAATTTACATAGGGCAAACATTTACAGGTGGGTCAGAAAAAGTGAAACAAGAAAACATTCAAGGTCTCTCAAGAATTTAGGTCTTGATTATGCAAACATGAGAGATGCAAGCACAGGACATGGTATGCCCTGACCAGAGAAAGTGCAGTGATCTATGTGTAAAGTAGAATTGAAGGAGTTAAAAGGAAAGTGAGAGTTTAGAGACTCCACCCCAGGTGTTCACATGCACTATCTTTACCAGACTTGTGGGTAGACCATTTCCATCTCATATTGGACTGTTCAGCCATAGTCTGACACAATACAAGATTCTACCATGGTGATGTCATTTTGATCATCTTCAAGAATGAAGAACAACAACAAACCAGCAACCAATCAACCAATGGAGCTGTGAACTAGTTTAACCATTTCAGAGAACAGTTTGGAATTATACCTAAATGATATAAAAATATATATACTTTCTGATTCAGCAACACCACTACTAAGTGCCACAGATTTAAAAGAAAAGGGGGGAAATGTATATGAGTAAAAATATTCAGCTTTTTGTGGTGTTAAATAGTAGAAATTTAGTATTTTCACTTAAATAAGTTTCCCAGTTTATTTTTGTTATTATTATTTCATATTTACCACAGTTTGATCCATTCTTTCTCATCTGATATTATATTTGTCAATTTATTCTTTGTTTAAATCAAAGTTCTAGCCCTTACACATTCGAATTTATTTCTTTTGCTTGTGGTGAAAAGTATTTAAAATAAACCCAGGATTTAGGTTTTAACCCACTGCATAAGCCAATAAGTTTTATTCTTTTCCTCCATCACAGAAGAAATATTGCATCACTGCTCTCAAGTAGTTTATATGAGTGTGTTTATGAATAGGGAACAAAAGTTTGACTCCACATATAGGGGGAAAAGAGCAACTCAGTTCACTTAATCTTAATTGACATTAATCTATGACAAGAAAAACAAGTTAAGTGAGTATTCAATAGTAACAATTAATTGCCAGGATGTTAACCTTACTTTTAATGACATTTTTTGAAATTTTCTTTATCAAACAATACATTTTTTTCAAATTAAAAAAAACTTTGTTGCTCACAATAAAAGGGTAAATATTGTTGCAGAAATTCTGATATATTTGTGAAAAGGGTATATTTTGTAGTGGTTTTTAAAAAATATATTCGCATTCAGTTTATGCATAACCTTAGAATAAACAATTTAAACAAAATTAAGGCATAAAATGCTTTTTGCCCAATATACTAATACAGTGATGTAAAAGACCTATATTTGATTTTAGAAGTAGAAATATGCCTATCTCCCTAAAAAAAGAAAAGAACCAGAGAAGATAGTCCTTTGAATCTCCTAGTTTTTTATTTGTAAGACATGTAACCTCCTATTTTACAAGTGAGAAAATTAAAGGTCAAAGAAATTAAGTGACTTGCTGAAGGTTACATAGATAGAAAGTATAAAAGTTAGAATAGGATTACAGGTCATTCTATATCCATTAAGCTATGCTGCTCTTAGCTCTAAGTGATATGCCTAGCAGTACCATTTGATTGATCATAAATTATTCAAGTTTTTTACAAAGAATCCTAGAAACTTAGCTGAGCTCAGATTGTTTGAAAAATCTGCATGAGCTAATGAAAAACAGATTATTTTAGGACCATTTTTGTGTCACCAGAGCTTAGCACAATATATACGGTTTCTGTTGCTGCTGTTTCTGATAAAGCTGTTTAGTCATTCAGGCACATCCTCCTCTTCATGACTCTTTATGGGAACTGGAGTGGTTTGTCATTTCCTTTTTCATTGGAACAAAAATAGAAGTTGAATGACTTGTCTAAAATCACTCACAACTGGATATGAACTCAAATCTTTTTAACTCTAGGCCAAGGGCTCAATCCACTGAGTCATCTAGCTGTCAATCTACTATATAGCAGGCAGTTAATAAGTGTTTATTGATTGATAGAAAATATTAGAGAATCAGTTTGGGACCAAGTTGTAAAGTGCTTTAAATTTTAGACACATATGTTTGAAGTTGAGTCTACAATTAATTGGAATTCAGTAAAGATTACTAAGCATCATTGTGACTTGTTGAGACCTGTGTTTTAGGAATATCATTTATTTTTATTTAAGCTTATTTTTAACATTACTACAATAGCCTTGTTATGAAAGTAAGAAAAATTCCCTTGACCCCACAAAGATGTAGAAACCTCAAGAAAAAATAAAATGAGAAAGGAAAAAGTGTGCTTCAGTTTGTTTTCAAATACAAACTGGCATTCCTTATTCTAAGTCCATTAGAGAAATTACTTCAATATTTTTTGCATTGGTGCTATTGCTAGTTGTATTTTTCTCTATCTTATTCCTCCCTTCCCGATTTATTCTGTTCTTACTCTCTTTTCACCCTGTCCCTCTTTAAAATGTGTTGTATCTAACTACCCTCTACCACAATCTTGCCTCTATCACCTACACCCCTTCTCCTAAACACCATCCCCTTTCTTCCATCCCTTTCCACTCCTATTTTCCTCTAGGTTAAGATAGATTTCTATAACCACTTGAGTGTGTATATTATTTCCCTCTCTGAGCCACTTGCAATGAGAGTTCACCTTCACCTTCCTCCTCATCTACTCCATTGCAAAAGTTTTTTTTTTCTTACCTCTTTTATATAAAATAATTTTGCCCATTCTATCTCTCCTTTCCCTTTCTCCCAGTACATTCCCTTTTTATTCACTAAATTCATCTTATATTATGTTATACCTGCATATTAAGCTCCCTCCTATAACTTGTCTATATATTCTCCTTTTAATTTCTCTAATAAATTAGAAGGTTCATATAAGTTTTCAGTATCATTTCCCAAAGCAGGAATACAAGGAGTCCAATATCATTAATCACTCATAATTTGCCTTTCCCATTCATTCTCTGTGCTTCACCTGAGTCCTTTATAAAGCTCAAACTTTCTGTTCAGCTTTGGTAATTTCAACAGGCAATTTGAAAGTCCCCTATTTCATTGAATGTCCAGTTTTTCCTTGGAAAAATATACTCAGTTCTCCTGGGAAGTTGATTCTCAATTGTAATCCAAACTCTTTGGCTTTCTTGAATATCGTATTCCAAGTGCTACAAGCCCTTAAAGTAGAAGCAGCTAAATCTTCTGTTATACTGACTGTAGCTACGTGATATTTAAATTGTTTCTTTCTGTTTGCTTGTAATATTTTCTCCTTAATTTGAGAGTTGTGGAATATGGCTGTAATATTCCTGGGAGTTTTTTTTTTTTTATTTTGGGATCTCTTTCAGGAGCTGATAAAAGGATTCCCTCAATTTCTATTTTACCCTCTGCTCCTAGGATATCAGGGCAATTTTCCTGGAAAATTTCTTTAAAAATGAAGTCTAGGGACAGCTAGTTAGCACAGTGGATAGAGCACTGGCCCTAGAGTCAGGAGTACCTGAGTTCAAATCTGGCCTCAGACACTAGCTATGTGGGCTTGGGCAAGCCACTTAACCCTATTGCCTTGCAAAAAAATAATAAAAATTAAAATTATGTCTAGACTCTTTTGCTGGTCCTGATTTTCAAGTAGTCCAATAATTTTTAAATTATCTTTACTGCATCTCTTTTCCAGGTGAGTTGTTTTCCATTGAGATATTTCACATTTTTTTCACTTTTATCATTCCTTTGGTTTTGTTTATTCTTCGTTGATTTCCACATAAATTCATCTGTTTCCCTTAGGTTCATTCTACATTTGAAGAAATTGTCTTATTCAGAGATTTCTTCTATCTCCTTTTTGATCTCGCCAATTCTGCTTTTTTAAGATTGTTTTTTGAATTTTACAATTTTCCTCCCCAAAACTCACTTATCTCCCCCCACCCCCACAGAAGGCAGTATGATAGTCTTTACATTGTTTCCATGCTATACATTGATCAAAATTGAATGTGTTGAGAGAGAAATCTTATCCACAAGGAAAAAAATATTAAATATAAGAGATGGCAAAATTTCATAAGACACCTTTTGTTTAAAACAATTAAAGGTGGGGCAGTTAGGTGGCATAGTGGATAAAGCACTGTCCATAGAGTCAGGAATGCTTGGGTTCAAATCCTATCTCAGACACTTAATAATTACTTAGCTGTGTGGCCTTGGGCAAGCCACTTAACCCCATTTGTCTTGCAAAAACCTAAAAAAAAAAGGTAATAGTCTTTGGTCATTATTTAAACTCCACAATTCTTTCTTTGGATACAGATGATATTCTCCCTTGCAGATACCCTAAAATTTTCCCTGATTATTGCATTAATGAAATGAGCAAGTACATTAAGATTGATAATCAACCCCATGTTGCTGTTAGGGTATGCAATGTTCTTCTGATTCTGTTCATCTTGCTCAGCATCATTTCACTTCTGGATTTCTCTGAATCCCCAACCCTCCTGGTTTCTAATAGAACAATAGTGTTCTATACATATACCACAATTTGTTCAGCCATTCCCATTATTCACTCAATTTCTAGTTCTTTGCCACCACAAACAGTACTGCTATGAATATTTTTGTACAAATGATGTTTTTACCCTTTTTCATGATCTCTTCAAGGTACAGACCTAGTAGTGATATTTCTGGATCAAAGGGTATGCACAATTGGAATACCCATTGGGTGTAATTCTAAATTTTTCTCCAGAAATTTTGGATGAGTTCCCAGCTCCACCAATAATGCATTAGTGTCTTAGATTTCACATATCCAATGAATATTGATAATAAAATTTTCTGGTCATATTGGCCTGAGTGTCTGAGAGGTGTGAGGTCTGAGGTGAAACCTCAGAGAAGCTTTACTTTGCATTTCTCTTATAGCAATGATTTAGAGCAATTTTTATATGACTATGGATCACTTTGATTTCCTCATCTGTAAATTGTTTCTAAATATCTTTTGACCATTTGTCAATTGGAGAATGGCTTGTTTTTAAATTGACTTAGTTCTTTGTATATTTTAGAAATGAGTGCTTTGTCAGAAATGCTAGTTATAAAAATTGTTTCCCAATTTACTACATTTCTTTTGATCTTGGTTATAGTGGCTTCATCTGTGCAAAAGTTTTTTTTTTAATTTAATGTAATATAAATTGTCTAGTTTTCACTTAATGATGTTCTCCATCTCTTCCTTGGGCATAAACTTCTTCTCTTTCCATATATCTCACAAGTAAAGTACTCTTTGATCTTCCAGTTTGCTTATAATATTTTTTATGTCTAAATCCTGTATCCATTTTGATCTTATCTTGCTATAGGGTGTGAGGTATTGGCCTAATCCAAGTTTCTGCCATACTAACTTCCAATGTTCCCAGTGGTTTTTATCAAAGAAAGAGTTTTTCTCCCAGAAGCTGGAGACTTTGGGCTTATCAAACAACATTTCCTGGTATCTCTTTTGAACCTAGTCTATTCCACTATGTACCACACTATATCTTAGCCAATACCAAACAGTTTGTATGACTGATGCTTTATAATGTAATTTTTGATCTGGTTGGGCTAAGCCAACTCTTTTTGCATTTTTCATTAAATCCCTGGAGATTTTTGAAATTACTTCTCCATATGAATTTACTTACTATTTTTTCTTTTTTTCTTTTTTTAATTTATTTTTTTATTCTCATTTTGTACAGATTTTTTTTTACATTAATAAAATATACTTGTTTACAAGTAAACAAAATACCCCTCCCCCCATGAATATAGATAGATTTGCTTGGGCGAAAAAGTAAAGGGGAGAGAAAAAAATTAAAATTAAAAAAATAATAGTAATAATTGTAGTTATGGCCAGGTGGCACAATGGACAAAGTACCAGCTCTGGAGCCACAAGCACCCAAGTCCATATCCAGCCTCGTAAACCCAATAATCACCCAGCCATGTGACATGCAAGCCACCAGATCCCCACTGCCCTGTAAAAACCAAAAAGAAGAAGGAAAAAAGACCCAAAATAAAATAAAATAGTAATAATAGTAGGGGTGGCGGACAGAGCATTGGCCCTTGAGTCAGGAGTACCTGGGTCCGAATCCGGCCCCAGACACCCAAAGATCACCCTGCTATGTGGCCCCAGTTAGGCCACACAGCCCCACTTGCCCTGCACCCTCCCCCAAATAATAATAACAAAAAATGTGCTTCAGTCTTTGTTCCAACACCATCAACTCTGTCATGGGTGGATCATATTCTTTATGAAAAGTCCATCACAAAAGTTACTTCCATATTTTTCCAACGCTGCCATTGCTGATCACAACTCCCTCCTTTCTTATTTCTCCTCTACCATGTACTATATTTTCTCTCTCCTTTCACTCTGACTCTGCTGTAGGGTCACTGAGTGGCGCAGCAGACAGATCCCTGGTCCTGGGGCAAAGAAGCCCTGAGCCCCCATACCACCGCTCAGGCCCAGAATCCACCTGGCCCTATGGTCCTGGGCAGGCCATCCAATCCCAACCCCTTGGAAGAAGTAAAAAAGAAAATGTGTTATATCTGACCACTGTCCCCCACGGTCCATCCTCTCCTCTTTATTCACATCCCCACCCCTTCCCCCTGCTCCCCCCTCCTTCTTACTCCAGTTGTCTATAGCCCATTGAGTATATTTGCTGTTTCCTCTCCTAGCCATCTCTGATGAAAGCAAAGGTTCCCTCATTCCCCTTTGCCTCCCTCCTCCCATATCATTGCAATAGCTCATTGTAATAAAAAATTCTTATTATGTGAAATATCTTTAACTATTCCCCCTCTCCTTTTTCTTTCTCCCATTCCATTTCCCCTTTTTTCCTATTGACTCCATTTTTACACCATATTTTATCTTCGAATTCAGCTTTCTCCTGTGCTTCAACTATAAAAGCTCCCTCTACCTGCTCTATTAACTGAGATGGTTCATATGAATATTATCAGTATCATTTTTCTATACATGCAGTTCATCCTCATTAAGTCCCTCATATTTCCCCCCTCTCCTCCAATTTCCATGCTTCACCTGAGTCCTGTATCTGAAGATCAAACCTTCTATTCAGCTCTGGCCATCCCAAAAGGAACCTTTGAAATTCCCCTGGTTCATTGAAAGTCCATCTTTTTCCCTGGAAGAGGACATTCAGCCTTGCTGGGTATTTCATACTTGGCTGCATTCTAAGCTCTTTTGCTTTCTGTTATATTGCATTCCAAGCCCTATGAGCTTCTAATGTAGCTGCTGCTAAGCCCTGTGTGATCCTGACTGCAGCTCCACGATATTTGAACTGTGTCCTTCTGGCTGCTTGTAATATTTTCTCTTTAACTTGGGAGTTCTGGAACTTGGCTATAATATTCCTAGGGGTTGGTTTTTTGGGATCTCTTTCTCGGGGGGGATTGGTGGATTTTCTCCATTTCTATTTTGCCCTCTGCTTCTAGAATATCAGGGCAATTTTCCTATAGTAATTCTTTGAAAATTATATCAAGGCACTTTTCCTGATCATGACTTTCAGGTATTCCAATAATTTTCAAGTTATCTTTCCTAAGTCTGTTTTCCATATCAGTTGTTTTTTCAATGACATATTTCACATTTTCTTCTAATTTTTCATTTTTTTTTTTGTTTTTGAAGTATTGCTTCCTGATTTCTGGTAAATTCATCGATCTCCCTGAATTCTATTCTTTGTCTGAAGGATTTGTTCTCCTCAGAGAGTTTTCTTATCTCTTTTCCATCTGGCCAATTTTGCTTTTTAAAGCATTCTTCTCCTCAATAACTTTTTGAACTGTTTTATCCATTTGACCTAAGCTGTTTTTAGCATGCTATTTTCTTCTGCATTTTTTTTTTGGACTAAGCTGGTGACTTCATTTTCATGTTTTTCCTGCATCTCTCTCCTTTCTTTTCCCAGTTTTTCTTCCAACTCCCTCATTTGATTTTCAAAGTCTTTTTTGATCTCTATCATAGCCTGAGCCCAATTTCTGTTTTTCTTGGAGTCTTTAGATGCAGGACCTTGTGCTTCCTCATCTTCAGACTGAGTATTTTGATGCTTCTTGGGTTCATTTGCAAAATATTTCTCAATACTCTTCCTCTTGTTTCTTTGCTTGTTCTTTTTCCCAGCCTAAGCCTATTTTTGGGGGTGCTTCCTGAGCTTTTGGGACACTCCCACAAGGGCCTCAGTGTGTGAGGTTCTGTCCTCCCTCCTGGTCTGTGAATGAATATAAGCACCCCTCTCTGCCACAGGCCGAGGTGGGAGGGGCCCTGTTGTTCTATGGGCGTGGGCCTAGACTGGGATCAGGATCTGATGTGGTCAGAGCCCCAGAGTCCTGTTCCAGGGGCAGAGGACAGAGCTCTGCAGTCTCTCTCTCTTCACTCCCCTCCCTCAGCTCAATGGGCTCATGCCCTGGGGGCTCCTGCTTATGGGCTCTGCCTGCTTCTGTTCCTGGATCTGGGCTGAGGAAAGACCACCTGCTCGCTGTGTGCCCTAAGGGTTGGGCTCCACATACTCACTCTGGCAGAGGTCCCCTGCTGTTCCCCCACTTTATGCCCGGTGCTTCCCGGGGTGCAGCTCAGGAGATTCCCAGCGCCCTGGGGCTACCTCCAGGAGGCTGAAGTTCATTCGCTCTGGCGGGCCACCCCTCTGGCGGCTGCCCCTCCGACTCTGGGAGCATGACCTTTCTGCTCTTTTCCAGGTTACCTTGAGTAAGAGAACTGCCTCACTGGGTCCCTTTGTGGGTTCTGTCTCTCGAAAGTTTAGTTAGAGTCCTTAGCTGATGCATTTTATCAGAGAGCTCCTAAGACTGGACCCCTTCATGTCACCATCTTGGCTCCACCCCCTTACTATTTTTTCTAACTCATTAAAGTGATTTTTTGAAATTTTCATTGGTAGGTACTTAGCAAGAAGTTTAATTTTGGAATTGTCATTTTTATTATATTGGCTCAGCATATCCATGGTCAGTTGATATTTGTCCAATTATTTAAATCTGATTTTATTTGCGTGTGAAGTGTTTTTTAATTGGTTTCACAAAGTTTCTGAGTCTGCCTTGGTTGGTAGAATCGCATGTATTTTATATTTCATAAATATATATATATATATTATATATATATATATATAAATTGAATGGGATTTCTTTTTCTAGATCTTTCTGCTGCATCTTGCTAATCATATATAGAAATGTTGAGGATTCGTGAGTATTTATTTTATAGCCTGTAATTTTCCTAAAGTTGCCAATTATTTCTCGTAATTTTTAGATTATTTGGGGGGATTCTCTAGTTATACCATCATGTCATCTGCAAAGAGTGAGAGTTTTGTCTCTTCCTTCCCAATTCTATATCCTCCAATTACTTTTTCTTCTCTTATTGCTGAACCTGATATTTCTGATACAATATTGAATAGTAGTGGTGATAATGGAAATCCCTGTTTCACCCCTGTTCTTATCTGGAATGCCTCTAGCATATTTCCATTGCATATAATGCATGTTGATGATTCCAGACAGCTACTACCTATTATTCTGAGGATCAATCCATTTATTCCTTGGTGCTGTATTTTGTCAAACCCTTTTTCAGCATCTAGTGACATGATCATATGATTTCTGAATAGGTTTGTAATTAATTTTACTAACAGTTTGCCTAATATTGAAGGAACCCCACTTTCCTGGGTTAAATCCTACTTGGTCATAATATATTATACTAGAGATAACTTGATATAATCATTTTACTAAGATTTTATTTAAGATTGTTGTGTCTATATTAAATAGGGAGTTAGAGCTATAATTTTCTTTCTCTGTTTTAACTCTTCCTGCTTTATTGGTGCCATAGAAAGAGATAGGTAGAATTCCATCTTCACCTAATTTTTCAAAGACTTTATATAAAATTGGAACAAATTGATTCTTAAGTGTTTGATAGAATTCACTTGTGAATTCATCTGGCCCTGAACATTTTTTCTTTTAGAGATCCATAATGGCCTGTTGAATTTCTTTTTCTGAGATAGGGTTATTTAGGTATTTAATTTCCTATTCATTTCACCTGAACAACTTATATTTTTGTAAATTTTCATCCATTTCATTTGTATTATGAAGTTTATTGACATAAAGTTGGGCAAAATAATTCTGAATTATTACTTTAATTTCCTCCTAATTGGTGGTGAGTTCACCTATTTCATTTATGATATTAGCAATTTGGTTTTCTTCTTTTTTAATCAAATTGACCAGAGGTTTAGCAATTTTATTTTTTTTTCATAAAACCAACCCTTGATTTTATTTATCAGTTCATCAGTTTTCTTGCTTTCAAATTTATTAATTTCTCCTTTAATTTTTAGAATTTCTAATTTTGTATTAATTGGGTGATTAAAATTTGTTCTTTCTCTAATTTTTCTAGTTGCATATTTAGTTAACTGATTTCCTCTTTCTCTAATTTATTCATGTAATCATTTAAACATATAATATATTCCCTGACAGCTGCCTTGATTGAATCTCATAGGTTTTGGTACGTTGTTTCGTTATTGTCATTATCTAGGATGAAATAACTAAGTCTTTCCATAATTTGTTGTTTGATCCTCTCTTTCTTTAAAATGAGGTTATTTAGTTTCCAACTAGTAATGGGCCTATATATCTCTGTGTCCCATTATTGCATATGATTTTTATTGCATTAGGATCTGAGAAAGATATATTCATTATTTCTGCCTTTGTCTAATTGTTCATTAGGTTTTTATGTGCTAGTACATAGTAACTTTTGGTATAAGTGTCATGTACTGCAGAAAAAAAATATATTCCTTTTGGTCCCCATTCAATTTCCTCCATAGGTTTATCATATCTTGGTTTTCTAACAATCTATTTACCTCCTTAATTTAATTCTTGCTTATTTTATAGTTAGATTTATCTAAATCTGAAAGCAGGAGGTTGAGGTCACCCCCCATTGAACTTTGCTGTCTATGTCTTCCTGTAAATCCTTAACTTCTCCTCTAAGAATCTGGATGTGATCCCATTGGGTTCATACATATTTAGCATTGAAGTTACTTTATTGTCTATGGTACCTTTTAGAGAAATAGGAAATCAAATAACTAAATATGCAACTAAAAAATTCTTAAGAGTTATGAGAATCTTTCTCCCAAGTGGGTATATAGCCAGTTTAATCTTATTGGACAGCAGTTTTTTTCTTTATTCTTTTTTTAACCTTTTTCATATGTTTTTTGAGTCTCCTGTTTGGTGTCCAAATTTTCTATTGAGCTCTGGTCTTTTCATCAGGAAATGTTGGAAGTCTCCCAGTTCATTAAATGTGCATCTTTTCCCCTGGAAGAGAAGGTTCAATTTTGCTTACAGTGGATTTTTGACTGCATTCCAAGCTCCCTTGATCTTCAGAATACCTCATTCCAGGCCCTTTGATCCCTTAATATTGATGCAGCCAGGTCCTGCAAAATCCTTAATGTGGCTCCTTGGTTTTTAAATTGATTCTTTCTTGCTGCTTAAAGGATTTTCTATTTTATTTGATAGTTCTGAAATTTGGCCACAATATTACTTGGTGTTTTTATTTTAAGATCCCTTTCTGGACCAGGCTGATGTATTTTTTCAATTACTATTTTGCCCTCTGGTTCCATGATATCAGGGCAGTTTTCCATCAGTAAATTCTGTAATATTAAGTCCAGGATTTTTTTTATCTTCAATGTTTTCAGGAAGGCCAATAATTCTAAGTTTATCTTTCCTCAATCTATTCTTGAGTTCAGTGGTTTTGCTGGTGAGGTATTTTATATTTTCTTCTATTTTTTTGATCTTTTGATTTTCTTTAATAGAATCTTGTTGTCTCATGAAGTCATTATTTTCATAGATTCCATTCTTTTTAAGAGAAGAGTTGTCTTCATTTACCATTTGCAACTCTTTTTCCAATTGGCCATTTCTACTTATGAAGAAGTTTTGCATTTGCCCAAGTATAGCTTTGAGAGAATTATTTTCTTTTTGCATTTGCACAACTGAGGACCTGAGAGAATTATTTTTATTTTGTATTTGTCCAATTGTATTTTCTAAGTATTTATTTTCTTCTTGTGAGATGTTAATTTTTTCTTGCATGGTGTTAATTTTCTCTTGAAATTCTATTCCTAATTGTTCCAATTTATTTTTCAAATCCTTCCTGATTACTTCAAGGAAATATTTCTGGCCTGGAGACCAATTCATATTCTCCTCAGAAGTGCTAGATCTCTCTGGGTTAGAATTTATTTCTTCTTATTAATTCTCAAAGGGCCCCCTTTTTTGGCTGGCCTCTCTTCATTTTACTAGCATCTTGTTTTGGAGGAGGGATTGGCTCTCAGAGGTTTGCTTTTGATAACTCTAGAGGCTTCCTTACCTTGACTTTGTAATTATAAATGGACTGACCAGTAGGGGGTGCTAGTTGCTTTCTCTGGAGTAACTGGCCTTGATTTGAGGCACTCTCCCTATGCCTGGAGGGAGTGAGTTGTGGCAGCAGAGTCTAAACTGTCCTTGAACAATATGAGCTGGGACCTGGGTAAGGTAGTTAATCTCCCTTTCAGCTGAAGGAGCTCTGTTACCCATCCCTGAGCCTGAGGGGGGTAGAAGGGCAGTTAATATTTATTAAGGGAAGGAGGCTCAGCTAAATGTATGGAGCTCAGGAGGTAACTCTGTGCTAGAACTTGCCCTCTAGCCTGACTGGTATTCATCAGACCTCCACTCCCCTAGCCAAAGATTCCATGGCTAAAGTTGGTGCTTGGACCTGCCACTCACCAAAGCCTCCAAGGCTAACACTGATCCTTTGGCTTCACCCTTCTCTCCAGTGACTCTCTGCTCTCCACTCCCAGTTCACCCAGGGTCCCTTGAGACAGATCTTTTGGTAGATGTTCTCCTAGCTTATCTTTCTTGGTATGTCAATTGAATTTCTGTTAAGAGGTTTCTTTCATGATCTTTTTGAGGGGAAACCAAGATCCTTAGCACAGTACCAATCTTCTCTCCACCACCTTGGCTGGAAGTCTAAATTCCCGTCTCTTAAAAGAAGCCTCTGTCTTCTCTCTGGTATTTATTTCTTGCTTATCCTGTAAGTAGCTTGACTGTGCACAATTGTTTGCTTATTGTCTGTCTCATTAGACTCTGATTATTTGGGCATCTAATAAAATATGGGCTTTTTATTGTATTTAAAAACATTTAAAATAAATACTCAGGAAACCTAAGTTGAATCTTATCCCTGACATCCTTTGTGAGAATGGCCAAGCAGTTCCATTTTCTCATCAGGAAAATCAAGGTGATAAAAACAATTGTTCAATGTATCCCTCAAGTAGTTTGTGAGAAAAGTGCTCTGTTATCTTTATTTCTTTCAAACTTAGAGTTTTTGATAGAATAAATTTTAAAGTATCTTTGTTTGTGTGTGTGTGTGTGTGTGTGTCTGTGTGTGTGTGTGGTGATAAAAGAAGTAGTGATAAAATCAGTAAATTCCAGAAATGAGTTTAGAACCCACATCTTTTAATAAAATATGCATTTTCTTCAGTGTTTTTGAAATGTCACTGCAAAGCTTATATGCCTAATATCAATTACTTTTTATTTCCTGAATTTCTCAGTTTCTCTCTTGCACTCCTCTTCCTGAAGAGGTAACTTTTAGGAAAAAGAATAGAAATGTAAGAAATAAGTTTATCAAAACCAATACTTTGGAAATATGTGATAGTATAATGTATTTTTTCATAGCCACAAGCAGTTCCATTTTCTCCTCTAAGTTTGATCTTACATGAGTTAAATAAAGGTACTCTTCTCACAAAATATTTGAGTGATAATAATTGTTCAATCTATCTCTCAAATATTTTGTGAGAAGAGTACCTTTATTTAACTCATGTAAGATCAAACTTAGTTGGTATCATTTAACAACATTCAGTTTTGACATTTATTGTTATTTCTGTTTGAAAGGTCGCTATCATTATAAATTATTTTCTGAGTTCTATTTGCTTCTCTTTTATATTAGATCTTTTGTCTTCCCATATGTCTCTATGTTCATCATATTAGTTTCTTCTTATGTCATAGTGACATGCCATTACACATATGTATTATATTTTTTAGCTATTTCCCAATTAAGCATGGGTAGAAATATTGATTTCAGAACAAAAGCAAAAATAGATCTAATTAAAAGGGATAAGAAAGGAAACTATCACCAAAAACAACAAAATTATATTAACACTTAAACATATAAGCACCAAGTGGTAGAGCACTCAAATTATTAGAGAAGAAACTAAATGAGTTACAGGAAGACATAGACAGCAAAACTAGACTGGTGGGGGCCAGTTATATTCACAAGTGAATCCTGCTAATCAAAGAACAATAAAACAATAAATTTCAATTTCATAAAAATATTTGAAAAAATAGAAGAAGGAGGAATTTTGTCAAATTCCCTTTATGACACCATGGTGCAAATAATCTAAACTAGAAAGAGTCAAAACAGATAGAGAAAAGTATAGACCAATTTTCCTAATAAAAATTGACTAAAATTTCAGCAAAACAGATTACAGCAAATTATCTCTAGGATAATACACTATAATCAGGTAGGGTATATATTTTATTTTTTCCAAATTATACGTAAAATGATTTTATTATTATTATTTCAAATTTTGAGTTCCACCCCCTTCCTGCAGTGAGAAAACAATTTGACATAGACTCAACATGTGTAGTCCTGAAAAGTTCATTTTCATTTAATGGATGCTGTGATAGAAAACAGACCAAAAATTCCCAAGAAAATATAAAGTTGAAAAAATGAATTTACATTCAGAATCCACCAGTCATTTCTCTGGAGACAAATATCGCTTTTCATCATAAATTCATGAGAATTTTCTTGAACCATTATATTGCTGAGAATAAATCTTATTCACGATAGTTTATCTTACAATAATGTTCTGAACACAGTGTTTCCCAATTATGCTCATTTTACTTTGTGTCACTTCATGATTTTTTCATTTTGTTTTTTTGTTTTTTCTTTTTTCCAATTACATGCAAAAATAGTTTTCAACATTCATCATTTTGCAATCTTTTTAGTACCAATTTTTTGTACCACCTTCACTTCCCTCCTCCTTCCTCATGGTAGTGAATGATCTGATATATATTGTGCATGTACAATCATGTTTAACATTTCCATTTTAAGCATGTTGTGACAGAAGAATTAGAACTAAGTTGGGGAAAAGGTTGTGAAATGGAAAGAAGCAACATCAAAAACATTTTATTTCCCTTCATTCTATTTTTTTTCCCTATTTGCATTTTTTCTGGTTTCCCATTATCTGTCCTCAACAACATTTTGCTTCTGCCTGCCCCACACTGTGCTTTCCCCTTTTTCCTTCTACTTTCCTGTAGGGTAGAATAAATTTCTAAACCCATTTGAGGAATATATATATATATATATATATATATATATATATATATATATATGTATATACATCATTCATTCATTCTGTCAGGCAAATCTATTGAGAATAAGATTTACTCTTCCTTCTTGCCCTCTAGTATAATTGGTCCTTTGTACTTTTTCATGCGATGAAATTATCCTCTAATGTCTCCACCTTCTTCTCCCAATGTAATTCTTTTTATGTCTTAATTGTTTTATACCTGTCTTGTGCCCAAACTGTATACTTCTTTCAAACAACTTATTAGAAATAGAATTCTCGAAAGTCATAAACATTATCACCATCAAGATCAATTTGTACCTACACCCTCTGCTCAAGTATACTCTATTCAACTTTCCCAAAAGAAATAAAGCTCTCATTAGCTAAAGTTACCATTAATTCAATGTTGGAGAGGACGTGGAAAATTTGGGACATCAATGCATTGTTGGTGCTTATCCAAACACTCTGGAGAGGAATTTAGAACTACACCAAAAGGGCAATAAAACTGTGCATACCCTTTAATCTAGCAATATCGCTACCAGTTCTATATCTCAGAGAGATTGTAAAAAGGAGGGAAGACTGACATGTACAAAATTTTTTATAGAAGTTCTTTTTGTAGTGGCAAATAATTGGAAATTTAGGTAAATACCATTAATCTGGGTCTGACTGCAAATGGTAGTATATGAATCTTATGGAATTTTATTGTTCTTTGAGAAATCATAAGTGGACTGACTTCCAAAAGGCAGAGAAAGGCTTGCAGGACCTAATACTGAGTGAAATGAGTAGAACCAGAATATTGTACACATTAATAGAAATATCTGGAGGTAATTCAAATATGATATATGTTGTTCCACTCAAAAGTTCAGTGATCAGGGAATATCTTAAGAGACCTGTAATGGAAAATATCACCAACACTCAGAGAAAAACTATGGTGTCTGAATGCAGAGCAAATGCTATTTGTACTGTTTAAAACTTCTTTTATGTTGTTTCTTTATCATGTGTTTTCCATTAGTTCTACTTTTTCTTTTACAATATTACTAATTTTGAAATTTGCTAAACAGGATTACATATGTACAACTTATATCAGATTTTCACTGCTATAGGAAGGCAAGGGAGAAGAGTGGGTGTAGAAAAATGTAGAACTTTAAAGATTACAAATGGATGAATGTTGAAAACTAATGCAATTGGAAAATAGAATAAAATAAAACTTGCAGGTAATACAGTATATATATATTTTTTTTCTTAGTTTTTTTTTGAAGACAAATGGGGTTAAGTGGCTTGCCCAAGGCCACACAGCTAGGTAATTACTAAGTGTCTGAGACCAGATTTGAAGCCAGGTACTCCTGACTCCAAGGCCAGTGCTTTATCCACTACGCCACCTAGCCACCCCAGACATATATATATATATATATTTTAAAACACTAGAAAACAGAGGGATAAATGGAGATTTCATTAAATGATGGTTTTTTCAGATATGTCCAAATTTTCATGACCTTATTTTAATTTTTTTATTTGCAATGATGTTATAAGGGTTTGTCATTTCCGTCTTCAGATTATATTAGAGTAGATGGAACTGAGGTAAATAAGTTTAAGTGGCTTTCCCAGGGTCACACAAGTAATAAGTTTCTGGCACCAGATTTCATCTCAGGAAGTTCGATCACCCTAACTCCAGACACACTTTATATCCTGTGCCACCAAGCTGCTCAGAATGATAAACAGTAATTATCTAAAACCATCAGCAAGTATTATCTGCAGTGGGCATTATTAACTTCCCCAATAAGATCAAGAGTGAGACAATGATGCCCAATTTTACCACAATTATATAAATTTGTACAACAAATACTAGCTATATCAATTATAGAAGAAAAAGAACCTAAAGAATTACAACACCCAATGTGAAAACAATGCTATCACTCTTTTCAGACAATAAGAATTTTACATATAGAATCTAGAGAAAAAAACTAAAAAAAATGGATGTAATGAATAACTTTAGCAAAGTTGCAACATATAAAATAAATCCACAAACAATTAGCATTTTTAATATCATCAACAAAGTCTAGCAGGATGTAATAGAAAGATAAATTCAATTTAAAATCAATGTAGACAATATAAAATACTTGGAAGTCTCCTTGACAAAACTCAAGCACTATATAAACTCAATTATAAAACACTTTTTCTAAGGCCAGTGCTCCATCTACTTTTTTTTAGATTTGAGTAAATTGAAAAATATTCATTGCTCATGGGTAGACATGTTAAAAAATAAAAAAAATGACAATTCTGCCTAAATTAATTTATTCAGTGCCATACCAACCAAATTACAAATAAAAATTATGAATCTAGAAAAATAATAACAAATTTCCTCTGTATGAACAAAGTCAAGAATAATAAAAGCATCAATAAAAAAGTGAAGGAAAGGGCCCAAGTAGTAACAAATTGTACTATCAAGTGATAATCTTGAAAACAATTTGGAACTGGCTTAAGAAATAGAAAAGTGAATCAATGAAATAAATCAGACATACAAGACATACTAATAAATGATCACAGTGGATCTTACACCAAAATAAAATAAAAATGTTATGTGATTTGGTTCTTGTCTTTGTTATTGAAGAAAACAAAAATGATTTCACTCTGTTTGAGACAAATTGCATTGTATCCTACTGCAGCTGATCAGATCAATGAACTCAGAATGCTGTACCACAGGTCTTTACAATCCATGTGAACACCTGGGTGGGTACTCTAAACTTATGGATATCATGTTTTCTTTCAGCTACTTCAATTCTACCTTCCTCATAGATTGCAGAACCCTCACTGATGAGGGACCGTCATGCCAGGAGGTCTTTTGCCAATGTCTCCCATGCTGTACAATTAATTCTTAAATTCTTATGTTAAGAGAGGTGTATCCCAGTAATACTTCTTCTGACCCACCTGTGAGTGAATTTTGGCAAATGTATTTCTGGCATTCTAACAATAAGAACAGTCCATTGTAATTGCACTTTCTGTAGGAATGTTGTAATGCTAGACAGTTTAGCTCAAGAAAGGACCTCAGTATCTGGTATCTTCTGCCAGGTGATCTTCAAAATCTTCCTAAGACAATTAAAATGGAAGTAATTCAGTTTCCAGACATGGTGTTGATAGCCTGTCTAGGTTTCACAGGCATATAGCAATGAAGTCTGTTCTATGGATCTGTGGACCTTCACTTTGGTAATTTGTCTAATAATTCTCTCCTAAGCTTTCTTTGCACTGAATAAGGTTAGGCATAATTGTCATTTTTATTTTTAACTTGGTCTGCCTATAAGCAATGAATATTTTTCAAATTGTTCAGATCTAACATTATTTGTGTGTAGAGTGTTTTATAATTGAGTTTATATAGTTCTTGTGTTTCTTTTTGCAAATAGATTCCCAAGTATTTTATATTGTCTATGTTGATTTTAAATTGAATTTCTCTTTCTGTCACCTCCTTCTAGACTTTGTTGGTAATATATAGCAGTGGCAATGTATGTGTCAACCACATTGTCAATGTGTACCTCCCTGGAAAGGACACTGCCAAGGTAGGGTGTGCGGAAGGACGAGCTAGGACCTCTGGTCTGAGGGCTACTGAGGCCTCTTCAGGGCTGCTTTCCACCTTTGTTGTGGAGCCATCTAACTCTCACCTGTGGCTCCAAGAAGCTGTAGCATGCACAGTGGACATACCTTGGCAAACTATTTCAGCAGGTGAGCTAAACAAGTTGAGGGTAACTAAGGGAGTCTCAAACTCATTGGTGATTGTAGGGGGGTATCTACCCCAAGCATGTGAAGTCTTCCACTGGAGGAATGGTCAGATGAGAACACTTCATTCTAATGGCCATGAAGCCCCTTGAAACAGGTGCTGTGGATCATTTAGAGTTTGGTTAGACATTGAAGACACAATGGTCATCCACTGCATCTAGAGTCATCACCATTTGTCTATACTCTGTCTTGCAGCTGGATCATGGTGATTTTGGAGGAGAAAGTGAAACTGATAACTTCATGAAGCTCTACCTCTCTTAAATCCAATTTATACACACCCACACATCAAAAGACATCACCCATGTAACTTTACTATTCCTATCTCAAAGTCCTGAGGTGACAGGCAAGTGATGAAGCAGCAGGTAATTCATTTTCAAAGAAGACCACAAAATCGGGGAGGTGATATCATGACAAGCGCATGAATTGTATTTGAGTGAGGAGGATGTTCTGCAAAGTCACCAGCCTCACTTTCTCCACAGCCATCTAGGTCCAGTGGCCAGATATGGATCAGATGACTGGAGTGTACAAGTCCACCAGGCAATCAGGGTAAGTGATTTGCCCAAGGTCACACAGTTACTAAGTAGTATGCATCTGAGCTTCAATTTGAACTCCTGTCCTTCTGACTCCAAGGCCAGTGCTCTATCTTCTGTACCACCTAGCTGTTCCAAGGTGCACAGTGGATAGAGCACCAGCCCTGGAGCCAAGTCGACCTGAGTTCAAATCTGTCCTCAGAAACTTAATAATTACTTAGCTGTGTGATGTTGGGCAAGTCACTTAACCCCCCAAAACAAAAAAAAAAAAAGTAAGTTATAAAAGCAGCAGGTATAGATATACTGGGAGCTGCACCCAGGTGGCCCAGGGAATAGGGTTGTTTCCTCACAGAAAGCAGTGGGATTCAGCCACGCCCCCCAGTGACTGCATAGTCCTTTTATGAATGCACTATTTACCTCCTAACCTTGGTTTGCTTACCGTGGCAGATGCAGATCTCATGGTGCTGTCAAGACACAAAACATTCTAAGAAACTTCTTCAAAGATGATTCCACTCACCACTGGTACATGGAATGTCTGCACACTCATAGACAACACAAGATCCAATAGATCTGAAAGACAAACAGCTCTTGATGTGCGATTTAGACATAAAGTGTGATACCATGGGCTAATTAGGGTACTGTCAAATAAATTACCTGTCAAATTTTTGGAAAAGTGAAGAATTTGTGCCCATATAAGATGCAGAGCATTATGGGATACTAAATAGATAATTTTAGTTAAATTAAATTGAAAAAAAATTCCATTAATTTTATTTATTTTTAGTGTTCTTTTTTCGCTTAATAGGTTTTTTCAGTTACATGTCAAAAATAGTTCTCAACATTAATTTTTATAAGATTTTGAGTTCTAATTTTTTCTCCCTCCTTCCCTTAATTTCCTTTTCCCAAAGACCACAAGCAATCTGATATAGGTACAGTCACATTAAGCATATTTTCCTATTAGTCATGTTTTGAAGTGAAAAATTATGAGAATAAAAAAATTAAAAATGGTATGCTTCTATCTGCATTCAGACTTCAGAGATCTTTTTGTCTGAATGTGGATAGCATTTTTCCATTATGAGTTTTTGGAATTGTCTAGGATCATTGAATTGGGGAGAAGAGTTGAGTCTATCTGTGTTTATTATAGAATAATGTTGCTCTTACTGTGTACAGTGTTTTCCTTGTTTTTCTCACTTAGTTCAGCACCAGTTCATGTAAGTTTTTTAGTTTTTTTCCAAAATCTTCCTGTTTATCATTTCTTATATTATAATAGTATTTCATTACATTCATATGCCATAACTTGTTCAGACATTTTTTGATTGATGTGCATTCTCTCAATTTCCACATAAAAGAACTGCAAAAATTATTTTTGTACACATGGATCCTTTTCCCCATTTTTATGATCTCTTTGGGCCACAGAACAAGTAGTGGTATTTCTGGACAAAGATTAGGCAGAGGTTTACAGCTCTTTGGGCATATTTTCAAATTGTTCTCCAGAGTGATTGGATTAGTGTACAAGTCCACCAATAATGCACTAGAGTTTTCTTCTCCAACATCTTCACATTTTCCCCAATATTTAGTATTTTCCTTTTTAGTCATATTAGCCAGTCTGATAAGTGAGAGGTGGTACCTCAGAGTTGTTTTAATTTGCATTTCTCTACTTTTTAGATATTTAAAGCATTTTATTTTCATATTATTATAGAATGCTTTAATTTCTTTAGTTGAAAAGTAAGTGTTCATATCCTTTAATCATTTGTCAACTAAGGGATGCCTTAGATTCTTATAATGCTGTGGTCACATATCCATTTAAAATATTGAAGAATATTGTATTTTGTGTTTAGTAAACCTAATTTCTGTCAGATTGTTTTCCATATTCCTAGCCATTTTTAATTTAGAAAACAGAATTTTTCCCTAGTCCTTTATATTTTCCACTTCATCAAACCATGGGTTATTGAGTTTCATTTTTCCTAATTTTCTCATGCCTGAAATGTCCCATAAATATATTTTAAATCAATATCAGGTGGCTTTGATAACTATTGCTTTACATTATAGACTTTCATTACTATTCATTTAATCACATCCCTTGTTATTATAGATATTTTTATTTGATCAAAACTCATAAATAGTTGGAAAAGAGAACTTGTACAAAACAATGGGAAGTAAAAATTTTGTGCCAAATATTTAAATTTCACCTGTCAATGAAAAACTAAAGAAACAAAAAATTACAATTGCTCACCATGCTTGATACATATATATGTATATATATATATACATGTATGTATGTATGTATGTATGTATGTATATATATATATATATATATATATATATATATATAACTAAATCCTTTGAATGAGTATCTGAGTTTAAATATAGTGCATTTTTCTTGAGTAAATTTTTCCTTTATGTGACTAAGTTTCTTTAATTTGGAAATGAAGGTAACAATGATTGAAGAAACTATTTAAAAGGTCTATGGTTGTTAAAACACTTTTAAAACCTTAAAATAGGGATGGCTAGGTGGTGTAGTGGAGAGAGCATTGACCCTGGAGCCAGGAGTACCTGAGCTCAAATCCAGCCTCAGATACTTAATAATTACCTAGCTGTGTGGCCTTGGGAAAGCCACTTAACCCCATTGCTTTGCCAAAAAAAAAAACACCCACCTTTAAATACTATTATTTTGCAATTCAGTAATCTAATTATAATCAAGTACTTTAGGGGATAGGGCCTAGACCAAGGCCACATTAATTTTCAACATGTCAGTGAATAATGCTACCCTGAGTAAATGATAAATATAATGTCTTGCCAGGGAAAGAAAGGAAGCATCACACATTCTGTGTAGGAGATATGAGAAATACTGTGGGAGATGCTACCATAAGGGTGGACTTCATTACAAGAAAATAGAAATTAAGAGTCATCTGAATGGATGTGTCACTTTGATATGATATATTTGCCCTTATTATTGCTAAGACTTCTTTTACATTTTGACTCATTCTTGTACTTACTAAACTGCAATTCTAAAGCAATCCCTGGCTATTCTATTATGAAGCTATCCAGTCAAACTAAAAAACCTACCTGAGTTTTTCAGTTCTGCAGTCATCTATATCTGACTGATGGAAAGCAATATAAAAAATATCACTCCCATTTTCACAGTGAACAGGTAGGTGGAAATGGTAGTTTTCTGAAGAAAAGAAATGAAAGCAAAAATATCAGTAAACTAAGGTGACTTCCAAGGCCATTAGTAATCTAATCCACCAAAGTGAAAAATCTCCCAAGGTCAAAAGGCCAGTCTGCATTGCTCATTCAAATCTACTATGATAGTAGATGACAGAAGACTTAAGGCATTCCAATAATTCAGGAAACTGTTGGTCAACACTGCATTCACTATCAGATTCCTGCTGTTGAGAAAATGCCCAGCTGTGATTTTATTTCTCCCTCTTTTGGTATCATACAATTTGTCGCTAGTGCATTAACTAAAATAGACCACTAAAGAAATGGCCAGTTTAGAATTGCACACACAGAAATATAAACATTCCCAAATTCATGTTGAGATCACTGCAGAAACAAAAGCATGCATCCAAATAACCAGGACTCAGCAGCAGTCGGTAACTGAACAGATATGAATGTGTCCCAGGGAAGACTGGCACTGCATCAAATCAATACATAGAACTGAGGAAATGAGGACAGGGAATTAAACCTGTGTTTCTCAAAGCTCTAACCTCCCATTACACCATCATACATTCCCAGTCAGTGCCAAAGGGGAACCATATTCTTCACCATCTGAAACCCTACCAATTCTTTAATGGATTCTAATCTTTTTTAAAAATTTTATTATCTAGAAAAATAAAAGGAAAATCCTAAAGTCATAACAGGATCAGATCAATTTCATTTTTTACCCAAGCAATGAAAATAAAGATCTTTCAGGAAATAGTTTGGACAAGAAACTGAATAGCTTTGCTAATTTTCCTCCTCCTAATACGGATATAATTAGAGACAATACAGTATATTTCCATTGCCATCTCTGTGACAAATCTAGTAGTCATTGCATAACAAACATTTGAGGCAAATTTTGTCTTTTCTGTCTCAATTTTAGCAAATTCTTTATCATATAATTATTTAAAGAAAGTAAACACTTTAGACTTCATCTGAACTCACAAGTATTGATTAAAATTTCAATACTTGTTACTCCATTCAATTCATGGATTGGTTGAGAATAGTGTCAATGTATTAAATATATGATGCTATGGGTTTAAATTTGCTATGTATATGTATTATATATGTGTATATGTTTACATATAGGCCATTGTATGTTGACATATACCTATATATCACATGCACCTATATGCCTACATGTACACAAATATATGGGAGAGAGAGATACAGAGAGAGTGACAGAGAGACAGAGGAAGACAGACATTCATTTTAATATGCATATGTTCATTCATATACAGAAATGTTGCTTTTTTGGCAAGAGCTGTGGTTTCTGAAGTAGATTGTCAAATAAAGGACAAAATATGCATATAAATAAGTACTTTCAAGATACAAATAAAATAAATGGAAGAAGTAGAGAAAGACATTAAGAAGGGGTATAGGGAAAGACCTGGAAAAGGTAGAAATGTAAAAACATTCTAGAAGGAGTCTAGAAATTCTAAGAAGTAGAGATGAAGAAGGAAGGCATTCTAGACATAGGGAAAAAAAGTTCACATACAAAGATATTGAAAATGAAACTTTATATCAGAGGGCCAGCAAGAAGCCAGTATTAAAGTTTAGGAAGAGAGTAAGGATGATAATAGGGTCAACCTTGATCACATAGTAATACAATCAAAACTGAAAGTAGAAGGATTTAACTCTAACAAAGAGAAAAGCCACTTCTTCACCAGAGAAAGAAATGAAGGATAAGATAGTGAGTAATGATATCTGAGGGAAGTGATTAAATAAAAAAAAAAAGTAAAAGGAAGGAAAAGTTGATGAATGGTTTCATTTTATTAGTGAAATATATGACATGTTGGATTTGACAAACTGTGATCTGTGATCATAAGAGGGAACAAAGGAAAGTATAGCTTTGAACAAAGGATCAAAATGAGGGAAGAATGAAATTAGATGCATTAGGGGTGATTATCTTGGCAAGTTTAAAGTGGAAATATTTCAGGTCAGTTTGAGAATAAAGAATATAAGTAGGGATCATAAAGCATGGGGGGAATGGAATAATAAAATGTATTAGAAAAGAAATTTTAGAATTGATGTACATTGAATGGAAACATTTACAGATAATGCAAGATTTAGGTTATAACCATCCCTATATCTTGTCTGGTTGAGGAATAGTTCGTGGAAGTTGAATAGAATTATGAACTCTGAAATTAGGATATTTTGGAATGAAGAGGGAAAGAAAGAGAAAGAAAGAGAGGTATATTTGAATATATGGCTTTATTTATACTTATGTATATATTGATACCTGCTAGCATGAAAGCAAGAAATGGACTGGAGAAAGAGACTGTGAGACAGGCACTAATCCCATTTGAATAGTATGAACTTCATAGTCTGGAAATGGCAATGGGTGTAGCACCTGATAGAAGACAAAAGGAGCAAGATGTAGAAAAGTTTGAGATGGAATGAAGTTTACTAATTATGAAGCAAGCATTTCACAGTGGAAAGGAAGAACAAACCTGGTTCAGTAAGGTGGGGACTGAGGCAGATAGGAATGAGGTGACAAGTAGCTGGAAAGATGAGAGGGGTATTGATTTTAGACATTCAGTATGACCAGGTTAGGGAAAGTTAAAGGTATTGGGGATATGTAATCAAGTAAGAACTATATATGGGAAGAACATGATTGAATATGGAGAGGAAGAAGTTGATTAGAAAGTTCAAAGTTATTCCTTCAGATCTTGATATTATTAAATCCAGTGTTCCTGTGTGTTTTAGATCTCCTGAAGTCAACCTCATGGCTGACCCAAACAGGAGCTATGTCCTGGGAGTCTTGGAGCCTGTTCAGGATGTAGGCAATGATGTGCCCTGAGTATTTATGGGGACAATGAAGGGGAAGGTTTGGAAATCTAGAGAGAAGACAGGAATTGGGCACCTGAGATTGAAGTTGCAGTGGAATTGCGGTGCATCTTCTTAAATATTGTCATTCTTAGTCACAATAAAATGGAAGCTATTTAATAGCCTTTGAAGCATAATAATTTTAAATTTTAACATATGTACAGAATCTCTCTCTCTCTCTCTCTCTCTCTCTCTCTCTCTCTCTCTCTCTCTCTCTCTCTCTCTCTCTTCTACCACAAAGTATTTTATTTATGGGAAAAAAGATGCAGAAGTTTGGGAACAGAATGTAGACCATATATTTTAGACAGTGCTATTACCATCCTTTATGTTGTCAGTCAAAGATCTTTCCTGGCAGCCCTTAACTTTAAAGCTGGTTATCCCTAAACTTCAAGTTATATGTGAGAAAGTTATAAATCATCCATTTGCATGGAAAGCAGAAAAGTTTAGAATATCAATGATGTGGTGTTTGAAAAGTACTTAGAGGGATAAATCCCAAATTTATATATATGAAATGCTATCATTTGCTTACAAAGTAATCATTTAATGAATTCATTGGAGGCAAAGAGAACATCATCAAAAGAGGTGCAGTTGGAATGACTGAAGTAAGGTTTTTATGAAGCATGATTTCAATAGATCTCACAGTCTCCAATTTGGTGTTCCTCTGAACTTTAAAACATAGAGTCTAAGTATCAGGGATAGTCAGGAAAGAAACAAGGCAAATAAATTGACATGTGTTGCAACCAATGAACTTAGAAATTCATCAAAATTCCTCAAACTTTTCTGTGGCATTTTATTTCTCAGAAGTCATCTGAAGGCATTTTGTAGCCTATAATTCAAGTAGGGAATGCAAGTTGGCAAATAGATTAGAAAACAGGCTTTAGAATTAAGCAAAGATTTATTCAAGTCTGTACTCAACATTCACTAACTCTGTAACCATGGACAAACCATTTAATATAGTGCTGTCTCAGGGAACTCTTATTGTATACTCCAGTGGAACTGCAGATCTGTATGGAAGGAAATGGATTTCCAACCTTGAACCTTAATAAAGTGTTGGAATTTTATATTCAGAAAAAATACTAAATAAATAAAATGCTAATAACTTCAGGTCTACTTTGGGAATGATAGGAAAGAAGATATTATAACAGTTATTCTTACTTGCTAGATATTAAACCAATTGAAAATAAATATAGTTTTCTGTGTACAATACACAAACTTTCTAAATTATATAAAATTAGAAATAAGTATGTTGATATGAGTTATACACTGAATCATCATTGACCATTGCCTATGGCCATGACTTTATTCTTTTTTTTTTTTTTGCTTATAGACTACTACTGTTGGTCTCTCTCTACGAGAAGCTTTTCTTGATCTCCTTTAATACTAACACCTTCCTTCTGAGATATTTCTAACTTATCCTGAATATATTGCCTTGTTACATAGTGACTATATGTGTTATTAAACATACTAGACTCGGAGTTCTTTGAGAGAAGGGTTTGTCTTTTGCTTTCTGTGTATTTCTAAAGCTTAATATGATCCCTGTTATATAGTTAATAAATTTTAGTTATTGCTAATTGACTGAGTTTTCTACCTCTGCCTCATGTCTTCCCACTCTAAGCCATCTACTTAAGTGATTTTTAAGATCCATTTTAATGTTATCCCCTACTCAGTAAGCTCCTGTGGATTCCTATTACTTACAGAATCTATCAGCTAAGTATTTATGTTTCTATATACATGAATATCTACATAGACACAGTCTTGTCACTAACTTTGCTGTTGGCACTCAAAGTTCTTGTCTATACCTATATTTAGTAATATGCAAATATACCTAGAAATGAACATGTGTCTCCTCTATTAGAAAGTAATTTTCTTTAGTCTTTTTCTTTCTTTTTATCCCAGATGCTTACCACATAGTGTATAGTGTTTGCTTAAAAATTTACCACATTGGACTGGTTAATTCACTGATATCCAGTCTCAGACACTTAATACTTAACTATGTGACCTTGGACAGGTCACTTAATCCCATTGCCTTGGAAAAAACAAAAAAACATAAAAGAGCAAAATAAAATAAACCAAACCAAGAATTATGGACTACCTAAAAACCATGATTAAAAACTAAAAACATCCTGCACAATATCTTTCAATAAATTATCAAGGAAATCTGCCCAAATATCCAAGGAGTAAGAAAAATTATCCTTGAATATCAATTATCCTTAGAATATCCTAATCCTCTTGAAAGAGATCCCCAAATGAAAACTCAAGGAGTATTGTAGTCAAATTCCAGAATAATCAGCCCAGGGAAAAAATTCTGCAAGCAGAAATAAAGAAACAATTAGAAAACAGAGGAGAAACTGTACAATGGACAGTAAGTACAATCCTTCAAAAATTCCAGTGAATTCAATAAATATACTCTTCTCATTGGAACCAGATTTTTCTCACAGACTAAGAGTTAGCAAAGAATTACCTGGAACCAATATTGACTCAGATAATTTAAAGAAGAATATTTTAATATATATTTCCATACTCTGTACCTATAACTCCCTATGTAGTATTAAAATATGCCAAAACATTGGACATTCACAGGAGAAATGAACAGCATTTATGGATAGGATAAAAATGAATTCTTGTGATCTTTCTCCTACTAGTGTTTACCTAATTAACAATGTTCCTACATAGAATGAGCTACTGTGGAAGAAGTACTAATAAGATTTGGCGAGTAGATAGGCAAAGTAAGCAAGAAGTGTTCAAAGTTAACTTCAATATTTCGAGCCTGGGCAATTGAAAGAATGGTAGTACTAACTGATATAAATGAAATGGAGAGCCTTTGGAAAAAAAGAGGAGTTTGATTTTATAAATGTTACATTCATTGCATGTAGGATGTCCAACAAGCAATTCCCAAGTACTACCCAAGTTTGAGGAGTTGGAAGCATTTAAGTGGATGAGTAACCACAAGGTAAAACAAAGCAGAAGGCATCTGAAGGCATGAGAGGCAGCTATACTGGTACTTCTACTAATGTAACACAGTATTTGGTTCCTAAGATCAGAAGCAAATACAAATTTGGAGATTTTCTAACATGTTTAAGGTCTCAACAGTGATATCTAATGCCTCAGCATGAAAGTTCATAAAACCTTCATACTATCCTTATTTCTAAAGAATGTTTGGACTCCCACAAAATAGTTATACTAAGCACAAGATTTAATCATGTGATTTAGAGAGAAATGGTTTTAATTGTCTTTTTCACCTCTTATTCTTTCCATTGTTTCTTAGAGAAGATTTTACATTCTTTTGAGATTCAGATAGGAAATTACAAATTCTGGTCTGTATTCAATATTTTCATTCAGGATTTTGAAAACTTTGTGTTATAGGTACTTCTATTCTGGTTACACTTCTACATTTAGGATAGTTGACTTTTTAAAAAGAATAAAGGAGCTGGGGCGGTTAGGTGGCGTAGTACATAAAGAACTGGCCCTGGAGTCAGGAGTACCTGGGTTCAAATCGGGTCTCAGGCACTTAATAATTACCTAGCTGTGTGGCCTTGGGCAAGCCACTTAACCCTGTTTGCCTTTCAAAAACCTAAAAAAAGAAGAAGAAAGGAGGAATAAAATGTCATGTTAATTAATTAAAAAGATATATTTATTTTAGGTACTGTAATGATAAACACCATGAGTGAATCATTTAACTAGTCTAAAGCTATGCATTTGATTTGATTCCTAGTTTCAGTGTTTCCAAATAATAGAAGAGGAAAATTTTCTTATCTCAGGTAATTTACAAGGAGTTGTTAGTCTATTAACAAATATTTATTAAATGCATATTTGGTACCAGATATTGCAGTAAGTGTTCAGGATTATTTTTAAAAAAGGCATTTCTTAACTTAAGAAATATACATGCTAATGGGAGAGACAATAAGACAATTTTCAAATAACTATAAAGATATAAGTTATAAATAGATAGACAGACAGACAGACAGACAGACAGACAGATAGATAGATAGATAGATAGAGGTATAGCTATCTATGTATAGGGTAAATGGAAGGTAATCTCAGAGGGAAGGTAGAAACAATGTCTATGCATGTATGTGTGCTTGTGAACTATTTTTGGGGAAAAAAAATTGTCCCCTGTAGAAGGCATTTGATTTTCATCTTGTAGTATCCACTGGAGAAAGGAGGCAAAGTTGAAAATATTACAATCAAGAAACTATTACAAGAAAATGATATGGTTAGGGAATGGAATTTTATTCTAAGAAATACAAAACACACACACACACACACACACACACACACACACACACACACACACACACACACACTGTTCGTAAATTGTAAAATACCTGAAAAGGAATCAAGTGCAGGAAGATTAGAAATCTAGGAGGGATACCAGTTACCAGGGCTTTAAACATCAGATGAAATTATATTTGATTCTTTAGGTAAAGGGGAACCACAGGAATTTATTGGCTTTTCTGTGACATTATCAGTCCTGTGGTTTAGGAATATTCCTTTTAAGCTGAGTGGAGGGCTGAGTGGGAGGAGAATGGAGACAGGGCGAATAAAGCTATTGTGTGACTCCAGATATGAAATGACAAAGACTTGCACTGGAGTGAGAGCTAAATGACAACATGTCTTATGCGGGGATAATATAAAGGTTAAAATAATCAGACTTATCAACAGATTAGATATGTGCTTGAGGACTTTAAGGTCATTTCACCATTATGACTGAGAGTTTAGATGAAGTCCTCAGTAATAAAGAAGTTTGGAAGAAGGGAGGTTTGTGGGAAATTGTAATGAATCTTTTTTCAGATAAATTGATTTTGAGATATTTACCAGTTAATCAGATCAACCTATTAGTGACGTAAGATCTGAAAAAGTAATTAGAGATGCATATATAGATCTCAGAATTATTTGAAAAGAGATGGTAATTGAGTGAATGGTTGCCAATAAGACTACTAATTCTACCTCACTAGAGAAGTTAAGGAGATTCAGGACAGAGCATTGGGAGACACCCCTGGATAGTAGGCATGACATGGATAAAGATCTATCAAAGTGAAATATGGGAGGATAATCAAGAAAGTTCAATGGCAAGCATATCTACAGATTTCAGTGTTTTCAGGAGTAGCTTCTCAACACTACCAAGGACTTCAGAGAGTTCAAGAAAAATGAGTACTGAGGAAAGTTTGTTAAGTTGTAAATTAATAAGTTTGTGGAATCAATCAAGTTAATTATAACAAGTCAATTAGGATCCTTAATTTCAACAATAAAAATAACCATCTTCTTTGTGATTAAATTCCCAGAGCTATAAAAACTTTCCAATACAAAGAACTTGAATTAGAGTGCTTTAGTTTAGTGGTCTAAATTTACTTTCTGAATTCTTCTCTACAGTCTTTTTAAAGCTAAAAATATAAACCATCCAGTTCAACAAACCCGCAATAGCAGTTTCATGACTTTTATACCTGTGATGATAGTAAGGTTCAATACTTTGGGCATGTTTTCCTATTTGCAAAGGTCTTGACAGGCAGGTGAAAATGATTATTTTAGTTCACTATATCAATAAAACATATCAATTTTCTCATAAGTGAAAATATAAATTCCCTTCATGGCCATTATTTTTATCTTTACTTCAGATTTTTTAATCAAGTCTGAGAAAAAGCTTAAGAATTATTTTTCTACTTCAAATCTATCTTGGAACAATATAGGCAATAATCTATAATTTTTTAATTTAATTTCAAAAGGCAGCAATACAATATTAAAGTATAAGGGAAATGTATGTAATTGCTTGTATATTTCAAACATTTCTGTGTCTAAATTTATACCTCTGTTTTCAAGAGATTGTAGTTAGGAAAAAAATCACAATATTATTATTTGACAAGTATACCTATAACAGTTCACTGATTTAACATATGAGAAAACTATACAAGGAGTCAAAGACATAGAAAAAAGGACATTTGCAGGGTAAAATGGCATAACATATTCTATGACATTTTTTTTCAGATAAATTGGGGAAAAGATCATGATTTAAATTATTAAAAGGACTTCTTGTGAGTCATAGAGGTCTATAGAAGTACATTCAGTAAAGTATTATTGAATGAATGTGATAGGCAGATATTCTGTTATGGCTTCTTAAAATTATACAACAAACTTCTTTCTCTCAAGCCACTACCAATTCAGGGACCCACCTCCTATTCTGCATCTGAGCATTAAAAATTACATCTGCTTCATGGAGTCATGGACCCTTCCTAGAACTACTCCATCTGCACTAGTTCTGTCTTCTGCATCACTTGCTTCTCAACAA
Source organism: Macrotis lagotis (assembly GCF_037893015.1). NCBI lineage: Eukaryota > Metazoa > Chordata > Mammalia > Peramelemorphia > Peramelidae > Macrotis > Macrotis lagotis. The sequence continues at coordinate 522,513,678 of NC_133658.1, forward strand.
TTAAATTACTCTCAGGCAGAATTTTAGGTATCATATTTCTGTGCCTGAGAGAATTTAATCAATCAATAAACATTTAGTAAGCCTGTCCCTACCTGACCTGAAATTGTGCTAAGCATTGGGCAGCTAAAAAGAAACAAAGTGCAGTCCATGCCCTCAAGAAACTTACGATTTGATGGGGGGAACAACAAGCAAACAAATATGTACCAATAAGTTTTGTACAGAATAAATTAGAAATGATTAACAGAAAGATGTCATTAGAATTTTTAAAAAAGGTGGGAAAGGTTTTATTATTTTTAAATTGATTTTAAATTTTTTAAATTTTTAAATTTTTAATTCATTAAATTAATTTTAATTTTTAATTTTTTAAATTTATTTTAAATTTATTTTGTACTTAAGAAATAAAACAGGCAGCAAATGATAATTTTTCCCAAAGTAGTTTGTAAATTCAATGTCATCTCAATTAAATTACCAAAAATTTACTGAATTAAAAAAAATGATAAAATTCATTTGGAAGAACAAAAGGTCAAGGATATCAAAGGAGCTAATGGAAAGGAAAGGTAAAGTAAGGAGGTTTAACCATATTAGATCTTAAACTATATTATAAGGCGAGAATTATCAAAGCTCTATTTTGCTGGACAAGAAACAAGTAATATAGAAATGACAAACAATTCATTGCAGCAATAATCACAGAAATCTTGTGATTGATAGCTAGAAAAACTTAAATTTTGGGAATAAGCATTCATTATTTGAAAAAAATTTCAGGAAAACTAATTAGTCTGACAGAAGTTGGGTATATTCAATATCTTATACCACTTGCCAAAATAAGGTCAAAATGGTACATGACCTAAATATAAAGGGGGAGATTACAAGAAAATTTGAACAGGTGTTGGAAAAGGATTCTTTTATATGAGATTTAAGGGAGTCAAGGAATTCAGTAGATTTAGTTGAGAAAGGAGAACATTTCAGGTATGGGGGACAGCCAGAGAAAAAGTTTGAGAGCTAAGAGAAGAGTCTGGTTCTTGGAAATGCAAAGATGCCAGATTGAAAAGTGGGTGGTGAGAAGAGAAATATAAGAAGACTGAAAATTTTGGAAGGGTCTAGGTTATAAAGGATTTTGAATGCCAAAGACATCATTTTGGATTTGATTCTAGAGAGAATAGGAATCAATAGAAGCTTACTGAGTTTGTATTCAAGGGGGAATGAACAAGAAGATAATTGGTGTTTTGAGTAATGATTAAGAATGAAGTGATATGATGCAAGCATATCTAGCACAAGTTTATTTTAATAGTCGAGGGATGAAGTGATGAAGTTCTGCACCACGGTGGTAGCATTGTCAAAGTTGCGAAGAGATATATTGCAAAGGTGAAATTCACAGGCCCCAGCAACAGGTTGGATATGTTGGGTGAGAAAGAGTGAGGCATTTAGGAGGATTCGTAGGTTGTGAACCTGAGGGACTAGGAGGATAGCATTGCTCTCTGTAATAATAGGAAATGTGGAAAGGGAATAGAGATTTGGAGGAGAGGAGGATTTTGGACATGTTAAACTTAGGATGCATATTGAACATCCAGTTTGAGATGTCTGAAAGTTATTTGGAAATGCAAGATTAGAGATCAACAGAGATGACATAGGATAGATTGATATGAGAATCACCAATATAGATATGATAATTAAATTGCTGAGAGTAGATGAGGCAACCAAGTGAGGTAGTATATAGTGAAACAAGAAGATAGAATCCTGTGTGGACCAATTATTTGAAGTCATGACATAGTTGAAGATCTAGAGAAGGGGACTGAGAAGGATATATCTTATGGAGAATCAAGAGTGAGTGAGGACCTAACTTAAACTAACTGACCTCTAAAAATATCTTGTGATTCTAGAGAGCAATTTGGAACTATGCTCAAAGGGCAATAAGCTGTGCATTGTTTTTGATCTAACAATATCACCAATAGTTCTGTATTCCAAAGAGATCACAAAAAAGGGGTTAAAACCCACATGTAAAAAAAAAAGCTTCATAGCAATTCTTTTTGATGTAGCAAAGAATTGTAATTGAGGGATGCCTTTCAATTGGGGAATGGTTGAACATGTTATCGTATATGAATGTGATGGAGTACTATTGTTCTACAAGAAATCATGGACAACCAGATTTCAGAAAAGTCTGGAAAGATTTGCATGAACTGATGCTGAGTGAAGTGTGAAAAACCGGTATAACATTGTACTCATTAAAAGCAGCCTTGTGAGATGATCAACTATGATGGTAAAAGCTCCTCAACAGTACAGTGATAAAGGACAATCCTGAGAGACTTGTTATGAAAAATGCCATCCACAATTCAGAGAAAAAAACAAAGCAATGGATTTTGAATACAGACCAAAGCATACTATGTTCACTTTTTAAAATTTCTTTTGTTTTGTTTTTTTCTTTTCCTCAGGTTTTTTTCCTCCTCCGTAGTTCTAGTTCTTTCATACTTTGACTAAAAAGGAAATATGTGAAACACAATTATACATGTACAATCTATATCTTTTTGCTTTATTTAATGGGGAGGGGAGAAGGAAGGGAGAGTGGTAGAAATGTGTGAAACTCAAAAGTTTACAAAAAGATGAATGTTGAAAACTATCTTTGCACATAATTGGAAAGAAACAAATGAGAAAAACAGTCTTCCGATTATAGCATTCCATACTTTTACAAATTATGAGTGAATAAGCAACAAATAAGTAGCTATCTTTTATTTTTTAATCTGAAAATAATATTATGTTTAAATTAATAAATATTTTAAGTTTGATTAAGACCATTTGAAAGCAATTTATTTTTTAAAATACATATGATTATATGTATAAGTTGATATATATGACTAAGTTAAATTAGTTTCTTTTCTCAAAGTTTTATTCATCTTTGTTTATTATATCACAAATCACATCATTTTCAAATGTATTCCCTCCTTACCAGTGCATTTCCATCTCATAAGAAAGAGCATCAAGTAAGGAAAATCAGCTTGCACAACAGATGCACCTCACAACAAATATAACATGCCTATTATGTCAGTCTGTTCTCCATCTAATGAGACAAGGTAAAGGTATTTCATGATCCACCTGTGAATACCAAGGTGGTTCATTACATTCAAGCTGGAATTCTCTATTTTCTTGGTTTTTTATTAACATTACTTTAAACTTCAGATAATACTGTTCTTAGAGCTTTTGTGAGGTCCAAATCAGATAATAGATTTAAAATACTTTGCAAATCTTGAAGTACTATATAAATACCAAGTATTGCTATATTTGCTCTACAATGACAAGGCCTCCATTTAGTGATGACTTCACTCCCTGTGCCTTCTAGAAGACTCCTCAAGCAATGATTATAAAACAGTAAGTTCAAATTGAGTGGTGAAGTAAAATACATCTGGAATTATAGGAGGTTATGATCAGATATAGGAATTTCATAATTCATCAGTTTGGAAATGGGACAATTGTTGGTAATGGCAAAGCCAGGACTGGATCATTTCTATATGTAGGAAGTAAGGATTCATAAAGCATTTGGTTATTCATGTATTCATAACCTTTATTTTTTCAGAAAACATTTAAGTATTAGCAATTCAATTTCAAACCTATGTATCTGTATTTCACCTAAAATGAAATAAATCTTTAGGTATTGCAAAGTTGTAGAGTTTCAGAATGGAGATATTCTCTCATTTCTTTTTCTTATGACATTTGTCTCCTAAAAGGAATTCCCACTGATGAATACTATTTATTAGCTATGGCATGGTCCAGATGGAAGCTAACAATATTGGATTCTTGGTACTTGTATTTCAGCAACAGATTTAGTCATCATCTATGTGTAGTTGCCAGTTTGCGGAACAGCTGGGAAGTATTACTAATAGATATTGACACACAAAAGTTTATTATATGAAAGCATTCTTAAACAGTTTAAGGAAGGTGATAATATCTTCCAAAAACAGGTGCTTGGAATGTCTACCTGGAATTGCCCTGGATGTTATGGGTCCTGGAGGGGCTGAAGGAAATAATTTATTATAAAAACAATACTATTCAAAAGTAGTATAAATATAGCTCATTTGGCCTGGAAAGAGTTATATAAACTGATGCCAAGTGAAATGAAAAGAACTAGAAGAATATTATTACACATTAGCAGCAACATTAGGTGATGATCAACTATAAAGTACTTGTTCATTTCATCTATACAAAAATCAAAGACAATTCTAAGAGACATATGATGGAAAATGTCATTCATGTCCATAGAAGGAACTGTGGAGTTTGAATACAGACCAAAATTTACTTTCATCATTTTTTTTAGGAGGAAGGAAGGAAGATCTCAGGGGGGGTGTAGTCAAGATGGCAGCAGGAATACATTCTATCCTAGGTGCTCCCTCCAAAATATTTCAAAAACCTTAAATTATGCCTCAAACTGAATTTTCAAGAGACAAAACACACAGAAAGATGCAGTGAGGCAGTTCTCCAGCCCTAGGTAATGTGGGAAGGCTCTGTTCCACAGGGTTGGAGGGGTGGCAGCACACCGGAGGGAAGAAACGTCAGTTTTCTAGACACAGCCCCAAGACACCTGGGAGCTCTGGTACCTAGTAGCAGAACTAGTTTCCTGACATGCACCCCAGGGAATACCAAGAAAAACTTGGAAGATCAAGAGGGAGACTTCTGCCAGATACAGTGCAAAGGCCAGGCCAGCATGGCTCTCTGTGGCCCATAGTGCAGGGACAAAAGCGGGCCCACAGAGTGGCTCAGCAGGATCTGCCCAGCAGCTGCTCCCTTGAGTGCTCAGCCCACAGAAGGTAAGGGAGTGGAGGGAGACTACCAAGGTCTATCCTCTGTCCCTGGAGACAGGACTCTGGGGCTTTGACTAAAATCAGACCCTGATCCTAGTCTGGGCCCCCCATAAAGCACGGAGCCCCCCTCACAGCCCTGGGGAAGAGGGGTAGGCTAGTGGTCATTCAATAGACCAGGAGAGCAGTCAGAGAGACTCACATATTGAGGTTCTTGAGGGGGTTTCCCAATAACACTCAAAATCTCAGGAAGCACCCAAAACTAGGCACAGGTTGGGGAAATAAGTAAACAGGAAAAAAAAAGGAACCTGACCAAAGACAATTACTTTGGTCCCATGGAGGATCAAAATATTCAATCTGAAGATGAGAAAGTTCAAGCTTCTGCAGCTAAAGAAGTTGGGTTCAGGATATGACAGAGTTTAAAAAAGATTTTGAAAATCAAGCAAGGGAAATAGAAGAAAAACTGGGAAAAGTAATGAGTGATGCAGGAAAAATCATGAAAATGAAATCAGCAGCTTAGTTAAGGAGATCTAAAGAAATGCTGAAGAAAATACATATTAAAACCAGTTTCAGTCAAATGGATAAATCAGTTCAAAAAGTTATTGAAGATAAGAATGCTTTAAAAAACAGAAGTGGACAGATGGAAAAGGATATATGACAGCTCTTTGAGGAAAGCAAATCCTTAAGATGAAGAATGGAGCTAAAGGAAGCTGATGACTTTGTGAGAAATCAAGACACTATTAATTCAACGCCAAAAGAATGAAAAACTAGATGAAAATGTGAAATATTTCATTGAAAAAAAACAACTGATCTGGAAAACAGAAAGATAATTTAAAAATTATTGGGCTCCCTGAAAGTCAGGATCAGGAAAAGATCTTTGATTTCATTTTTAAAAAATTCCTACAGGAAAATTGCCCTGATAGCCTAGATGCAGAAGGTAAAATGAAATTGAGAGAATCCACCCAATCTCCCCTGGCAAGAGATAAAAAAAAAACTAAGAAAACCCCAACCCCCCCACAGGAATATTATAGCCAAGTTTCAGTACCCCCAACTCAAAGAGAAAAATATTACAAGCAGCCAGAAGGGCACAATTCAAATTTCATGGAGCTGCATTCAGTATTAACCAAGATTTAGCAGCAACTACATTTAGGGCTCATAGGGTTTGGAATAAAATATTCCAGAAGGCAAAAGAGCTTGGAATGCAACCAAGAATCAACTACTTAGCAAAAATAAACATCCTCTTCCAGGGGGAAAAGATGGACTTTCAATGAAACAAGGGAATTTCAAAAGCTTCTGTGGAAATGATCAGAGCTGAACAGAAAGTTTGAACTTCAAATACTGGACTCAGGTGGAGCATAGAGAGTGGAGGTGAAGGGTAAATTATGAGGGACATAATGATGATGAACTGTATATATTCCTGCATAGAATAAATGATGCTAATAATGCTCATATGAGCCTCCTCATTTGATAGAGCAGGTAAAAGGAGCTTTTAGAGATGAGGCACAGGATAGAGCTGTATTTGAAGATATAATTTATGGTAAAATGGAGTCAATGGCTGAAAGTGAAATGTACTGGGAGTAAGAGAAAGGAGACTTAGAATAGATTAAGATGCTTCATATAAAAGATATTTCATGTAGCTTTTGCAACAGAATGGAGGGGGGAAGGTGAGGGGAAAATGAGGGAACCTTCATTCTCATCAGAAATAGCTCAGAGAGGAAACAGCATACTCACTCAGTAGGGTACAGACATTCATAAGGAAAAGGAGACATGAAGGATGAAGGAGGGGAGGGGTATGTAGTTGATAGAGGAGAGGTAGATCATAGGAAAGGATAGTCAGATATGACACATTTTTTAAAACTTTTTGCAAGGTGGTGGGATTAGGTGGCCTGTCTGGGACCACAGGGCAAGGGGTTGCTAGTTCTCTGGGGTGGGATGTGGACTTGGGACCTCTTGGCCCCAGGGCTGGTGCTCTGTCCTCTGTGTCACTCAGCTGCCCCACAGCACATTTTTGAAGAGGGACAGAGTGAAAGGAGATAGAAAATGTAATAGATCGTAGTGGGGAGGAATGGATGGAGGGAACTGCAATCAGCAACAGCAACTGCAGAAAACTATGGAACTTCTCTGATGGACTTATGATAAAGAATGTGATCCACCTGAGGCAGAGCTGATGGCATCTAAACATGGACTGAAACAAAAAAAAAAGAGGGAGGAAGCAAGGCAGGAAGAAAAGAAGGAAGAAAAAGAGAGAAAGAAAGAGAGAGAGAAATAATGAAAGAGAGAAAGAGAAAGAGAGAAAGAAATAGAGACAGAAAGTTGTAAAGGGAATTTCTGCTTAGCACTGGACTAGACAACATCAGTGATCCTCAACTACTTTGATGTAACAATGATTAGGATTATAAGATAACTATAGACCTAATGGAAATTTCAGAAGTCATTTAGTCTAAACCTTTTATTTAAAAGATGAGGAAACCTGAGTACCAGAAATACTAAGTGACTTGACAGTAAATGTCACAGGCAAAATTTAAAATCAGATTTTCTTGATCCAAAATTAGTTTGTCTATTAGGTCAATAGAAGTTTGTGTTCCAAAGAAAGTCAGTTCAATTCAATTCCAGCAACACTTGAGAAGTACCTAATAGCTTTAGAATATTCGTATTAGAATAAATATAAGTTAAGACAAAGTCATTATCTTTATGCAATTTAGGGTTGTTGGGGCATGACTATAATTCAAGAAAATATATGGTATTAAAAAAGATCATGCAGATCAAACATTATATGGGATTTAATGTTATGAAAACTCATTGCTGATAGTAGGGAATTAGAAAAGAGTCATAGAGGATGTAACTTTTGATTTGCATATTAAGGGTTATATAGTAATTTATCAGATGAATAGTAGAATTGAGGAGTCAATCCAAGTATAGGAAAATTTCATGAGAATCATTGAGGTAACATGCAGGGTGCCTTCAGAGGCCATAGAAAAACCTATATTGATGGTAGTTTGGTATATCTAAGTGACATTTTAGTGTGAGTTAAGGTTGAAAAGATACTTATTTATATTGTACTAAGAACATTCAGCATTTCAATTTCAACTCCATTCAATAATGGGAAACCACTGAGCAAAGATGATTAGCAGATATATACATAAAGAAGATTTGTCCAGTACTGTTGTGAAGAATGGATTGCATAGACATGAGAGGCAATTGGCTATTTATTAAGATAGCTGCTTTTTTTTTTTTCAGGGCCAGTTAAGATATTATTGCCACATTCCAATTCATTATAAAAGGTATACTGTTACTGTCATCCTTCTCAAAATGTTCAGGAGAGTATTTTTGCTGCTTATTTTTTTATAATTCTAAGTACTACCCTTCTTGAGAATGTATATCCACATTTTTGCCTGTTTCTTTCCTCTAATATTAAAATTTTCATATATTATGAATTTCTTCTTCCCCTCTTAGAATTTAAACAAACATTTAAATGTAGAACCCAAAGGGAATATTACAAGTCTTCATCAAAATGTCTTTATCTCTTCTTTTAAGATAACAGAAAGGAACATTAATTTATTTAGGGAGGCAATAAGCATAAATCATGTACTAAGTGGATACTATTAATAATGCTAATATTAAGTATTAATAATTATTGGGATTTATTTTGTAATAATTTCATAATTAATTACTAAATGATGGTAATACAAACATAGGCCAAAAATGTGATCGCTTCTTTCAAAGGGAATGATGGAACACAATTAAGAATGGATAGGAAACTTACACATGATATACCCATCCATACCAATTGTTTATTCTACACAGCAATTTAATTTTAAATGTGCTTCTATGTATCATGTGGAAGGTTCCAGTAAACTACCTGAATTACTTCTAAATTTATAAATTCATAGGTGAAGATTGACTTCATTCTTATCTACAAAATGTCACATAAGTTCATAGATAATCGAGCTTTCAGTGCATATCCTTGGGTTTTTTTAGGTTTTTTTTTTTTTTGCAAGGCAAACAGGCTTAAGTGGCTTGCCCAATGTCACACAGGTAGGTAATTATTAAGTGGCTGATACCAGATTTGAACCCAGGTACTCCTGACTCCAGGGCTGGTGCTTAATCCACTACGCCACCTAGCTGCCCCTTCAATGCATATTCTTGTTAAAGGACCTTGAAACATTAGGAAGAGAAAAATATTACATTTCTATGTTCTTCAATTCCATTTGAAATTTCAAAGATTCCCAAGTGTAGTGCTGGGAGCAGAGATGGCAGATAACATCTTGCTTCCCCAGCAATCACTTCTATTGACCCTTTAAAAAGACAAGGAAACTGACTAACATGGGATGGGAACTTTCCTTTAAAAAATGAAAAATCTGTGTGGCCGTGGGCAAGCCACTTAACCCCATTTGACTTGCAAAAACCTAACAAAAAAATGAAAAACCTAAGGAGTCTTGGGAACTGTTAAAACAACTTAATCACAAAAACTTTCCCTAAAAGAGACAATTTTAATTACGATAATCTGTAAATTTTCACCAAAGACCCATAATTTCCAGCAATTGTAAAGGAGAGCCTTCCTTAAATATCCTTCAGCTAAGTTTTATACATAGACCTTTTATGTTTCTGTCCCTAGTTTAGATGATAATTTATTTATCACAGAATCCCTAATTTCATAAGGCATCTGTTTTCAAATCTTTGAATTCAAAGGGTTGGAAAAAACTTTTCAAATATTCTATCCATTTTCAGCCAAAAAAAAAAAATCCCAACAACAATGTACAAATCAGGAGAAATAGTGTTGATTTCATGTATCTATGCTAGAGTAATGGCAGTGAGATTAGCCTGAATGAGATAGGCATGAGATTCAACAAGATGTGAAAATTGATTAAATATTTGAGATAAGGACAAAGGAAGAATCAAAGGTAATACCAAAATCAGACACATGGGATACTGGATGCATAAGAATGTCATAGCCAAAATTAATGAATCCAGAAGAAGCAGCTTTAGATGCAGAGTTTAAATAAATGGGTTTTAGATGCTTGCCAGAAATGTTTGCTATCCTGTTTCTAGTCATAATCTTGGGTTTAGAGCTTTGAAGAGAGATTAGCACTAGAAAGGTAGATTAATGAACCCATACTAATGAAAGCATAGATCTTGAGGAAGACTGATGTAATTGAGTATTAATATAATTTAAAAACTAGTATATTATTATAGTAAGGTATTATAAAGATATTACTAGACTTAGACAAAGGAAAATTCCGACTTTAAATACTGCCTTGAAACTAACTAGATATATCACAACGAGGAATTCACTTTATCTGAAACCCAGTTTCTTCATTTACAAAATATACATAATAAATATTTAAATACCTACCTTGTAGGTAGTTTCAAATAAGATAGGGTATGTAAAAAACTTGGAATGCTTTAGAATACTATATTAATATAAATTATAATAATTATTATTATTTCCCTTCACATATTTTTCTTCAATAACTTTTTAAACTTTTTAAACACATCATCATAGTGCCCTCTTTTTGTTGCATAACCAAATTGTAACCATCATGCCTTTCCAATATCATCAGATTCTATGCTATTCTCCCATTTGGCATTTAATCTTTAATAGCCATATTACTATTAATTAACTCTTGTCAATTGGTCCATAAGGTCCTTTTTTCTCATAGAGCATTTAACAAATTAATGCTTCAGAAAACGTTTATGTATTAGTGAATGAAGATCACTGGACTTCTACTTCTTTGGATTTCTTGTGTCATTTAAGAAGGTGCTACTTCAAATTTCCTGTTGATCAAGAAAGGTTAAGTCAAGCAGGTAAACAATCTGAGGGACACCTGAAAACAGAATTCATTACAAAGAGGAGTGCAGAAAATGCAGAAATAGATGTACCAAATACAGATAATTTGTTATGTTTTTCCCTTTTAAGTTTAAGAGTAGGGCAGAGACATGGGATAGTAGCAATATCAATTGGAAGTGTCTTTGAAAAGATAGTTTTTTTAATGGATTTGAGAGAACTAAGCATTTTGGCATGCTAAGGTTCCACTACAGAAGATGAAATTAATGATATCTGGAAAAGAGAATAATTAATAGAATAAGATTTTGAAGAAGAGAGGAAGTGTTCTTGTGCACATTAAATTTAGCAAAGGGTTGAACTTCATTTTACCTAAAGAATGATGAAAGAAGAGAGAAAATAATTGTATGAATGCTGAGTCATTTTGAGAAATGGAAAGGAGGTTTTGAGAAAATCCACTACAAAAGTTTTCAAACAGGTTACAACATTCTGAAATTTTATGGTAGTAATAGTCTTCTGGGGGGGTTGAACTCATACAAATAAATTTTAGATTACAACTATGGTGATTAAGGAATCAGTAAAAGGATCTTAGCAGGGATTGCCCCAAAGCATTGAGAATCATTTAGGTCATGAAATTTATAGCAGGCAAAATCACATAAAATTTACTATTTTCTCCAGGGATGCAGAAAATCCCAGGGACAAGAACAAAAAAAAAATTGATGGTAGACATTATTTGGTCTTGGCAAGTCAAGAATGATGGATGGGGTGGGAAGTCAGCTGTCATTTTAGTGTAGTGGCTAGTGAAACATTAAAATGTTAATACATGGAGTCCAATTAGGAGTATAAATTCCAATTTTTGATTAGTTCAAGACAGAAGCTGGCACCTGAGTGGTGATACAGGCTTTTCAGCATGAGACAAGAGGTGCATTTAGAGTCCTTTTACATTATTCTTGATAAAATGAGTGGTCAACCAACAACAAAAAAACCTAAATGAAATATCAAATGGCTCAAAGGAAGCAAGTGAAAAATGGCAGTTTTGTTTTCAATAAAGGCTTAGTTTGTGTTCCATATGGAGAAGAGACAAATTTAATATTACTCTCTCATATATATCTCCAAAATGTTATGAGGAAAAAACTATTGGGTAAATCCCTTGGGAATGAGGTCATGTTTCTAATATCAGAGAACACTATTCTGTAATGATCTCTTCTCTTCCAACACTTTTCCCCAGCATTCATTTGTCAAATCATCATGGACTGCTTATGATACCTCTTTGTAATTTTGTTTGAACTGTTCACTTTACTTTAACTAACTTGTTTTACATAATTATGTATTGTTCCTTCAACTAGATTATCAATCTAAGTATAGAGATTGACTTTTTGAGTATTCCATGTAGTATCTTGGAGTCATATAAACTCAAATAGTATTAACTGATTTTCTTATCAATGAACTAAACACACTTGGAAATGTAAAATGGGGAGTTAGGTGCCATAACAGATAGAACACTGACCTTGGAGTCAGGAGCATGGGTGTTTGAGTACACATTCAAACATTTGGTACTTACTAGCTGTGCTGTGTGACCCTGGAGAAGTTACTTAAACCTGATTGTGTCATGTCCAGGACTATCCCCAGTCATCCTGATTCAGATCTGAGCAATAGATCCAGATTACTCTGGAGGAAAAATGAGCCTGGTGCCTTAGCACAGCTCCCACCCCCATTCAAATCCAATTCAAGTGCTTATCAAGGCATCATCTCTCTGATGTCAGGATCTTCTTCAATAATGAAGTTCAAACATCATTTGTTAAATGAACAAGGTTCCAAACTTATAGAGTAGTCTGAATCATAACCGCATTTGAATACTTAAATTTTACTGCCATCATTATTTTAGAATGTAATTCAGTAATTTATATTCTTCAGTCTTAACAAATTTCTTCATCTTCATCTTGAATTTTAAAACAATATCATTTAACACTTATAATAATAATGTTCTAATTCACTACTATTCATCTAGGACAGTGGCTTAGTTTTTTTTTCTAGATTTTTTAATTTGCTCTATGTCCAAATTTTTCTTATTACGTGTAGAATTACAGAAATCATACTGTTATGATAAAATTCCACAATTATGTCTTTACTATCATTATATAGTTTCTAAGAACTATGGTAGAGCCTGATACTACACTTAAGTTGCAGCACTGCACAAGAAAAACAAGGGATAGGAGTATTACAAACTTCTAAAAAAATTCCTCCATTAAACTTCTTTTGTCACTAGGCATTTTTGTATACATTTTCAGTAGATCACATGCTTGAGAATATTTACCCTTAATTGCCAAGCACAACACAGGAAAAAAAATCTTTATCTTCAACAGTTCATAATATAGATTACCATTACCATAAATATGAAGGAATCTTAATAACAGTTTAAACATAAGAAATTGAAGTATAATAGAAAAATTGCTGGAAAAAAACATTCCAGTTCCAGAGAAATAACTATGGAGTCTGAAGGTTAATAGATGCTGCTATTTTCACTTTTTATTTTTTTTCTTTCTTGTGACTTTTCCCTTTTGTTGTGATGCTTCTTTCACACGATTAATGTAGGTATATGTTGATATGATTGTATATTTATAATCTGTATCAGATTGCTTTCTTTCTTGGGGAAAGTGGGGAGAGAGAAAATATTTGGAACTAAAAATCTTACAGAAGTGAATTTTGAAAACTATCTTTACACATAAATGGAACAAAATAAAATAATATTAAGACAAAAATAAAATTGAAAAAAGATATCTCATCTCTTTTAGGTAGATGATTCACAGGATTACCTCCATAGGAAGATTTAACATAAAAAAGATATATAGAAAACTAAAGCCTCACTCAGAAAGAAGAGATTAAATTTAAGAAGTATTTTCTCAAATTCTTTTTTTATTTATCTTGTATCATTGGACTTAATTTTTGGGACTGAATATGGATTTCATCAGTATGTACTCCTTACACCAATATGTATTAAATCTGTTATTGCCTTCTCATCAAATATAATTCTTATTCTTCTGTTTCCATAAATCTTCTCTAAAGATTGTAGCTTGGATACTGGAGAATTTTCTTGGCTTCTTTTCACCTGTTTTTGATATTATAAATTCAAAATCTTATCTATTGTTTTCCAACCTTAATAGATGATTAGTCCATCTTTTTTTGTTCATTCATATGCTTTGTGAAATTTCTTATGCCACTTCTTAACTACAGTTCATTGTCACTCATATATTGATGTTGTTAATAGCCATTGTATATTATTCCCTAGTTATTTAGTTACATGGTAAATTTGGTTCATCTAGGACTGAGGTTTCTTCTTCTGATTAGAAAATATATTACAAAACCAGGGGAATGTAGATGTTATAATAAATTTTGGAAGCCATGAGAAACATTGGATCATTAAAAGTAGTATACAGTTCCCCAAATTCAGCCCAGTTTAATCTCTGATTGCTATTCAATTCTTGAACTAGTTAGTAAATTGCCTGCCAATGTTTGTGTAAATTGATAAATTAGCTCAGCAGGCTGCCCATTTAGTTGCATAGTCTTGTCTAAGCAGTATGAAAGAAAAAGAAAAGAAAAAACTAGTTTTTCATTGTACACTGGATAAATCAATATCATTTGAATCACAATGTGGATCACTATTGTGGAGGTTTGCTAGTTTGTCAGGGTTCAAAGAAATTGGCATGCCAACTGCAAACAGAAGCATTTGAAGAATGTTGCCATCTATAGAAAGCCATTTTGCTTGAAATATTCACAAGATATGTTCCATGACTGTGGAGGAGAAAAAACACAATATTAAATCAGGTGATTGGGAGGATGTTGGGTAAGGTTTTCTTCATAGACTCATTAATCAAAGAATCACATAGATTTTATATAGATAAATTTATTTTTATATATTTATGCATGTAAAGTATATATATATATATGTATATGTATGCATGTAAATGTAAACACACATGTATATATATATATATATTAAAAGTATCATTGACACTTCCTCAAATTCACTATTTTTCTGATGAAATAATTCACTCTAAAGTGAAAAACATATCTGTTCTTTTGAATTCTAATTGTTTTCCTGACTTTGTTTATAAAAACTTTTAAGATGATCTGACTTAGCTGAATTTGACATCAAGGTCTCTGAAATTTTTTATTGGGATTTTTTGATACTTTCTTAGATCTTCTCATTTGAGGTGAAAGATTAGGGATTTGCAAACTGAGACTCACTAGACCCTTGCTCTCTTCACAGTTTTAACAGCTTTGTATTGACAAAATTTTTCTAAAAAGTAATAGAGAAGATCATTATTTTTATCCAGTTAGAGCTTTATCTAGTTCCTATTTGGAAAAAAACATAGCTATTTTAGTAGATCAATGTTTTTACACCATAATAATTTTTTTCCACTATCCTTTTCCTCCCTCCCTCCCAGAAAAAAACATTCCATAGAACAAATAATATCTTAAATAAGAGTAAGAGAAAAAAAATCAGAAAAATCTATCAGTATATAATAAAAATTTGAAAATCTACATACAAATATAATTTAATAAAGGACCTCCTACTACTGAAAAAAGATTGTAAAGCTAATGTCTTCTATTTCTTATTTAATGTCATGATTGTTCTTTATAATTTCGCAACATTCACTTTTGATTCTTTTATATTTATCAATTTTCATTATAATAACGATTGCACATATTAGTTTTTAGTATTCATATCAGATCTAATAAATCTTACCAAGCTTCTTTATATTATTCATATCAATTGACTGATTTGAAAAAACAAAAAGATTTTCCTCCCTAGTAAGACTTATTTTTTGACAGTTTTCATTTAAATTTTTCCCCTAATCTCACTTAATTCTGCCTACTCCCACAGAAGGCAGTCTGATAGTCTTTACATTGTTTTGATGTTATATATTGATCAAAATTGAATGTGTGGGAGGAAAAATCATATGGTTAAGGAAAAAATAAATATGAGATAGCAAAATTATATACTACATAATATAACTTTTTTAAAAAATTTAAGGTAATAGATTTGGTCTTCATTTAAACTCCACAAATCTTTCTTTAGATACAGAGGTTATTCTTCATTACAGATGCCCTAAAATTGATCCTGATCATTGAACTGATGAAATGAGCAAGTCCATTAAGGCTGATCATCAACCTCATGTCACTGTTAGAGTATAGAGTGTTATTCTGGTTCTGCTCATCTCACGCAGCATCACTTCTTCCAAGTCTTTCCAGGCTTCTCTGAATTCCCATCCCTCCTGGTTTCTAGTAGTACATTAGTGTTCCATCACATACATATACCACAATTTGTTCAGCCATTTCCCAATTGATGGACATTCACTCAATTTCCAATTCTTTGCTAACAGAAACAGTGTTGCTATGAATCTTTTTGTACAAGTAAAATTTTTACCCTTTTTTATGATCTCTTCAGGGTATAGACCCAGTAGTGGTATTGCTGGATCAAAGGGTATGCAGATTTTTATTGCCCTTTGGGTGTAATTCCAAATTGGTTTCCAGACAGGCTGGATCAGTGCACAGCTCCATTAACAATGTATTAGTGTCCCAGATTTCTACATCCCTTTCAATATTGATCATTGTCCTTTCTGGTCATATTGGCCAATCTGAGAGGTATGAAGTAATACCTCAGAAATGGTTTAATTTACATTTCTCTAATCAATAATGATTTTGAGCAATTTTTCTTATGAATATGGATTACTTTGATTTCCTCATCTGTAAATTGTCTCTGCATATCCTTTGACCATTTGTCAATTGGGGAATGGCTTGTTTATTTTAATAGATATGACTCAGTTCTCTATATATTTTACAAATGAGTCCTTTGTCAGAAACACTAGTCATACAATTTTCCCCCTATTTCCTACATTTCTTTTTATCTTAGTTACAGTGTTTTAGTTTCTGCAAAAGCTTTTTAATTTAATGTAATCAAAATTAACTAGTTTTTAAAAATCATTCTTGTTTCCATTTATTTATTTATTTGTTTGTTTGTTTATTTATTTATTTATTTCCATCCATTTGTAAATTCATATTTCCAAGTTATAAAGTTTCCTCCACCCTACCTTCCCAAACCCCCTCCCCTTATTTGGGAACAGTCAGGTTGGCATTTTACACACACACACACACATACACACACACACACATATATTATATCATATCATACCAAATCATATCTTACCATATCATATCATATTATTATATTATATATACATATAGTTAAGGATATTTTAAATTAGTAATTTTTGATATGATGAATTAGGATTAAGGGAAACATACATAAAAGATAATTTTTATATAGTGTTCATCAGATTTGGTAGGAGCTTTTTTCCCCTATGTTTTGTTTTGTTTTGATTTGTTTTTCTTGCTCTAGTTGGGGATAATATAGTCCATAATCTGTCAAATACAGTTGTCCTAGCTCTCTGAAGTACTAAGAGGGGTTGCTTCTCTCAAGGTTGTACATCTTATAATTTTGATGTGTAAATTGTTCTCTTGGCTCTACTCTCTTTGCTCAACATCAGAACCTGTTACTCATTCAATGTTTCTCTACAGTCTGATCATTTATGGTCAAAAGGTCTTATAGAAAAATGATAATTCCATACTATTCATGTACCATAACTTGCTTAACCATTCCCCAATTGATGGGCATCCCCTCCAATTTCCAATTCTTTGTCACTACGAAAAATAACTACTAAGAATATTTTGGAACACGGAGGACATTTCCCATTTTTTTTTACAATTTCTTGTGTATATAGACCTAGAACTGGAATTGCTGGGTCAAAGAGTATGAAAAGTTTTATTGCTCTTTGGACATTGTTTTCTATATTGCTCTCCAGAAAGGCTGGCTCTGTTCACAACACCACCAGCAATGCACCAATATACCAATCCTCTCACAATCTCTCCAACATTGATCATCTTCCCTTATTCTCATCTGTGCTAATCTAATAGGTGTGAGATGATACCTCATTGATCCTTTAATTTACATTTCTCTAATCAATAGTGATTTAGAACATTTTATATGCAGATATATATATATATATATATATATATATATATATATATATATATATATATATATATAGCTTTATTTTCTTCATTTGAAAACTGTCTGTTTTTCTCTTTTGACCATTTATCAGTTGAGGGATGACTTGTAATCTTAGAAATTTGATGCAATTCTCTATATATTTTTGAAATATATAGATATCTTTATCAGAACTCCTGATTGTGAAAATTGTTTCCCAACTTTCCACTTTTGTTCTAATTTTGCTATCATTGTTTTTATTAGTACTCAAACTTTTAAATTTAATATAGTCAAAATCATTCATTTTGAAATTTGTATTCTGCTTTAAATTTGGTCATAAATTTATCCCTTTTGCAGAGCTCAGATAGATAGAATGTATTTTGGTCTATTAATTTATCTGTGGGATCACTATTTATGTCAAAAACCTATACCTATTTTGACCTCATTTTTGGAATAGGGAATGAGATATGGATCGATGCCTTGTTTTTTCCATACTATTTTACTGTTTTTCCAACAATTTTAGTCAAATAATAAGTTCTTATCCCAGAGACAGATGTCCTTGGGTGTGTCAAATAGTAGATTGCTGTACTCATTTACTGTGTTTTCTTTTGAACTTGTCCTAAACCACTGACCATTACTCTATTTCTTAACCAGTACAAGGCAGTTTTGATGACTGCTGCTTGTAGTATAGTTTTAGATCTGATAGAGCAAGGCCACCTTCCATTATATTTTTTACATCAGTTTCCTTGAGATTCTTACCCTTTTGTTGCTCCAGGTGAAATTTGTTTCTATATTTATTAACTCAGGAAAGTATTTTTTGGTAGTTTGACTTGTATGGCACAAAATAAGTAATTTAATTTTGGGTAAAATTTTCATTTTTGTTATATTAGCTCCACCTAACCATGAGCAATTGATTAAATCTGAATTTGTTTAGGTGAGAAGTCCTTTATAATTGTGTTCATACAATTTCTAAGTTTGTCTTGGGAGGTAGACTGCCAAGTATTTAATGTTGTCTACAGTTGCTTTTTCTTCTCTTATTGCTAAAGCTAACATTTCTTTTTTTTTTTAGGTTTTTGCAAGGCAAATGGGGTTAAGTGGCTTGCCCAAGGCCACACAGCTAGGTAATTATTAAGTGTCTGAGACCTGATTTGAACTCAGGTACTCCTGACCCCAGGGCCGATGCTTTTTCCACTGCACCACCTAGCCGCCCATAAAGCTAACATTTCTAATAAAAAATTGAATAGTAGTGGTGATAATGAGCATCCTTGTTTCACCCCAATCACATTGGAAATCCTTCTCGCTTATCCCCATTGCATATAATGCTTGCTGATGGTTTCAGATGAATACTGCTTATGATTCTAAGGAACAATCCAATTATTCCTAGGCTGTTTAGTGTTTTTAGTAGTAATGGGTGCTGTATTTTATCAAAGATTTTTCAGCATCTATTAAGATAATCATATGCTTTCTGCTAAGTTCGCTATTGATATAGTTAATTATACTAATAATGTTCCTAATTTTGAAACAATCCTGCATTCCTGGGATAAATCCTGTTTGGTCATAATGTATTATTCCAAGGATAACTTACTGTAATTGCTTTCCTAAGATTTTAGTTAAGATTTTTGCAGCTATATCCATTAGGGGGATAGGTCTATATTTTTCTTTCTTTGTTTTGACTCTTCTTGGGTTAAGTATTAGAAACAAATTATTGTCAAAGAAGTAGTTAGTCAGAGTTCTGTCTTCACCTATTTTTTCCAAATAGTTTAGATAGAATTGGAGCCATTTGATTCTTAAATGTTTGATAGAATTCACTTGTGAATCCAACTGGCCCTGGAAACTTTTTCTTCTGAAGTTCAAAAGTACCTTGTTGAATTTCTTTTTCTTTTTTTGAGATAGAGTTATTTAGGAATTTAATTTCCTCTTCTTTTAAAATGGGAAACTTATATTTTTGTAAATATTCATTTATTTCACTTAGATGATCAAATTTCTTGGCATACATTGGGGAAAATAATTCCAAATTGTTATTTAATTTCCTCCTAATTGGTGGTGAGTTCACCTTTTTCATTCATCTTATGAGCAATTTGGTTTTCTTCTTTTTTTAAATGAATTTAACCAGAGGTTTATCAATTTTATTCATCTTTTTCATAAAAACAAGTTTTGCTTTTATTTATTAGTTCAATAATTTTCTTGCTTTTGATTTTATTAATTTCACGCTTAATGTTTAGAATTTCTAATTTCCTATTGAATTGGGGTTTTAATATTTTTATTCTCTAACTTTTAAGTTGCATGCTTAGATCATTGATTTCCTCTTTCTCTGCTTCATTCATGTAAGTATTTAAAGCTATAATAGTGCCCCGATAACTGCCTTCTCTATATCCCACAAGTTTTTGTATGTACATTATCTAGGATGAAATCATCAGTTCTATCAATAATTTGCTATTTGATCCACTCATTTTTTAAAATTTAATTTCCAATTATTTTTAGATCTATCTCTCCATGTGATTTGTATTGCATTATAATCTGAGAAGGAAGTAATCATGATTTCTGCCTTTCTGCATTTGTTTATAAGGTTTTTATAGCATAGTATATGGACAATTTTTGTGTAAATGGCATGTCCTGCAGAAAAATGTATATTCCTTTCTATCCCCATTCACTTTTCTCCAAAAGTCTTTCATGTCTATGTTTTCTAACATTTTATTTACCTCCTCATCTTCTTCTTTTGTTTATTTTGTAGTTAGATTTATATAAATCTGAGAGTGGGAGGTTGAGTTTTCCCACCAGGAGCATTTTGATGTTTATGTCTTCCTGTAACTCATACAGCTTCTCCTCTTAAGAATTTGGATGCTATTCTACTTGGTGCATACATATTTAGTATTGAAATTAATTCACTCTCTATGGAACCTTTTAGGAGGATATAGTTTTCTTCCTTATCTCTTCTAATGAGATATATTTTCTTCACTTGCTTTGTGTGATATGAGGATTGCTGCCCCTGCCTTTTTTTACTTCAGCTGAAGCAAAATATATTTTGTTCCAACCTTTTTTACCTTTACTCCATAACTATCTCTGCTTCAAATGAATTTCTTATAAGCAGCATATTGTAGGACTTTGGTTTTTAATCCATTCTGCTACTCACTTATGGGTTTTTTGAGAGTTCATCCCATTCACATTAAAAGTTATAGTTGCTAACTCTTTATTGCCTTCCATGTTATCTTCCCTCTGCTTGTATTTTCCCCCTTTATTCACTTTAATCCATATTCTCCAATATGTTGCTTCTGAATGACAACTCCTAAACTGTGTTTCCCCCCTTATATCTAACCCTCCTCCCCTTTCTTTCCCCTTTTCCTTTGCCTCTTCTTCCTTCTAATAGTTCCTGTTATCTTCCCCACTTCTCTCTTTCCCTTTTTAATACTTGAAGGTAAGATAAGTTTCTTAACTCAATTGTGTAGATGTTAACTTTGAGCCAAATCAGAGTCAGATGGTATTCTCTATCATGGATCCCCTAAAATTGCCCTTGATCATTTCACTGATGGAATGAGCAAGTCCATCAAGGTTGATCATCATCCCATGTGGTTCTTAAAATTTATAATGTTCTTCTGCTTCTGCTTATCTCACTCATCATCAATTCATGCAAGACTTTCCTAGTTATTCTGAAATCCCATCCCTCCTGATTCCTAACAGAACAGTAGTGTTTGATAATATACATTTTCCGCAATTTATTCAGCCATTCCCCCACTTGATGGATATGCCCCTCAATTTCTAATTCTTTGCCACTACTATCAGAGCTGCTATGAATATTTTTGAAAATGTGGAGTTTTTATACTTTTTCATGATTTCTTCATGACACAGACCCAGCAGAAGTATTTCTGTATCAAAAAGTATACTTATTTTTGTTGCTCTTTGGCATAATTCCAAATTTCTCTCCAAAAAGTTTGGATCAGTTCACAACTCCACCAACAATGCATTAGTGTGCCAGATTTCCCACATCCCCTAAACATTGATTATTAACTTTGTTGGTCATATTGGCTAATCTTAGAAGTGTGATGTGTTACCTCAGAAATGTTTTAATGTACATTTTTAGGGTTTTATTTTTTGCAAGGCAAACAGGGTTAAGTGGCTTGCCCAAAACCAAGCAGCTAGGTTATTATTAAGTGTCTGAGGCTAGATTTGAACTCAGGTACTCCTGACTCCAGGGCCGGTGCTCTATCCACTGTGCTACCCAGCTGCCACAAATGTACATTTCTTTAATCAATAATGATTTAGAGCAGTTTTTCATATGACTGTAGATTGCTTTGATTTCCTGGTCTGAAAATTGCCTTTGCATATCCTTTGACCATTTGTTAATTGGGGAATGATTTGTTTTTATTTATAAATTTGACTTAGTTTTCTATATATTTTATATTTTAGAAAGGAGTCCTTTGTCAAAAACACTAGTTGTAAAAATTCCTTCCCAATTTGCAACATTTATTTTGATCATGGTTACAGTGGTTTTGTTTGAGCAAAACCTTTTTAATTTAATATAATCAAAATTACACAGTTTTTTTTGTTGTGTTCTCATTCTCTTCCTTGATATTAAACTACTCCCCTTTCCATAGATCTGACCGGTAAAATATTCATTGTTCTTCTAATTTGCTTATATTATCTTTTATGTCTAAATCCTATACCCATTTTGTTCTTGTCTTGGTATAGGGTGTGAAATGTTGATCTAAGCCAAATTTTTGTCATACTGTCTTCCAGTTTTCCCAGCAGAAGCTTGATTTTGGGGGTTTATTAAACAGCAAATTACTATAGTCTCTTTTAAACCTCATTCATTTCACTGTTCTACCAATCTATTTCTCAGCCAGTTCTCTGACAATTTGGATGACTGATACTTTACAATATAATTTTAGATCTGGTATGGCTAACCTGCCTGCATCTGTATTTTTTCCATTAAATCTCTTTATATTCTTGACTTTTTGTTTCTCTATTTGAATTTAGTTACTAGTTTTTTTAGCTCACAAATAATTTTTTGGAAGTTTGATTGGTATGATACAAAATAAGTAGTATAATTTAAGTAGAATTGTCATTTTTATTATATTAGCTCACGCTTTTCAAGAGCAGTTGATATTTGGCCAATTATTTAAATCTGATTTTATTTTCATGAAAAGTGTTTTATAGTGTTTTCATGGAGTTTCTGAGTATGCCTTGGTAGGTAGATTCCCAAGTACTTAATGTTGTCAAAAGTTATTGAAAATGGGATTTGTCTTTTTAACTCTTGCTACTGTATCTTGCTAATAATATATAGAAATGTGTGGATTTATGTATGTTAATTTTATATCCTGCAACTTTGCTAAAAGGTGCTAATTATTTTTAATAGTTTTTAAGATTTTTTTTAGGGTTCTTCAGTTATAGCATCATGTCATCTGCAAAGAGTAAGAGTTTTGTTTCTTCCTTTCCCATTTTAATTCCTTCGATTTCTTTTTCTTCTCATATTGCTAAAGCTCACATTTCTTATAGAATATTGAATAGTAGTGGTGATAGTAGGCATTTTTTTCTTCCCTGAACTTATTGGGAATACTTCCAATTTATCTCCATTGCTGATGGTGTCAGATAGATACTGCTTATCATTTTAAGAAATAAGTTATTTGTTCTCTGTCTAATATTTTAGTAGGATTAGATGCTGTATTTTGTCAAATATTTTTTCAGCATCTATAGAGATAATATGTTTTCTGTTAGACTTGTTATTGATGAAGTCAATTATGCTGACAATTTTTCTTAATTTAGAACCAACCCTGCATTCCTGTTATAAATCCTGCTTGGTTATAATATATTATCCCAGTGATAACTTGCTATAATCAGTTGCTAAATTTTTTAAAAATATTTTTGCATCCATTTTCACTAGGGAAGTTGGTCTATAATCTTCTATGTTTTGTCTCTTCCTGGTTTAGATATCAGCACCATATTGATGTCATAGAAGGAATTAGGAAGAGTTCCATCTTCATCTGTTTTTCCAAATAGTTTATATAGAATTGCAACCAATTTTTCCAGGAATGTTTTGTAGAATTCACTTCTGAATCCATCTAAATCAGGAGATTTTTTTCCTTAGGGAATTCAGTAGCAGCATAGTGAATTTCTTTTTTATAGATAGGGTTATGTAGGTATTTAATTTCTTCTTCATTTTTATATATTTGTAAATATTCATCCATTTCACTTGGGTTATCAAACTTATTGACAAACAGCTGAGCAAAAAAGTGCTGAATTATTACTTTTATTTCCTTCTCATTGGTGATGAATTTAAGTTTTTATTTCTGATACTGATAATTTTGATACTAGTCATTTTTTCTTTCTTTTTTAATCAAATCAAGCAGAGGTTTACCTATTGTATTGTTTTATATAACACCAATTCTTTGGTTTATTTCTTAGGTAGTTTTCTTTCCTTTTATTAATATCATTTTTAATTTTCAAACTTTCTAAGTTGGTATTCAATTGGGAATTTTTAATTTTTTTTCTCTACCTTCTTTAGTTGGATGCTCAATTCATTGATTTCCTCTTTCTCTATTTTATTCATGTAATCATTTAGAAATAATATATCTCCCCTACTAACTGCTTTGGCTGTATCCTATATGTATGGTATGTTGTCTCATTATTGTCATTGTCTTAGATAAAACCATTAATTCTTCCCATGATTTGATGTTTTATCCATTCATTCTTTAAAATTAGGTTATTTAGTTTCCAATTAATTTTAGGCCTATCTCTCCATGGTCCATTATTGTACATGATTTTTAATGTATTATAGTCTTGAAAGAAGGTATTCAATAATTCTGCCTTTTTCCCTTTGATTGTGAGGTTTTTATGCCATAGTACTTGATCAATTTTTGTGTAAGTTCTATGTACTACTTCATTCTATCCCTGTTCATTTTTCTCCAAAGGTCTATCATATCCAAGTTTTCTAACATTCTATTTACTGCCTTAACTTCCTGCTTGTTTATTTTATGGTTAGGTTTATCTAATTCTGAAAAAAAGGAAGTTCACATCTTCCCACTAGTAGAGATTTGTTGTCTATGTCTTCTATAACTCATTTATCTCCTCTAAGTTTTTGGATGATATACTGCTTGGTGCATGTATATTTAGTATTGAAATTCCTTCATTATCTATGGTACCTTTAATAAAAATGGTTTCCTTCCTTGTATTTTTAATGATATCTATTTTGCAGCTGCATTGTCTGAGATAAAAATTTCTACCCCTGACTTTTTCACTTCAGTTGAAACAGTATATTCTGATCCAGCTTTTTACTCAGATGGTTTTCTTGTAAACAGCATATTTTAGGATTTTAGTTTTAAATCCACTATGCTATTTGCTTCCATTTTATGGAAGAGTTCATCCTATTCACATTCAGAATTATAATTACTAATTCTTTATTGCCTTCCAAGCCATCTTTCCTCCATTGTATTTCCCCCCTTTGTCACCTTATTCATATTTCCCAGTACTTTGCTTCTGCATGCTACCTCCTTCAGTGTGTTTACCCCCTCTTAATCCAACCTCCTTTCTTTCCCTATTTCCTTTCTCCCCTTTTTCCTTTCCTTCCTTCTTTCTGTTCCTCCTTTCTTCCCCCCCCCCCCCGCCCCTTTCACCTCTTAAATCTTGACAGGTAAGATAAGTTCCTAAATTCAACTGAGTGTGTATGTTAATACCTCTTTGAGCCAAATCTGATTCAGGTAGTCCTCAACTCCTCCCTTCTTCCCCTCTATTGTAATTAGTCCTTTGCATCACTTCATGCTATGTAATTTATCCCATTCAATCTCCCCTTTCCTTCTGTCTATTTTCTGATCTCCCCCCTTTTTAAGGAGATATTATTTTGAAATCATTTATTCCAGGTCAAGGACACATCATATGTGTTCATTACTTCTGGCTAAGTATATTTTTCTCTAATTGAGCTACAGTTCTCAAGAATTATGAGAATCTTACTCCCAGGTGATGATACAGCCAGTTTCATCTTATTGGATAACATTTTTTCTGTTCTCCTGTTTACTTTTTCATGTATCTCTTGATCCTGTTTGAAGATCAAATTTTCTTTTTACTTCTGGTCTTTTCATCAGGATAAGTTGAAAGTCTCCTATTTCATTAGATGTCCTTCTTAATGTCTGGAAGAGAGGGCTCAGTTTTGCTGTTTAGTGAGTTCTTAGCTGAATTCCAAGTTCCCTTGCTTTCCAGAATATCATATTCCAGACCTTTGATCCCTTAATATTGAAGCATCCAGGTCCTGTGTAATCCTGGCTCATTGGTACTTGAATTGTTTCTTTTTGACCACTTGGAGGATTTTCAATTTGATCTGAGATTTCTAGATTTTGGCCACAATATTCCTTGGTGTTTTCATTTTGGGATCTCTTTCAAGACAGGATCAATTTATTATTTCTTTTTTTTTAAGGTTTTTGCAAGGCAATGGGAGTAAGTGGCTTGCCCAAGCCCAAACAGCTAGGAAATTATTAAGTGTCTGAGATTGGATTTGAACCCAGGTACTCCTGACTCCAGGGCCAGTGCTTTATCCACTGTGCCACCTAGCCACCCCCAATGTATTCTTTCAATAACTATTTTTCCCTCTAGTTGCAGGATATAAGGACAATTTTCATGCACTATTTCCTGAAGAAAGGAGTCCAGGCTTTTCACCTCTTCAAAGTTTTCAGAAAGTTTTATGATTCTTAAATTGTCTTTCCTAGAGGTATTTTTCAGGTTTGTTGTTTTTCCAATTAGGCATTTTCCCTTTTCTTCTATTTTTTTTTATTTTGTTTAACAAATTCTTGGTGGATCATGAAGTCATTTGCCTGTACAGATTTCAATCATTTTTAGGAAAGATATTTTTTTTCATTTTCCTTTTGCAACTCCTTTTCCAATTGATCAATTCTATTTTTGAAGGAGTTGTCTTTTCCCATTTTCCCAATTAAGATTTTGAGAGAATTATTTTCATTTTTCATTTGTCCAATTGTATTTTCAAAGGATTTGTTTTCTTGTTGTAAGATATTAATTTTCTCTTACATATTGTTAATTTTCTCTTGCATTTCTTTTCCCAATTTTTCCATTTGATTTTCAAACTCTTTCCTGATCTCTTCTAAGAAGTCTTGCTTGGTTGGAGACCAATTTATATTCTCCTCTGAAGCTCCAGTTATCTCAGAATTAGAATCCTAGTCTTCAAGGTCACAGTCAATGGACTCTGTTTTGCTCTGGCCTTTCTTCATTTTAGGCCCTTTCCTTATGGTCTTGTGTTAGGGGAGGGGCTTGTTCACAGCATTCCAGTGTTGACATCCCCTAAAGGTCTTGTCCACTGGGCTTAGGAACTCCAAGCAATTACTCAATGGGCCAGCCAGTAAGGATGAAAGAAGTTTTCTCTGGATTGTGGATGATGTTTATTAGTGACCCACTCCCTGGACCTGGGGGGAGGAGGGGAGGTGGAAGGATCTGACCTGGTTTTGAACAATGTGGGCTAGACCCTCAGGCTAGACAACTTAACTAGCAATCAGTGCTGGGGTAAGTTAACCACCCATACTTGGGTCTTGGGAGAAGGTGCAAATATCTAGAGGCTGTTACTGTGTTTGTTTTTGAGGACAAACTTTCAAAGGAAATTGGGGTGGGGTAGGACTGAGCTGGAAAATTGTGGACTCCCCTGACAACATAGGGACTTGATGCCCAGGTCTTCCAGATTAGCCAAGCTGGTCAGATAGGTGTCTGGACCGCCACATTGGAATGCTCCTGTTGGCCATGTATACAGCAAATGCTTCCGTACTGTTCTCAGGTTAGTCCCCTGGACTCACCCCAGCACCCCTGAGCTGCATCTCTGTTCTCTGCCCATGGCTCATGCACACTTCCCTTTGACAGACCTTTTGATAGAATGTTCTCTGTTTTCTCTTTTCTTCATATTAGTTCTGAGGGAGAGCCAAGAGAGCCTAAGACAAGGCCTGGCTTATCTCTGCCATCTTGACTGGAAGTCCTATATTAATTGTTTCTTGAATAATATTCCATTTCATTCATGTACCACAACATTTATAACCATTCCTTAAATTATGATTATTTATTTTGTTTCCAATTCTTTGTTATTGCAAAAAATATATACTGTTTTAAATATATTGATATATGTTATAGTTTCCTGAATGAACTCCTTGGAGTAAAAGCAAAGTAGTTTACTCTCTGGGTCAAAGGATATGAAAATTGTGATCATTTCTTTTGCATAACTTCACATTGCTTTCAAAAATTGGCTTTATTTGTTCATAGTTTTGCCAGAAATGTACTATTATTCCCACAATCACTTCCACTTTGACTAGTCCCATACTTTGCTAGCTCAGAGATAAATGCTCAAAGTTTTTTTGTTTTTCATTTCTATAATATCAGTGATTTGGAGCATTCTTTTATATGGATTTTTTGGGGGTTTTCCTTTTGTTTTTACGGTGTTTTTGGCAAGGCAATGGGGTTAAGTGACTTGCCCAAGGATTTGAACTCAGGTCACCCTGACTCCAGGGCTGGTGTTCTATCCACTGTGCCACCTAGCTGCCTTTATATGGGTATTAATGGTTTAAGTTCTGTATTTGAAGCCTGTTTATTCATATCCTTTGACCAATTATCTATTCCTGTAATGCCTTTAAAATATAGATATAGATATAGTTATCATTACATATAGAGAACTCATAATGGTTTGAATGATTCAAATATGAATCAACTAGTTGCATCTTTGCCAGAAACAATCAAAGCACAACACAAACAGTATTTTCACAGGGATACAAGAGTAAGACACAATAGAACAATAATAAAAAAATTAATTTATAAATACAACTTAATTGATCTATACATCCCTCTAAGGTACATGCAATTTTATCTCTATTTTGCAAAGGATGAATTTGAGTCTGAGAGATATTAAGTGACTTGCCCAAGGTCATATAGCTAAGTTTCAGAGGAAGGATTCACATTCAGATCTTCCTACATTCTGTCATTAGTTAGAACTTGCTTTGGTCTTCTTTTCTTTACCTGGAGGTATGTGTGTAGGAGTGGGGGTGGGGGGTTTGTAAAGTGAATTTCATATTTGTGTTGTCACAGAAGGACAAGGAGAGGGCAAGCTTAAAGTAGGAATTCTGGCAGAGATGGTAGCAACATCAAGAAGTTTAGGTAACACATCTCAGAAGTTCATAGTTTCCCTTGTATAACCTAATCAGGGTATTGAAGTTGGTGAAATGGGTGGAGTGAATATTTAAAGGATCAGTGATTAACAGGATTCTTATAAGTCATCAGTTTGTTGTGTCATTTGGGGTTCTTATTGTCTCAGATTATGAAGATGGCCACATAATTACTTATTTCTCATATGTAATTGTTATTTTGCAGTTCTATGAACTTGAAAGGACAGGATAAAATACATAGTCCTCCAATTTATTCGTCTTGTGATCCAGAAATCCTTGAGCTTTTAAAACTAGATTGAACTGATGATGACAAAATCACACAAAATGTCTTCACTGCTCTCAAAGATCTTAAATATTAAGGGAGAGAAAACCTATAAAAAGAGTAAGGAAAAGAGAAGTTATGAGCAGATGGTCCTTGGTGACAGCCTTTCTGGTTTTTTTTTATTTTGAACTTTACTATAGCCATTTGTTATTATTGCACAAAAAACTGATTCCCAAATGAGCATTAGATCTAGAACCAATGACCTGTAATCTGTTAAAAACAATTCCATTTCAGAAGACATAGTTTGGTGCTCAACCTTCCTAGTGTCTTCTGACTCTTCCTTTAGAAAGTAGACTGGCATGTGAGCTTCTGAATAGTTTGTTAATAGTTGGATGCTTTGTTTTCTCTATTCTTCGCTATATTAAAAAACAAAACAAAAACTACTTTATCTGTCCTTTCCTTTACCCCAAATTACATTAAGTAATATGTTATTAAATTTATTGCAATAGTTCTCTACTTCATACTCTCTATTGGATGGTAACACATGAATAGCAGTTACCTTCATGATGTCCTGTTTGCTTATATTCTTGTTAAAATTTTGCAAGAAGATACTTTAAATTCTTCCAGGAAATTATTTTTACTGTTTAAGGTAGATATGCTGGCCGAGACTGAAATCTTCTCTTTTGTCTGCTTTTTTTTAGCAGAATCCATGAGTTATCTTTTTTTTTAACTTCATCTTTTTTATGTACCTTGTTTTAATTTAGACTTAGAATGTATGTGTATATGCATATACATACATACATATAGATAGATAGATAGATAGATAGATAGATAGATAGATAGATAGATATGGGATATATGGGGCAGCCAGGTGGTGCAGTGGATAGAGCAGTGGCCCGGGAGTCAGGAGGACCTGAGTTCAAATTCGGTCTCAGACACTTACTATTTGCCTAACTGTGTGGCCTTGAGCAAGCCACTTAACACAAAAAACCTAATATTTTTGTACAGTTCTGAATTCAAGTTCAAAGTGATGCACTTTGCAAAAGTGAATGAAATCATGCTGCTGAAACTAAGTTTGTTACTCCTCCAAATGAGAAAACAATCTGAGATTGACTATGAGAAGAAGAAACCCTAATGAAAACACTGGGGCAGAAGAAGGCCACGAGAGGCAAGTCAGCCAAATGGCCTGGTTTAGAGAGCGAATTGAAAAGATGAATTTAGGAGCAAAGGGCAGCAGGAGGCAAAAAGAATTCCTGATGATAAAGAAGTGACTGATTTCAAAGGAGGATACAAATGGTACTTCAGATTTATGAAATGAAATGAACCAAGCATGTGTCCATCACCAGACTTGCCCAGGGAGAGCTTGTAGTCAACCATGGACCAGAGCACAGGCTTCTCCTAAGACAGGGATTCATCATCAAACACAGATGAATGGAAACTAATGGATGGAGGTTTTGACAAAGGAGTTGTATGAATTTTATAAAGAATAAAACTTGAGTTCATGATCTTTATGCAATTCATTTTTTTTTCAAATTTCAGGCCCCAAAATTAAGGTGCATCGTATACATGGGGGAAATATGGTAAATGCTATTTTTCTTGTTATTCCTACTTTTGTTGCAGTGGTGGTCATGTTAGTGGCTGTGCTGGTAACTAAGTCATTTTAGTAGAGAAGATATTTTAATTATAGAAAAGATATTTTAATGAGATTCTCTTTCCCCTGCCCCCAGCTCTAAATCAATCCAATAAATGTTTATTAAGCATTGTGCAAGGCACTGTGATAAAAATTAAGAATATAGTTAATCAAAAGAAAGTCACTGCTCTCAAAGATCTGAAATATTTAGGGAGAGAAAACAAATAAAAGGAGTAAGGAAAAGAGAAGCTATCACAATATGATACTTGGCAACAGTGACATCTTCCATAAAATTAAAACCAAGGAAATGAAGCTAGATGCGCCATCCTACATCCCTGCAAACAGAGGTTAGAGGAGACAGAGAGAGTTGGTGTCCAACATAGCTTGTGTTATCTGTCAGATGGTAGAAATTATGAAATTATCTTGGGAGGGGCATTTGGATCTGTTATTGAGCAAAGGGAGCAGAATCTAGAGACTATTCTACACACTAATAACATTGTGAGTTGGTCATCCTTGATGGAAGCAGCTCCTCTCAGCAATTCAGAGAGCTAGGACAACCCTATTAGATCAGCTATGGATAATGCTGTCCCTATCCAGAGGAATACAAACAAAACAAGAACAAATCAAAAAAATCCCTTCAGAATCTGATGAACACTACATTGACTTTATTTTTTTTAGGTTTTTGAAGGCAAATAGGGTTAAAGTGGCTTGCCCAAGGCCACACAGCTAGGTAATTATTAAGTGCCTGAGACCAGATTTGAACCTAGGTACTCCTGACTCCAGGGCCGATGCTTTATTCTCTGTGCCACCTAGCCACCCCTACATTCACTTTTAAAAAAATTCTCTAATATATTTCTTTCTCTTAATTCTAATTCCTCATACTGAAAATGTCTAATCTGTAAACATGTTTAACACAAATGTATGTTTACAACATTCACCTGACTGTTTGCTGCTGAGGGGAGGGGGGTTGAGAAGGAAGGATGGAAGAAAATTTTATAACTTAAAAATATAATAGTGCATATGGATGAATGTTGAAAAATTGTCATAACATGTATTTGGAAAATTAAAATATCAATTAAAAAAGAATATTTCCCTAATCTTTTATCATTCTTATAAATTACAAGTTGTATGATGACCACCACTGTTTTCTCTGCACAGAAAGCAACTTTAAAGGTGAATCTTATCCATTACTTGCACATACCAGGTTTTCAGTAAGTGCTTGCTGAAGTTAAATTGAATTGCCAATCCAAAAGTGATTTGCAATCTCTTCTATTTTATTCATACTGATCCATAATCTATAATCTCTCCATTTCAAATCCAAAGGTAGATACCCAAATTCAGACCTAGGTCTTGAGGAAATTTGGTGCATCACTTTTCTCTAATAACTTCTCACAATAGTCCTACAAGTCAGATTGAAAACCTCCCCACGTAAAGACTATGATAACTGATAGAAGCCAAATCTGAACAATACAGACAATTTTATTATCACTAAGTATAATTCAGGTGAAACAATAAATTTTTGTCTGTCATTCAGATAATTCCATAATGCTCATCCATTAATTCATCTATTTATTTATTTGCCTATTTAGTTATTCATTTATTTGTTGAATGCTTATTTATATGTTTATCTCATTATTCATTCATTTATTCTCTTCTATGTTGCTGAAGTCTCAGAAGCTAAATGATTTGCCAAAGGCCTCTAGCAACATAGGACAGAGTGCTATGTTGCTTATCCTGGGCTTAAAATCGTAACTTAAAAAAGTCATTAGTGAAATTACTATTTCTTAGATTCTTTTTCTGATATTTCTTTTTTGTTACTGAAGGAAAAAAGTATTTAAAATATATATATGTATAATATGTATCCTTTTATATCTATAGAACCTACACAGAACTTTAGAGTAAACATATTAACATACATTTTTTTACAACATTGATAAAAATAATTAACATATCTATAGAAAATAAAGTGTCACTTTGTGTGCGTATGTCTATGTGCATGCATGCGTGTGTGTGTGTGTGTGTGTGTGTGTGTGTGTGTGTGTGTGAGATTGAGTCATAGACCTGAATACATACCTGAAGGGACCACCAAGAGCATTTAGACTAAAATATTTTATCTTAGATGTGAGAAAACAGAGTTCTAGAAAATTTAATTGATTATGAATGTATGCAAAAAATATTCATTTGTATATATGATTTAACTATCTAGCTATCTGTCTATCTATATCTTTCTAAATATCTATGTTTCTGTCTAGCCATTTCTCTATTTATTCATCTATACATCCATCCATCCTAAGGAGAGCTTAGTTTGTTCAAAAGACTGGTTTTTTTGAAGCTATAGGTTTTTGAAAAAAAATAATTTCTCAGAAAGTTTGAGTTATCACTTGAAGAAGCAGATGAACCAAAGATGTAATTAACAGAGTACATAGATATAAGGAGCAATGTTAATAATAATGTAAAAACATAACAATATATCTTGCTAGTCTGATATTACTCTGTTCTTCAACCCTAACAGTAAGCATTTGTTGAAGCAAATGACCATGTTTAAACTGCTAATACACTAAATTTATCATGATAGTTTCCTAAGAAGCAAGTTATTAGAGAGGTTTGCTGTTATATGAACTAAGTTAACAGATCATAGAGTCAATCAAACACATTCTCACTCTCTCTCTCTCTGATTTTGTCTCTCTGTCTCCCTCTCTCTTTCTGATTCTTTTTCCTGCATTTTTTCTGACTTTTAAAGTATTTCCTCTCTTTTACTTCCTTTCCACTTCTTATCATTTTCCTCATCTTCCTCATCTTCATCCTCTTCCTTTCACTTTTACAAAAAAAAGAATGGGGTAACTCAGTAGATTTACATTCAGAGTAGAGCAGGAGTAAATAAATAAATCCATATGCATATTTCTCCTCCCAGGAATATTTGCTGATAAGTTAGGAAGAAACACATAGCACAGTTACAACTGTGATTTCAAATTCTTTCCGCAGGTTAAGGCTGGTAATATACAAAAACTGAAAGGCTGTTTGTAGACCCACATCACAGAGGCAGACAATATCAACTTGGCCTGATGGGATTATTCATGAACAATATTCTTGAATTCCAAAATTTGATGTAAATGAGGGGATATTTGGAATTCACTAGAGTATTTAAAAAATTTATCCTTCTATCCAGAAAGAAAATCACCACCAACTTTGAGAGTTGCTTTTGTAAATTCTTAACATCAAAGAGACCAGGAATTAATTATTTTTGAGAGATGAATTCTTCTTGGAAAAAAATCAGTACAGTTTTCCCCTTATAGAGCAAGGACAGCAATTAATACAGATCAAATGGAACTGGAGATAAAATTTTCCAAAATATCATTTCACATCCAGTGATTTTCTAAAACAGTGAGTTTCAGTCCCTAGTAGGGGTCCATGAGATCAAAATTATTTTTATAATAATACTAAGATATAAGTTATATATCAAAATAGTCCCTTATTTAAAAACAAATACCTGTGGGATCCTGGATTTTCTTCATATATTTCAACCAAAGCAACATATCTCAATATCACAACAGATTGGATTCAGAGTAAGAGCTTCTAGCTGTCTTCTGTCAAACTCAAAATTAAATAAATCTGCAAAATAATAACAATAATTAGTGACAACATTTATTAATAATAATACAGTACCACTTCTGAAGAATTATCCTTAGTTTTGGAAATCATGCTTTGTTCATAAAATTTATTTATCTCAACATGCAATTTGTTTTAAATTAATTGATATTAAACATATATTAGTTTTAATTTACAATGTTATATATGTGTGTGTCTATCCCACACAAGCAAAAGTTCTTTGGGGATCTTAACAAATTTCAAAAGTGGAATACAACAAAATCTGAGAACCATTGGACTAAAACCTTGGTCTAAACTACTGAGAAGACTAATTCTTAGTGAGAAAGGTCTCAGAGATATAAATGTCAGAGTCTTGTCCTGTTTGGAACCCCAAGTTCAGTACTCACTGGAAAGAACTAAAGTAATACCTGAATTGTTTTTTATAATTTTTATAATGTTCATAATGTTTATGATGTCCAAAGTTCCTGTGGGACCTTTGCAACTTTTTTCATTTTTTTCTATCAATTATTATACAATATGAAAA
Organism: Macrotis lagotis; assembly: GCF_037893015.1. Taxonomy (NCBI): domain Eukaryota; kingdom Metazoa; phylum Chordata; class Mammalia; order Peramelemorphia; family Peramelidae; genus Macrotis; species Macrotis lagotis. Next base: position 522,548,436 of record NC_133658.1, read on the forward strand.
GCTTAGATTATGCTTTGAATACTTAAGAATCTAAGGAGTCCTTTTCTGTCTTCAGTGAAAAATACTCACAAGTTTGACCATGGCTCCATAGGAAGTTGAAATGTAAGGAGAAGAGGGGCCTGGGCTTAAAATAAAATAAAATAATAATAATGGACACAAAATCTCACTTTTATAAAGCATTTTGTTTATAAAATGTTTGATTTATATATTCCATATGGATTCTGAGAGTTTAGTAATGTCAATATGATCATCCCCAATTTGGTGATCAAGAAACTGAGGCTCAGAATTTTTTTTAATTATAACCTTGATCACTGCTAGTGAGTATCTATATCATATATATAATCTAGATTTTATATGGTATTTAATAAAGAATTTAATGAGTTGACTCTTCAAGGTGTAATAGTAATATAATTTAAATATTTTAAGAAAACTTTTCCATGTAATTACATGATTAGAAATATAGCATCAAAACACAGAATGGAGGACTAGATAAAGTATTAAATTATTTTAATATAATTCATTCATTTAAAAATATTTCTGTGACAAATCCTATTTTGTACCTTATTGAACTCATCTCCACTAATTGCATGCTTTCTTTATCTCTCACAAATAATTGTTTTTATTTCCCTCTACATCTTACTTCTTTCTTGTTTAGGGAAGTTTTTTTTTTCAAATTAATAAACTTCAAATAGCTGAAATCCATTCTTGACTTAAAGGTTGAGAGAATAAAGTATCAATGGGTACATTATGCTGAATAAAAATGAAAGATAAACTATCATTTATTTTTCGGAAAAAGGTGACATTTAAGATTAAGAATGAATTGAATGTGTGCGTGTGTGAATTGGTTTTGATTGACTATATTAAATTTTTCTTGACAAGGAATGTTTTTCTTCTTTCTCTACTGCTTTGTCTTTAGTTCTACTATTAAAAATAAGGTTGAAGGAGTGCTATGAATATAGATATTGCATGGGAACTCATTAGTTTTGCTTACTGTAATTGAGTCAATGTTTATAGTACAAAAACAAAATACATCCATAAATAAAATCTAAAAGTTTTCCTTCAACTTGGGTACCATGTAGGTTTTAGGTAATCATGCAAAAAATTAGCATTAGTGAAATGGTATGTTTCAACATCATCCTGAATTAATTCTTTACTTTGATGTGAAATTATCTATACTTTTAGAACAACAAAAAGAGTTAGAGAGGAAGGATGAGTAGATTTGATGTTCCATTAAGTTTTTTTATAATTATCAAAAAAAGAATTCAACCTAGACATTTTTATTTCCACAGAAACAGCTGCTTTAAAATTAATCCAGGGTTGGGCACTCCATTTAGAGAAGCATTAGAATACAACTTGAGAACACAAACATATAGAAAATGTCTCTTCCATCTATAGTTCATTTTTCAATTTGGCTTTGCAAGTGAGATAGAAAGTAACATGAGATATAGAAATGAACTGAGTATTTGGAGTTAAATGGCCTGAATTCTAAATTTCCTCCTATTGTTTATTCATTAATTATCATGGACAAATCAATTAACCTCTGTAAGTTGTTATCTTATCTATAAAATAAGAGAGAAGGATTTTATGACTTTTAGTTTTTCTCATTTAAAAATCAATGATTCTGATAAAAGGCTGAGGATTAGTGAGTCAATAACCCCACCCTAATTAGCACCAATACCTTTATTAAAGGAGATATGATTTACTTGAAGATGGGAATTAGTGATAAACAGAGTCTAGATACCAATAAAATAATTAAAGACATTTCAACTAAGTATAAGAATTCTATTTGGAAAGGTTGTTGAATTTGTTTATGCCCTGAAAAACATGTATAAAATCATTAAGGTTATTTGAAATGGAGATTTTGGGTATCTCATATAGTAGAAAAAGAAATGGATCCAGCTAACTCACTGAAAAGGAACTATTTGGAGGGTGTGTGGTGGAGGAGGTGGTGGTGAAGAAAAGAAACCTTTAGCCTCAAATCTGATGTAAGTTGAGACTCCTCCTCGCTAAGACTTCTAACTTATGACTAATGGATGAACTTGGTAACTTCAGAGGATCTGAGGATTCATATTTCTCATGGGTGGTTTAGAAGCATCACCTGGAAAAGGAATGATGAAAAATATATAGGGAAGGATCAAAAACTAACTGCAATCTTGAGAAAAGGCAAATTCAAGTCTTTATAAAATCAAGCCTTTTAAAATTATCCTCATCATCATCATCACATCATCAATGTTACACCATCTCAAAGAGGCTCTTCTTGAATACTATCTGAAGGTGAGAAGATTTCCAGAAACCAATTATTTTGGTTTAACTCTTTCCTAAAAGTACTGTACAGTTTTGAGTCTGCTTCATGCTAAACCCTCCATGTTCTTTTTAGCAACTACAAAATAACCTTTTGTGGGAAATGCTTTAATATAAATTATTCTTCTCTATCACTTTTATAAATATTTTTCCTAAATATTAATTGTAAGACTGACTAATTTATATAAACTGATAATCACAAGAAAATCATGGTCCTGTGGATGCCCATGAGTTTTACCTTCAGAAACTAACATTCAGATTTTTATGATCACTTTTACATCCTGAGGGAGACTTAGCAACTGTAATTTGGATACCCAATCTGTTGGACTTGGGAATTGAGAGTCTAGAAAATGTACCATATATTGAACACACTTAAAGTACAATGAACTAAAGGGGAAAGGAACTCAGAACACTTCAACCTTTGACACAATTATGCCTGAGAGAAATGGAAAAGATTAAGAAGCTATTAGCAATCATATAGCGTTCATTAACTTAGTGAGAGCAACCAAACTGATTTCCTACTTAGAGCAGTATAGGCCTTTTTGCTTCTTAATAAATGTTCTATCAATGTTGAATGAAAAATCTATTAATCTTCAAAAGACTCTAATATTAAGTTGATAATACTCTTCTTATTTAAAAATATCAGAAAATTTTCATATTTTAAATACTTATATTGATTTTTTAAATCTTATATACTTTGATTTTCTAGCTCCAGGTTCCTAAACATAGCCTAAAATATTAAATATTTTTAAATGAGTAAAAGATGTTACTTATGAGTAAAAGTTTCATTATCTTCACAAGTATCTTTGTATTTTTAGAAGACTGTCAACATTTTGCATTTCTGAGGGAAATAATTCATATCATTTTTATAGCCCTGAATATATTTTGAAAGCAAGTCTCCTAAAGGGAATAGACACAAAGCAAGGAAATCATAGACATATCTAAGAATACCTTATGTGCTTTATTTTACTAAATCTCTCATTTCAAATATTAGAAAATTAAACCCTTGGCCTTTTTGATTCTCTTTTTGACTCGGATAATGCCTTTACCTCTGTTAATTGCCAAGTAACCTGGGAAACCTCTTGAAATTCTCTAGTTTGTTTCTCTAATTAACAAATAAAATTAAATGCTTGCTGCCCACTACATAAAACATTTTGAAAATTAATGAGTTAATGTTTGCCAAAGTTTTATTCACATTCTCTGAACAACTGAGAATAGTTGTGATATATATTATGGAAATGTCTCCCATTATAAGTAAATGAAAAATACTGAAAAAGAAAGAAAAGGTTTCACCAAAGTAAGCCAAAAGTCAAATCACCAAACACCTGAAACAATAGTTTCCTCAATTAGCTCTTTTCTGTATTCATAACTACCACTTAAGAGGTTACACAGCAGTGATGTGATCAGCATTTATCCCTGCAGAGATGACAACTTAGTCGTTGCTGCCTTGGTGATACATAACTGCTTCATGCTTTATAGGGAAACATTTCTACTTCTGGTGTAGAAAATATATTTTCTTTGCCAAGCTATTTCAACATTTTCTTGAAAATAAAAATACATTAGGCACAATCTAAATGACTGCACTGACAAGAAAATCTCCCTAATAAGCTTTTAAATTTCCTGGTTTTGGCATTATTTAAAGCTTTAAGGACAGAAAATATTATTTTCTCATAAATGTACTCATATAGAGCATTTAGTAAGTATTAATATGACTTATTAGGTAGAAGCAACCTTTTGTAGAAAATAGAGATGATACTTATTTATATATCTTGTTTATATAATACCAAGAACTGAGTTTTTTCTTTATTTTTGATATTATCATTTCAGAATATCCTACTTTATATATTTTCTATTTTAGATGACTTTACCACTTATTTTTTATCACAAATATATTCTTTGTCTTTTTAAAGTATATATTTTATATTTCTGTATATGGATACAACTATATATTTCAAAATATAATGCAAAAGGGACAGCATTACATTTACATATCCCACATTTAAGCTTTAAAAAAAATTTGGTTGCCTCCTCAAGTTCAGGAAAGACATTATCATGAAAATTTATTGTAATTCAACATTCTATTTCCACAAACAGATGGCATCGCCTTCATTTATTAGTGGTTTAACTATGGCTAGGGAAATTTATTAGCTGGTGGCTAGTCTTCTAATCATGAACGCTTGTATTTGTTAGTTGGTCTTGAGTTACTATGATGTATCCCTTAAGTAATAATTGACATTTTCATCTACCAGTGTTTCTATATTAGTAGATCAAAACATCATTCCCCAAGCTCCTGGCTTAACAATATCTCTCCAAATAATAATTCTGTAGTAAATATGCACCCAGTCTCAAGAGGACAAAATAAGAAGGGGGTAGAGGTGGGGGAAATCCATATTTAAAATGAGAATTCTTAAATATTCTATAGAATTATGTCAATAGGAAAATAGATTACCAACATGGATGCTACCATTCTCCAAATTTATTTCTAGCAAAATAGGAGAAAGATGCTGAAGGGCAAGTGGGTGGGGAGAGGGTCATAGGGGCACTGTAGGTTATGAGTCCCCCCATATAGTTTTTTCCCTTAGGGTAAAAAATGTTTTGGCTCTGATGTATGTGAATGTATGTGGACTTTTCTTCCCCAAGGATCTTAGGGCAGTGACTGTGGAAATAAAAGAAAGGATATTATTTACACTCACAGATCAATGAAATCTTTTAACATTTCAACTGGCTGATTAGGTGAAGAACAAAGAAAGAATCTTATTTAACAGTTCAATAGGATTACATGACCTATTTTAAAGAATGCTATAGGTACCGTGAAGAGTTTAACATTTACTCCCATATATCATAATCCATTGGATAGGTCAATAGGTAATTATTTGAATATTTATATGCTTCTTTATATTTCTTAGCAAACTGTCAAGTCATTTACATTAAGAACTGAGAGAAACTACATTTTTAAAATAACTTAAAATGAAAAATAGGAACTGAATACACAGTAGAATTTAATATGAGTTGATACAGAAAAATTTTAATTTCCTCAGGAATAAGACATTTTCAGACAGAAAAAAATCTATAACAGCTCCTATTGTGGTGATAATTAGAAAATGAGGGGATGCTAATCAATTGGGAAAGGATTATACAAGTTACAGTATGTGACTGTGATAGAATACTGTTGTTCAATAAGAAATTATTACTTGATTGGTTTCAAAAAAACCTGGGAAGACTTATATGAACTCATATATAGTGAAATGAGCAGAACCAAGAGAAGATTGTACACAGTAACAGCAATATTACAAAGATGATCAACTGTGAAAGTAGTTATTTTGATCAATACAATGAAACTAAAAAATTTCAATTGATAAAAATCATAATGAAAAATGTTCTATCTCCACAGAGACATATGTATCTGATGAAGTCTGAATGCAAATTAAAGCATACTTTTCACTCTCTTTGTTTCTTTCTTTTTTTCCTGAATCATTTTTTTCTAAATTGGTTAATATGTAAATGTTTTGCCTGCTTTCTTTCACATGTATAATTCAAATCATATTGCTTACTTTCTCAATGGGAAGGGAAGGGACAGGATGGAAGGAATTTATTGCGCCCAATTTTTTTTTAAACTATGAATGTTAAATTTTAAACATTTAAATAAAAAGTAACCCCTTCCTAAAACCAATATCTTCTCAAAAGTTCTGCTGTGTCATTCACTCAGAATGTCTAAGGAAAATATTTATTTCCTCATTTGTGGATCCTCAGGATCTTCAGAGCAAAGAGCAGGGTTCTTCCAACAAAGTAGTTCCTTCAGGCTTCAGTTTATCTTTTTTTAATATTTTTTTCAGCTTGTCTTTTGATTGTCCTTCCTAATTTAGAATTTGGTGAATTCTCTGACATCCTTGTTCCAGCATATGCTGAGCATTCCATATTAGTTCCAAATTTTAATGTCTGAAGAATAAATATAAAACCTACAATTATAATTTACTTAATATCTTCTATATAATTCTGGATTATTGAGTTTCACTAATTTGGAAAAGGAACTGAAACAATAATACAAACTCTGTTTTTCCATCAGTTGAATTATGGTTTCAGCCTTTTCTTATGTAGATATGTAGAAGGCATAAGACAGACCTGTGATAAATGCCTATGAAGAGTCAATGCAATCAGAATTAGACATTTATAAATGAATTATGGATATTAAAATTTTGATTATTGATATTTACATTTTTAACATTTCATCCTTCAGGAGCACTTTAGAACAGAAGTTTAGAGGGGAGGAAAAATCCTGCCATACATTTCTGAGAACCAGCACATCTATTGTACAGGTAGAAGATCTATTTCTTTCACCTCTCTGGAATTAGTCTTTTAAAATCTTGATAGATTTTCTTGCCTATTAATAGAGGTTGAATTGAATCAAAAGATGACTTAAGAAAACATGTTTCCCTGTTCAGTGGGAAAAATCAAATAACTCAAAGATTTCAAAGTCCATCTAATACAACCAGAATCTGAACAAGCAGTTCTTCAGTAAATTGGACATGTAGTGAATCTAGCTATTCAAGGTTCATATTGACTCAATCTAGAAGAACCAATAAATACACACATAAACTCACACCACCCTCCCAAGCCCCTTAAATGAAAATAAAAGTAACATATATACTATATTTAAATTATGTCAAATGACATATAGTATTTAATGTGTTTATTTTGAAGAAAATACAGTTTTTTCATAACAAATATCCATGCATCTTCAAAATCAAAAATTTGTCTCTTGGCATTTCACTAATATTGGAGTTATAAAACTTTTATGAAGCAAAAAAAAAGTCTCTCCATGTAGTGAGGGGGAAAAAGTGGAATTCAATATTAATTGGGGACAGTGTCCTAAATTTGAACCCATTGTTTATATCCAAAGTGACAGAACTATTTTCTGTTAACATCTAAAAGTTTCCAATTAGAGAAATAGCAAAATTTCATTTAAGTTCTGGTTCTGGAAAAGCAAAATATCAAACCTTTTTTTTTTACTAAAAGGAAAATTTTAATGTGGCTATTTATGATTTAAATAGAAAAAAATTCCCTTTTAATGTTTTGCCTAGCTTTTATTTTTTCTCCCTTTCCATGGTTCTTAGAATCCTAAAGCTGCCAGAAACTTAGTGGTCCAATATCCTACTTTATGAAAGATATTTTTCTAGAGTATTTCTGGAATGTGGCCATCATAACCCAATTTGAACATTTTCAATGTTAAGGAGCTCATTATATATTTTTTTAGGTTTTTTATTTTATTTTATTTGCAGGGCAATGGAGTTAAGTGGCTTGCCCAAGACCACACAGCTAGGTAATTATTAAGTGTCTAAAGTCAGATTTGAACTCAGGTACTCCTGACTCCAGGCCACTGCTCCATCCACTGTGCCACCTAGCTTCCTTGAGCTCATCACATTAAAAACAAATTTCTATTCCCCCTTTCTCACCGATCTTATTCTTAAGTCCTAATTTAAAAATAAAAAATCTTTTCTATAATTTATTTCTAATATTGTAAATTATGAGAAGAAAAAACTGATTGAACCTAATTTCCCTTCCACATGTCATTAAATATTTGAAGATAGGTATCATCCCCAAATACCCATATTTTCTATTAAAAGTTAAAAGTCTTCTTTCAGGTTTTTCTACTGATGCTTAGTTGTCTTGACTTTCAGGTGCTTTTCAATAATGGTGGTTACTAGATTCATTTTAATTCATTAATGAACTTCAAAAAAAATCACTCCAAAATAAACCTAAATACTTCAAATTTGGGTTGACCAGGCTAGATTATAGGGGGACATATATGCTATATTTTTACATATGAAATACATGTCTTCTGGGGTTATTTTTCCAAGTTTCAGTCTAACTAGAGGTCAGGAATCCAGTTTATAGTTTTGTTTCTTCCCTCAACATTTTTGGCATGATCCTTAGAGTTTGGGAGAATCCTACTAGTCCTATGTCTCAAAAGTCCTTATTTATTGTGTTCCCCCAGTATTATTTGTTCACTACTGGTCTTTTTTTTTAGGTTCTTGCAAGGTAATGGGGTTAAGTGGCTTGCCCAAGGCCACACAGCTAGGTAATTAGTAAGTGTCTGAGGTCAAATTTGAACTCAGACCCTCCTGACTCCACTGCGCCACCTAGGTGCCCCAGTACTGGTCTCTTGATAACAATTAACCAATCAATATCAATTATCTTTCAATAAATAATATTTATAGGAGCAACTAGGGAACACAGTGGAGAGAGCACTATTCTTTTGTGGAAAGGTTGGCTTTTTTGGTATCTTGATTAGCATTTATTATTTATGTTTTATTAAAGGAAATTATACCAAAAGGAATAGTTTGTTCCCTAAGTCTGCATTATTCACCTTGATAAGGATTTGTATGACCTTGGTTATTTGTCACATTTTTTTTCACCTGGGTAGATTTAAATTTTGGCATTTTAAGAATAGACAACCGGTTGTTTATAATATTTCAGAAGTATGCATGGTTTATAATCACTTAATATCCTTGCTAGAATTATTATTTATAAAGGTTAATGTGGCTTCTAATGATTAATCAAACCAATGAACTTAACTAGTTTTCTGTCTCTGAAGTCAAATTAATCCATATGAGTTATAACATCTCATCAACTGTCTTCTCTCTTATGAAATGGGGATAAAACAACATTTCTAATCTGCTTATTAAAAAAAATAGAGAGGCGTTCTATTCTTCAGACCTTTATGCAATATATGTCAAAGAATCTCCTGATTTATGTCAAACCAGTTGACCACCACCCTATTCTGTTGATTCATAGGGCATAAATGATACTCTCAATTAACATACACCTATTATTTCCTTACTATGTGCAAGACTGCAATAAGTTCTGAGGATGCATAAGATGTAAAATCATCATTTCCTCAAGTAAATTGTACTTTCACTGAAATATATATTCAAATAATTTTGTATACATGATATATAAAGTAGAAAGCAGATTATGAAATCTTGGTCAAGAAACTGAAGGATTTAGCAGTGTGGGTTGTATATCAGCAGTTTTGTCCTTTGAAGCAAAAGAAAAAAACCTAAAAAGGAAAGTGGAAAATCCTACAAAATGAATTTTTATTTTGAATCTGATTCTCTCTAGGAAGGAAAAAAGATGAGATCGTAGTGGTGATAGAGATGCAAAACTTATGATAAATGATTGTGCCATCATCAAATTTGTGATGAAGTAAAGTGAGACAGCATTATCGGCATCCTACATTTAGGGAGAGCAAATTTAACTGTTCAGAGAAAGAGTAAGTCTGATCCCCTTGCCTAAAATTTAATGGTAAATAAGTTCAGAGGGGAATGGAAGTTCTCAAGAAGCAAATTCTGAAATCTAAGAAAAATAAGTCAAAAGCAGAATGGGTTGCTCAGTGGGTTTACTCTCACTAGAAGTCTTCAAGTAAAGGATATATTGATGACTAGCTAGTTATCATATAGAGGATTTTCTTATTCAGGTATTGTTTGGACTAAATAATTTCTGATTTCATCCCTTTTAAACTCAGAGTTTATGTAATTCTGTCAATTTTTATTTATTTTCCAGGATAATCTCTGAATAGCAATAAATGTGCATTTAATCAATAAGTCAACCATAAAAAATATTTACATGTAATAACATTTTACATATATATGTATACACATATCAGTGTACATATATGTATATATGCCACCACAGGCATATCAGGATTATTGATTTCCTCAATATAAAGAAATCCCAGGGAAATTCATTTTACCACTGAAAGTCAGTACCCTCTCATCAATTTACTAGCTTAGAGAGTTGCTCAGATATATGTTACCAGGGTTCACATAGCCAATGTGTGTCAGAGGTAGGATTTAAACTCTGGTCTTGATTAATATAAAGATAATGTTATCTCCTATGCCATGTGGCTTCTCAAAAGTTAACAGTACAGTGGTATGCTAGTAAATCTTTAAGACCTGGCTCTCTGAAAAAAAAATAAGAGATTTTTAAGTAGAATCTACACTATTATAAGATCACAAGTCATTTCCCAATTGATAAATGGTCAAAGGATATGAATAGACAGTTTCCAAATGAAGAAATTAAAGCTATACATATATATATATATATATATATATATATATATATATATATATATATATATATATAATCAAATGAAAAAATGCTCCAAACCATTATATATTAGAGAAATGTGAATTAAAACAACAATGAGGTATCTCACATCTGTTAGATTAGCCCAGATGAGAAAAAGGAAAGATGATCAATGTTGGAGAGGCTTGGGAAGTATTTAGACATTGATGCATTGCAGGTGGAGTTGTGAACGGATCCAACCTTATCTGAAAGAGCAATGTGGAGTTATGCCTAAAGAGCAAATAAAACTGTTCATATCTTTTGATCCAGCAATTCCAGTTCTAGAACTATATCCAGACAAGACTGTAAAAAATGGAAAAAGTCCTACATTTTCCAAAATGTTCATAGCAGCTCTTTTTGTAGTGGCAAAGAATTGGAAATTGAGGGGATGCCCATCAATTGGGGAATGGCTAAACAAGTTATGGTATATGAATATTATGGAATATTATTGTTCTATAAGAAACCATATATAGTTATACTCTAGAGAAGCATGGAATGACTAAAGAGATCTGATGCTGAGTGAAAGGAATAGAACCAAATGAACAATGTACACATCAACAGCATTATAAGATGAACATCCTTGATGGAAGCAACTCCTCTTGATAACCCAGAGAGCTAGGACAACTGTATTTGCCTGGTTATAGAGTATATCTAGTAAACAGAGTATATAAAGATAAACAAAACAAAACAAAACACAAAGAGAACAAAACTAACCCTTCCAAATCTGATGAACACTTTATAAAAATTATCTCTTATGCATCTCCCTCAATCCTAAATCCTTAGACCAAAAATTATTAATTTGTAAATATGTTTAACAAAATATGTATGTAAAATGCTAACCTGACTGTTCCTTGCTGAGGGGAGAGAGGTGGGATGGGAGGGTGGAGGGAAATTGTGTAACTTGGAAATATGCATGTACAAATGGATGAAAATAGATAAATGAATGAATTAAAAAAAATAAATCCCCTCAGTTTACAAATGAGGGGGGAAATAAGAATCTACACTATGTACATTTTCTTAAGCTCCAAAAAATACACCAATCCCTTATCAGCATATGCTGATTTATGAGGTATATGTTTAACAATGACTCTTCATATTTGCTTTTGTACATAGATATATAAATCAATTAACTCTTTAGAGAAAAGGTCATGAATACAAAATGGATGTCAACATTTTTTAAAAGAAACTGAAATATTTAAAAAGGAAATGATAACTACAAGGTTATTATTTCCAAAAGGAAAACTATCTATAGTAGTTTCAGAACACATAATAATATTCATTTATTTTTATCAAATAAATTGCTCTCATCTTATTATCATAGCCCCTTACAATAAATATGCTTCGAAAGAAATATTTTTTTAGGTTTTTTTCCAAGGCAATGGGGTCAAGTGGCTTTCCCAAGGCCACACAGCTAGGTAATTATGAAGTGTCCCAGGACAGATTTGAACTCAGGGACTCCTGACTCCTGGGCCAGTGCTCTATCCACTGTGCCACCTAGCCTCCCCCTGAAAGAAACATTTAAGTTCCAATTATTGTTTTTCTGAATCATGTAACTTTCTGAAGACTAATTTTACTTTGACAACAATTATCCATTTTAATTAGTTGTATTTATTCACACAGAAATATTTAGAGATATTCTTTAATGTACAAAAGAATTATTTTTAAATATAAAAAAAATCAAAGTTATTTCAGAAATGTGTTAAAATTAAAATTTACCTCTAAACTAGAACATCTTCAAGACTGACAAAATATAGTATATCACTGTGTTTTCTGAGATTTTGGTAGGGATAGAATGGCAGAATTGATTTTACTCATCTCTGTCTTTCTTCTTAGAACTTATTATTCACCCTTTACTCTATCAAGAAATAAGGTGATTGTCAAAATATTTCAAAGAGATATTTAAATGTAGCCATTATATTTCCTAATAATTAAAATCTTGTTTGTATAGCTGTTTTGAATCTTTATGAGACTGAACCCATTGTTAAATCTAGTATCCATTTCCTATGAAGTCCATTCAAGAATACAATTAGAAGTTACTCCTGCATATCTCCATTCCATGGATGTCAGTTTAAATCCTCTAGAGTCATTATCTTTTCACAGATATTTATTTTGTATAGAATTTTTCATGTGAGCTATGTTCCAAATGGCTTAAAGAACATTAAAAGTTACTTTTACATTTCTTACTTACTTATCAATTTGGTGCTTCTCTATCTTCTGAAGCAAGGACATAAGATTTTCAAACTCTTAGTTCTCTAACTCAGTCTTCAATCTCTCATATATTTCAGGAGATGGAGTTGATAAAATGCAGTTAGGGGAAGAGGTCAAAACAAGTGACTCGTGACTTCCATTCATTTATGAAGGTGGCATTGCTTATTGCCTGGTTTAAATTGGGAATATGCAGAATAGGAGTGCCAGGAAAGTCTATTCATCTCAGAGTTATGGAAAAGAATGCAAAATTTCCCTATAAGTATCTTGCAGCATCGATCAATAAATAAATCATTATATTTCATACTGTAAAGTGTTCTAAGCATTCTTTGTAGAGATGAATAAATAGCATTGGAAAAGATCAGTTGTCTACCATCTTTATGCAAATTGTTCCCATGCCTGATTTCTTTCCAGATTTATAAACCTACATGGCCAAAGGCATGAGATTTAACTACATGTCCCAAACACATCTCAAAGTCACCATGTCCTCCTTTTCCTAAATTTTATATTACTCTCATGGGCAACATTAATGACAAAGATTCACAACCTTGGTGTAAAGTACTTATAACTCTTTTGAATCTGACCCTTTTCTATCATTGTAGTCTCCTTTTACTTTTCTTTATCATGTATTCTGATCAAACCATACTAGTCCATTTGGAATTTTTCATCCCGAACACCCTATCTTCTGTCTCCCTGCCTTATGCTGGATTTCCTTTATTTGTGAAATGTTCTCCTTCACCTCCAACATTGCAACTCCAAGACTTCCTTCATGACTTAGATCAAATCTCAACTTTTGCAAGAAAACTTTCTAGAATTTCATCTCTAATACTTTCCTTTTAAAGTTAATCTTCCATTTAATCAGTAGGAATTTTTGGAGCTCATATTTATATTTCCATTTTCTCTCATGGAGATATAAGCTTTTGTGGGAAGAAATTTTGTTTTTGATTTTCTTTGTATCATTTATGCTTAGCATTGTGTCTATAACATAATAATGGATAATTCCTAGTTGATCAATTAATTGATTAAATTCTTACAATACTGGCTCTTTGCCAGAAAAATAAGTTCCATTGGTTTTGCTCTTTAACTATCTCCCCAAAACTTCTGCTGTGAGGGAGAATGTAACATTTAAATGTAACATTTCCTTTGAAAAAATTCTCTGATCTACTGGAAAGGAGTACTAGAATTTACATATTAACTAAAATTTCTTCTTGATTCCACTTAATTTATTAAATGATCTTTAGTAAATATTTTCATCAAGGTAGCAACAAGAACCTAGCATCTATGCATCTATGTTCTAATCCAATCTATTTGAAAATAAGTAATCCCTAAATTCCAGAGCCTAGTAGCATCTTCCACTCAAAGTAGAAAAAAATGGGAAAGGATTTTCAACCACAAACCAGGAAATTTTGATGAAGGCTCTACATTCTCTTGTCTTAATAACCTCTGTTTACTAAATGATTAACAAGCTGTATTTTAATTTCTTTGGCTTAACTTTCAACTGTGTAGGGTTAGCTAAAATAGCATAGTGGATAGAGCAACAAGTCACAATCAAATATGACCTCACACATTTGTAAACTGTTTTAACCTAGGCAAATCATTACATATATATATATATATATATATATATATATATATATATATATATATATATGACTCAGTTTTTTTTATCTATAAAATGGAAGTAATGATAGCAGCTACCTCCCAGAGTTATTATGAAGATCAAATAAGATGAGAATTTTGCATATATAAATATATATGTATGTATGTATATATATATATATATATATATATATATATATATATAAACATATATAACATATATAATAGTTAACTAAGATAACCTGAAGTTACAATCAGCCTTCATGGATTACAAGACTAAAGCTAGGGTCTCTTAAACAGCCCATAAAATAATCACTGTGAAGGCCATTGCAACATGCAGAATCTTCATACTACCTTTTCATTATGTAATAAGTTTGAAGATCTAGTTAAGGTTGATCTAATCCAGAGCAAATTTAAACTAATCTACGACCAGTGCAGTATGAAGAATTTTCTTTTTCATTCTTCTGATTTGATTCTGGAAATATTCCCCTCTCTCCCTCCATCCCCCCTTCCCCCTGGGAATATCCTTTTCCAGAGGAAAAAAGCACATTGAAAAGCCCTTAACTATAGCAAAAACAACAAAAATAAACTTAAATTGCAATATATAATTACATTTCCAATGTCTTGGCTAGCATTCCTTTGCTAGAATTGGAAGCTAAAAATGTAAATGTCGCAGAAGTTAATCTCTTACATAAGTATATTCCTTTTTGCATTATGAAAATAAAGTTTCAATGAAAAATATAAAATGCTCTAATATTATTGAAGCTATTATTAAGGTAGATAGTGCTTACTTATGTGGTTGTCAGAAAGAGAAAAAGTATCTTGTCAAACCAAGAAAAGAAAATTTTTAATAATGATGTACTTACTTACTTGAATTCTCAATGTACTATTTACTAAGGGTCAGTGGAAAGTCATTTAAAAGGATTAAAAGGCACTTTCTCTTGGAAATAAAATGACATCACAGAAAAATAACTGTTTCTATTCTCTTATTGAGGAAAACACATTTTAGTAAAATAATGATAAAGATATAGAAAATTATATTGAAAGGAAAACAGTGTTCTAGAATTAGTATGCAAAGAATAATATATAACCTTTATTATTCTGTTGATAGTTATGAAAATAAAAATGTTTTTTTAAAAGCAATAGATAATAACATTCTCTCAGTTCTAGAAACCATAAATTGAATCCATGTACATGCTTGGTTTAACATATACATAAAAATGAAATAAAAAAAACTCATTTTTCTTATTCTATGAAAAGGGGGAAGGAAACAATACATATGCTTCTCAGTACTGCAGAAAAGAAATGTGCTACATTCTGAACATCTATTTTGTATTATAGATGGGTTTATTTCTGATTTATTTTTAGTACAATTTGCCTTAGAAAGAGATGCATAGCATAAAAGACTTCGCGGGGGGGGGGAACCCATCAATGTGTTCCCAACTCACTAATTCATTCATCATATAAAGAAAATGCATTTTAAGAAAGGCTTTAAAATCAAGTGACCTGGTATGGACTTCTGGGTGAAGCCAAGGTGGCAGTGTGAAGCTAACATGCTTCTGGAGCTTTTCCTTACCCAATGTTAAATGAAGCCTGGATACAGAAATTAAAACTACTGATCACCAAAAAGATAAGATTGAAACAATTTTCAACAGTAGATATTATGGAGGATCTTCAGTGAAGTTGGTCTGGGGGACAGTGAAAGTAAAACCCAGCTAGGTGGTAGAGTGGGAAAGCAAGGTGGAGATTTTAGCCCACAAGGCAGTCTAGGTCTCAACAGTTAGACAATAGCACAGGTCCTAGCAGCTGGATAGCAAGTCAGCAGTGGAGTTACCAATCTCAAACAAAATCTGAGCCCTGGAAATACTGGGGCAAAGACAGAACTGAATTGGAAACAAACCACTGCATAGACAAAGCCTTGACAAAAAAGTAGAAATAAACCTCTGGGTAAGCACCTCAGAGGTAAAGTTGCTTATCAGTCATTCAACAAATCAACCAATCAACTTTTGATTGAGTGCATTTTAATTGATAGTAATTGGAAAGCAAATAAAAACATAAAAAGAGGGAGAAGGCTAGGAATCAGTATTATTAAGTATCTGAGGTTGGATTTGAACTCAGATACTCCTGATTCCAGGGCTGCTGCTCTATTAGTTGGCAAATAAACCAGGTAAAGAGGCACAAAGACCTATTATAGAGAGAAAGAAGGGACGGTGTGAACACTGAGTAAATCCTTTTCGATAGATTTTGCCCAATGAAGGAATAAAATATGTTATCAATTGTGTTTAAAAATCTATATTACTGGGGTGGCTAGGTGGTGCAGTGGATAGAGCACTGGTCCTGGAGTCAAGAGTACCTGAGTTCAAATCCAACCTCAGATACTTAATAATTACCTGTGTGGCCTTGGACAAGCCACTTAACCCCATTGTCTTGCAAAAAATCCTAAAAACAACCGAAAAATTTTTTTTAAAAATCTATACTACTGTACTGGTAAGTGAGGGAGGGAGCAGGAAAGGGAAGAAAAGGGAAGAATTGACTTATAAAAGGGAAGACCATGGTATAAGGAAAAGTATATAGAAAGTTAATTTTTTTAAAAGTTAAAAGAGAAAGGGAGTATAAAACAGGTGAGAGGAACAGGAAGATAGGAAAAAAGAAAAGTATAAATAGGGAAAAAATAACATGATGGGAAGAAAAGAATTTATAAACTTAACTATAAATGTTAATTGGATGAACTCCCTTAAAAAAGGTAAGTGGATAGCAGAATGGACTAAAAATCAGAATCCTACAACATGGTGTTTACAAGAAACACATTTGGAGCAGATAGATAGATAAAAGTTTAATGTAAAAGGCTGGAGCAAATACTTTATGCTTCTACTGAAGTAAAAAATAAAAGATCAGGGTTAGTGATCATGATCTCAGACAAAGTAAAATCAAAAATAAATCTCATTAAAAGGAATAAGAAAGCTACAACTTTTTTAAAGGGATAAGGAAGCTACAAGTTCTTAAAAGGTACCATAGGTAATGAAGGCATATCATTATTAAACATATATGCACCTAGTGGAATAGTATCCAAATTCTTAGAGTAGTAGTTGAATGAATTGAATGAATTACAAGGAGACATAGAGAACAAAACTGTAACATGGGGGACTTCAACTTCCCTCTCTAAGAGCTACATAAATCTCAGAACAAAATAAACAAGAAGGAATTTAAGAAGGTGAATAAAATACTAGAAAACTTAGATATGATAGACCTCTGGAGAAAACTGAATGGGGATAGAAAAGACTATAACTTTTTCTCTGCAATACATGGAACCTATACCAGAATTGACCCATGTATTAGGGCATTATAAAACCTTAGAATCAAATGCAGAAAGGAAGAAATAATAAAATTTCCCCTAAAAATGAAGAAATAATAAAGGCATACTTTTCTGATCATGATGTAATAAAAATTAGATGTAATTAAAGGCCCATAGAAAGACAAAATAAGACTTAATTGGGTACTAAATAGCTCAATTTAAAAAAAAAACAAGTGGATCAAACAATAAATCATAGAAATAATCATTTTATCCAAAATAATGGTAACAATGAGACATCATACCAAAATTTAAGGGATGCAGTCTAATCATTTTTAGAGGAAATTTTATATTTATAAATGCATATATAAATAAAATAGCAAAAGAGGAGATCAATGAATTGGGTATGCAACTAAAAAACTTGAAAACAAACAAATTAAAGATCCCTATTAAATACCAAATTAGAAATTCTGAAAATCAAGGGAGATTAATAAAATTGAAAATGAGAAAACCATTCACCTAATATATAAAACTAATAGTTGGTTTTATGGAAAAAACAATGAAATAGATAAACCTTTGATTAATATGATTTTTAAAAAAAGAAGAAAACCAAATTAGTGGTATCAAAAATTAAAAGTAAAAGGGTGAATTTACCACCAATGAGGAAAAATTTAAAGAAATAATGCACAGATATTTTGCCCAACTCTATGCTAATAAGTTTAATGGCCTGAGTGAAATAAATCAATATTTACAATAACACAAATTGCCCAGATTATCAGAGGAGGTAATGAAATACTTAACCCCATTTTAGGGAAAAAAAAAGAAGTTGAAAACACTATCAACATATTCTTTTAAGGGAAAGTCTCCAGGCCCAAACAAATTTGCAAGTGAATTCTACTAGACATCTAAAAGACAATTAATTTCAATTCTCCTTAAACTATTTTTTTAAAATAGGAGAAGAGGAAGTGCTACTTAATTCCTTTTATGGCACCAATGTGGTGCTGATACTTAAACTTGGAAGAACCAAAACAGACAAAAATTATATCCCAGTCTCTCTAATGAACATTGATGCAAAGCTAATACAACATAATCATGTAGGATTTATTCCAGGTAGACAGGGATGGTTCAATATTAAAAAATATTCAACATAATTGAACATATCAAAAGAAAACTAACAAAAATTATATGATTATCTCACTAGATGCTTAAAAAGTCTTTGAAAAAATACAACATCCATTCCTTTTTAAAAACACTAAAAAGTATGGGAATAAATGGGGTTTTCCTTAAAATAATAAACAGTATCAATATGGGAATAAATGGGGTTTTCCTTAAAATAATAAACAGTATCAATCTAAAAACCATCAACAAATATTACATATTACAGGGATAAACTAGGAGCCTTTTCAATAAGAACATGGATGAAAGAAGGAAATTCATTATCACCATTACTATTCAATATAGTATTAGTATTGTTAGCTTTAGCAATAAGAGAAGAAAAATAAATTGGAATTTTAATTGACAATAAGGAAGCAAAACTTTCATTCTTTGCAGATGATATGATGCTAAACTTGATATTCCTGAGAAAATATCTAAGAAACTGCTTGAAACAATTAACAAATTCAGCAAAGTAGCAGGATATAAAATACAACCATATAAATCATCAGCATTTCTATATATAAACAACAAAGCATAGAATGATAAATTCAATTTAAAAATGACTGAGACAAAATTAAATACTTAAGAATTTACCTCCCAAGACAAACCTAGAAACTGTATGAACATAATGAACAAAATTTTTCACAAAAATAAAATCAGATCTAAACAACTGGAAAAATGTCAATTATTCATGGTTAAGTCAAGCTAACATAATAAAAATGGCATTACTATTCAAATTAAATTGCTTATTCAGTACCAAACCAATCAAACTGCCAAATAACTATTATACTGAACTAGAAAAAAATAGTAACAAAATTCATCTGGAGTAACAAAAGTTCAAGAATATTAGAGGAACTGATGGAAAAAATGTAAAGAATGTGACCTTGCTCTATCAAATTTAAAACTACACTATAAAATTACAATCATCAAAAATGCCTTGTATTGGTTAAAAAAAAACTAATGGTTCAGTATACTAGGATAGGTTCAAAAGAAGCAGTAATAAATGACCATAGTAATCTCTATTTGATAAATCCAAAGAAATTAGTTTATAGCATTTCAAAAATTGTTGGGAAAAACTGGACAATATGTCAAAAACTGGACAGAGACACCAAAATACAGTCAAAATTGGTTCAGGATTTATACATAAAGGAAGAGACCATAGACCAATTAATAGATCAATCTGTCAGATCTATAGGAAGAGGAGAAATTTTTTGATCAAACAAGAATTAGAGTACATTATAAATTACAAAATGGATAATTTTGACTATACTAAATTAAAAAGGTTTTGCACTAATAAAACAAATGTTGCCAAGAATAGACAAACAGAATACTGGTAAATAATTTTCACAGCTAAGACTTCTGATAAAGCTATAATTTCCAAAATTGTAGAGAACTAAATCAAATTCATAATTTTACAGGTCATTAACCAATTGACTTGGGTATATGGACAGGCAATTTTTGAATGATAAAATTAAAGTTATATACAATCACATGAACAAATGTTTCAAATCGTTACTGATTAGAGAAATGCAAATAAAAACAACTGTGGGGGTACCACATTATACCTATCAGATTGGCTAAGATGACAAAAAGGAAAAATGATCAAAGTTGGAGAACTTGTGGGAACATTGATGCAATGTTGGTGGAGTTGTGAACTGATCCAGCAATTCTGGAGCACAATATGGAACTATGTCCAAAAAGTAATAAAACCTAACAATGCTAACTAGGCATATAGCAAGAAGAAATCATAAAAAAATGGAAAATGATCACATGTCCCTAAATATTCAGGGCTGCTCTTTTTGCAGTGGCAAAGAATTGGAAATTGAGGGGGATACCTATCAATTAGGGAATGAATGAACAAGTTATGGTAAGAATATTATGGAGCACTATTGTTCTATAAGAAACCAGGAATGGGTGTACTCTAGAGAAACATGGAGCAAATTACAGATACTGATGCTGAGAGAAGGAAACAGAACCAAGAGAACATTCTATGCTCCTTACCAGAATTTTTTTAGCACTTTTTTTGAAGAAAAGAAAGAAGCAACCAATGATCATTTATTAATCTCTTACACTGTGCCAGTGATAACTGCTTAAAAACTATTGGAGAATCAGAGGGGAAAAAAATGTTATAGACCCTGCTATCATGAGATTTTGGAGACATAAACAGACATACATATGTATACATATATATAATATATGCAAAAATGCATTTCAATAGTGATTCATTACTGTATATGCCAAAAGATCTGCTAGTGAATATTTTGTTTTCAGTGATGTGACTTTTTTAAACCTCTGTATTTTCTAAAAGTATCTTCCTTATTAGTAAGTTTTTATAAGGTTCAATCTTATTCCAGACAATAAAAATAACTGAATGCTTCCCCTGTCCCAAAGTATGTGACTGTCTTCTTATTGGTGGAGATAAATCTTTCCCTGCATCAGGTGAGGTGGTCAAGGAAAGAACTTTATGTCTCAACACTGCTCACTTTGAGGCTTTTTTGAGCATAGCATAATATCAAATTGACTTCTGACTTCGAGAGAAAGGATGGAAGAGGTCATTCCTACTTTGGGTTGTTAAAGTAAAAGATTGAGAAGATGTGAGAGCAGTATATAGTTTTCCTTATGACCCTATCCTCTGAGAATACTCTAGAGACAAGTATTTCTCTTGGTTGAGCTGAGTTATTTTGCTACCAGTGGGAGAGCAGGTTCACTGTTTTGCCTGGTAAATATTTTCTTGTTAATTTTCTCTCTGATTTCTGTTTGGTTATTATTTGGATAAATGGTCTTCCTTGCTATTTGCTAAGTGTGTTTAGTATGGAACTGATAGTAATTGAAGAAGGTATCAGATCAAGATTTGGAAATATAGTTTGGGTTCCATTTTTTTCCAGAAAAAGTAAAACTATCAAAAGTTGTGTGAAACTTAACTTTTAAGGGAATAGAAAAAAATTATTCCAGTACTTACTATATAAGGAGAGCAGATAATCCCTAACCTCCTGCTTCCCATCCTGGACAGAATGAAAGTTTTCCTTGAAGAAAGTTGGGAGACAAATGCTAAAGATATCTGTCTTCATCCTTCTGTATCACACAATAGCAATAACCCAATAGAAGCACCATGTGTAATAACCCCACTAATTTTGTGAAATACCATATGCTTATCAATACATTTATTAAGAACAAAAGATAATACTTTCACATCTATAGTTAAATCTATCAAAATATTATAAGGAAAAGAAATCTATCTGCTTCTGTGGTAATCAAGTTAGAATTTTTCAATTCAAATCTAAGTGTTAGTGGAAATTTGAAAGTAATTTTTATCTACAAAGTGAAAGAAAAGTCTGGACTGAGCTATTGGATTTCTTTACTTGGTGAGATTGTATTTATGGATCACCTCAGTTTTATAAAGAAATAATATTTTTTTTAAATTTAAAAAGAAAAGTGGCAAAATAACAATACCAAAATATTTTTGAAACAGTTTGGCATTAGAAATTTAGAGATTTTATCCACATATATTTGTTGTTCAGATTTCCAGTCTCATCTGAACATTTGTGATTCCCCATTTGGGGTTTTATTGCTAAACATAATTGAATGGTTTGCCATTCCCTTTGCCAGTGAATCCATTGAATATATTTTCTATGGTAATCAGCAGTAAAATGACTTGCTTGGGTCATTCAACTAAGATGTATCTGATACTGGATTTGAACTTAGATCCTCATGACTCTAAACCCAGTGCTCTATCCACTGAACCAACAACTGACTCATGTTAAAATACATAAGTACACACACACACACACACACATACATACATACATGGGAGATGAACATGCGAAGCTAGGTAACACTTGAAACTATTTCCAAAACAACTTTGAATGAAGTATCTATACAGACAGATGTGTGTAACAGATTATGAACATACTCAGGTAAACATACACATACACACATACATAGTTAAAAAAAGATTAATGAGTTCATAATTTAAGATATTCAATCAAGATCTGTCTTTTCTGGTTAAAAGAGAAGTGTATCCCAGTTTAGGTGAGAGAGTTGGAAAGCCAGTTGGAGACTCTTAGCCACAGCCCACTCAACTCAAATTATGCAGGTCAGCATTGCTGTGGGGCAGCTATGAGGGAGGGTCCCAACCCTAGTTCCAAAGGCAAAGGTCAAGCCCTGAGCACCCTGGTGCAACAGAAAGGACTGGGTTGGTCTACCTCAATGCAGAGAACATTGCAAAGGTAATTTTTTGACATAAAGGAAAGAACAAACCTCTGGATAGGCAATGCCATAGTAAAATGATAAGCCAAGGACCAGACCCCAGCTCCAGCACAAAAAGCTTGGGATTATGCATCCTGTGCTCCAGGAGCAGAGCTCAGTTATCAAAATGAACAAAAACATGAGAACCAAAAGAAGCTACTATTCTGATAGGGATGACAATGATGACATCTTATAAGAGAAAAGCAGTGACAAAATGCCTACATATGAAACCTCAAAGGAGTTTATGAATAGGATTCAAATCCAAAAAGACCTCTTAAAAGAGCTCAAAAAGGATTTGAACAACCAAAGAAGAGAGCAAGAAGAAAAATGGAGGAATGAGAGCCATGCAGGAGAATTATGAAAAAGTGACTGAAGAAATCGACTCCTTTAAAATAAAAAAAAACCAACTAGAAAAAGAATATAACTCCTCAAAAAGTAAAGTTAACCAACTAGAAAAGGAAAACAGCTCATTTAAAAGTAAAATTATTCAACTAGAGAAGGAAGCCAAAAAACTAACTGAAGAAAATAAAACCCTAAAAATTAGAATTGAACAAATAGAAATTAATGTCTCTTTGTGGCACCAAGATTCCTTCAAACAAAATCAAATGACTAGGGGCAGCTAGGTAGTACAGTGTATAGACCACTGGCCCTGGTGTCAGGAGGACCAGAGTTCAGATCTGGTCTCTGATATTTAATAATTACCTAGCTGTGTGGCCTTGAGCAAGTCACTTAACCCCCACTGGCTTTCAAAAAAAAATATAAAGAAAATCTTTGGGAAAATGACAGAACTGGAAAATGGATTCAGGAGAGATAATGTACGTTTTACTGGTCTATCTGAAAAACCTCAATTTAAAAAAGAACCTGAAAAATATCATTCAGGAATTTATCGTTTACCCAGATACCCTAGAAGACAAAATAATCTTTGAAAGAATCCTCCAATGACCTCCAGAAAGAGATGCCAGAATTAAAAGTCCAAGAAATATTGTAACGAAAGATCAAAATTCTCAGCAAAAAGAAAAAAATACTACCAGCACTCAAAAAGAACAAATTTAAATAACAGGGAACTGTGATCAGGATTACACAGGATTTATAATCTTCATCATTAAAGGATTGGAAGGACCGGAATGTGATGTTCTGAAGGGCAAAGGAACTTGGATTACAACCAAGAATCAATTGCCCTGCAAAATTCAGCATATCTTTCATGAGAAAAGTTGGATTTTCAGTAAAACAGAAGTATTTCAAAATTGTCTGATTAAAAATATTAGAACTGAACAGAAAATTTGGTCTTCAAATACAGGACTACAAATACAGATGTGTAAAAACGTAAATGTTAGTTAAGAACATTCAACTACTTTCCTATATGGAGAACTCTTGAGAATTGTACTTTTCTTAAAATAGTTAAAGGAAGCATACTTAGAAGTCATGGATACAGATTGATAATGAAAGTTGTAATGCTTTAGCTGGTGATTTAGATCTTGAGTATAGAATATAGTTGAAGGAAATGTATTTGGAGAGTCTGGTTATAAATGGATCATGATGCGATTTTTCTTAACAAGGTACTTTAACTCACAAATTTTGTATTAGTAAAGGGACAGAGGAAGAGAATGAATTTAAAGAATCTGGGAGGGGCACCTAGGTGGCATAGTGGATAAAGCACTGGCCCTGGAGTCAGCAGTACCTGGGTTCAAATCTGGTCTCAGACACTTAATAATTACCTAGCTGTGTGGCCTTGGGCAAGTCACTTAACCCCATTTGCCTTGCAAAAACCTGAAAAAAAATCTGGAAATAGTTAGATCCTGCTTTACTTGATACTTTAGCTACAATTGGAGGGAGTGCACTTATATTTTAGTTCTTGAGGATTAAATGACTATAGAGAATAATTGGAGAGTGTATAAGTATAAATTGATTATAATTTGATAATGTTTATGACTCTTGAGAATTATATTTCTAATGGGACAGTCAAGGGGAGTGTACTTGGACAGAGACTTTGAGAATGAAATGACTATAAGGTAAAAGTTGCTTATTAATCAATGAATCAATACTGTGTGACCTTGGGCAAGTCACTTAACTCCACTGACCCACAAAAACAAAAGCAAAAAACAATATTGTACTTCTACCAGAACAGATAGAAGGAGTATGTATATCTTGAGACAAACTGTAGTTCCAAGATAGGCTTAAAATTATCAAGACATAAAAAGAAGGAGGGAGAAGGCAAGGCATCTGTGAATAATACCACGTGGAGAAGCTCAAAGACCTATTAAAGTAGAGAGAAAGAAGAGAGGGTATTTTAGCACTAATTAAATCTTACTCTCAACGCATTTGTTTCAAAGAGTAAATAATATAAATTCCAAATAGGGTTTAAAAATTTATTCTAGCCTTCAGGGAAGTAGGGTAGAGGGGGAAAAAAAGGAAGAAGAGGCTGATAAAAGTTAGGGTTAAAGTAAAAGTAGAGTTAAAGTGAAAAGAAAAGGAAAAGGGGAAAGGGAAAATGAAAGGGAAAGGGGGTCATAGGAAGAAAGACTAATACAGATGCATAAATCAGAAGCAAAACATCAGTGAGGAGGGATAAGGGAAAAGGAAAGAGAAAGGTATAACTGTGTATGGGGGAGATAATATGGAGGGAAATACAGAGTTAGTAATCATAATTGTAATTGTGAATGTGATGATTCTTTTTCAGTTTTTCCCCTTAGTTCTGAAACCTCTTTCACAGCATGACCAATATAGAATATATTAAACATGTGTACATGTGCAACTATGTGCATATTGTTTATAACCACAGAGAGAGGGGAGGAAAAGGAGAGTGGTAGAGATAAAGGAGAGCTAAAGCAGACAAAGAAATCTTTTGAGAGATGTTGTTGAGAAATATAGAAATAAAAAATTCTACCAATATTGCAAAAATTATACATTACAATCAGGTTGAATACTTTTCAAGGAATAAAAATCTGGTTGAATATTAAGAAAACTAAAATATAATAGATTGTGTTAATAACAAAAGTGATAAAAAATGTTATTGCTAGATGCCAGAAATGCTATTGGTAAAATAAAGGATCCATTTATAGCAAAAATATTAATAAGCATAGAAATAGATCAACTTTATATAATGTGGTATATAATGTCAACTTATACATCAAAACTCATTGATATTTGTTTTTTGAAAGATTGTTTAAAATTTTCTAAGGTGGAATGTCAAACAGAGAGGAAAAAGGAAGGAAGGAGAGAAAGAAGAATGAAGGAAGGAAGGTAAGAAGGGAGGGAGGGAAGAAGGAAAAATAAGACTCAGATCACTGAAGAAGGAAAATGGCAAAAATAAATCATTTGACTGGAGAACAAGTGTTTGCATACTCTGCCTTCACCACATTTGTTATAAAGAAGGAGGCTGCACTTCCCCACGGAGATAATAGGCTAAAAATGGAAAATTAGTCCTTTGTGAACATAGATAATATGTTTTAATTTCATTTGTTTTGTTTTTGCTTGAGTAAAAGTTTTGCTCTATAGTTTGTTTATTTTTTCTCCAAATACAAAGCAAAGATAGCATATATATATATATATATATATATATATATATATATATATATGTATATATATATATGTATATATATGTATAATTGTAAGCTCATATCCTTTTTAAAAATATGATAATTGGGTAATTGGGGCAGCTAGGTGGTACAGTAGATAGAGCACCAGCCTTGGGCTCAGGAGTAACTGAGTTCAAATCTGGCCTCAGACACTTAATAATTACCTAGCTGTGTGGCCTTGGGCAAGCCACTTAACCCCACTGCCTTGAAAAATCTAAAAAAAAAAGATAATTAACAATCATAATTGTGAATATAAAAAAGATGAATCAATCCACTTAAGGGTTGAGGGAGTATAACAATGATTTAGACAGAAAAATCCAAAATTATGACATTTATAAGAAATGTAGGTTTACATGGTGCTAAAATTGGAAGTGAAAGTAGAACTGATTGTATTTCAACTGAACTTTAAAAAAAAAGCATGAATTATTCACATTGCTTTATTCAAGATAACAATGAAAATGTTCACTGTTAAAGATATAATGAAAGAAATAATAGCATTCTTAAAGATACTATAGACAATGAAATAATATCAATATGCAACACATATTTATAAGAATATTTAAACAAAAGATAATATAATTTCAATGATAAATAACAATAAAACTAGGCATCTCAATGTATACCTTCAATTCAAAATCAATTTAATAAAAGAATATAAAAATAAATAAGAAATATTACCTTGCAATTTTCAGAAGTTAGATATAAGAGAAAACTGAATGAGAATCATATAATTACATATATGCATGTATGTGTATATATATCCATATATATCCATATATATGGCATTCCAAGCTAAAGGTCATATATATATATATGTATATATATATATATATATATATACATATATATAAATCTTTACGTGACAAAAGCTGAAGAAAAAAGAAAATTTGTAATTAATAAAGTACTTGAAAATAAAGATTAAAACATAAATGGAGACTAAATATTTTAATTCTAAGGAATCATTATATCAAAGAACAAATCACAGAAACAACAAATATCATTATCATATTGTTGCTGCTGAGATGTAGAGATAGATGACAGAAGATCTAAAACCACTGAAAAGCAAAAGAATCTGCAGTCTCTCTTAGGGATTTTAAAACTGCTCAGGATTTCATTTTCAAAAGTACACAATTGAACAAGTGCTCAGGATTCTGTCATCAAAGTATGCAATAAAACAAGTATAAAAAGAAAATAATTCTCTCTAAAACACAATTGGGCAAATGGAATTCTTTCAAAATTAGAATTGACCAATTGAAAAGGAGTTGCAAAAAATAAATGAAGAAGATTTTTCTCCAAAAAAGAGATTGGAATCTGTGGAAAGTAATGACTTCATGAGATAACAAGAATCTGTTAAACAAACCCAAACAACCCAAAAACCAAAAACAAACTAAAACAAAAAATAGAAGAAAATATAAATCATCCTGTTGGCAAAATAATGGACCTAGAGAATAGATCTAGAAGAGATAATTTAAGAACCATATGTTTTCCTGAAAATTTTGAGAAGAAAAAACCCTGAATTCCATACTTCGTATAAAGTGAAGAATTCCCTTAATATCATGGAATCAGAGGGAAAAATAGTTATTTTTTAAAAGATTTTATTTATTTTGAGTTTTCAATTTTCCTTCTAATCTTACTCCCTTTCTCCACCCCCAGCAGAAGGCAGTTTGCCAATCTTTACATTGTTTCCATGTTATACATTGACCCAAATTGAATGTGATGAGACAGAAATTATATCCTTAATGAAGAAACATAAAACATAAGAGACAGCAAGGTCAGACAATAAGATATCAGGTTATTTCCTAAATTAAAGTTAATAGTCCTTGGTGTTTGTTCAAACTCCACAATACATTCTCTGGATACAAATAGTATTCCCCAATGCAGACAGACCTAAATTGTCCTTGAATTGTTGCAGAATGAGTGAGTCCATCAAGGATGATCATCGCCTCCATTTTGCTGTTATGGTGTACAGTGTTTTTTGGGTTCTGCTCATCTCACTCAGCATCAGTTCATGCAAATCCCTCCAGGCTTCCCTGAATTTCCATTGCTCCTGGTTTCTAATAGAACACAAGTGTTCCATGACATACACATACCACAGCTTGCTAAGCCATTTGGCAATTGAAGGACATTTACTTAATTTCCAATTCTTAGACATCACAAACAGGGCTGCTATGAATATTTTTGTATAAGTGATGTTTTTACCCTTTTTCATCATCTCTTCGGGGTATAGACCCAGTAGTGGTATTGATCAAAGGGCATGCACATTTTTGTTGCCCTTTGGGCATAGTTCCAAATTTCTATCCAGAAAGCTTGGATGAGTTCACAGTTCCACCAACAATGTAATAGTGTCCCAGATTTCCCACAACTCTTCGAACAATGACCATTATCCTTTCTGGTCATATTGACCAGTCTGAGAGGTGTGAGGTGATACCTCAGAGAAGCTTTAATTTGCATTTCTCTAATAATTAATGATTTAGAGCAATTTTTCATATGAATATTGATTGCTTTGATCTCATCTGTAAATAGCTGTTGCATATCCTTTGACCATTTGTCAATTTGGGAATGGCTTTTTTTTTAAATTTGACTCAGTTTTCTGTATATTTTAGAAATATGTCCTTTGTCAGAAACATTAGTTGTAAAGATTGTTTCCCAGCTTACTACATTTCTTTTGATCATGGTACAGTGGTTTTGTCTGTGCAACAGCTTTTTAATTTAGTGTGATTGAAATCATCTAGTTTGTTTTTAGTGATGTTCCCCATTTCTTCCTTAGTCATAAACTGCTTCCCTTTACATAAATCTGAGAGGTAAACTAGTCCTTAATCTTCTAGTTTGCTTATAGTATTGTTTATGTCTAAATCCTGTACCCACTTGGATCTTGTCTTGGTATAGGGTATGAGGTATTGGTCTAATCTAAGTTTCTCCCATAGTAAATTTCAATTTTCCCAGCAGTTTTTTTTTATCAAAGAGAGAGTTTTTATGTCAATAACTAGACTTTTTGGGTTTGTCAAACCACACATTACTATAATCGTCTCCTGCTGTTGCACCTAGTCTATTACACTAGTCCACCACTCTGTTTCTTAGCCAATACCAGACAGTTTTGATGACTGATGCTTCATAATATAATTTTAGGTCAGGTAAGGCTAAACCACCTTCTTTTGCACTTTTTTCCTTAAATCCCTGGAAATTCTTCACTTTTTATTTCTCCATATGAATTTACTTACAACTTTTTCTAACCCATTAAAGTAATTTTTTGGAATTTTGATCGGTGGCACTAAACAGGTAGTGTAGTTTTGGTAGAATTGTCATTTTTATCATATTAGTTCTACCTATTCATGAGCATTTGATGCTTGCCTAGTTATTTATGTCTGACTTAATTTGTGTGAGAATTGTTTTATAATTATTTTCAAAAAGTTTCTGAGTCTGCCATGGCAAATAGACTCCCAGGTATTTTATATTGTCTGAAGTTACTTTGAATGGGATTTCTCTTTCTAGCTCTTCCTGCTGTATCTTGTTAGTCATATATATATATATATAAATTTGAGGATTTATGAGGGTTTATTTTATATCCTGCAACTTTGCTAAAACTGCTAATTGTTTCCAGTAGTTTTTTAGATGATTGCTTGGGATTCTCTAGGTATACCATCATATCATCTGCAAAGAGTGAGAGTGCAAAATAGTTATTGATAGGATACTTTTATCCCCTCCTGAAAAGGATCCCAAAAGGAAATCACCAAGGAATATTGTCACTATATTCCAATACTCTAGGGATCTGTAATATAATATTCTTAAGAACAAGGGAGCTAGGAATGCAGCCAAGAATTCACTATTCAGAAAAACTGAGTCTTTTTTCACAGGGAAAAAGATGACCTTTAACAAAATAGGAAAATTTCAAATTTTCCAGGTGAAAAGACCAGAGCTAAATAGGAAAAACTGGATTGTAAACAGGAGACTCAAGAGATACATGAATAAATAAAAAGGGGAAAAGAAAAAACTGTTATCCAATAAGATGAAACTGACTATATCCCCACCTGAGAGAAAGATTCTTATAACTCTTGAAAATGGTAACTCTATTGGAAGGAATATTCTTAGTCAGAAGAAATGGACATTCATGCCTTGTCTGTGACTCTGATAGAATTAATTAAAAATAATATCTCCTTAAAAAGGGATGATAGTAAAGAGACAGGCAGATGGAAGATACTGAATGGGGTAAATTACATCACATAAAGAGGTACAGAGGACATTTTGCAATAGAGGAGAAGAAGGGAGTTGGTGAGAATTCCCTGAATCTTACACTAATTAGATTTGACTCAAAGAGGGATTAACATACACACTCACTTGAGTTTAGAAACTTATCTTACATTTAAAGTATTAAGAGGGGAAAGGGGGGAGGGGGAAGGAAAAGAAGAGCTGACTGGAGGAAGGGAATGAGGAAGGGGGCAAATGGAAAGGGGAAAGAAAGGGGAGGATGATTGGATATAAGGGGCAATCACACTGATGAAAGTGATATTCAGAAGCAAAATACTGAGAAATAGAGATAAGATGTGAAAAGGGGAATAATACAGAGGGAAGATAACATGGAGGACAATAAAGAGTTAGTAATTATAACTTTGAACTTGAATGGTATGATCTCTCCCATAAAACTGAAGCAGATAGCAGAATGGATTAAAAACCAAAATCCTACAATGTGCTTCTTACAAGAAACTCATTTGAAGCAGAGATACATACAGAGTAAAGGTAACAGGTTGGAGCAGAATATATTATGCTTCAGCTGAAGTGAAATAATCAGTGGTAGCAATCTTCATCTCAGAGAAATCAAATGCAAGAATAGATCTCATTGAAAAAGATAAGGAAGGAAAATATATCCTCCTAAATGTACCAAAGACCATTGTCAATTTCAATAGTAAATATGTATGCACCAAATGGTATAACATCCAAATTCTTACAAAGGAAGCTGAAGGAGTTACAGAAGACATAGAGAGAAAATCTCTACTGCTTTGAGACCTGAACCTCCCTCACTCAGAATTACATAAATCTAGACATAATGTAAACATGAAAGAAGT
Source organism: Macrotis lagotis (assembly GCF_037893015.1). Lineage (NCBI taxonomy): Eukaryota > Metazoa > Chordata > Mammalia > Peramelemorphia > Peramelidae > Macrotis > Macrotis lagotis. The sequence goes on from NC_133658.1 coordinate 522,579,986, forward strand.
AAAGGAGAATATGGAATGTTAGAAAATGTACACATGATAGACATTTGGAGAAAATTGAACAGGGATAGATAATAATATACCTTTTTTTTCTGCAATACATGAGACTGACAAAAAATTGACCAGGTACTAGGGCATAAAACCTTATAATCATATGCAGAAAGTCAGAAGTAGTTAATACTTCCTTTTCAGGCCATAATGCAATAAAAATTACATGCAATAATGGACAATGGAGAGAGATAGACCTAAAACTATTTGTAAACTAAATAACCTCATTTTAAAGAATGACAAGATTGAACAGGACCCAATAGATAGAATTAATGATTTTATCCTAGACAATGGAAAAATGCGACAACATATCAAAACTTATGGGATACAGCCAAAGCAGTATTAGGGAACATATTATAGCTCTAAATGTTTACATGAATAAAACAGAGAAATGGAAACTCAATGAGCTAAACATGCAATTAAAAATGTTAGAGTTAAAACAAATTAAAAACCCTCAATTAAATGCAAAATTAGAAATTCTAAAAATTAAAGAACTTAATAAAATTTAAAACAAGAAAACTCACTGAACTAATAAATAAAGCCAAGAGTAGGTTTTATGAAAAAAACAATAAAATAGATGAATCTTTGTTGAATTTGATTTTAAGAAATAAAGAAAACCAAATTGCTAGTATCAAAAGTGAAAAAGGGGAACTCATCACTAATGAGAAGGAAATTAAAGTAATAATTCAGAACTTTTTTTGCTCAACTGTATGCTAATAAATTTTATAAACTAAGTGAAATGGATGAATATTTACAAAAATATCAAAAAGGAAAAGGAAAATAAATACCTAAATAATCCTATCTCAGAAAAAAAGAAATTCAACAAGCTATCAATGAACTCCCTAAGACAAAATTTCCAGGGCCAGATAGATTCAGAAGTGAATTTTATAAATATTTAAGGAACAATTGATTCCAATTCTATATGAAAGATTTGGAAAAATAAGTGAAGATTTGAACTCTGCTTAATTCCTTCTATGACACCAATATGGTGCTGATACCTAAACCAAGAAGAGTCAAAACAGAAAGAAAATTATAGAACAATCCTCTAATGAAGATCTTTGCAAAAACCTTATATTAAATTTTAGCAAAGGATAACAGCAAGTTTGGACTAGGATAATATACTATGACTAAGCAGGATTTATTCCAGGAATGCAGGGTTGTTTCAATATTAGGAAAACTGTCAGCTTAATTGACTATATCAATAGCAAACATAACAGAAATCACATGATTATCTTAATAGATGCTGAAAAGACTTTGACAAAGTATAGCACACATTCCTGCTAAAAACACTACAGAGCTTAGGAATAAATGGATTGCTCCTTAGAGTGAAAAAGCAGTATCTATCTGAAACTATCAACAAGCATTATATGCAATGGGGATAAGCGAGAAGTATTTGCAATAAGATCAGGGGTGAAACAAGGATACCCATTATCACCACTACTGTTCAATATTATTTTAGAAATGTTAACTTTAACAACAAGAGAAGAAAAAGTAATTGAAGGAATAAGAATTGGAAAGGAAGAAACAAAACTCTTACTCTTTGCAGAACCCTAAAAGTCATCTAAAAAGTTACTGGAACCAATTAAATTTAGCAAAGTCACAAGATATAAAATAAACCCATATAAATCTGCAGCATTTCTATGTATTTATAACAAGGTACAGCAACAAGAGTTAGAAAGAGAAAATCCATTTATAATAACTTCAAACAACATAAAATGCTTGGGAGACTACAGACCAAGGCAGGCTCAGAAATTCTATGAAAACAGTTGTAAAATACTCACAGGAAATATTCACAGGAATAAAATCACATGTAAATAACTGGGCAAATATCAATTGCTAATGGATAGACTGATCTAATATAATAAAAATAACAATTGTACCTACATTAAGCTATTTATTTATTGCCATTCCAATCAATTTTGCTTGTGATCTAGAAAAATAATAACTAAATACATATGGAGAAACAAAAAAATCAAGAATATCAAGGGATTTAATGAAAAAAAAATGCAAAAGCAGATGGCTTAGCCTTACCAGATCTAAAATTATAATATATAGACTTCTGGTCAAGATGCCAGAGAGAAGACAGTCACAGTTCTAAAGTCTCCTGATCTTTCCCCATCTATGGTATGAAAACAAACCTCTTAACAGAAATCTGACCAACAAAACTCAGACAGAAAAGCAAGGAGAAAGAACATCTACCTCAGGGTTTGTTTTCCATGGTCCTGGGTGAATCCGGGTCCAGAGGTGGCAACTACGGATCAGTCTGATTAGTGGCTGGGTTGGAGCCCATGAGTCTGAGAGTCCCAGAGCGGGACCTGTTTGATCAGTGGTGCTGGGGCCTGGTCGACCACAGGGCACTTGGGTCAACTAGGGAGCAGAGGCATTGGTGTTGGCGCTGACTCTCTGGATCTTGCCTACAGGGCTGGGGGGAAGAGTTCTAGTGCAGGAGAGCTGCAGCTCTTGTCCCTAGGAATTTCAGGTCCAAGCTTCCATTGGGGCTTAGGCCTCTTCCCAGAACAAACACAATTACAGACTACTTCTGCCCCAATAACATCTGTGGGAGCAGGAGAAACAACTCAACTGACAATAGGGAGAGGGATTACCTCACCCCAAGGTAAAGCCCACCATTGATTGAAGACAAAAGTATTTAACAGCTTTAATTACTCCTTCCAGGCCAAGGGAAAAGGTCTCAATCAAGGTCATAGACAATCCAGAGAAAGCAACCAGCACCCCCTACTGGCCAGATGGAGATATTGCACTCAGTGAGTAAAACCTCTAGGGATTCTAACATCAAACCTCCATGAACCAGCCCCTCCCCAACTCAGGGTCTTAGCAAAATGAAGAAAGGTCAGTGGAAAGGTGGATCCAAAGAAAAATTCATGGATGAAAAAAGACTCTAACTCAGAGAGACCTAGAACCTCTGAAGAGAACATGATCTGGTCTCCAGCACAGAAAGATTTCATTGAAGAAGTAAGGAAGGAGATTAAAAATCAATTGGAAAATTTGGGAGAGTCAGTTAACACCTTGCAACAAGAAAACAAATCACTGGAAAATATAATTGGACAAATACAAAATGAGATTAATTCTCTTAGATCTCAAATGGACAAATGGAAAAGGAGAATAATTTTCTCAGATCCTCAATTGGGCAAATACAAAAAGAATTATCTCAAAACCTGAATTGCTCAAATGGAAAACTCTTTCAAAAATAGAATTGACCAATGGGAAAAGGAGTTGCAAAAGGTAAATGAAGAAAACTCCTCTCTAAAAAAATAAATGGAGTCTCCAGAAACTAATGACTTTGTGAGACAGCAAGAGCTGTTAAAAACAATCAAAAAATAGAAGAAAATGCAAAATACCTCTTCAGCAAAACCAAGGACCTCAAGAATAGATTGAGGAGGGGCAACCTGGTAATTATTGGACTTCCTGAAAACATTGAAGAGGAAAAAAAGCCTGGATATAATATTACAGGATCTAGTGATGGAAAATTGCCCTGATATCATGGAACAGAGATCAAAATAGTTACTTAAAGAGTACATCAGTCCCCTCCAGAAAGAGATCCTAAAATTAAACCACCAAGGAATGTTGTGGCCAAATTCCAGAACTATCAGATAAAAGAGAAAATCCTGCAAGCAACCAGAAAGAAACAATTTACAAACCAAGGAGCCACAGTAAGTATTTATGCAGGACCTGGCTGCATAAACATTAAGGGACTGACAGTCCTGGAATGAAATATTCTGAAGAGTAAGGGAACTTGAAATGCAGCCAAGAATCCACTATCCCACAAAGCTAAGCCTTCTTTTTCAGGGGAAAAGATGAACACAAAACAAAATGGAAGAATTCCAGAAGTTCCTGATGAAAAGACCAGAGCTAATTAGAAAATTTGGAAATCAGACAGGAAGTTCCAAAGACACATGAAAAAAGGTAAAAAAGGTGGGGGGGGGGGTGGTAAAGGAAAAAACTGCTATCCAGCAAGTTGAAACTGGCAATCCGCAAGGGAAAAAGATTCTAATAACTCTTGAGAATTTTAACTCTAACCAGAAGTGATAGACATTCAAGACTTATCCATGAGACTGCTATCCAATGGGATGAAATTGGCTATAATCCAACTTGGGAGAAAGACTCTAATAACTCTCAAGAATTATAACTCTATTAAATAGAATGTACTTAGCTAGAAGCCATGGATACTCAGAATTTTCTATGACTCAGATAGAATGATTTAAAAACACCTCCTCCTTAAAAAGGGGGGACAGGAAGGAGACAGGAAGAGGGAGGTGATTGAATGGTGTAAATCTCATTAAACTAAGAGGTACAAAATAACTATGGTAATAGAGGGGAAGAAGGGAGGAGCTGAGAAACACCTAAATCTTCTTCTCATCAGATTTGGCTTAAAGTCAATTTACACACATAGTTTACTTAAAAAAAAAACATTTAATCTTTCAAATCTTAAAAGGGGAAAAGGGGGGGGATGGAGAAAGGCAGGGGGGAGGGGGAATAAGAGAACTATTAAAAGGAATGGAAGGGAAAAGGGAAAAAGGAGAAGGGGAAAGAAAAGGGAAGGGGTGGATAGAGGAGGGCAAACATACTGAAGGATGTGGTATTCAGAAACAAAATACTGGGGAATACAGAAAAAGTGGGGAAGAGGGAAAATGCAAACTGAGGAAAGATAGCATGGAGGGCAATAAAGAGTTAGTAATTATAACTTTGAATGTGAATGGAATGAACTCTCACTTAAAATGTAAGCAAATAGCAGTGGATTAAAAACCAGAATCCTAAAATATGCTGCTTACAAGAAACTCATTTAAAGCAGAGAGATACAAATAGAGAAAAGGTAAAAGGTTGGAATAAATATATTTTGGTTCAGCTGAAGCAAAAAAGGGGAAGCAATCCTTATCTCAGACAAAGCGGAAGCAAAAATAGATAGTATTAAAAGAGATAAGGAAGGAAACTATATTCTCCTAAAAGGTACCATAGACAATAAAGAGATTACAATATTGAATATATATGCACCCAATCAGATAGCATCCAAATTCTTAGAGGAGAAGCTGAAAGAACTAAAGGAAGACATAGACAACAAAACTCTACTAATGGGAGACCTCAAACTCCCACTCTCAGATCTAGATAAATCAAATCATAAAATAAACAAGAAAGAAGTTAAGGAGGTAAATAGATTATTAGAAAAACTAGATATGATAGACTTATGGAAGAAATTGCATGGGGACAGAAAGAAATATACCTTTTTTCTCTGTAGTACATGGGACTTAATACAAAAATTGACCATGTACTAGGGCATAAAAACCTAATGATCAACTGCAGAAAGGCAGAAATAGTGAATACATCTTTTGAGATCACAATGCAATAAAAGTCCTATGAAATATTGGTCCAGGGAGATATAGACCCAGAACTAATTGGAAACTGAATGACATCATTTTAAAGAATGAGTGGATCAAAAAACAAATTATAGAAAAAAATTATTTTATACTAGATAATGACAATAATGAAATAGCATACTAAAACCTACAGGATTCACTCAAAGTGGCTTTCAGGAGATATATTATATCTTTAAATGCTTACATGAAGAAATTAGAGAAAGAGGAAATCAATGAACTTAATATGCAACTAAGAAATTAGAGAAAGAACAAATTTAAAATCTCCAATTAAATACCAAATTAGAAATTCTAAAAATTAAAGGAGAAATTAATTAAATCTAAATCAAAAAAGCTATTGAATTAATAAATAAAGCCAAAAGTTGTTTTATTTTGTTTGTTTATTGCAAGGCAATGGGGTTACATGACTTGCCCAAGGCTGCACAGCTAGGTAATTATTAAGTGTCTGAGGCCAGATTTGAACTCAGGTACTCCTGACTCCAGGGCTGGTGCTCTATCCACTGTGCCACCTAGCTGCCCCCCAAAAGTTGGTTTTATGAAAAAACAAATTAAATTAATAAACCTGTGGTTGATAGATTAAAAAAAGGGAGTAGAAAACCAAATTGCAAGTATCATAAATGAAAAAGGTCAACTCACCACCAATGAGGAGGAAATTAAAGTAATAATTCAGAATTATTTTGCCCAACTCTATGCCAATAAATTTGACAATCTAAGTGAAATGGACTAATATTTACAAAAATATATGTTGCCCAGGTTAAATGAAGAGGAGATTAAATACCTAAAGAAGCCTATCTCAGAAAAAAAAAAAGCCATCATCGAACTCCCTAAGAAAAAAATCTCCAGGGTCTGATGGATTCACAAGTGAATTTTACCAAACATTTAAGGAACAATTCTTTGCAATTCTATATAAACTCTTTGGAAAAATAGGGGAAGATGGAACTTTGCCTACAGAGAAAAAAAGTTATAGACCTATGTCCCCAATGAATATAGATGCAACAATCTTAAATAAAATGTCTGTAAAATGATTACAACAAGTTATCAAAATGATAAAATATTTTGACCAAGTAGGATTCATCCCAGGAATGCAGAGTTGGTTCAATAATAGGAAAACTGTCAGCTTAATTGGTTATATCAATAGCAAACATAACAGAAATCATATGATTATCTCAATAGATTCCGAAAAGCCTTTGACAAAGTACAGCACACATTCCTACTAAAAACACTACATAGCACAGGAATGAATGGATTGCTCCTTAGAGTGAAAAGCAGTATCTATCTGACACCATCAACAAGCATTATATTCAATGGAGAGAGGCTAGAGGAATTCCCAATAAGATCAGATGTGAAAAAAGAATGCCCATTATCACCACTACTATTCAATATTGTATTAGAAATGTTAGTTTCAGCAATTAGAGAAGAAATAAATTGAAGGAATTAGAATTGGGAAGGAAGAAATAAAACTCTCACTCTTTGCAGATGACATGATTTTACACCTAGAAAATCCCAAGAAATCATCCAAAAACCTACTGGAAAAATTAGAAATTTTAGCAAAGTTGCAGGATATAAGATAAACCCTCATAAATCCTCAAATTTTCTATATATAAGTAGCAAGATACAGCAGGAAGTGAAAGAAAGGGAAATCCCATTCAAAGTAACCTCAGACAATATAAAATACCTGGTAGTCTATTTTCCAAGTCAGATTCAGAAACTTTTTGAAAACAATTATAAAATACTTCTCCTACAAATTAAATAAGATTTAAATAACTAGGCAAACATCAACTGTTCATGGATAGGTAGAGCTAATATAAAAAAATGACAATTCTACCAACACTAAACTACCTGTTTAGTGCCATACCAATCAAAATCCCCAAAAAATATTTTAATGAGTTAGAAAAAGTTGTGAGTAAATTCATATGAAGAAATAAAAAAATCAAGAATTTCCAGGGATTTAATGAAAAAATTACAAAAGATGGTGGCTTAGCTCTACCTGATCTAAAATTATATTATAAAGCATAAGTCATCAAAACTGTCCGGTTCTGATTAAGAAATAGCATGGTGGATTAGTAGAATAGGAGGTGCAAATGAGATAGTAAGAAATTATTATAATAATCTGCTGATTGAGTTTTGATAAACCCAAAGAATCCAGCTTCTAGGATAAGAATTCACTCTTTGATACAAACTGCTGGGAACACTGGAAGATAATATGGCAGAACCTTGGATGAGACCAACATCTCACACTCTATACCAAGATAAGATCAAATGGCTGCAAGAGTTAGACATAAAAGACATTATTATGAGCAAAATTTGGAGAACAAGGAATAGTTTACCTGTCAGATCTATGGGAAAGGGAGCAGTTTATGACCAAGGAAGAGATGGAGAACACCATTTTAAAAAACTGAATAATTTTTATTACATTAAATTAGAAAAGCTTTGTAAACAAAACCACTCTAACCAAAATCAAAAGAAATGTAGTAAATTGAGAAAAAAATTACAACTAGTATTTCTGACAAAGGACTCATTTCTAAAATACATAGGATCAAATTTATGAAATAATAAAGTTAAATTTATTAGGAAAAAAACTAGCCATTCCCCAATTGACAAATGGTCAAAGATGACGCAAAAGCAATTTACAGATGAGAAAAATCAAAGCTATCCATAGCCATATGAAAAATTGCTCTAAATCACTACTTATTAGAGAAATGCAAATTGAAGCATCTCTTAGGTACCACCTCATACCTCTCAGACTAGCCAATATAACCAGAAAGAACCACTGATCAATGTTGGAAGGGATGTGGGAAATCGGGGGCACTTATGCATTGCTGATGGAACTGTGAACTGATCCAGTCTTCCTGGGGAGCAATTTGGAATTAAGTCCAAAGGGTAATAAAAATATCCATATCCTTTGTGTAATAGTACTATTGTGTCTATACTCTGAAGAGATCATGAAAAAAGGGTAAAAATATCATTTGTCCAAAGATATCTGTAGCAGTTCAAAACAAATATAGCAAAGTAGTAAGCAATTTCAGTACAGGCTAGGTCAAGTTTGAGTGAGAATGAGAGAGAGTGAAAGATATAGAAAGAGAAAAGGGCAGGCTTCCTTGAAGCTTGACTTAGTCTGGCCACATGGTGGCATGGGGGAGACCCATGGTGCTCCAAGTGGTTTAAGAAAGAGCATGATAAACCTATCCAGCTGGATGAAAGTTAGAGTCAATCAAAAAGGAAGAATCAATTGGGCTTCCTGTTAAATACCCTTCTGTAGTAGGTTGGACAAGTGGTGGCTTTTGGTGACTGTTCTTGCACTTTGGACCAGGTATCTTCCAGTGACAAGCTACTGCTCCTACCTATCTCAAGATGTTAGGCCCCTAAGTTCAACATATCATTTCCTGTCACACAAGCATCTATGGCCAAGGTTAGGCAAAGGGGAAAATAAAAGAGAGAATACAAACAACAGGGGTCAAGGGGAGACTGGATACAATCAACAGGGGTCAGTTTACATCTCAGGAGCAAACAAATTTTCACAATTAACAAAATTTTAACAGTATTAATACTACATTCATAATTCTCTGAGTCAATATAAAAATAACATTGAATACCTAAATTTGTGGGAAGCTGCTAATTAGTCCTTAACAGAAAACAATTATCTCTAAATTCTTGAAAAAAGCAAAAAGAGGAAAAAATGTGTCACTTGAGCATGCAACTAAAAAGAAAATAAACATTCCTGGTGAATAATGATTATAAAATAGTGAACAGTAATTATTTAAAATATTAGCAGATTAGATTTATGTCAGGAATTCAGGATGGGTTCCAGGTTAGAAAGTCTATAAAAAATAATTAGCAAAAATATGAAATAATGAAAACCATATGATTTTTTTGGTTGACAAACTCCAACACCATGTCCCTTAAAATTATAAAAAACATAGGAATAAATGTACATTTTATTATTATATATAATATCTATAAAAACTCAAGAACCAATATTATATTTTATTGAGAAATATTAGAAACCTTTCCAGAATTATCAGATATAATTTAAAGATGTCAATATTTGTTGGGGGAGGGACTAAGGGATGTGGCTAGCTTGGCTGTATGAAGTACCTTATAAGGAGATTTTCAGAAGACTTATGTATTATTGGGTTAGAGGGTGGGAGGAGGTGTGGCCTCAGGTATATAGATTGTGGCACGACGGGGGGGGGGGGGGGGGGGGGGGGGGGGGGGGGGGGGGAGAGAGATGTGATCACTCTTGAATAAACACAACTTCGATACCTCGGGTGCTCTGTCTGGTTATTCCTCTTTGGAGGCCGGTGACGACCGAAGACTTACCATGGATAAAGGTAAGTGAGAGGGCAGGGATTTACCCAACCAACCTTGGTCGGCGGCCCCCAACACTTTCTGGCGCCCGAACAGGGACACAGGGCCGACCCCAAGGGAGGTTCGGTGGGACTGCCTGAGTCTGTTACGAGACTCTCCAGACAGCCTCAGTAATAGAGAGTTACTGGGAGGGTGAAATGGGTGTGCAGGGAAGTGTCCCCGCGTTTATGCCCGAGGAAAAAGGGGTGGTTGCCGCCCAACTTTATAAACTGTGTGCTAAGAGCGGCCTTAAAGTCCCTCTGAAGACGTGCAGGGTCTTCATTGAGCATATTTGGGATGTTTGCCCTTGGGTTCAGCATAGGGTATAAAACCCGGTAGATGGGAGGTGGTAGGACAACAGATGGCGCCGCTGCTACCGCCCCACCCGTGGATTACCGGAAGAGAACCCGGAACCACTGGGGCGTCAGCGCGCCAAGACAAGCAGACAAGGGAAGTGGCATGGACCTGTTAGAGTAGTTAATAGAAAACAAGGATGCCTCTCCTTTCGTCTTAAAGATGAACAAGGAGTTCCAGAAAAATGGATTCCCCTTCATCGAGTAAGAGAGTTGCCTCATCATGACCCAGCCCCACTAACGGGTTGAGAAGCTCTTTCTTTATATTTTTAGGTACCTTGATGGTCGTCGTGGCTGCTACCCTCCTGCAGATGGGACAAGGGGTGGATCTTGGAAGCGAAGAACAAGTATGGGGGATACTGCATGCCCTCCCAACGGTGTTATTTTTACAACAAACAGCATCCCCATCATCACAGAAAGGCCAACAAGTTAGAGGACTTACAGCCTGGCGACCCCTGGTGAACCTGTCAGCCTCTAGAGACTTCTCAATGCCGCGGTGGTCTCCACCTTGTGAGTCCCAGGTTACGCTAGAACCGCCATTTCCTTGGCGGCAATGCCAAATGGCTGGGGGGTATCCCTTACAAGGAGAAGGGGGAAAAGGACTTGTATTTGCAGGATTGGACTGGACCCTTAATGGCAGTACGACCCTTATTGAAGACCCCTTCAAAGACTGGCTGCTTTGTGGGACGGGGGGGGGGTTGTACCCTTCTGAATCCACTTGCATTTGTGGCAGAGGGGGGAATGGTTGAATTTGGTGAGGTCAATTACACTGAGAATGCTTCTGCTTACATCATTCCCAGGAGCAATGTATCGGTTCCAGCTACCCCAGTGTATGTATGGCCCCCTTTCTTGTTCATCTTGACCAATACTACTAATGGGACCCTCTTGTGTGCTCAAGAGACTTGTGTGCTTAGCCAATGCTGGAACGGAACGAGGCATAGCAGGGCTATTATTGCCCGTATCCCCACTTCTGTTCCTATCCCAGCTCTGAACAACCCCGTTCCTTGGAGTTATCGACGGCCCAGGGACTTTGGGATTTCTCTTGCTATTGCCATTGCAGCTGCTGCCAGCACTGCTGCGATTGCAACAGCGGTGGTAGCTATGCAAGGGCAGGCCCAGACAGCGGCCGTTTTGGTTAATGTGTCCCGTCAGACCGCGGCTGCCCTTGACACACAGATGGCTCTAAACGCTCAGTTGAGAGGAGGGATTCTGATCCTTAATCAAAGGGTTGATTTATTACAGGATCAGATGGATAATATGTGGGGAGCACTCTCTGTGGGGTGCAGGTACAACTTTCCCGGGCTTTGCGTGACATCCCATCCTTATCAGAATCACTCGTTTGCCGCTGAATTGTCACACAACCTGTCTTCCCTCCTGACTGATGAGTGGAATAATGACTTTGATCAGCTGATTTGGGAGCTGCGGCTCGCTGTTAACAGTCTCAATAATACGCAGATTGATTTTGACATTCAACAGGGATTAAGTAATTGGTTTGCGGGAGTCGGTAGGTGGTTCGCTTCATGGGGGGGCTTGGGGCCTCCTGTGCCATGACACTTTTGATAATATGCTTCCTTGTATGGTGACTCTACCGACTTCGCCACCAACAATATGGATATAGGCTCTTGACCCAGAAGGCCATCATGGCCCTAGAGACTGGAGCCAACCCGCAGGTTTGGCTTGCCTCCATGGATGACATGTGACACCCCGGGAATAAGACGGGAGCATCTGATGACGGGCAACCTCTCCCGCCCGGCCGCCTAAGACAGGGCCCGAGGGTGTCGGGTTCCTAGGACGGGTAAGGTTCAGGGTTGAGGAGATGACCTAAGACAGGATGCTCCCGCTCCCGTGGCCACCTGCAAAAGATTCTAAGCTTGCAACGCAGCGCTTCAAGGCCTACCGTGGGGATTTCCCATTGTTTAAACAAAAAGGGGGGAGATGTTGGGGGAGGGACTAAGGGATGTGGCTAGCTTGGCTGTATGAAGTACCTTATAAGGAGATTTTCAGAAGACTTATGTATTATTGGGTTAGAGGGTGGGAGGAGGTGTGGCCTCAGGTATATAGATTGTGGCACGACGGGGGGGGGCGGAGCGGAAGAGAGAGATGTGATCACTCTTGAATAAACACCACTTCGATACCTCGGGTGCTCTGTCTGGTTATTCCTCTTTGGAGGCCGGTGACGACGAAGACTTACCATGGATAAAGGTAAGTGAGAGGGCAGGGATTTACCCAACCAACCTTGGTCGGCGGCCCCCAACAAATATTCAGTACTATTTTTGTTATAGTTCTAGAAAAATATGTTAAATATAATAAAAAGACAAAAAATAAATTAAATTAATAAAACAAGCAAAGAAGAAATATATATATATATTGCAAATGCTATGTTAGTATACTTAGAGAACCTTAAGAGATTCAGATAAAATTAATTGACACAATAGCTTAAAGATATAAAATAAACCAACAAATAATTTTAACTTTTTAGTATTTAATGTTACATGCATAAATGCATCAGTTTGCTTAGCTAATGCAAATTCTCTACTTGAAAAGGTTAAAGAACCTATTTCTAAGTGAATGCAATGCAAGTATCTTGAGAAGATTGTGGAACTGTGGTGTGTTGTAGATATTTGGTGACTAGTTCTTGAGTAAGACCAAGGCACTTGAATTAGCTTTCATCAATTTGCTACTTATTCCAAAACTATGGGTATCTTTAAAAAAAAAAACAAAAACAACTGCATTTTCTTTGATTTTATTTTTTGTCTTTTCCTATTGAACTTTGCATTAGGGAATCTCATGGACTCCTTCTGTCACTTTATCTGGAAGACCTTGGGAGAGAGTTCTTAGAATCTTTTTACCCCTGGGCAAAATTTCCCCTTAAGAAAGTAACCTGAACCCAGGCTTCTTTTTCCTTTTCAATTTCAGACAACTGTGTTTTTTTTATAAATCAGGAAGGCATTATAATATTCTGATATTGAAATTTATAGAAGGTATAGGATCAGTGTGTCATGGAACAAAGAGTGATCTTTGGAAGTGACATTCTAGATTCAGACCACTAGAACCCAAGATCATGACTCATTCCAAGGTAATGCTAAATCTCAATATAACTTGGTTGTATAAAAGCTGCATAAGATCTACAATAATAATGTGCCTTTAGCAACATGAGAGAAATGTTTACACATGTTTGCAAAATCCTGTTGTAAAAATTCATTGTTATTCACTAATTAAAAGAAAATTAGATACTAGTCAATAGTACCTAAAAGTTAGGCTTCAAGCTTTTGTTTTCAAAATAAAGCTTCAAGCTTCATTTTTCAAAGAGGACCATGACATGCAAGTGAAATGGATTTAAAGGAGGGAGAGCTGTGCAAAGTCACAGTCTCAAGTTCTTTTCTAGAGCCCATCAGATCAAGTGGCAAAATACAAATTCAGACAAGAGAAGATGAGCCCAGACAACCTTAGCCTTTTGAAGCTATAGTGTTTCTCAAGTTTATGTTTGACTAAAGTCACACCCATTTAGTGATTATGGCTATTAAGAAATGAGTCAAAGGTTAGACTTTTTATGAACTCAAAAAAAAAAGAAAATCAATTTGAAAGGGTAAAATCCCCAGGCTTTCTAAGCAAAATAGAAACTGTTGTTTATCCTCACTCTTGTCTAATCAGTGTCTAAACAATGACCAAGTAGGGTTTGGGTGGGGACCTATTGTTTACCACTCCATTAGAGCCTGGGTGATTTGGGTTGAAAGACTTGGTCTTTACAAAAGAAATCCAACAGTTAAACCCCAAGATATCTTTAGTGATCAGAATTTATATTTTGTTGGGCAAGGAGTTTGAGCAGTTTGCAGAAGAAAAGAGAAACTCTTCAATATATTCTAAAACCAAAAGCAGAGTATCAAATTCATTCATGTATGCCACCTTCAAAACTCCAAGTACAAACCGGATTAAAAGGCAATTGGAAAAATGTTTAACAATATAAATTAAAATACAAAGAAGGATAGATAACTTTAATTTTTGGATTTCTAAATCACTATATTGGCAGGTATTCATTTCTATTTTTGTCTAACACCACTGATGCAGGGGAAGGATGAAGACAATTGTGAATGTATAACAGAAAGAATTTGGGTGGAGATGTCAATTGAGGCTTGAGATGTAAGTTGACTTGAAGTAGAGAATTATTATTATTTTAATAGAAACAATTGTAATCTTAAAAACTGCTTGGGTGGAGACCCTCCCCATTCTTGGTATAATCCTGATCTCTTTAGGCTTTAGCCTCTCCCTAATACTGGGTCCAGTATAGGGAAAGGGAGTTTACTTTTTCCCCTCTGAATGAGAGGCAAGACATAAAAACCTTGGCTGAACCCTTGCTCAAGGCTGGCAGTCTTCTCTGACCATGGCCCAGCCAATGCTTGCTTGACTGTTCTTTTATATCTCTCTCTCTCTCTCTCTCTCTCCCTAGCCCTTCCTATGTCTTGAAACCTTTTTCATAAATTTTTGTTGTATTTCCACCCATGCTTTTCCTAGTCTGAATAATGATTTCTCATAGTCAGAACCAATCTCAAGTAGCCAGCAGCTACTACACTGACCTGAGGGGTAAAGCTATTGATATTTTGACCTAAGAAAATACAAAGAGGATAACAGGAAGTAAAATGGATGATTTTACAAAAAAATAAATGAAAAGTTTCTCCTCAAAAAAAAATCAATGCAGCAAAAATTAAAAGGGAAACATAAGCAGGAAGAACTATTTTCAGTAAAGTTCTCTTTATTTTATTCAGTTTTCTGAAATTTTCACTACCCTGGTGTGGATGTTCATCATCTCACACCTCTACTATTTTAGCAGTCCTCTGGCTTTCTAATCCCTGCCTTCTTTAGACCTTCTCAGTTGTAAAACTGAACTTCACAAATCTAAGATTGAATTATGTCACATATACCCATCCATTAATCTTCAGTTGTTCCCTATCATATCTAGGTTCAAAATCCTTTTCCAGGTCCTCAAATATTTTTAAACTATTTATTGTGACTCTTTCAGTGTTCCCATACTTCACTTATTTCCATGTGTTCTGCAATTTAATTATATTGATTTCTTGATATTCCTTGTACATGTCATTTCATATATTCACTCAGAATTCTTTTTTTCACATTTTTATTTATTATTTATTCTTATTTTGTACAAATAATGTTTTTTTATACATTATTAAAATATTCTGGTTTAAGAGTAAAAATTTTTTTCTCTCACTCAGAATTCTTACTGGCCATCCCTTGCCTATACTTCTTTCCCATCTCAGTTCTGCCTCCTGACTTGCCTGAATTTCTTCATTTCTTAGCTAAAGTTTCACCATCTACAAAAGTTTTTCCTAGTCCTTCTTCTTAATACCTTCTCTTTGGGACAGTCTCCCATTTATCCTGTACAATTGTTTAATTTTAATTGTTTTTTTTCACATTGTCTCTTTCATAAGGCTATTGGTCAATGACACTCATTCTTATATATTTGAATCAGTTTCCTATGTGTGATATTATGTGTATGTATATTCATGTATGTGTTTGTATGCAAGTATATACATATATATACATATATATATATGTATACACACATATACAGGGAGACTTTGCATGAAGATAATTATATCTATATCTATATCTTTATATGTATTGATATATAAATATTTTTCTATTTTTACCTTTTCCTGTGTCTTCAGCATTTAGTATAGTGACTAAAACTTCATAGATGATTAAATAATTTTTCTTCACTATCAAATTATTTTACAAATATGATAAATAAATAGGATTTTAAAATATATTCATAAATATGTAATTATTTCTATAGAAACACACTGATTCAAAAAACATAACTTAGAAGAAAAAGAACCATTGCCCAACAGATAAAACTTAGAACTACAATAAAGAGATATTTTTCAAGGGAAGAAAATTCCAAACTATCAACACCTATATTTAAAAAAATGTTCTAGAACTCTGAGGTTCCAATCCACAAACATCATATTATTAATGAAGAAAAAATAGCAAATAATAAGTTTGGATAACTTTAGAGTAGACAGAAGTACTACACTGTAATAGCTGTGAATTTATCCAGTCAGTCTGGAAAACCATTTTAAACTAAAACCACATCATCACTATGGCACAATAGATAGAATGCCAGGTCTATAATCAGGAGGACTTGAGTTCAAACACAGCCTCAGCCCCACTTAGTATCTCTGTGACCCTGGGCAAATTATTTAACCCTATTTGCCTCAGTCTCCTCATCACCTGTAACATGAACTAGAGATTGAAATGGCAGATGACTCCAACATCTATGCTGAAAAAGTCCTAAATGAGATCACAATGATTTGGACATGACTGAAACAGCTGAGCAACAACAACCCTTAGACCCAATGATAGCATATAGAGATATCTGCTCCAAATACATTTAAAGAAGAACATGATCTATAAGTATAAAAAATGTTTAAAAGGTGAACTTTTTAAAATTTATTTTTAATGTGTCTAAACAGTTTCCCCAATTACAAGCTAGTATTGCTGTCAGCATTAATTCTTTTGTAAACTTTTGAGTTCCCATTTTTCTACCACCCATCCCTTCCAATTCCCCTACTCATGACAAAAATAATCTGATGTAGGTTATATATACATAACTATGTTGAACAAATTTACATATTAACTATTTTGTGAATAAAGAATTAGAATTAAGGGAATAAAAATTTGAGAAAGAATGTAACAACATAAAAGAAGTTTTAAAGGGCAAACATAGTAGGCTTTGTTCTGCATTGAGATACCATTATTATTGTTTTTTTCCCTATGAATCTGGACTGCATTTTCCTTAAGAAATCCCTCAGGTTTTCCCTGATCTCTGAAATACTGAGAGGGGTTCTGTGTGTGTGTCATAGTTGATCATTTCACAAAGTTGCTGTTGCTAACATGCAAATCTTGCTTTTCTGAAGTCCCACACCTCATGTTTTCTTATAGAACAAAAGTATCCTATAGCACTCACATATCACAGGTTGTTCAGTCATCCCCAATTGATGGAAATAGCCTCAATTTCTAATTCTTTGCCACAAAAATAGAATTGCTATCAATATTTTTATGCATGTAGGTTCCCCCCCCTTTTATGATCTCTATGGGATATAGACTTAGTGGTATTACTATATCAAAGGGTATGCACAGTTTTGATCATTGAGTATAGTTCCAAATAATTCTCCAGAAAGGATGAGTTGGTTCACAACCCCACTAACATTAGTATCCCAGTTTTCCTACATTAATCATTTTCCTTTTTGCCATTGTAGTTGATCTGATAGGTGAGGTTGATAACTCAGAGTTGTTTTTATATGCATTTCTCTAATCAATAACAATTTATAACATTTTTTCATATGATTATTAATAGTTTTAATTTCTTCATCTGAACACTGCTTGTTCATATATTTTTACCATTTATCAATTGGAGGATGACTTGTATTCTTATAAATTTGACTCATCTCTCTATATATCTTAAAAATGAGTCCTTTATCAGAAAAAATTAACAGTAAAAATTGTTTCCCAAATTTCTGCATTTCTTCTTCTTTTGGTTGCATTGATTTTATTTGTGCAAAAACTTTTTGATTTCATGTTGTCAAAATTATCCATTATGCAATTTATTATGACTACTATCTTTTTATGGGGTCATAAACTTCTCCCCATTCCATAGATCAGACAGATAGGCTATTCCTTGTTCTCCTAATTGGCTTATGGTATCACCCTTTATATCAAAAACCTATTCCTAGTTTGACCAAATTCTTTGTATAAGGTTTGAGATGTTAGTCTATATATCTAGTTTTTGTCATGCTATTTTCCAATTTTCCCCTGAAGTTTTATTCCAGAAAAAAGAGTCTTTGGGTTTATCAAATGGTAGATTACCATAGTCATTTATCATTGTTTTATTTGTACAAAATCTATTATACTACTCCACTTCTCGATCAGTCAGAACAAGACAGTTTTGATGATAACTACTTTATAATATAGTTTTAGTACTGGTACAACTAGGTCACCTTCCCTTGCATTTATTTTTTTTTCATTAATCCCCTTTATATGCTTGACCTCTAATTTCTCCAGATGAATTTTGTAATGATTTTTCTAACTTTTAAAAATAATTTTGGCAGTTTGATTGGCATGCCACTGGATAAGCAATTTAATTTATGTAGAATTTATATTTTTTATATTAGCTGAACCTAACCATGAGCAATTGACATTTATTCAGTTGTTTAGATCTGACTTCATTAAAAAGTGTTTTGCAATTGTTTTCATTTAGTTTCTAATCTTAGGAGGTAGATTCCCAAGTATTTTATGTTATCTACAGTTCCTTTGAATGAAATTTCTCTATCTTTTGCTTATGATTTGTGAGGGTTTATTATATATCTTGCAACTTTACTAAAGTTGATAGTTGTTTCAAGTGGTTTTTAGTTGATTTTCTTAGATTCTCTAAGAATACCTCTGAATCATTTGCAAAGAGAGTTTTGTTCCTCAACACTTATTCTAATTTCTTCATTTTTTCTTTTATTAATGATAAAATTAACCTTTTTAATACATTAGTGAATAATAGTGGCGACAATAGGCATCTTTGTTTTACCCCTGATCTTATCTCTATTTTTATCATTTCATATAATGCTTGCTAATGGTTTTAGATAGATTCCCTTATTATTTTAAGGAAAACTCACTTGTTTCCTAGGCTCTCTAGCATTTACAACTATTCTAAAAATTTTGTTAATAATGAATCATTCCTGCATAGCAATCTCTTTGCTTAGAAGGTTTATTTTTAATTTTGGCATTAATATTCAAAGGGAGATTAATCTATGATTTTCTTTGTTTTGGCTTTTAGTGGTTTAGGTATTAGCAAGAGGTTGGTGTCAGAGAAAGAATTTTGCAGAATCCCTTCTTCATATAGTTTCTCAAATAGTTCATAGAGAATTAGCATTAATTGTTCTTTAAATGTTTGGTAGAATTAATTGAAATCCATCTGTCCCTTGATTTTTTTTTTAAATTCATTTTTTGAAATGGAATTTTTCAAATATTTTATTTCCTCTTCTCTCAATTTGATGAATTTTATTTGTAAACATCCATCTATTTCACTTAGTTTTTCAAATTTATTGGCATACAGTTGAGCAAAATAACACTTTAATTTCCTCCTAATTTGGGATGAGTTTACCCTTTTCATTTTGGATACCGGTAATTTGGTTTTCTTTTTATTAATCAGATTAACCAATGTTTTATCTATTTTATTGGTTCTGTCATAAAACCAACTCTTACTTATTTATTAATACCTCCTTTGAATTTCCAATTAGGTATTTAATTGGAGATTTTCAATTTGTTATTTTTCTAGTTTTTTTAAAATTGCATACCCAATTCATTGATGTCCTCTTTCTCTAATTTATTCAAGTAAGATTTGGAAATATGAAATTTCCCTTTATAGCTATATCCAACAAATTTTGTTTTGATGTCTCATTGTTATCATTATCTTTTTTTTTAGGTTTTTGGAAGGCAAATGGGGTTAAGTAGCTTGCCCAAGGCCACACAGCTAGGTAATTATTAAGTGACTGAGAATGGATTTGAACCCAGGTACTCCTGACTCCAGGGCCTGTGCTTTATCCACTGCTCCACCTAGCCTCCCTGTTATCATTATCTTGAATGAAAATGGCAACTATTTTTTATTATTTCTTGTTTGAGACATTCATTCTTTGAAATTAGGTAATTTAGTTTTTAATTCTAAATTTTTAGCTTCTCTTTACTTTGTGCTTTATTATATATGAAATTTTTATTGCATCATGGTCTGGAAAGGATGCATGTATTATTTCTGCCTTTTTGTATTTGATAATATCATTTTTAAATCCTAAAACAGGGCCAATTTTTGCATTGGTATAATCTACCAGAGAAAAGAAGGTATAATCCTTTCTATTGCCATTTATTTTTTCCAGAGTTCTATCATATCTAATTTTCCACTTCTTTCTTGAATATTTTATGATTAGATTTATCTAATTCTAAGAGAGTGGAGTTGAGTTCTCCCATTCATATAGTTTTGCTGTCTATTTCTGAAACTCATTAATTTCTCCTCTAATAATTTGTATGCCATGTCACTTGGTGCAAAAATGTTTAATACTGGACAACTTGATGGAGCAGTGGACTGAGGACCGTCTTTGGTTTCAGGAGGACATGAGCTCAAATCTGACATCAGATACTTGTCACTTACTAGCAGTGTGGCCATGGGTAAGTCACTTATCTCTGATTGCCTTGCATCGAGGACCATCTCAAGTCATACTGATTCATATCTGACCACTGGACTCAGATGACTCTTTCGGAGAAAACTAGACTGGTTACTTAGCATAGCACCTCATCACCCAAATTCAATTTATGTGCATGTCATGACATCACCTCCTTGATGTCATGGTCTTCTTTGAGAATGAGGGGCAAATATCAACTTCATTACCTTTTAAAAAGATATAGTTTTCATCTTTATTCCTTTTAATTTAATCTATTTTTGGTTTTGCTTTGTCTGAAATAAGGATTGCTATCCTTGCTTTTTTTTTAACTTCAACTGAAGCATAATATATTCTGCTTCAGTCTTTTACCTTTACCCCATGTATATTTTTCTTCTTCAAATGTGTTTCTTATAAATACCATATTGAAAGATTCTGGTTCTTAATTCACTCTGCTATCTGATTCCATTTTATGGGGGAGTTCATCCCATTTACCTTACAGTTATAATTACTAACTCTGTATTTCCCCTCTCTTCTATCCTCCCCTTGTTTGTACATTTCACTCTTCTTTCCCCTTATTTCTCCTCATCTGTGCTTTGTTTTTGACAAACACCCCCTTCAATCTACCCTCCTTTTTATCAAAGTTTCCCTTTTCTTCTTCCTTTCCTCTTTTATCCTCTTTTTACAATCACTTTTTCTTCTACTCCCTTCTATCACCCCCTTCTTCCACTTTCTTTATCCTTTATAAACATCCTTGCTCCCCTGTAGAATGAGACAAATTTCTAAACCTAATTGGGTATTTGTATTGGTCCCTCTTTGAGTCAAATCTGTTGAAAGTAAGACTTATTCAGTGTTCACACTCTCCTTATTTTCCCTCTACTATATTAGGTCCTTTGTGCCTCTCCATGTGGTATTATTTATTCTCTAAAGTACCTTCACTTAGCCTATTCTTTTTTGTCTTTCCATGTCCTACTTTATAACTATCTTGTCCCCCTCTCCCTCTCTCAAAATATTATCCTTTGAACTATTCTTATTGAAGTACAATTCTGAAGAGACATAGGCATTCTTACATCATATCAATTTATACTCGCATCCTCTTTTCAAGAATAATCCCTCTGTTTCAATATAAATACAGCTCTCAATAACTTAGAATTTTATCACATCACAGTCAGTTTATACCCTCACCTCCTTTCCAAGTACCCTCTCTCCAGATGTCTCAATAGAAATATAACCCTCATGGGATAAAAATTTGATACATACACCCACATTCTCTAAGTATGCACTTGTTAGCCTTCCTATGAGAAGCAATTCACAAGAGTTACAAGTGTTTATCTTTCCCTGTAGGGTAGTAGACAGCTTAATTTTATTAACTAATATTCTGTTCTCCCTGTTTTGTTTACCTTTTCATGTATACCTTGAGTCTTGTATCTGAAGATCAAATCTTCTGCTCAGTTCTGGTCTTTTTACAGGTAAGTTTAATAGTCCTCTATTTTTTCAAAAACACATCATTTTTGTCTGAAAGAATATTCTGAATTTTTGGAAGATATTTGATTCTTGGTTCTAATCCAAGCTCCTTTTTTCTTCCAGAATATCATATTCCACACTCTCTGATCCTTTAATTTTGAAGTTGATAAGTATTGCATAATCCTGAATGTGGCTCCCTGATATTTAAATTTTCTTCTTTAACTGAGAATTCTGAAATTTGGTTGCAATATACTAGGGAGTTTTTACTTTGGGATATCATTCTGTGGGTGATTGATGAATTCATTGAAAGTTGGATTCTTTTAAGGACTATTTTATCTTCTTATTCTAGGATATTAGGACAGTTTTTCATGATAATATCCTGAATTATATTGTGCAGGATCCTTTGTCTGATTGGGGCTTTCAGGTAGATGAATAATTTTCAAATTGTCTCTTCTAGATCTATTTTTCCATGTCAGTCATTTTTCCTAAATGGTACTTTGTATTTTCTCCTATTTTTTCAGCTTTTTGGTTTTGCTTGATGGAATCTTGGTGTCTCTTGCAATCATTAGTTACCATTTATGCAGGGGTTTTATTTAAACATATTTGGTAAGCAAGTCTCTTACACACATATACAATGAGTGCTAACCCTGTGTTTCTGTAGAGATTGCACTTAATAAATTGAAATGCTCCAACAGAGGCAGAAAATCATTCTTCTAAAGAGCCACAGCAAGCTAATGGGAGAATTAGAATTAGGACTCAGCCTATAATTCATACCTAATGCCCAATCAAAATCCTAATAGCATTATCCACAGACGTCCTGTTTGTTCCCCTGCTTATTCAATTAGTTTAGTGTTTGTTTTATAATCTTTCTTTCTTCTTCAACTCTTAGCCTCATATTTGGAGACTGCAACATATATATTGATACTCTCTAACACCCCATTTACATAACTTTTTCATTTACCATGATTTACTCCCTTCATCCTCCCACCTCAGATCTGTTGAGATAATTCTATTCTTGCTCTTTCAGGCACTAAAAAATGAACCACTTCCATCATTATGAACTCTGAAATTCCTTCATCTGATCACAGTCAATTGACATTCTAGTTCTTTCTGCCTTTATATATTAAGCTCTGCTCTTTGTTAAAACGTTGACTTCCAAATCTTCAAGATCTCAGTTATATCTCCCAGCCCATCATCCCTGTTTGTTAAACTCTCCCTTTCTCCATCTTGATATTTTGGTGAATCAGCTCAATTCTTGAACATAAGTAGATAAATCAACAGAGAGAATACAAAAATATGAAATATACTCGCCGGATCTCGTGAACAAGTTCATGCTATATTGCGAAACAAAGAAAAATGATACATTTGCGGGGGGGGGGGGGCTGTGAAATATGGGGAGATCATCAAATCCCAATATATATCCTAAGGGGTTTAAAACAATGAGAATTATGAGAGCAAAATTTATGACAAGTACAGAAAATTTAAGAAGTAGAATTGAAAAAGTGGAATCCATGATAGCAAGTCAATCAATCACAATAAACATTTGTCTAATATGTATAATGTGCCATTCATTGTGCTAAGCATCAAGTTTGCAAGAAGAAATAAAAGTCCCTGCCCTAAAGGACTTTTCATTCCAATTAGGAAAATAACATGTAAACAACTATATACATGCAATCTTTATTGAGGAGAAAATAGGAAATATGTAAAAGAGTAACCTGAGAAAAGTTTTCTGTAAAAGATGGAAATTTAGATGATTCATAAGAGAAGCCAATAGAAACAATTGAGGCAGGAGAATATTTCAAGGATGGGTTACACTAGAGATCATCCCAGAGATGATAGATGGAGTGTCTTATTTGTGGAATAGCAATGAGAAAAATCTTACCAAAGAAACAAAAGAGAAAATAATAAATTAATAATGCAAATACATAGAAGTGAAGCATGATCTAGAAGAAACAATAGCATTAAAAGAAAATGTACTCCTTATCAAATAAAACATATTACTCTCAAAGAAATGATGCTCAGAAAAACACAAGACAAAAAAAACCTTTAATATTATAATTCAGGCAATAATATAAAGGAACTACCCAGAATTCCTGAATAGAAAAAATATAAATATCAATAAAAAGAATTCTGTTTCCATGAAAAATAATCAAAGTCTGCAAACTACAAGACATATAATGTCTTTATAATTAGAGTCAATAATTCATTTCAGAAAAAACTTCAGCAAGTTATCAGGAGAAAGACTTTCAATAAGAAAGGATGCACAATGCAAATAAAAATAGAGTATTATCTACCCAATGGATCACACAAGATGAAATGGACTAATATAGTCCAAAAAGCAATGGAAAGCATGATGATGCAGCCCAGGATGAACTATCCTACAAATATGAGCGTAATAATAAAAATAATCAATGATAAAGTAATTTTTAAAGAATTTTTAGAGGGACAGCTAGGTGGTGCAGTAGATAGATAACCAGCCCTGGAGTCAGGAGAACATGAGTTCAAATTTTATCTCAGATACTTAATAATGACCTGTGTGACCTAGGTAAGTCACTTAACCCCATTGTCTTCCAGAAAAAACAAAGCAGAAACAAATCATCTTTAGAAGGAAAAATAGACTTGCGGAGATGATTTGCTTCTAAAATACCCCCCAAAAGGACAACTAGAAGCTGGTGAACAAATGCAGCATCCTGGGCCAACAACAGTGTGAGAGCAGAGAGACCAAAAAAGACTTCCTTCTAAATGAATACAAGGAAAAAGAAGTGAAGTCAGAAGTCAGGAATTAATAATGAAGAGATGGTCCAGGAGTATCAGGGACAGAACCTAATGATATACTGTCTACTGCATAATCAATGATATTTGTAAGACCTCACTACAAAATTAGAGTGTGCACAAAAGGATAGAAAGGAGTGCTGAAGTGTCTCCATCAAATGGATGCTTCATTATGAAGGGAAGGTGACATCTGTATTCTCAAAGAAAAGTAAAACCTTCAGAGGACTGACTGAAGAGAAATGGGCAACCATTAGAAAGGGAAAAGGGAGGAGTCAACTGATAAATACTTACCTTGGCAAAGAGAGATGTTCTTTTGGAGGGGGAGAAGACAGGATACCAAGCATGAATAAAATGATGTAAGAAACAGAAAACATCTATAAAATCTTATTTTTAAAATGTGCAACATATTCATAACTGAACTTAATATTTATTTCCAAATTTCTCCCTTTCCAAACTCTTCTAGTACTGACTGAGAGCATCACTATCTTGCCAAATTCCTCAGGCTCACAAACTAGTGAGATAGGCTCCTGTTCTCACATATTTAATCCATTGTCAATTCCTGTTGATTATGCAACCTTTCCAACTATTGCTCTCAATTCTTCTTAATCTTTGATATAAATTCATATCAGAAGCACCCTAAAATACATTCTATTTTAGATCATGCAAAGGTCCCATCTAACCAAAACCAAATAAACTTTTTTTAATTAGAATTGAGAATTAGAGAGTTAATTATTTTTTACTAGTAGACACCAGGTTATTAAGGATTTATAAGAAAAAATATAAATAATCAGACTATCAGAAATGAAGTCAAAGAACTAACCACTGCAACAAGAAAAATCTTAAGCAACAAAGCAATTTCATTATATCTCAGAATGCAGAGGAACAGTCCATGCAATATAGTTGACATATTTTGCTCATGTATAATTGCACTGACCTGAAACAGAATAGATATTGTTAGTGGACTATTTCCTCCCTGTAATAGAATCTTTGATTTATAAAGGCTTTGCATCATATTTTATCCTAATTCTTAGGACAGCCAGGAAAACCTTAAAGCAAGGCTGTCATGCCCAAGCTGTGATGGAATGTGACAGCTGTTTAACAGCAATCACACAATACTAGCATATGCAAAGAGCAGAAGAACCAATTTAGCTGTACAGATTTTTTTTGTAGAATGTTTTTAGCTTATTCTTTTAATCTTAACACCCACCCCAAGCCCTCCTAGAGCTATGAGTGTTCCTTTACCCAGACAATATAAATCATTTTTTTCTTTTTTTTTCTGAATTCTTTTAAATTCTCATAATACATTTTGGTGTACATCCTTTCCGACCTTCCCCCCACCACCTCCCTGACAAAGTCAGAACCATTGTATTGAAAGTTCCTGAGGTCACTGACTAAGTTATTTTTTATTTATTAGTTTGTTTTTCTTAATTTCATTTTTTTGGCCATTTTCTAGACAGGCTTTTTCTCATTTTTTTTTCTTTATCAGACAGTTCTTTCAATCTATTCTAACTCCTCATTCTCTGGTTCATGATCTCTAAAATTATCCAGTCCTTTTTATTCTCTCTTTATCATGGAATCAAAACTTCTGAGGTATTCATTCCAGGTTCTCAGCCTTATAGTCCTTGCCCTACAATGGGTTCCTCATTTCCATTGTATTTTAGTCCCAGAAAAATGGCAATTGGAGCAAGTGACAGAGGTCAATGTCCCATGGTAGGTAGCCCCCCTTACATCACAGGCCCTGATTATGTAGAACACTATTGATTTATGCCCCATCTCTGGGCTTCCCATTCCCACAAGTACAAGTTGGTCCTCAGAACTTTCAACTGCCCCTATAAATCAAGGGAGGTTGAGTTATATTTTTTGATTCCAAGAAATACCCCAGAAAACACCCAGAAGAATAGCACCATCTTCTTTCCCAGGACTTCTCTCTTCACCTTCAATTAGGAAAAATTTATTGACTACCTACTATGATACTACCATTATGCCAAATTTGAAGGATCCAAAAAAGACAGTCTCTGCATACAAGGACTCAGGATCTAGTTGGGGATGCAACAAGCAAACATTGACAAAAATTATGTAGAGCATAAATAGAAATTTTAAAAAAGGGAGAAAAATAGAATTAAGAGGAGTTGAAATGGGATTGCAATGAATTTATGAAATTATGTCAGGGAGGCAAATAGATAGTGGTAAATACAAAGAACATTTCAGGAATCGAGGAATGAGAGAAAATACCCGATTATAAAGATGACATGTATTGTTCTCCAGGATGTTTGTGGCAGGATGAATCAGGGGAAACTCCCTCCTATTATCAAGGCAAGGTACCTCCCTTCTCCCCTTTCAAATCTTTTCCTTCTCCTAGCTTTCTCCTCTTCTCCTTCTGAAAAAAAGCAAATTTGTAATTTTTCTCTCATTTTATACCCTTCAATTTGACCCAGACATGTCACCACTCTCTCTCTATGCCTTATTCCTTTCCCTACTTCCATGTACTTTTATTAATTATGTAATTCCACAAAAGTAAAAAAAAAAACCCAACACTAATTCTCTGTTACCTCCACTTGACTTCAGCTTTCACGTTTGACTCCATGTCTTTAGAAACAACTGTTTTACTGGTCTCTCTTTTGTTACTATTTTGCTGCTATCCTTACAAATTGTGCACATTTTTCTTTTCTGTATTTCTGTTGTTGAGGGATGTTCAAAAGGCAAATCATCTCTTAGATATGGCTTTCTTTTTTTCCTTTTTCCATTTTTAAAAATATTTTTCCAACCATGTGCAATAGTAGTTTTCTTTTCTTTCTCTTTTTTTTGGTGGGGGGAGGTTTTCAAGGCAATGAAGTTAAATGACTTACCCATGGTCACACAACTAAGTAGTAAGTGTCTGAGGTTGGATTTGAACTCAGGTCCTCTTCACTTGAGGGCCAGTGCTCTCTAGTGACTCCTGCAATGGTAGTTTCCAATAATCATTTTTATAAGGTTTTGAGTTTCACATTTTTCTCCCTCCCTCCTCTCCATTTCCCCCTCTGATAGAAAGCAATCTAATATAGGCTATATATGTACAGTCATATTTATCATAAATCATATTAATCATATTTTGAAAGAAGAAATGAATCAAAGTGTCAAAAAATCAGAAGAAAAAATAATGCATAATACAAATATGTCTTTCTAAGAATATTTCAAATTTTTTTTTAATCATCGAATGCCCCATCATTTTTTTCTTTTATAATTAAGCTCATATCTACAGGGCAAGTCACCTTGTATTGAGCTCCATTGTTCTTTGAAATACATTATTATAATCCTCTTAGCATTTTCTGGTGGGTATAGAATAGTTCTGTGTTATTTGAATTACCTTTAATTTATATTTAGGGGACTTTGTCCTTCTTGCTAGCAGAACTTGTTTCTGAATTAAATTGCTAAATTTAACCACTATGTGCTTACTATTATAGCCTTTTCTGTTTGTTTGTTTTCTATTTGTTTGTTTCTAATAGCCCCATGATGCAAAAAGTGAAGGACAGTTGGAAACAATTTCATCTCACCATAGGGGAAAAAGAAGAGGAAAGATAATAGCAAAAGGCAGAGAAGAGAACTAGTTCACAAAAATAAGATGTATTGTTTAGAAACAATGCAGTGTTTTGCTTTTTTTGTCAAGTATTGTGAACCAGATTGGTACAGTGGTTCACTTCTGGATTTTAGAATGAATTAAGACTGTTTTAAGGGGAAATGAATGAATGACTTTTCTTTAATTGGATTTTCTATGACCTAAGGAATCAGGACTCTGCTTGAACAATTCTGGAGTACTCTCTGACTTTTAGAGAGAAAAATAAAATAATAAAAAATAATAATAAAAAAAATAAACCCAATCCACATGACAAGGCCTCAGGAAAAACCATTCCAAACTATGCCTTAGTAGATATTGCTTCTACAGCAACAAGGCATTTGCATTTATTCCTTAAGGACCAGAGAATAATTGAAATGTGTACAGTGCAACTAAAAATTCTCTCCTCTCTCTCTCTCTCTCTCTGAAAATGATGTAATGAAAACTAACTTCTTAGACAGATGACTTCCAAGAGAAAGTATCTCTCCAGGGTAACATAATCTGGGAAGATAGAATGATATTTGAATGGAAGCCTCTGAAAAAGTAGGGATCTAGTAGAGTAGCCAGGTGCTTACAAACAGAAACTTAAATGCTGGTGGAAGAAACTGGGGCTACAGATTCCAATTTTCAATCTGAGATCTATGAATGCAAGGAATAGCTGGGCAGGCAACCTACATAGATTGTTGTTGCTCATTTCTTTCAGTCATGTCTGACTCTTTGTGACCCTATTTGAGTTTCCTTAGCAAAGATTTTGGAGTGGTTTACATGTCCTTCTCCATCTCATTTTACATATGAGGAACTGGGGAAAAGATGGTTACATGACTTTCCTAGGGTCACTTAGCTAGTTACTGTGGAAGGTCAGAATTAAATTGACAAAAATGAATCTTCCTGACTCTAAGCCTGGCACTCTATCTTTGGTGTCACCTACCTGCCCCAGAGTAAGGATTAATTCACCCAAATCAGATAAAAATCATAATATGTATAAAATAGATTTATGATACTCATCTGACTTGTTGCTATTATGTTATTATCTAGCTGCTTCTCTTTTGAGGGATGATAATTGCTGTACAGCTATGAGTACTGTTACCAAGAATAGAAAATTTTGATTTAGAAGTTTCTATAATAAAAAAATCTAACTTCCTAGTGTATATTATATTGATAACCTAAAACAACGAAGTTTGTGATTGAATAATTACCATGGAATATTGACTAAACAAAGACTCGGGAATCAAGGAGTCACATGTCCAAATTTTGCTTCTGATATATACAAAATCCACAATATAGACCTCATAGGATACACATCAGTATGTACAGTATCAAAAACATTGTAGATAGATACTATATAAAACTAATAATAAGAAATATTGTTGCTTATTTCTTTTAAGCTCTCTAACACTCTGTCTCATAGCAACCCAGAAAGCTTGGAGTGAGATTTCACCAACATTTCCATCTTTCCTGATCCATTCGGACTCCAATGTCAGAAATTTTTTCAGTCTCCCTGGTCCTTTACTCATACATTCAGGTAGAGAGTCTGGCATATTCCTTGTCCCCTCTTGCTTCTTACTTATTCACTGCTAACTTCCTTTATATCCATTTCCTTTGAAGTCTGTGCTTTATAGCATTACTAAATTGATTATATTTATTTGACATTTGCCTATTTGATAACCCTTATATGTGACCTGTAGTATCGTAATAGCCACTGAGCATATCTTTCTATTTTCAGTTTTATCACCTCCAACTTATTATACAAAATGTAACCAGATGAATTGAGTTCCTCAATCAAAGTTGTTCAGTGATTTTTTTGCTAAACTTCTCAGCCTGGATTTAAAGTGTCTTCACAACTCAGCACAAGTCTCCCTTTTTAGTCTATACATGCCCCTTATTCATTTTGTTCACACCATGTCTAGGTCTCCACTAATCTAAATCCTTTCACTCATTCATGTTCCTTATTCTTCCTGAAACCTTCCCAATCCAATTGTCATACACATTGCATAATTCTCAATTCTCCTTTGCACCTTCTAAAATCAAATGTAAAATAATAGTCTTATATTTAGTTGGGTTTATGTTCTATCCTGTTACAATATTGTAAACTTCATGATGTCAGGGACTGAATCTAAATGACCTTAGTACCCTTATGCCTATACACACCCAACCACATTTTTATTTGTAAATTGGGATAGGCAGCATAGTGTAGTGGAAAGATTACTGAACTTTACAGAAACTGAGTTTGAGTTCTAGTGTATTTTACTACTACTACTACTACTACTACTACTACTACTACTACTTTTTTAAACATTTATATTCTGGACTGTAGTTCTTTGTTCTCTAAGAGGATCAAAATAGTGTTAAGTTACATTGTGTCCAATAGTGACTGATCAGATTAATATGGGCCTGGATGCTCTAACACAGTTCAGGAAGAAATAGGCCTTGTGAACATTTGTGATGGATTCTCTAAATTTTCACAGCTCATGTTTCTATTGAACACTACAATTCCTTGCTCCTAGTGTACCTTCTCCAATGAGTTTCTGTTCATATGCCAGTGTCTCCCATGCTACAGAATCACTTTTAAATTTCTTAAGGGAGACCTTGGGAGTGTCTTTGTATCACTTTTTTCTGACTACCATATGGGTACTTAATAAATTTGTTTTTTGGGCAAGTATGTTTGACTTTTGAATAATGTGTATACCCATCAAAGTTGAGTTCTCTTTAGTAGAGTTTGAATGAGATTGAGAATAGACCTCAATGACTGGTGTGTTATTCTGTCAGTTGATCTTCAAAATCTAAGGCAATTCAAATGGAGGCAACTCAGTTTCTAACATGGCATTGATGTACTATTCAGGTTTCACAACCATACAATGAAGTAAGCAAATAGCTCTGTAGACCTTCAGTTTGGTAGCCCATCTAATATTTCTTTATTCCCACACTTTCCTTCAGAGCCTCCCAAACACTGAAATAATTCTGGCAAAGCATAGATCAACCTCTTTATGAATGTGTACATCCCTAGATGTAAGGTAAGTAAACTTATCCACACTATTCAAAACTTCTCCATTTGCAATAACTTCATAAGTGATGTTGTAATATGTTTCCTTTATAAACTTTTAGGCTAAAATTAGCATAAGCAGCAGAGAATTTATACATAGTTTGTTTCATCTCAGCTTCAGAGGCAGCAATGAGGGCATAATCATTTGCAAACAGAAAAGCATGTATCAGCATTCCTTCTTTGGTCTTAACTTCTAGCCTTTTCAGGTCGAAGAATTTACTGTCAGTTTGGTAGTTGAATCCCAGATCCATCCTCAGACTTTTGATAACATGCTGAAACTATTAATCTAAAAAACATGGGAATGAGTACAAAGTCTAATTTTACTCCATTGATTCCTGGAACACTGAGAGCATTGTCCACTATCCAGAACCTGGGCATGTTTGCTGTCATCAAATTGATGAACAATACTGATGAACATCCCCAGGCAATCAAATTTTGACATAATTTTTCATGAGCCCTCATGACTAACAGTATAAAAGGCCTTGGCTGTCTACAAACATTGTGCATAGACTTGTGTTCTGCAACTCGAACTTCTAGAGATCTTGGACAGCAAACACCATAATGACTGTTCTTGTTCCACAATTCCTTTCTAAAATCACACTGGCTTTCAGGTAAATGGCCATCTTCCAGGTGAAGGATCAGCTTTTGGAGAACTCTGGCAAGAATCTTGCCTGCAAAGACTAAGCAAGAGGACCCCACCCCCACTCCCACTCTGCCCTGTGATTGTCATAAGAAAATCTATTCCCTTTACATTTATGTAGATGGGCAATGGAAGCATCCTTGAAATTCTGGGAGATAACTTCCTCTTGTTACATATTCTAAAAACTTTCAGTCAGCTTTTATAGGAGCAATGGATCTAAGTAAATCTGAGCTGTAATAGAATCAACACCAGGTACTTTGTCACATGAAAGGAGACTAATATTATTCAAAAGCTCTTCTTCAGTTGGAACTTCTAGGAATGAATTCACTTCCACTTGAGATAAATAGTCAATGATTTCAGCATTGATTGATGATGGTCTGTTGAAAATACTATGGAATGTTCAGCCCATCTCTTTAGGATAATGTTCCTATCATCAATCAATTTGACTCCATTAGCACTGAGTAGTTGAGATGCACCAGAACTCTTTGGTTCATACATAACCTAAAGGGCATCATAAAAGCACTTTGGATTGTTACCCTCAGTGTAAAACTAAATTTCATCTGCCTTTTTACTGAGCCAACAGTCTTGCATCTCTCTAAGCCTTATTTGTACTTTACTTTTGAAGGTATTAAATACTGTCTTCATAGAGATGGATGAAATATTCTGCTGGTAAACCCTGTGGAGTTATTGTGTTTCATTTAACAGCTTCTGTATTTCTCCATCATTTTCATCAAACCAGTCTTGATATCTATAAGAGTCCTGAAGAGATGAGCAACTATAGCACTGCACACAAAGTCTTTGAAAGCAGCATACTCTTTTTCTGCTCTTCTATTTCCAATTGTGTGTTGGCTCAACTTTTCCTCCAAGTTAGCAACAAACTGTTTCCACTCAGAGAACAGATTTGAAGCTCAAACAACTAGAGTGGAGGCTTCACTATGAAGAATTCACATGCACAAAAGAATTGGAACCTAAGGACATGAAACATATTAGATGCCCTGAGCCATTTGTTACAATGAAAAGAAACCCGGGGCAGCTAGGTGGCACAGTGGATAAAGCACCATCCTTGGAGTCAGGAGTTCCTGGGTTCAAATCCGGTCTCAGACACTTAATAATTAGCTAGCTGTGTGGCCTTGGGCAAGCCACTTAACCGCATTTGCCTTGCAAAAAAAAACCCTAAAAAAACCCCTTGCTTTTTTTCTCCCAATAGATCTCATGCCTCAAACTGGAAAATAATACCAAAATCCCTCCCTGCCACCCTGGAATAATCTCACAATACATTCATTATAATATAATTAGTTATTACAGAACTCTTGAGTCCTATGGGCTTTGATTAGGTTTTCTCTCACCCTATGCTGGATAGATTCTCAGTTTCTGTTCCCCTTATCTTTGCAACCTACTGAAAGGAAAAGCCATCCTACATCCTATTCCCATTCCTTCCAAAACTTTTATCTTTATCTATTCTGATATATATATATATATATAAATATATATATATATATATATATATATATATATATATATATCCATTTTCTCTTTCCTTGATACATAGTCTCTTCCTCCCCTCATTCTATCTTGTCTGGTCAAGCTCCTGCTCTATTATTTTAAAAAGTCCTTGTCATAATAGATCTTCAGACTCTTTCCATCTTCTGTATATCTCCAGAATATGATGCCCTCTTCATCACATTCACCATTGCCTTTTGTTTCTTCTTTCATGATTACCACCACTTTTTACCTCCTCATCTCCATTGCCATCTCTAGATACTTTCTTTTGTGATCATAAGTTTAGAACTAGATGAGACTTTAGAAGTCAAAAAGTCCAACCACTTAGTAATTTATGAGGAAACTGAAAAAAAAAAAAAGAGAGATTAAATTACTTGCTCTGGATCATACAACTAGTATTTGTCTTAGTTAGTACTGGTATTCAGGTAATATGGTTGTAATCTGTCATCATATACATTGTCATCATATGCCCCACTGTTGAGGCAGGTAGTACTATGCAACATCTTCAATAATAAACTCAAAATAAACCCCCCAAAATGAATTCGGCTATTTATAATACTCCATCAAGAAATTATTGACAACACCTTTCTTTTCTAATACTTAATTCCCATGCTGCTTACCACTATTGGAGGAATCAGCAAAGATGCTGATTTTGCTACCAAATCTAAATGTGATCATCCTTATTAGATGGCAATTTATTTTCATCTTTCCTTAAAATAACTTGTTTTATCTTATCCACTACAGCATTGTTGCAAACCCTTTCTCTTTATTCACAAGCCTCCCATGCCTCCTCACTCTTTCTCAAAAAATAATTTTACCTCCTACTTTACTGAAAAAACTCAAAGCATCTGTCATCAGTTTTCTCATTCCCCCAATTCTAATATCAGTGGAAATATCAGTGCCACCACACATCTTTGTCCACCCCCACCCCTCACCCCCCTCCATTAACCCTTTTTAAAATTTTTGCTCTTCATTCCATTCTGTGATTTTCCTCTTGCAGTTTATCTCCCTGATAAAACTTGGTCTCAAATCTTCAATTTCTCCTTTTCATTTGATTTTGAATAAGAAGTAAAACCTAGCCTTAAAAAATAAAATTAACTAACTTTTTTGCTATGTGAAGATACTAGAATTATCTATTCTTGGTATCCCTTCTTCTTCACCATTTCCTCATGTCCCTTACTTTTAGAATTCTAATTCCTTTACTCTCCTGAATCTTATTTCTTCAAGGTTATCAATACTGTCAAATTTCATGATTTATTTCTCAAACATTATCTTCTTTCTCATCACTTCTCACCACTCAATATATATTATAATGAATTTATCAGGTTATATAGGTTCAATTAAAATCTCTCTGCTGATGATTCCCACACTATATCCATTCATAATCTCTTGAATTCCAGTGCTGCTTATCTCTCTGTGCTCTATTTTCATGTAAATATGCCATAGGTTAGGACCTAACCTTACAAGGGATATGAAACTTAGAAGTCCTTTGTTAAAATTCATTCATTTTACAAAGTGAGATTCAATGTGGTTGCCTAAAGTCACACTCCTCTTCACATTCAACATTTTAGTGAGATAGACTAATGGAATAGTCTCATGCCCAGCTCATTTGATTTGAATAAATCTTCTTCATGTTTAGAATCCACTCCTTCCTGGTCTCCACCTCTCAGAAGCCTGATCCTTATTCAAATATTGTATTAAGTGCCAGTCTCTTTGAAAAATTCCCTCATCATCTTACTTTTTATGTTCCTTCTCTATTCAAATGATTTTGTATAAGTGTATATTTTATATCTTCTGAATGGAAGGTAAGCTCCCATAGCACAGGTGCATTTTATTTCTGTTCTTTATGGCCAAGAACTAACCTGGTATATAATGAGCATGTAGTACAGATTTATTAAATTAAAAATCATTTTGACATTTGCTAAAATGATGACATGAATTAAATTGATAATGGTGATTGTCATCAATGTGTTTTGTCAACCAAAGAAAAATTCTGAAATTACAGGTCTTTATATCTTTGATTATGTTTTCTGTCTTGCAGCTTTTTAACAGAGGGCTATATTCATAGATAGTTATATTCTGGGATTGATGTAATAAACTATTCCACATTCAAGATTGACATTCAAAACTGTCTTAAACCAAGGTGAGATAGGAAATCTCAGATTATTTGCTCAGCATAACTCATAGAATCAAATGAATGCCTAATGTTAGATGAGAAAAAGAACAAATGATAATTCCATAGTTGGACATACAGAAATATAATTCAGAAATAAGGGCAGAATCATAAGCAAATGGACAGGAAAATTCATGATAATTGTGAGTAATATAAGATAATGTACAAGTCAAAACTTCTTTAAAACAGAAATTAAGCACCAAAGATAAAGAAGTTTTAGTTCTTTCCATGGTTCAGGAAACCCAAAGACCAAAAGATGACTAACAAACAAACAAAAAACTCAAACCCTGAATCTCATATTTAATGACTCTGGTTTCACTCAGAATTCCTCTCCTAAATTTCATTATTAGCAGTTATATTTGCAGATACGAGAGTTGTTACAGACTTACATCAACCCTCTTCCTCATACAGATATCATCTCCTTTCCACTACCTTTGAGACCCCAGGCCTAGGCTACAGAACTCCCGTTTTGTTTCTATAGACAGCTTGGATTAAGACACAAAACAAAACAAATGGTGATCAAGATCATCAAATTGTAAAAACCTTAAAAGTGAAGACATAACACTTTTAATTCTTGAGAACTTTACTTCTCTCAGGATAATTAAAGGATTGAATATAATTGAAGAAATTTCCAAAGGATAGTGGTATATTTGGTTCTTATCTCTCCTTTGAAAAAATCCAAGGTACCATCATTATGTTTCAGACAAAAAGCCCTGATGAAACAGGGGTGTTTAGTTTAATTTTAAGTCTCTCATTATCCTTTAACCCAACACTGCTGTGTTGGAAAAGCTTAGAATTTACTCTGATGAGGCCTCATAAACTGGGCAGTCCTGAGTCACTATCTCGCATAACTCACAATCATTTGTAAAATTCTCAGGTGAGACCTGCAGAGCTTCCCAGTACTTAGAGATCTTTAAGATTCTTGTACATAATTAGACCAGGGTTTGACTTAATCTGTACTTCACTTAACAAGGGGATAAGTGCACTGGGTAGGGGGAGAGTAAAGTGTGAGAGAAAATAGGCTAGGAGGGAGGGGCACAAATAGTTAAAGAAATGATTTGGCTTTGGATGATACTTTGGCTCATGAGGAAGATTGTGTGTCCTTGAAATGGGGATAAGGTAAAAAATGATTATAATTATACTTTGTTGGGAAAAATGGAAAATAATATGGCAAAAATTAGGCTTAAACCCACATTTCACACCCCATACCAAAATAATGTCAAAAATGGGTACAGGATTTAGACATAATAGAAAAATTAATAGACCAAGAAATACTCTATCAGGTTTATTGAAAGGGGAGAAATTTATGACCAAACAATTTCATTATAAAGTGTAAAATGAATGATTTTTGACTATATTAAATTAAAAATGTTTTGCACTACTAAAACCAATGCTGCCAAAATTAGAAAGAAAGCAGAAAGCTGGGAAACAAACTTTACAACTAGGAGTTCTGATAAAGGTTTCATTTCAAAAAATACTTAGACAGTTGTATCAAATTTATAAGGCTTCAAGTCACTCTCCACTTGATAAATGGTCAAAGAATATGAAGAGACAATTTCCAAATGAAGAAATTAAAATTATATGTAATCATATAAAAATGCTCTAAATCATTATTGATTAGAGAAATTCAAATTAAAACAAGTCTGAGGTATTGCATCACACCTATCAGATAGACCAAGATGAGAAAAAGGG
This sequence comes from Macrotis lagotis, assembly GCF_037893015.1. Taxonomy (NCBI): domain Eukaryota; kingdom Metazoa; phylum Chordata; class Mammalia; order Peramelemorphia; family Peramelidae; genus Macrotis; species Macrotis lagotis. Next base: position 522,617,196 of record NC_133658.1, read on the forward strand.
AAAATGATTGATGCTGGAGAGGTTGTGGGAGGATTGAGACATTAATACATTGTTGATGGAGTTGGGAACTGATTCAACCATTCTTGTGAGCAATATGGAACTTTACCCAAAGAGCAATAAAGATGTTCATTCCCTTTGTTCCAACAATTCCAATTCTAGGCCTATATACAGAAGAAATCATAAAAAATAGGAAAAGTCCCACATGTTCCAAGTATTCATAGCAGCTCTCTTTGTAGTGTCAAGGAATTGGAAATTAAAGAAATGTCCATCAATTAGGAAATGGTTCAACAAATTATAGTACATGAACACTATGGAATATTACTGTTCTATAAGAAACCCTAAATGATCAGACTCTAGAGAAGCACGGAATGAGTTACAGGATCTGATACTGAGTAAAAGGAGGAGAACCAAGAGAACAATGTACATATTAACAACAACATTGTGAGATAATCAACTTTGATGGAAGCAGCTCCTCTCAGCAGTTCAGAGAGCTAGAACAACCACTATTAGACCAGCAATGGACAAGGTTATCCCTATCCAGAAGAAGAAAATCAAACCAAAACCAAAACAAAAAACAACCCTTCAGAATCTCATGAACACTATAAAATTTATCTCCCATGTATCTCTTTCCCTTAATCGTAATTCCTCATACTGAAAATGAATAATTTGAAAACATATTTATGAAAAATGTGACTGTTTGAAGCTGAGGAGATGGGGATTGGAAGGGAGGGTGGAAGGAAATTTTGTAACTTAAAAATATACTTGTGCATATGGATGAAAAAATTAAAATAAATAAATAATGAAAACAACATAATTAAAAAAAGAATCATAAGATCATAAGTCTAAAGATAAATATAACAGGAGAAACAAAAATGCCACCTTTAAGAAAATAATAGAAATAAACTGTTCAGAACTTCAAAATCAAGAAAATGTTTTGGAACAATTAACAAATTATATGTGAAGAATAACAACCTCAGTAAAAGTTGCAAACTCTGAAATACAAAGTAGTTAAATTTAACAGTTTCTTTTGTTGTTGTTTTTTTAGGTTTTTGCAAGGCAAATGGTGTTAAGTGGCTTGCCTTCAGGGACTGAACAAGGCAACTAACCAAGATCTAAGCCAAAATTTAGAGTAGGACTCAGTCTTAAGGACAAGCAGCAACATCAATAATGAAGACTGTTTATGATGCAAGGAATCTAAATTTTTGAGAATATTAAGGGTTTCAGGGACTCCAGAGTAGGAAAACAAGATAGAGAAGACCTAAATTTGTGAAGAAATAGGTATCTATGATTCTTTCTGTTGATCTGACTCAATCTAGTCTCCTATTAGCTTGATTCATATTGGAAGAAAATTAGATAAATAGGTCAGTCCACAGTTAATAAAAGGAGATTTTCTTAGCTCTGAAAGAAGACTATATAAGAAGATTATACATTAAAAAGAAAAATTGGAACAAAATTTTAGTAAGATATAATAATATATTGCTAACATCATACAATATGAATGACCTGGCTATATTTATACCAGTAATGAAGGTATGGTTCAATATTAAAAATATTAAAATTTTCCATATCACTATAGAAAATTTAAAAAATCATAATTTTTCAATAGATTCAGGAAAAAATCTTGTGACAAGATGCAAATACAATATTTATTGCTGTTTAAAAATATTAGAAAACATAGAAATTAATGAAACTTTTCTTTAAAAAGTTTCTAACTAAAAAAAAAGGAAGACCTTATCTTTAATAAGGACAAACTAGTGCCTTTGCAAGGGCAAGCCATGGATTTCTATCATCACCATTATTAACCAATATTATGCTGGATATGATAGCTACTTTAAGACAAGAAAAGAAACAAAAAGAATCAGCACAAGAAATGTGGAAACAAAACTATCATTTTTTGTAGATGTTATTATTAAAGGAAACTCTAGAGAATCAACTAAACCAACTAGCCAAAAACAATTCAAAGCTTTAGTAAAGTTTTAGCTACCCAATATATACATTCAGATGGACAAATCAAAAAAGATTAAAAGATCCTTTATATACAAAATTATTTACTTATCCTTATGAGAGTTTAGAATTAAAAACTGAGGGGATACTCTAAGTTTTCCCAAACTTTCCTCATTCTAGAATGCATTCTAGAGTGAAAGAACCCAGAAAACAAGCATTCCTTTTTCCAGCAAGGTCTGACTCAGAAGAGTGGAGGGAGAGTATGGTCAGACGCCATGGTCTTGAGTCCAGGCTGGGAAATGAAACAGTATAGAGAGAATACGGAGAACATCAGACAGAGGGTCTCAACCACAGCAAAGATCTGTGGTAGAGGCCCCTGGGTCCCATCTGAGCAGTCAACTGTGAGGACTCCAACACAGGTATGCTAGGAACCCTGCTCAGTCTTCAAGACTGTCCTGGACAGCTCCCCACAATGAGTAAGGCACTAGAGATCTTAAGAGGAAAGAGCTGCAAGTGGGCCCTTGCCCCAACAAAAGAAGCCTGAGATAACTCTTACGTGGTCCAGGAGATGAGTTCAAAATGAGTTTAAAAAATGTCAAAGAAAAATCATGACTATAGAAAGTTTCAATGGAATAAATGGAAGAGTACAAGACCATCTCAAAAGAGGATGACAGAGAAAGTATTACATGTGAAGACCCAGAGGGAAATATGAATTGTTCTCCAGTCAAAAAAGATTTCTTGGAACAAATGAAAAATAATTATAAAAATCAAGTAGAAAAATTTGAAAAAAAATGGAAGAGAAATTCAACATTTTGCAAAAGGAAGCACAAAAATTGACTGAAGAAATAAATCCTTTCAAAATACAACTAGGCCCATGGAAAAATAAAGATAACAGCTCCTTTAAAAGTAGAAATGACCAAATGGAAAAGGATATTCAAAAGCTAACTCTAACTGAGGAAAACGATTCCTTCAAAAATAGATTTGGGAAGAGGACACAGGAAAAAATGCTTTGGGCCAGGGTTCATCTTCTTGTGGCTATGTAAATGAGGACTGCCAGGTTCTTGAGTCCCCTGAAGACATTGTTTCCTCACTAGCAAATTCCCTCCCTCATCCTCTAATCCCCACAGCAGAAACTCTTCTTTTTCTCCCAGACCCTTGCTCTAAGCCTGTCTGCTGGCCATGGGAGTATCCCTATTGAACAGCTCTGAAGGAGGAGGAGAAGCCATTTTGAACTTCCTAAGAGCCATGATCAAAAAAAGAGCCTAAACAATATTTTTCAAGAAATCATGAATGTTAAAATAGTTATTGAAGGAATCACTTTTAGAAATGGATCTCAAAATGAAAATGCTTAGGAATATTGTAGCCAAATTCTATAATGATCACATCATGGAAAAATACTGATGGAAGCCAAAAAGAAACTATTCAAATACCAAAGACTCATAGTCAATATCACATGGAACTTGACATTATTAAAAGCCTGAAGGGTCTAGACAATAATATTCCTGAGGGCAAAGGAGCTTGGATTACAACTAATGTTCCTTGTCCAGCAAAATTGAGCATGTTCTTTCAGGAGAAAAGATGGTCATTTAATGAAATCAGTCACTTTCACATTTTCCTAATGAAAAAACATAGCTGAAGAGAAAATTTGATGTTCAAATATAAGACTCAAGAGACACATAAAAAGTAAATAAGAGAAAAGAAAAAGATATTATGCAATAAGATTAAACTGTTTACATCCCTATATGAGAGAATGATACTCATAACTCTTGAGGACTGTATTTCTATTAGAAATATTCTATATTTTTATATTTAGTCAAGGTATGGGCATAGTTTTATTTTAAAGGAATGGTTATTAAAAATTTAAAAATGGGATGGGAATAAGGGGAGATAAAATGGGATATGTTACATAACATGAGGCACAAAGAGAGAAAGAAAAGAAAGTATGAGAATTATTTAAGTCTTAACTTTCATCAGATTTGGTTCAAAGAGGAAATAGCATACAATAAGTTTGGTTTAAAAATTCCTCTTACTCTGCAAGGAATTAAGATTCAGGAAGGAGTGGAAGGGAAGAAGTACCTGGTAGAATGGAAGGAAGAAAGAAGAAGAAATTGAAAGAAATAGAAAAGAAAAGGGGAGACTGATAGAAGGGAGGGCAGATTGAGGGAGGTGGTAGTGAGGGAGGAAATACTGATAAAGAGGAATAGGATGAAAGGAGTAAGAAAAGTAGAAAGGGAGGGGAGATAAGATAGAGGGTAATAAAGAGTTAGTAATTATAACTGAATTTGAATGGAATAAACTCTCCCATAAAATGGAAGTGAATAGCAAAGTGAATTAAAAACCAGAGTCCTACAATATGTGGTTTACAAGAAACTCCTTTGGAGGGGGCAGCTAGGTGGTACAGTGGATATAGCACCAGCCCTGGAGTCAGTTCAAATTCGGCCTCAGACACTTAATAATTACCTGTGTAGTCCTGGGCAAGCCACTTAACCCCATTGCCTCTCAAAAACCTACAAAAAAATTACAAAGAAACTCCTTTGTAGCAGAGAGATACTCACAGAGAAAAGATAAAAAGAATAAGAAAGGAAAATACAGATTTCTAAAAGATACCATAGACAATGGAGTAATATGAATACTAAAATTATATGTACAAAGTTGTGTAGCATTCAGATTCTTAGAGAAGTTAAATAAGTTTCAGGAAGACATAGACAGCAAAATTATTCTAGTGAAAGACTTCAACTTAACTTTCTTAGAATTAGATATAACTAAACACCAAATAAAACAAAAAGAAGGCTAAAGGGGTGAATAGAATTTTAGAAAAGTTAGATATGTTAGCTCTCTGGAGAAATTAAATGAGAGTGCAAATGAAAATGCCTTTTTTCCTCAGCAGTACATAACACCTACACAAAATTGACCATGTTTTAGGGCATAAAAACCTCATAACTATATAAAGAAAGGCAGAAATATTGAAAGCATCCTTTTTCAGGTCACCTTAAATTAATTAATAAGCTATTAATTAATAATTTAATTTAATTATTTGGTAAATCATCTTTAAAATTGCTTGTAATAAAGTATCAGAGAGAGAGAAAAAAGAAGCTAAAATTAATTGAAAACTCAATTTTTAAAAAATGAATGAAGCAAACACCATATCATAGAAAAGAGTAATATTTTCAATCAAAACAGTGAGCCAACATACCAAAACTTGTGAAATATAGTGAAAGTAACTTTTGGGGAATTTTTTTTTTAACTCTAAATGCTTCCATGAATAAAATAGAGACAGATGAAATCAAGGAATTGGGTATGTAACTAAAAAACAAACTAGAAAAAACTAATTAAAAATCCCAAATTAAATCCCAAATTAGAAATTCTGAAAATCAAAGGAAAGACTAATGAAATTGAAAGTAAGAAAACTATTGAACAAATAAATAAAACAAGGAATTGGTTATATAAAAAAAGAGATAAAATTATGGTGAATTTGGTTGAAAAAACTCAGATAAAACCAAATTGCTAGTATGGAAAAATGAAGAGTGTACTCACTACCATTGTGATAAAAGTTATAATTCAGAGCTATTTTGCTCAACTTTGTCAGTAAATGTGAAAATCTGAGAGAAATGGATGAATATTTATAAAACTACAAATTGTTCACTTTAACAGAAGAGAAAATTCAATAATTCAATAATTTCATTTTAGAAAAAGAAATTGAGAAAGCCTTTAGTGAACTAAGAAAAATTTCCAGGATCAGATGTATTTACAAGTGAATTGTACCAAACATTTAAAGAACATTTCATTCAATTCTATATAAACTATCTGAAAAAATAGGTGGAGAATAAATTCTACCAAACTCCTTCTGTGACACCAAAATGGTACTGGTATCTAAACAAGAAAGCATCAAAACAGACTATAAATGAATATTGATGCAAAAAAATTTAAATAAAATATTGGTGAGAGATTACAGGAAATTATCACTAGGATTATATAACTATGGTGAGATAGTATTTGGAATGCAAGATTGGTTCAATACTAGGTTAACAAACAGTATAATTGATAATCAATAATAAAATTAACAGAAATATATGATTATCTAAACAGAAGACAAAGCTTTTGACTAAATATAACACCCATTCTTATTAAAAACACTAGAAAGCATAGAATTAAGAGGAATTATGATAAGCAATATCTAACACCATCAGCAAGTATTATATGAAATGGGGGCATACTAGAAACATTCAGAATAATATGAAGGGTGAAACAAGGATATCTGTTACATCATTATTATTCAATAATATTTTTTAGCTTTATCAAAAAGAGAAGAAAAAGAAATTGAAGAAATTATTCAATTACTCAAAAAAAGAAAATAGTCTCACTCTTTGCAGATGATGCAATGATACACTTAGAGAATGCTAGGAAATCATCTAAAATACTTGAAACAGTTAGCAACTTTAGCAAAGTTGCAGGAAATAAAAGAAACCTAAATAAATTATCAGAATTTCTATATATTACTAATAAAGCACAGTAAGAAGACATAGATAAATACCATCTAAAGTAATTATACATAACATAAAATATTGGGAGTACCTGACAAGACAAACCCCAAAACTATATGAAAAGAATTGCAAAACATTTTTCACACAAATAAAATCAAATCTAAATAATTGGGAAAATGTCAGTTGCTCATACATAGACCTAGCTAATTAAAAGGAATGATAATTCTACATAAATTAAATTACATATTCAGTGCAATATTAATTAAACTGCCAAAAATAATTTTATTGAACTAGGAAAAAAATAGTAGCAAAATTTATCTGGAGGACGAAAAGGTCAAGAATATCAAGGGAATTAATGAAAAAAAATGCAGAGAAAGGTGCTCTGGCTGTACCAGATCTAAATTATATTATAAAGCATCAATCATCAATATTGTTTGGTATTGTCTAAGAAATATAGTGGTAGATCAGTGGAATAGATTAGGTAAAAAAGAAACAGTAGTAAATTAGTATAGTAATCTAATATTAGACCCAAACATCTGGGGTAAGAAGGCATGTTTTTAAACAAAAACTGTTAGAAAAAATATAAGGCAGAAACTGAGCATGAACCAACATCTCATACCCCATACCTTGGTATGGTCAAAATGGCTATAGGATGTCAACATAAAAGGTGATACTATGAGCCAATTAGGAGAACATGGAATAGGGTATCTGTGAGATCTATGGATGGGGAGGAGCTCATGATAACAAAAGATAGAAAACAATATAAAATGCAAAATGCAAAATTTTGATTACATTAAATTTAAAAGGTTTTGCATAAATAAAACCAATGCAACCAAGATGAACAGGAATGCAGTAAGTAGAAACAATGTTCAAAGTTAGTGTTTCTGATAAGACTCATTTCTAACATATATAGACAACTGAGTCAGATTTATAAGACATCAAATCATTTCCCAATTGATAAATGATCAAAGGATATAAATAGGCAGTTCTCAGATGAAATTAAAGCTATCTTTAGTCATATGAAAAAAATGCTCTAAATCACTATTGATTAGAGAAATACAAATTAAAACAACTCTGAGGTGTCATCTCACACTTATCAGATTGGCCAATATTAAAAAAAAAAAGAAAATGATCAATATTTGGGGGAATATGGGAAAACTGAGTCACAAAGGCATTGCATGGAAAGTTGTGAGTTGATCCACTCTGAATTGCTTCTGGAGAGCAATTTGGAACTAAGTTCAAAGTGTAAAAACCCTGAATGTATCCTTTGATCCATTAATACCACTATTACATCTGCATACTAAAAAGATCATAAGAAAGGGGAAAAAATTACATGTACAAAAATAATTATAGGGACTCTTTCTGTACTGGCAATGAATTGGAAATTGAGGGGATATCCATCATTTGTGGAGTGGCTGGTGGTATATGCATTGTGGTATATAAATGTGATGGAGTACTATTGTTCTTTTTTTTAAGGCAATGGAGTTAAGTGACTTGCCCAAGGACACACAACTAGGCAATTATTAAGTGTCTGAAGCCGGATTTGAACTCAGGGACTCCTGACTCCAGGCCTGGTACTCTATCCATTGTTCCACCTAGCCACCCCAGTACTATTGTGCTAATAAGATTTCTGTTCATAAAAGTTCTATTAAGAAATCATGAGAGTTTGAAAATACCTGAAAAAATTTGCTTGAACTGATGCTGAGTGAAGTGAATAGAACCAGAAGGACACTGTACATATTTACAACAATATTGTGTGATGATCATTTATGATGGATTTACTGTTTTCAGAAGTACAATAATCTAAGACAATTCTAAAGGACTTGCTTTGGGAAATATCATCCATATCTCGAAAAGGAATTAAGACCAAATGCAAACCAAAGCATACTCTTTTCAATTTGTAAAATTTATTTTTGTTTTATGTTCCCTCTCATTTTTCCCTTTTGTTCTGATTCTTCTTTCATAACATCATTAACATAAAATTATGCTTAACATAATTGTATATGTATAATCTATCTTAGATTACTCTCTGTCTAAGGGAAAGGAAGGAAAGAGAGGAAGGGAGAAAAATATATAACACAAAACCTTACAAAAATTAGTTAAAAACTTTGTATGTATTTAGAAAAATTAATTAATAATTAACAAAAGGAAAAGAAAAAAAGGCATGTTAAACCACACAACTTTAGGTTATGTTAAAAAATAAAGTTTTGAATTTAGAAAAAGAATAGCCATTAAGAACACCCAGGATTGATTTAATTGCATGTTTGCCCATTGTGGTGCAAGTGTCAGAATCTGCCTGGAATGCCTCATGACTGCTTTCTACCAAGTGACTGGGAGTCATGGAAACAGTCTGAGGCTTCATCAATTAAACTTTGAGATTGAATTTAATACCTTTCAAGGAAAAAATAAATTTTTAAAAAGCAGAATTAGCCTAACTTGTATGAAAGCAGACATGAGTTTATTGATCTTGTCACACAAAATCAGAATATTGCTAGCAGTCACATTGACTCAATTCAAAATTGAACCCATGGTCTACACATTAAGGAATCCTTAGAGTACCTCTGACTAGGGATCAGATTAGTATAAACCTCAAGACCGAGGCTGATATGACTCCTGACACTAGCTCAGTCCCCAGTAGCTTTGACAAGTTTGTTGTTGTTGTTTACAATTCACCATGTTATAGTTTGTAAAGACAAAAAAAATATGGGATAAAAATGAAAGGACCAAATAGATGGGGAAAGTGTAGGGATCCGTAGGGATCTGCTTTTTTAGAGAGCTACATCTCTTCTTGTCCTAAATTTCTTTCCTTGTGTAGTAAATTTGTAACAATATTCACTATTTAGAACTGTTTCTTAAAACTGATTCATAATTTAATATATGTTCAAAGCTGAATGCAATTAAAATCCCTACATAATAATTATTTTTCTGAAGTGGGAAAAGATTCCACAACAACACCTATAAATGTGAGTATTAAGATTAAAATGTTTTCAAAAATATTAGTTACTACAGTAAGTACTTGAAAGTCTGTGATCACACAAATAATTCATCACACTACAGAATTTACTTGTTTTGCAGACAGATACTCAAACATATGCCGAAGTATATATTCTACTAAAATATAAATATATAATACAACATACATATATAGATTTATATTCCTATATCTGTAAGCATATATATAAATTAAAATCCATCTGCCTGTAAAATTGGATTTGGCCTAGCACTATGATACATTAAGTGACTTAGAATATAAGAACCTTGAAGAAATGTAGGTATGTATATCTGAGAATTCTACTTGTATGTATTTATTTATCTGTACCTTCATTTGTTTCAGACCCAATATAAGCTATGTTATTCCCCATTTCTTTGGATCTTGCAAGATTTGCATGTCTAGTTTGTCATAACATTTCAAATATTTACATAAATTTACCTTAGGCAACTCCCAAATCTTTGGGGATAGAATCACAGCAATGCTTTTGATACAGTAAGGAGACAATTGCTAGGAGTCTTCTAGTTAAATTATGTGTTTCTAAAAATGAATGCATGGCAGTGATTTTTTTTTGAGATTGGAAGAAAATACATATTTTAAGTGGAAAGCGTGTGAAATTGAACAATCTAATAATATTTAGATATATTTGGGAATTTCAAATGAAGGTAAGACCTCTCTTGGGTCATATCATTAAATGACCATAGCTTAATATCTGAGGATGTGACATAAATATGTGAAAGGGTTCTTAATGCAAATATAAAAGAAAATTGATTAGGTAGCAAGTGCAAGTTTATCTAGTGATTATTTGAGTATTTCATTGAAATCTCAAAATCCTTGAGTGCTGATCAAACTGGGATATTTTTCTCCAGTTTGAAATCAAATGAAAATTTGGATGGCATCAAAATTTTATTTTTTTCTCTGAACTTAAGAGTTTATAAAAAGCCAATTATATTTTAAAGTTAAAACCCCTCCCCCAAGAACTTGTGTGTGTGCAAATAATACAAAAAAATTACATGTAAATCAGTTTATGACCTAGATTAAGTCCTCTTAAAAGTTTTTATTCCTTGAAAATATTTTTTTTAAATGTTCTACCTAACATGTTAAACTTAAATAGCAATATGTAACAATTAGCACTAATATTAAATTTAAAGAATTTCAGGACCTGGGCTTCATTATTGTTCTTTGTTTGTCTGTCTTAAGCCTTCCTAGAGGGCTGAGCAACCCTTTTCTCTGAGCATATAATGCCTTTAGCTTTTCCCTTCAATTGGCAGTAGTTGAGAGGCCGGTTCCAGGATGGTGCCACACCATCTGGAGAATTTTTCTTTTCAGAGGCCCTGCAGGGGTAGAGGATTGTAAATCATTGCTTGACATTTTCAAAGGGTTAACAAAAGGAATCTGAGGATTTATTAGCATTACATGAGGGAGGGCAGCCCAGACTCTGGTTTTACTAGTCTGGAAATTTAGATAGGATTTTGTACATATAAAATGAGCACCTATCCTTAAAAGAAGATAAGAATCCTCTTGAGGAGGAAGGATAAAAAAACACCAATGAAATGATACCAAAATCTTTCTGAGATGCCAGCTTGTGCCTGGGTCAAATTGGTGATAGGAATCTCTAGGGGAAAAGGAATTCATGGTTTAATTGTTCTGTCCCTATGGTGTGGACTACTCAAGATAAAAATCTTTCTAATAAATGTTTGATGTTTGTTTTATATTTATTGATTTCTTTGCTTATTTTTGCACTACACTTGCCATTTCATATAAAGAAACTTATTCTATCACTTATTTCTGCAATTTTTCTTAGAATATTAAAGATTTACCTAAAAAACTAAAAGATAAAGTGACTGCCCACCGTCACAGAGACAGTTCTTGTCAGTAGAAAGACTTGATCTGAGGGCTAGCTATCTATATTGAGACTTGAATTTGTAACTGTTCTTAACTCCTCTCCCTTTGCCATTTTGGGGAGTGGGGCTTAATTGTTCTGCCTGGTGTTTGGGGAATATGGTTTTTGAAATGTTGCTGCATCACAGCATAATGAAAAAGGCATTGGCTCTGGAGTCAGAAGAGTTGGGTTCCCATATTCCTTGTGTGATATTCTTCAAGATACTTAAGCTCAATAGGCCTCAATTTCCTTACCTGAGAAATCAAGTTGTCAGCTAGGAAGTCCTTCCTTTTCTAATTCTATGTTAACTATTTTTTTTCCAAAGTTTTTTTCTGAATATTTTTGTATGATTTTGTAATTTTTTAAATATGATCTGTTTTAGTTAGTTTTCCTCTTAGTAAAACAAATACTACTGTTTATCAAATACTGTAATTAACTGTTTTGTCAATGTTTGCTAGAATTTATTTGTAAAACCATATGGTTCTACATTGATTTTATTTACAAGTTCATTTATGCCATCTTCTTAGGAATTTGTTTTATTTAAATTCTCTATTTTTGTTCTGTTAATCAGAGTATTTTTTATTTTCACAAATATTCATGAATTTTATTTGTCATCAGTTTTTTGGCATACAATTAGACTAAATAATTTCTAATTTTTATCTCCTTTTTTGCTACAAATTCTTTTTTATTTTCGATATTGAAATTTTTACTTTCACTCTACTTTTTGTGATCGACCCAGTTATAATAAAATAATTTATTAGTTGTTTTCTTTTTTTTTCATAATGCTTCTAGCTTTGTCATCCCAGAGTGTGAGTGATGGTGTGGGGTTTGTGTAAGGGAGGGGGTGGGGGAAAATTGTTTATAGTTTCAATTTTCTTCTCCATTTCTTTGATCCTGATCATTTTTATTTTGGTGTTTAATTGGGTCTAATTTGTGGCTTTTCCAATATTTTAGTTGCATGATCAATTCAATTAACTAGTCTTTCTGTCTCTAATCAATAAAAGTGTTTATCAATATATTTTCTCCTAAAGACTACTTTGTGTGTACCACAGATATTTTGATTTGATTATTGTTGTACATTTATTTCCTGAAATTTATATTACTTTTTATTACAAATAATTTGGGGATTAAATTATCTAGTCTATAAATTTGAATTTTGTCTTCTAAGACCTTTATTGATTTTTCATATTTTTATTGCTTTCGCATTAACAAAGGATGTGAATACTATTTCTGTTTTTCTTTGTTTATGAAACTGTAAGCCTTTACATATGAACAATTTTTATAAGTATTTCACACAATGCTTACAAATAAATTTACTGATTTTTGTTTCCTTCCAGAATCACCTAATAGTTTTATCATATTTTCTAAAATTCTATACTAGTTTTTCATTGATTTGTTTATCACTATCAATCTTTTGAAGGTATACCAAAAGTTTCCAACTAGAAATTGTGCCTGTTTTGTGGCAAGCAAAACTCCTTGAACCTTCTTCTCCACGTTTAGATAGGATAGTCAGGCTCTGTTGCTGACCTCAGTGTCCTTAGTTCCTGTGTCTGACTTGCATTTACCCTGATTTGTATGCACTCAGAATTCTGACAATTTTTAGGTCCCCCTTGATCATTTGGGTCTTAAGAGTCCTCTGGAGTTTATCATCTCAGTGCTGCTTTCATCCAAAAACGCCTGTATGTGCATGTCTAAATCATTAGAAATTCCATTCAGGTATCCAAGGACATAGAAGCAAGCTTTGGAGTTTCTGACAATATTGGAGCTTCTCTGTCTAAGCAGTTTTGGTCTTTCTGCCCCCAGAAATGGAAGATTAAAGGCAACAGGTGCTCCTTTAGCTCCTAGGATCTGTTCTGAAGAGACTTCTGGTTTATTTACCTTTGTTCTGGCTAGCTTAATTTTTCAGTTCTTGCACACTTCTCTTTTTTTCTTTTGCACCCAGATTTTTCTGCCTTCAGGTAGAGAGTGTTAGTTTTGAGGTGATCTTGAAGGCTCTCTGCTCAGTTTGCTTGCTTGCTTTCTGGCTTTCTGGTAGGACTCCTTTTTCAGATTTTGAAAGTTTCTGATATCTTTTTTGTGAAGTCTTCTCTTGGCAGTCTGAAAGGATATATATATATATATATATATATATATATATATATATATATATATACATACACACATATATATATATACACATATATATATATGATATATATATATATAATATATATTTATATTGTCTTTTGTGGGGGTGGATATGTTTACTACCATAGTTTTCCTGAAGATTTTTTTAATCATTGAGGCTGATGTTCTTTATAGATATTTCCTGTAATAGATGTGTGAAAGTTGATTTTCTCTGAAACTGTTTGTATAATAAAACAGAAGCCCTACTAGTCTTCTGCCACATTCTCAAGGCTCATTTTATCCTCAGTTGCTTGCAATGATGCACTTCCCCTACCCATTCCAAACCTTGTTTTACCTGTTGCTTTGATGCAGCAATCCATGACTCACTTCTTTGTATTTTTCTCCTCTCTTTTTTCTTTTACTTTGCCTTTGCTCAAACTCTTCTTTATATCCCCTTCTAATCTATTTCTGTCCATCATTAAAAATTCATTAAATTTTTTCCATGATTTCCCTGGTTGCAAATTACTCTCCATCACCATGCCAAACTTCCAAAAGCACTATGTTTTGTTTTCTTCCTAAGTATTTTTTTAGGTTTTTGCAAGGCAATGGGGTTAAGTGGCTTGTTCAAGGCCCCACAGCTAGGTAATTGTTAAGTGTCTGAGGTTGGATTTGAACTCAGGTACTCCTGACTCCGGGGCCAGTTCTCTAACCACTCCTCCACCTAGCCACCCCTCTTCCCAAGTATTTATATACAATTTTACAATATGTGTGTTGTTATTTTATTCACTTAATAGTGAAGCAATGATTGTTTACTAACTAAACCTGGTATCTTCCCAAGACAGCTTCTTACAGTGTAGGCACTTGTGCACTAAATCTATTATTCTATAATCACTTATGAAGCTAGAGAGGAAGAAAACAAATGTGTTAGCATGGATTGTGTTGGTTATTAAGTCCGAACTCCACATTTTGCCAATAAAGAAAGTGACACATTTTAATTGCCTTGGCCGAAGTGAAATATGAAGTCAAGTCCTCTTCACTCTAAGTTTAGAGCCTTTATTATGCCAAGATACCTTCATCTAAAAAAGGAAGAGTTCTGATGCCACCATTTTAGGCTTCTGGGATTATTATATGGATGTTAAGAAGAAAGGTTAAGAGAAAAGAAAAAGCTATTATTTGTAAAGGAATTATGAATAGACAAAGAAAGTAAATGACTGCATATTAAAAAAATAAGATTTTAGTAAAATATACTTCTTAAAATTTTCTACTATGTGGGTGTTATGAATAATTAACAATGTATTCTCTCTTCCTAGATTTGTAGAAAGCAGTGAATTTCTAGCAACCATTTATCAGTTTTATTTCCTTTTTTCAAATAGGTCATCATACTCTTAAATTAATTTCAAATGTTTTTATATTTTATATTTATATGCATATGGTTATGTTAAAAACTATGTGTGCTGAATACAAATAAAATGATGGAGTGAACATGACAGCAATAATGAAAAAATAGAAAAGAAGAAAGCATATTCAGAATCTTTATGTAGCCTTTTTTACCTGAAGACAAGAGTTTACAGATTTAGAATCACAGAATATTTTTGTTAGAAGGGGTTCTGAGAAGTTAATTTAGACTAAACTCTACTTGTACATCAATCCCCCTTCATGACACTGACAAAAATTTGTCATCTAGCTTCATGTTGAAAGACTTTAGCAATAGGTAACAAAAATAGTCCAAGTCAATAGGATATCTCTAATTGTTGTCAATTTTATTTTTGTATATTTATTGAATTTGTTTTCTTCTACATTAATATCACAGTGCCTGTCAATTATGATCTTACCAGTAACCCAGGCTCCCAACCTAGGTCTGATCCTTGACCTCATTCTCTTATATCACTCATATTTAACAGCTACCAAATCCTGCCAATTCTGCCTTTACAGCAATTCTTTTATATACTCCCTTCTCTGCTTTCACAGCAGCAACATTCTGTTGCTTATCCTCATGACCTCTCATCCAGACTAATGCAATAAGTTGCTGGTTGGTTTCTCTGATTCAAATTTCTCCATACTCAACTCTGTCCTCCCCTCTGCTGTCAAATTGATTTTCCTAAAATGAAAATATGATAATGCAACTCCCATTAAATAAACCCAAATGGTTCTCAATTATTTTCAGCATCAACTATAAAATTCTCTGCTGGTTTTTATGGGCCTTTATTATACTATAGTCCCTTCTACTTGCTTCTCTATTCAGTGACACTGGACTCCTTGATGTTCCTTAATCATGAATCTCAATCTGACATTTTCACTGGCTCTCCTTGATACATGGAATTCTCTCCCTCTTTTTTTTCCCTCTCCTGGTTCCCCAGGTTCTTTAAAGCCCTATTTTCTTCAAAAAAAGTATTTTCTAATATCTTTCTTGATTTTTAATCTCCAGGAAATTCTTTCCTTCCCTACTGAGTTCAGTTCCTAACTCCTACTCTTTCTACCCTAAATCCTAACTTCATACTGGGGATTTCAGCATACTCTCACAAATATTCCAATATCCCAGTTCTTCAAACACTTCACTTTTCCTGACTTATTCCTTCATTCTGCCACAGTTAAATGCAAAAATAGTCTTATCTTTGATTTTTATTTCACATATCAGTATTGCTCATTCATATTAATGAACTTCAAAATCACTTTATATGATCATAATATTTTATCATTCCATCTTTCATTACTCTTTTAAATCTCTATCTCTGTTCTTCATCTTCATCATAAATTTCATTCTGTCCAATATGTAGCATTTTCCTGGGCCATCAATACCACAGTCACTATAATTTTCTCCCCTACCTATCCTGTTTCAGTCTTTTGGTTAACTAGTTCAGTTTCACATAATTTTCTACTCTCAAACACTTTGCTTCTTTACATATATATATATATATATATATACACATATATATATATATACATACATATACATACATTTCCACATATATGCATACATTTATGCAGTTATATGTTATATACAACATATGCATATATACATGCACTAAACATGTATTTGTATAATTGGTCATTGTCATTCCCAAAGAGGACAATGACATCACTATGTTTGAGTAAAATTACATCTGACTATGACTGAACAGACTTGACCCAAGCTCAGATATTCTTATCAGCAAGAGGGCTGATTGGAAGTACAAGGTTTTTTTTTTAGTTGAAAGGAAAAAAAATGAAGAATCATGGATGGTAAAAGACATGCATATTTAGGGAAGGTAGAAAATTTTTCAACTACCAAAAGAATCAAGCAATAAGGATACCTATACGAACCCAAGGACCAAAGGACAATATAATTACAAGAGAAGGACACAGCTACCTTAAATAGAACATGAACAGTTTTAGGCTTACCCGCCTTAGTGACTTCCCTCCTGGATAGAGTTTGCTTATGCACTGTAACCAGCTCAATTTATCAACTTTCTACTTTATCCACCTCTTCTGCATCATTCCTACATGGGGAACTTGTATTGCTTAACTTTCATTCTTATATATTTGTTTTGTATACTATTATCATGGGTTGTGACAAATTATTTTTAACTGTATTTTGAGTGTTGTCTATAAATGAGTAGACCATATTAAGGTGAAGGACAGAAAGTAAACTCTAGTCAAATATTGCTAGACTTGGGGCAGCTAGGTGGCACAGTGGATAGAGCATTGGCCTTGGAGTCAGAAGTACATGAGTTCAAATCTGACCTCAGACACTTAATAATTACCTAGATGTGTGGCCTTGGGCAAGCCACTTAACCCCATTTGCCTTGCAAAAAACTAAAAAAAAATATTACTAGACTTTAATGAGAACCTATTGTATTTCTCCCCTTCTCTTCCTAGGAATGGTAAAGAGGAACATCACAGTTCAGTCAGCAGTCCCAGACAGGTCATCTCAGCAGCAAACTATATCTTCTATTGCTACCTAATACATTTACAATACCACTATCCACAAGGATGTTATAAATCTTATTTTCCCTGCTCAATACTCCTGTGGTAATAGCCTTCTTCCATTATCTCAACTAAGAACCTTTCCTTAGAATTTACAATTTTCTCTTCAAATTGAAGCCATTCATAATGAGTTTTCTATTCTCCCCTTCTTATATCACTTAGACTTCTTACCCTAATTTCTTTTTCTGTGCTCTGGTTAATGAGGATTTGTTTTTTTTCTTTGAGGTGAACATTTTCACATGTATCCTTGCTTTTCTCCCTTCTTAGCTTCTGAAATAGATATCCCACACTATAACGTTATCTCTTATCTTAAATCTACCCCTTCTATAACCTTTATTTCTGATTTTTAAGATTTCTTTTCCATGAATTCAGCTGCCTTCTCCTTGGTCTTTGAGTAAAACGGGTGGACTTAGCAAGTCATTAGT
The DNA here is from genome assembly GCF_037893015.1 of Macrotis lagotis. Lineage (NCBI taxonomy): Eukaryota > Metazoa > Chordata > Mammalia > Peramelemorphia > Peramelidae > Macrotis > Macrotis lagotis. Next base: position 522,634,986 of record NC_133658.1, read on the forward strand.
TAGTTGCTAAGGGTTTGGAAATTGTGCTAATAACTGGTAACTGTATTCAAAAACCATATAAAGAGAGGTAGAAGTAACCTCAACTACCATCTCCCCAAAATGTACTCTGTTCAGCTCTTTGATAGATGAACATATCTGGGCTCATATTTTGGACAGTCTCAAAATTTGATCTGAGGTAAGATGGAAGTTAATTAAAAAAATAAAATAAAGCAGTGTAATCTTACAGTACCTAGCAGTACATAGCAAAATAATTTGTTTTTTTTTTCCATGACTTTGACAACCTGGTTAATACTTTTATATAATCATCATTTAGCAAAGCAATAACTAATGTTAGTGGATGACTTTTTTCATGTTGCAAAATGTGCCACAAAATTAGCCAACTCTCAATTTTTTTTATATCAGTTGAGAAAAAGATGTGAACCTACTCTCTGTTCAAATTTTAAGGGTATAAATTGTATGATGCATAAAACCTTATTGAACTAGATAAGATCTTTTGGTTTCATTCACTTATGTTCTATTAGTTTTTATAGAGTCACTGATTCTACTGCAATGAATTCTTTGGGAATTATAGATAATAGTAAATAAGAGCTTCATAATGCCATAGGGAAAATATCTATATTTGTGAGAAACCATGTTGAACAATGGCATAGGAAAGTGCTAAGTTTAGAGTCCAGGTGAGTTCTGTTCAAATTCACCTGCTGAGACTTAGTGAAAAATGATCCTAAGTAATTAATTACAAGTTGCCTTGAGCAATTCCTTAACTTCATAAGTTAATAAGTAATCTAAGTAATAGTCATGGTAATAGATTTAGAAGATTTGAACAAAGAAGAAATTTTAAGTCTGTGAGTTCCCCAAAATGACAAAGATATCAGATCTTATGATATGCTATGGCTGATTGTCTAGGAAATCACTTAATTCTTTTAATTTAATAAATATTTTTAAATTCTTGAGTTTTAAGTCTTAACTACCAAGAATAGTGCCTAGTGCCTAGAAAGTATTTCAATTCAATTCAATTTTTAGTAAACACTAAATATAATACATGTGATTCTGAATAATTGTAAGACAAAAAACAAAAAGTGCTAAACCTTAAAGAGGTTTACATGATACTTTACCCAGTATACAGCAATCAATATTTGAATGATTGCTAAATGTGAATATTTTCTACCCTTCTTATTTACTTCAGATAATCTCATTTAATTTCTATTTGTTTTTGTATGTATTATACACTATTTCCCCTATACTAAATAATAAGATTTTTGAAGGCATATATTATAACTTATTTTATTGTTTGATCTTAGAAAGAGCTAGAAAGGAACTTAGAGTTACGTAGTAGAACCACTTCATTTTACAGAAAAGGAAACAAAGGTCAAAATGCATTAAATTCTCTTCTAGTGCCTTTAACAGGAAATTGTACATAGCAAATCTTTGCTAAATGAACAAATGAGGAAAGGAGAGAAGGAAAAGAAAGAAGAGAAAGAAAGAGGAAAGAAAAGATGAAGGAAGGAAAGGAAGAAGGAAGAGAGGGGGAAAATTGGAGAAAGGAAAAGGTGGGAAAGAGAGAAGGATGGAAGAAGAAAAGGAGGCAAAGGAGAAAGGAAGGCAAGAAAAGAAAGATGAATATTCATATATATGTTTCATATATGTTTGCCCGTAAGAGTGAGAAATTACATTTACCCCAGAATCTGACTGAGGTATCCTGAAGGAGTATGCATTTTCCCCCCCATGCTTTTGATATCTTTCTGTTATGGGATAACTGAGTGAAATAAAACCTTTCTATCAAATATCCTACTGCATAACCGAAAAACAAAACAAAAAACAACAAACCTGTTCCACTGAAAAAGAAAAGGATCATTAAGCATCAAGTGAACAAAACAGACCTGCTAAATTTGTTTAATAAGTATGAAAAACACAATGTGCTCCTTGCTGTTCATGGTACCTCAGACAAATATTATTATAGTACTTTGCTAATCCTTATTCAGAGCCCTCATACCTTGTCCCTTATCCCCTGTAGTAGCAATTCTCTCTGCCAATAGTCAGTAGTTCAGTCCTCAGTAGGGAAGAGCATAAAACTGATAGGCATAAATTTTTCTGCCCTTAGCCACTGAAATAATAAATAACTTTGGCAGACATGTAATTAACAGCCTGTCCAACAAGTGCCCTGAGCTCTCCGAGCAGGGCTTCAAGTCCATCAATGAGTCCCCAGCAGATGAAAAACACAGATGGAATAGAGAACCATTACAGAATCAAACATCTTCTCCACCGTGCCCCGCCCCCCCAATACAGCAAGGGGCACAATGCATTATATTACTTGTTTTCATCAGGTCAAAGACTGGGTTGTCTTTGTCCTTATTTTGAAGCTGAAACATGACTGCAATTTCTGCCTCTAGTTTTAAAAACAAACTCTTTGATCCAGAGGGAAAAGAAACCTATATAAAAGCATAGAAAACTCATCCATAGTACATAATCCTAATAAGTTTCTGGTCCATAGGAATATAGAACAACAGCATAAAAATTTATTTCTTGTCTCTGAAGATTATTTTCATTCATGGAGGTTTTTGTTTCATCTATTTCAAAGTTTTTAAAATTTATCCTCTAAATATTTCCATGGAGTTCAAATAAATCAACCCTTAGTGGTAACAAATTCTTCAGAAAAGCTATTTGTCAAAAAGATAAATAAGAAGTTAATTGTCAGGATAGAAGGTATTTTCAAATTATACAGCTAAAGCACTAATTAATGTTAACATTTGTAAACCTGACAATGAAATATAGCAAAGTACTTGATAAGGATGCATAAATTGGTCAGGAGAGTGTCCATTAATCAGTAGGAACTGTGAACCTATCTTTGATAAATCAAGAAGTTAAAGCCAAGTCAGGGGTCTGTAAATCTACACACTAAATGAGAAATAGGGTGCTTCTGATTTATAAATAAAGAGATTTAAATGTTATATATAACTGGGTAGGAAATAATACTGCCTTCAGAATCAAGGAAACATTCTTCATAAATCACAGCCATAAATAAAGAGAAGAGTTTAGGGTTACAAAGCAAACCAGATCATGCTAACGTTTTTTCAATGACAAACCTAAGATATAGGTGCAGTTGAGGAAACTGAAGTTAAGAAAGTCTATAGCTTCTTTCTACTACATATCCATTTCACATCCTTCTATACTGCAGTCTCCCAGATTGTTCTAGAATATAGAGCAGCTTAAATCCATTCATTTATTACATGATAAATTTGTTCAATATATTAACAAACATATATACACAAATACATAATATATTAATATGCATATATTCATAATATTCATATATGTAACAGTATTTATTTCAAACTACAATCTAATACATTTATACTTAAAAGGCCCTAAAACAAACCCATGAGCAAAAAACACCTAACCCATCACATACAATCAGTTGTCACAATGTAATCTGAAAAAAATTCAGATCACTGATTTTTTTCAGTGTTAAAGAAGCAAAGAATTTCATGCCTCCTCCTCCTTTCCTTTCTCTTCCTCCTCCTTTTACTAAAAGAGTTGCATTTATATGGTACCACCTATGCTTCCATGCACTTTGGAACAGAACTGAACACTTTGGAGTATTTCACTGCATCCTTCCAAAAATCCTTTGAAGGTAGGTACTATAATTTTCTTCATTTTACAATCAAGGAAACAGATAAATACAGGTAAAATGACTTAACCATGATCACAACTAATAAATGCCTGAACTCAATTCCTTCCTGATTCCAATCTCAAAGATCAATTCACTGGGCTGTTTTGCTGCCAATAATAGCCAACATTAATATAGAGCGTACTATGTGCCAGGGACTGGTTTTACACATATTATTTCAAAGTCACCCTACAAGTTAGGTGTTTGTTTATTATTATTATTATTATTATTATTATTATTATTATTATTGCTGTTGTTGTTTTTATTTTATTTTATTTTTATTTTTGCAAGCAATGGGGTTAAGTGACTTGCCCAAGGTCACACAGCTAGGTAAATATTAAGTGTCTGAGGCTGGATTTGAAATCAGGTTCTCCTGACTCTAAGGCTGGTGCTCCATCCACCACACCACACAGTAATACCCTTACGTATTACTATTATTATATCCACTTTACAGTTAAGAAAACCAGAGTAACAGAGTTTGTGACTTGCCCAGGGTCCGTGTCTTCCCTCTATTTCTCCCCTCCCACTCCAGACAAGCAAAGTTCATTTCCCCTTCCAAGAGCAATTGTCTTGTGTCTTGTTTTGTTTAAAAAAAACATTTCTGTATAAGGAAAAACCTAGGACATTTAGAAAACAAGTTTCTAAATTTCCAAATGACAGATTTCAATAAGTTATACATTGTTTTCCCTAAGCATAAGATCTTGAGAGACTCTCATATTAGCTTCTGTCTATTTATTTAATAACTGCTTAGATATTTCTTGAGGTGGTTTAGTGGAAAAATCTTTACCAAATTATCCAAGTGCTACAGTGTCAGACATACCAAAACCCTGAAATTTCCAATATGTGACAACTCCCTCCACCAAAATGGATTAAAATTTGACTGTATCTTAGTAGACGTCTTAAGAAGTTGTCTTCTTAAGTGATTTGTTGGTGGATCCCTAGCTTTTAAATATCCAGAGTAGTATTTGAATTTTCAAATCTTTTCCACTTCAAGACTATCACTCTACCTACCATATCATGTGGCTCCTGACAACCTTAAATTGAAAGAAAATTTATTGCCATAAAACCCGCAGTCTATGATTGATGAGGAGACATTTCTGACAATTGGACCTTCACTGACTTTCTTTTCACAATCTAATTTTTAGTCACCTAAACATTTTATCAAGCTTAAAAAACATCCACTGGTTTGCAGATTATAAAATGGTAACTTTATCATTAAGGGAAGTCCCTGATTCAAAATTTTCATAGTACATTTGTTTTAGAGAGAAAATTAGTCTTAAAGATAATATATTATAATACTTTTTAATAAAATATATAAAACAGTATAAAAATAATATTAAAAGTAAAGCATATAAAAATGAGTAAACTGAGGATCAGTGACATTAGTTAGGTGAGTTGCCTGTGGGCACACAGGTGGCAGGCTGCCGAACTTAATTCAAACTTAGGTTTTCTAACTTCACAGCTAAACAATCAGTCAGGCATCAGTCAATAAGCAATTATTAAATACTGGCAATAAACCAATCACTGTGCTAAACACTAGTGCTCTTAAAACCACATTAGTTTTTTTTTTTCTAACTCCATTTGATCAACTCTGTCTTCTCTCTCATAGATAGAACTGGTCCTTATTTTAATGAGGGAGGGTGGGAGTGTGAAAAATGAGCAATCTGTTCTGAATCAAGATTTAAGAAAGGTCATCTTGGTAACTCAAGTTGGTTGGTTCTCAAGAAGAGAGTCTTTGTAGAGGGTAGCTTTTGGATACATGGCATTGCTGCTTTCATCCATTGACCAATTTGAGTATATCAGGTGTTTCTAAATTACCAGGTTCAGGGGAAATTACACAAAAGCACAAAAGCTTCACTGTGACAGAGGGAACTGAGAAATCTATTCCCTTCTTATTCTCTCATCATCCTTTCCTTTCCTACTGTACTTCAAAGTGACCTGTTGGACCTCTTTTGTTTTCATGTAATTCATATGGAAAGTATTTTGCAAACCTAAAAGTTTTTGCTCATGAACCATTTCACTTGCACTGTTTTTTCTGCATTTCTAAGCCCAATGGACTTTTGGCTTTCAATTAATCATTCAGACAACCAGTAAAAAATCCACAAATTGTTCTAGCTCTCATGAAAGAAAAGAGCAATAAATAAACTGAGGCATTAACTGTGAAGCAATTTAAAGTCTTTTTTGGAAAAATAGATTAACACAAATATCTATAATAAAATAGATAAAAAGATGAGCATAGAAGTAATTCTTTTGTGAAAAGTCACATGACAACTCTGAGATGTTACTTTTTTCCAAATTGAAAGTACCCTATGTGAAGAAAAAAATAGTTTTGAGTCAGTGGTCCTATATTTTGAAGTTGTTCTCCTATCTGAGTTTGCATATCTACAATGTGATCTAGAGAAAGTAATTTCTCCTCTGTACCTCATTTCCTATGTTTTCAACACTTATAAACTATAGAATATTTTTAAATCAAGAACAGTTCTTCCAGATAAGGTTCAAATCCTTGAGCACAATTACATTCCTCCATCACAGTTCTAATTTTATCCCCAATTCCTTTTTTCAACTCCTATATTCAATTTGTTTCTAAAACTTATTTATTTTACTTTCATAACATGTCCCATGTATGCTATTTTGTCCTCTGACACTGAAACCCTTCTAGTATAGATTTTCATAATCTCATGCATATACTATTGCAATAGCCTGCTGTTAGTCTCCCAGTCACAATTCTCTTTAACCCACTCAATCCATCCTCCACTCAATTATCAAAGTGACCTTCCAACAGGGCATGTCTGACCTTGGCATTTACATTCTATATTCAGTTAGGTCCAGTATAGGGAAACTATTATCTCCAAGTTCAAATATAGAATTATTGATTTCTCATTCAAACCCCTCATCAAATAGTCACACCTTTATTTTTTTCAGTTTTTTTATGCATTATGTAACTCTGAGATTGGATGACACTGGTCACTTTTTTGGTTTCCCCCCAAATTATCAAAATTGTTTTAATTTGACAGCTTTAAGTAGCTTTTATAATGGAGCACTCACTGAGGTGGTAAAGTGCCAGCAATTGGTATACAACATCACCCCATTTAAGTATATCCAGACTGTAGGTCAGCCACTTAGGTATAGACAGTACATTTGGCAAAAGGGGTTGTTCCTTGTTGCTGTAACTTATTTTCTCTGACTCAGAAGATAATTAAGAAATGACTCCTTATTGGTTTGAAATTTCTTTTCTGCATTCCTTTGTAGACTCTGATGCCATCTGCTTCTGTCCCCGTAGAGCAAACTAATATACTCAAGAGAATATGGCAAGTATAGAAGGCTCACAACCCTCCAGAACTCACAAGGTTCTTCACTGGTGAAAATCTTTCATTACAGTCATATAATACAGCTTGTTAAGCCATTACCCAATTTATAGTCATTCCACCAATTTTCAGTTCGTTACCAACACATAAAGAGGTGCTATGAATATTTTTACCCCAATACAGCCTTTTCCCCTTTTTAAAGATTTTTTTGGACATAGACCTGTTAGTAATATGGATTGATCAAAGGATATACACAGTTCTATAGCCCTTTGAGCATAGTTTTAAATTGCTCTCTAGAATGGTTCTATTAGTTCACAACTTCACCAACAGTGCAATAATGTCCCAGTTTTCTCACTTATCTTCTTATATAATTTTTGTCACATTAGCCATTTTGATGTTGTTAAACATTATATTTCTCTGATCAAAAGTAATTTAGAGAATTTTTTTTCATTTTAGTATATATAGCTTTGATTTCTTTTTCTGAAAACTTCCGTTGATATCTTTTGGCTATTTGTCAACTGGCAAATGATATATTTTTGTGAATTTGTATCAGTTCTAAATATTGTGAGGGCTTTATTAGAGATATTTGTTGTAAATTTTCCCCCAGTTTTCGGCTTTCCTTATAATTTTGACTGCATTGGCTTTGTTTGTTAAAAATAACTTTTTTAATTTCATATAATTAAAAATATCAATTTTACATTTTGTAATGCTCTCTAATTTTTTGGACTGAAATTCTTTTCTTATGTATAATTTCAACAGATAAACTACGCCATGTTCTTTTAATTAGCTTATGGTATCACTTTTTAAGTATAAATCATTTTGACCTTATCTTAGTAAATATTGTTAAATGTTAGTCTATACCTAGTTTCTGCTATACTGTTTTGCAATTTTCCCAGCAGTTTTAGTCAAATAATGTGTTTTTGTTTCAAAATTTTGGATTATTGTATTTATCATATACTAGATTAATATGGTTATTTACTATAATTTGTGCCTTATCTATACTACTGATCCACCATACAATTTCTTAACCACTGTCAGATTACTTTGAAAATTACTGCTTTATAATACAGTTTGAGATTTGGTATCAGAGGTCACCTTCTTTCACAATTTTTTCACTAACTCTATTGATAACATTGAACTTTTTTTCCTCCAGATAAACTTTGTTATTTTTCTAACTCTATAAAATAATTATTGGTAGATTGATTGGTGTGGCACTGCAAAAGCAAATGAATTTAGGTAGAATGGCCATTTTTATTATATTGATTTGACTAGACTATGAGCCAATATTATTTTCATGTGAAAAGTGTTTTATGATTTTGTTCATATAGACCTGGATTTGTCTTGGCTGGTAGATTCCAAAGTATTTCCATATTATTTACAGTTATTTTAAATGGAATTTCTCTATCTCTTGCTCCTTGAATTTGTTGGTAGCATACAGAAATGTTAATGGTTTATATGGGTTTACTTTGTATCTTGCAAAACTGCTAAAGTTGCTAATAAATGCAAGTATTTTTTTGAATTGATTCTCCAGGATTCTCTATGTACACCATCATATAATCTGCAAAGAGTGAGTTTTATTTCCTCAATGCCTATTCTAATTCCTTTAATTTTTTCTTTTCTTAATGCTATAGCTAATATTTTAGAAATTAAGGAAATGATAATGGTCATCATTACTTCACTCTGATTGTATTGGGAAAGTTTCCAGCTTATACCCATTATTGATAATGTTTGCTGATGGCTTTAGATGTCATTTTAAGGTAAGCTCCATTTATCCCTATGCTCTCCAGTGTTTTTAGTGAGGATGGGTGATGTATTTATCAAAATCCTTTTCTACATCTATATGATTTCTGATAGTTTTTTTTTTAGGTTTTTGCAAGGCAAATGGGGTTAAGTGGCTTGCCCAAGGCCACACAGCTAGGTAATTATTAAGTGTCTGAGACCGGATTTGAACCCAGGTACTCCTGACTCCAAGGCGGGTGCTTTATCCACTACGCCACCTAGCCGCCCCTTTCTGATAGTTTTTAAATTAATATTGTCAATTATGCTGATAGTTTTCCTAATATTAAATAAGCCCTGCTGTTAGGTAATAATTCCATCTGGTCATAGTGTATGGTTCTTGTGATTGCTGTAATCTCTTATATTTGCATCGATAGGAAAATTGGTCTATAATTTTCTTTCTCTGTTTTGACTCTTCCTGGTTTATGGATTAGTACCATATTTATGCCATAAAATGAATTTATTAGATATTTTATCCCACTCCTGTTGAGTTAAAAAGAAAATTCAGGGTTGGAGTAAATGCTCTCTAAATTCTTTTCTAGCTTTTTAACTCCTTCAGAATTTTTACTAACTATCACATAGGGTTGCTGGGAGAAAATTGTTAAATTTATTGTACAATCTAAGCTAGTATTATGATTATCAAAATACTTTATAAATTTTGAAGCAAAAACAGTCATTCCTGTTGGATGAAGTAGACAAATCTTCATGGAGGAGATGCATATTGTAGGTTCAATTTTCAAAAGTGAAAATTCTGATAAAAAAAAAAACTAGTATTCTACCTCAATTCTGAATAGCAAATAGGATGATTTTGCTAAAGAACCAGTAGCAGGGGGCAGCTAGGTGGCGTAGTGGATAAATCACCCGCCTTGGAGTCAGGAGTACCTGGGTTCAAATCCGGTCTCAGACACTTAATAATTACCTAGCTGTGTGGCCTTGGGAAAGCCACTTAACCCCATTTGCCTTGTAAAAAAAAAAACCCAAAAACAAAAACCTAAGAACCAGTAGCATATCATGAGTTTTAAAATTTAGAACTTCAATTAATTTGAGTTCAAATAGGTTAACCTTTTTTTTATATGAAACTGGGATGCATCAAATTCTTAGATGTCTTCTGACTGAAAGCTCAATCCCTTCTTTGCCTAAAAGAGAGGGAAAAAAACAATTCCACAAGATGATATAATGTGTGATGTGTAAGTAAAAGAGCTCCAGGAAAAAACATTGTTCTGAAACACACAAAAATGAAATCCAACATCATCTTCAACAGTGATGCTGCAACCCCTGTGGTTATAGAGATAAGGAAACTGAAACCATTTCCAGTCATTTTTCAGTCCTATTCTATTCTTCATGACACCATTTAGGGTTTTCTTAGCAAAAATATTGGAATGGTTTCCCATTCCTGCTCCAGTTCATTTCACAGATGAGGAAACTTAGGCAGAGTTGTGACTTGCCCAGTGTCATAGAGCTAGAAAGTGCTTGTAGTCAGATCTGAGCTCATGAAGATGAGTCTTCCTGAATCCCAATTCATGCTCAATTGGCTATGCCATCTGGCCGCTCCTATCTGAAGCCAAAAGTGTCATAAGGAACAGTGTAGGAATTCAAAATTACATCCTTTAAGTTCAAATCCCAAGTTCTTGAAACTTTGAAAGGAAGTGACCACACAAATTTCTAGTATATTTTAGTAGAGAGAGAAGATAAATATAATTTTCAAAATAAATTTATTTATTTTTCCAACTCCATGTAATATAGTTTTAAACAATCAGGTTTTTTTTATATTTTGAGTTCCACAGAATCTGAACAAAAAAAGAGGAACCATGAGAGGGAAAAAAAGCATAAAACAAAACAAATTTTAAAAGTTGAGAATAGTGAACTTTGGTTTGCATTCAGACTCCATAGTTTCTTCTCTGGATGTGAAGTCTTTTAGAATAGATACATATCATTTGATACAATTCTAGATTTTAGAGGAACAGATTTCAATTAAATCAAAGGATGGGTAAAAAGTCATATGACCAAAAGTTCTAAAGAGTAAGTTAATTGAGAGTCATAGGATGCTCTCATAAATGAATGATAATTACAACAACAAATGGTTCCATAAAGAACAAAAGGGAGAATTATCTAAAAAGATAGAAATGAGTATATGGGAGAAAAACATCAACTAACATAATTACTATTTTACTTTCCAGGAAGGTTGAAACTTAAAGTCTCAAAAGATTAAACTTTTTTGTAATACTGCTAAATAATTATTTCACATTCAAATCTCACCACTATCTGCCTCAAGGTTTATAGTCTCTGACAAGTCAGCAAGGAACTGGGTTTCTTCTCCTACTAGTGGTTTTCTTTTCTTCCAAGAAATACTGTAATGGGAATCTCCCTTAGTAAAGCTGAAGCAGTTGGGATACCCTGACTGCTAGAACATAGAATATTGTCTACAGTATTGGAAATGTCAATCTCATGTTTGTTATTTGGTCATTTATGGATATGTAGAAATAAGAAAAGGAAACTGGTCTTATTATTTGATCTCATTATCACATACCTAGACCAGAATATTTTCTAGTGACATTGTTCACCCTTACTCATTCAGGTAATTCATCCTGAATCAGTTACCATTCAACTCTGAATTATTTATCTCCTTCCTTAACCATTATTTATTTCAAAAATCATCCAGGATTTTCTGCGTCTTTCCAAAGTTTCAAGTCTTTCAGTACTCAACTTACATAGTTGGCACAAAGGAAAGAATAAGGGCAAATTTATAACTTGAATAACTCTAACTACAGACAGGCTTCATTCTTTCCTATATTCCTTATGTATACTTGTTTATATCTATGTGACTCTTTTAGATTTATACCACCACTTCCAGTAAAATATTTTTTTTAATTTAAAAAAAAGGATTTTATCTTCATTTTCCTTGCACTTATCACAATGCTTTACTTAGGATCAAGAACGCAGTAAATACTTCAAAAATTCATCTTATTCAATTTTAGAGGTTATCTAGTCTTTATCAGGGTCATAAAATCATAGAACTAGAACTAGAATTTAAAACAATTTTTTTCATTTTACATGAGAAATCAAAGCCGAAAATGATTAAATAATTTGCTCAAGGTTATATGAATATTGTACATCTTCATAGATGGACACTTACTTACAAGTCTTCTTACTAAGAGCCAATACTCCTGCCAGTATACTCCCCTGCTTCCAATATTCCTAATTAATCATAGAGCTAAGTGAGAGCCTGTGTCCTTTCATGTATTCTTTCTAATAGAATCATTTAAACTTTAATAGTTTAAAATTACACTGACTTTTGTAGATCATACCATGCTGACTCCTTGTGGGAAACATCATAGAAGTGTAAGGAAGAGTTAAAAAGTAGAAATTATGAGATATAAGAGGAAAGGAATAGGGGTGGTGGTCAGGTATAGTGAGAGCAGAATTGAATTTAGGTCAAAATTTTCCTTATTATCCAGCCTTTCATCAGAACATATTTAGTTTTTATAAACCATTTCAAAGCAATATGGATTATTAGAGAAAATAAAAATTTATGTTCCTATGATTCATGCTTAATGTGCTATAGAGAAAAATAAATTTAACCATTGATATTTATAAGTAACCCATACTCACAAACACCATTCTAAGTTCACATAGATCAGTTTTCTTCTTGATTGAAAAGATAACAATTAACATCTCACTTTTAATGGAACTGGAAATTAAAAAAAAATTATTCAGGAGCTCATACATCACACTAAAAATATGTTCTTTTACCCCCTTGATCCCATCCAGGAAAACCCTGTAAATGTCTTAATCTATCAGTTGTGGAATAAATTGTATCCGTGGAATCAAAGGACATAGGTTTGAATCCCATCTTATTGTCTGTGTGGGTGATCTTAAGTCATTTAACTTTCTTGAACTTCTGCTTCCCCATCTGCAAAATGAGTTATTCTAAATATTTTCCAAAGATCCTTCTAATATTGTTCTAAATTCTCTGAGCCTAAAATCTGATCAATTATTTGACTCCCCCAACAGCACACTGAAAGATCTCTGGGCATCCAAATGTACACAAGCATAGTAAGAATTTCCTAAAAAACATGTGCATAACCAACAAGAGGTTCATATCTGAGCTCAATTAGTAACAGAATAATTGTTTTCCAAGATGGTGAATGTCCCACACCAGCCATAAGCTTTGTTATAGGTCCCACAAACTCACTTTGCCAACTAGTCAAAGACATAATCCACTTCATGAAAATGCACAATATCCACAAAAGAATAGAGGGTTTTTTGAGCAAGGCAATGGGGTTAAGGTTGCCCAAGGCCACACAGCTAGGTAATTATTAAGTGTCTGAGGCTGGACTTGAACTCAGGTACTCCTGATTCCAGGGCTGGTGCTCTATCTACTATGCTACCTGTTCCCAGAGTTTTGTAAAATGAAGGGAATTTATTTTAATGATCCAGTTTACTATGTTTTAAAAGTCAGAAGTTAATGTTATCATTAAAATTTTATTTTTAGTATGATTTCCATTAATATGAATTAAAATCAGTTCTATTTTACTTATGGATTTAAACAAACATAAAGCCAGTGCATTATGCATTTTTGAAATCTTGCTTTTCTTTTATTCCAAAAAGCATTGAGGTGGAAATAGAGCTTGGAATAACAGGAGTGTCACTAAGGGAACTAATCTGCTTTATATTTTATGGCTGTACTTCAAAGTTCCTAGCTTCAGGAGCTGCATGCTTTTGATGGCCATGGAAGAGAGTGAAGTGACACTCAGAGGAACTAGGGATTTGGAAGACTCTTCAATTCTTTCTGTGACAGCTGGGGTAGGATTTAGTTAATTGAAGTCTCCTCCTCTTTGTTCATTCTCTGCCCCCAGTGAGTTTCTCAAGAGAAAAGAAGAAAACCAGAGCATGTATTCATTTAGCTCCTGATATATTATTGTTGTTTGGTGTTGTTTAGAATAGAAGTCAAAAATGAGAATCCCTACCTCCTAGAAATGGGGGTGGTTTATGATCAAAGAGGATTTGTAAACAGTTTCTTTTCCTGGTCTTCATCGATTTACAGTATTCATTTATTCTACAGAGCACAAGGAGGGGATTCATTGAATAATTTATTCAATGATCTTGAGGCAGTCTTGATAATTTATCATCAAAATCTTTTGTCCAAGTAATCCAGAAGTCAAACTTAATTGAATGTCCCTTTCCTTGGTTTTAACTTATAGACTTAGTTCTAATTCATATATTAGTTAGTGTCAGTGCTAGCATTGAATTGCTATGACCACAGTAAAGTGTTAGAAAGGATTTCATTCTTTTATGAGTGAAGAATATTAGGCTGTCTGTTGGCTCTGACTCTTTTTCAGCCTTCCTGAGTCTAAAACCTCTAATAATTAGAAAGTAAAGAAAGATGTAAGCAAATTTAGGCAAATAATAAACTTTAGTAGTCAGATCTTAGTGAACTGAGACAGAATTCATATGCATAAGAAATGTTCAAGCTTTTACTAATATCTAGACTTCTTTGAAAAACCCCATACCTGTGCTTTCCCAACTCAACTGAGTTTAGGCCACTGGTACAACTTCTATTTAAGCTACTGGTACAGACAGTTGGGTAAATATTGCTATTGTTAGAGAATGGACTCCAAAGTGCCATGAGAGTCATTTTCTATTTGAAGCTTCAAAAGCAGATATGGTTTTTGCCCTTTGCATTGTTAAAACAGCATCATGAATACTATTCATTGTTTACCAGTTAATTAGTGAATAATATTTGTTGAATTTTCACAAGATATATAGCACTATATAAAATTCTATGAGGTAATAAGAAAGAATAACAGGCAGACCTCTTGCTCTAGAATGGTTTATAATCAAAAGTATTTAAATGCATAGTTCTACATTGAATACTATATTAAGAAAATATTTTCATGACAGAGCTTACTCTGTGTGGAATTTACAGGCTAAGATGACAGCACCGATGAAAAGGAATATACGTAGCCAGAATAAATAAAAGCAGCTAAATAAAAATATATTATTTCCCAAATAGGGAAAAATTAGTCAGATAGATGGGTAGATAGATAGCTAGATAGATATAGCATGTAGATATAGTATGTATGTATGCATATGATTCATCTATGTACACACAAATATATGCATTTGAAAGAGTGCTGAGAACAATTAGAATTAGAATTATGTTTAGAATAACTTTATATCTATACACATATGTACACATATATGTATAACAAATATATATGTTTGGATACCAATTTTTGTCTGATGACAGTCATTTATGGGCTAGGGAATGGAGGAAAGAAAGTAGAGGGGAAAAATTACAAGATATGCTCTATATTGGAAGGAAATTGCAAGTTGTACATGGTAGATTTGCATTTTCATTTTCAATCATCTTTTTTATTGTACTATATTATGTAAAGTCTTGTTTTGTTCTGTGAATTGAAAATAAAGAAGAAAGCAGTCAGTAATACTTGCTGGTGGTTTTATATAGATTTTGCTTATCATTTTAAGGAAAACTATTTCTTTACTATTTAATGTTTTTAATAGGAATGCATTTTGGCAAAGGATTTTTCAGCATCTACAGAGATAAACATATGATTTCTGTTAATTTTTTGGAAATGTTCAACTGATCATGGTCTATTATCCTAGAGATAACTTTCTGTAATCTCTTTGCTAAAATTTTATTTAAAAATTTTGCATCAATATTCATTAAAAAGATTGATCTATGATTTTCTTTGTCTATTTGGACTCTTCTGGATTTGGACTCTTCTAAACCTACTTTTTCAAATAGTTTATATAGAATTGGAGCTAATTCTTTAAATATATGTGACTCTCTAGATTTTTTTCTTAGGGAGTTCACTGGTGGCTTGTTTTTCAGAAATGGGTTATTTAAGCATTTTATTTCCTCTTCTATTAACCTGGACAATTTATATTTTTTGTTAATAGTCATCTGTTTCATATAGATTGTGGAATTGATTGTCAATGAATTGGACAAAATAACCCTGAATTACTACATTAATTTCTTCCTCATTAGTGGTGATTTCACCTTTTTTTAGTGGTAATTTTCACCCATTTTTGTTAATTTGGTTTTCTTCTTTCTTTTTTTAAATCAAATCAATCACCCAAGAGTTTATTTATTTTATTGTATTTTTTTCATAAATCCTACCTCATCATAGAGTATTATTATAATTTTGATTATTTCTATGATTTATTCTTTAATTCACCCATTCTTTAATACTAGTTTATTTAATCTGTAATAGATGTTTAGCTTATCTTTCCAGGGCCCTTTATTACTGAATTTTTATAGTATTATGATCTGAAAAGGATTCAATTATTATTTCTGCCCTTTATTCATTTGATTGTGAGGTTTTTAAAGCCCTAAAATTTGGTCAATTTTGTAGAAATGTCATGTACTACTGGGGCAAAGATACATTCCTTTCTATACCCATTCAATTTTCTCCAGAGTTCTATTATATGTAACTTTTCTAAAACTCTATTCACCTCCTAACTTCCTTCTTGTTTGTTTTAGATTTATCTAATTCTTAGAGAAGCAGTTTGAGGTCTCCTACTAATATAATTTTCCTGTGTATTTCTTCATGGAACTCCTTTACCTTCTCCTATACAGATTGATATTTTGCCTATGGTACCTTTCATGAAGATGTAGTTTCCTTCCTTATCCCTTTTAATTTGATGTATTTCTGATTTTACTTTTTCTGAGATAAGAACTGCTACCCCTGCTTTTTTTACTTTAGTGGAGGCATAATATATTCTGTTTTCCTTTATCCTGTACGTATCTCTCTCTCTGCTTCAAATCCTACCATTTTGTAGGATTCTGTTGATTAATACACTCTACTATCTGCTTCCCTTTTAAGGGAAAATTTACCCCATTCATCTTCAGTTATAACTTTGAACTCTGTATTTACCTCTATCTTCTCTTCTCCCCTCTTTGTACTTTTCTGTCTTCTGTACCCTTTTTCCTCCTCAGCAGTGTTTTGCTTTTGACTGCTTCTCTCTCAATCTCTCAATTCACTTCTCTTTTCTTTTCTTTTTCCATTTTATTGCCTTTTATTTACTTTTATTTTCCCCCTCCCTATCACTCTCTTCTTTCCTTTTCTTTTTCTTATATCCCCCTGATTCCTTATGGAGCAATATGCATTTCTAAACCTAGTTGGGAATGTATGTTATACCCTCTGAGTCAAATCTGTTGAGAGTATGATTACTTAGTGTTCACATCCTCCCTTTTTTCCTTCAACTATATTAAATTCTTTGTTCCTTTTCATGATATATTATTTACCTTTTATGCCTTGGTTTTTCTCTCCTAAAATAATCTTTTTTTTCTATTTCCTAATTGTTCTATAGCTGTTTTTTACCCACTCCCTATATCAAAGTATACTCATTTCAACTGTTCTGATAGAACTACAGTTCTCAAGAGTCATAAGCATCCTTACATCATAATGAATTTATGCTCGCACCCTCTTTTCAAGTATAACCCTTACAACTGCCCCAATTTAAATACCATGCTCAAGTACTAACAGTTGAATCACATCGGTATCAATTATTACTCAAGGATTAAAGTCTTGAAGGAAATCAAGGAACCTGGAAACAGAATGTGGGTAGACAGTGAAAAAAAGCATATGCATCTCCCTTCCAGAGATAGGAGGTTGAGCACTGTATTGGAGGAACAGTAAATAGGATAGTGTAAATGGATTGTAAACTCCAAAAACAAGTATATATTTGATTCTGAACACAATAGGAAACCACCTGATACTAACCAGAGAATAAATATGTCCAAATTCATCTTTTTCAGATAAATAGAGAATGGAGAAAAATTAAGATGATTAGTTAACAATAAGTTATTTGTGACCCAGTAGTATATACTGGAGCCAGATTAAACCATTTCAAAATAACCTACTTATGGTTAAATTTTCATTGTGAACATTTATTCATTGGAAATTGCCATATAGATAAAGTGGGAGGTTAATTATATTGTTTGACTAATTTCATGACAACTTGGTAGAAGAATATATTAATCATATAGATTAAAATTTAAAGTATCTATAGAATTTTTTAAGGGCAGAGCAAAGGTGGTAGAGAACATTCTTAGCTTGTTTCTGTCAAAATTCCCATTAAATTGAACTCTGGAGTGATAGAGTCTAGAAAAGATCAGAGTGAGACATTCTTCCAACTCAGATCAATTCAAGAGGATAGAAGAGGAGATATGAATCATTTGGATATGGGCTGACAAGTAAACTGCATGAATGCAATACCAGTGAAGGAACTAGATGGTGGTAAAAGAAGCAGTACTAGCTTCAGGAGTTTCCAGCTCAGAGATCAGGCAATGGGTCAGGAAGTGATTACAGGGAACCCTGTTCTAGCATTGGACAGAGGACCAATTCTATTACTTCTAGGTCAAATTCAAGTCAGTACTTTTGGTTGAAAAGGAGTCCTAGGAATAGCATTGCCTTGGATTAAAAAAATAACAGGGATTCTGAAAAACAGAATTTTTTTCCAGTACCAAGAAAGCATAGAACCTAAGAAACAGAATGACTTCAGAAATAAGGGGCAATACTGACTGCAATCACAAGGGATCAGTGACCTCTCCTGTGAAAGGAGAAAAGCACAATCCAGGAAAGCAGTGATCACATCTCCCCTAGTTGATACATCCTTGGAAACACTGAAAACTTCCAAATTCCCTAGAAGAAACTCTCAAAACAGTAGTGCAAAAAAGAGTGAAGCTTGAAACAGTGTCCTACCCTAATTTTAATGTAAAGTTAAAATCAACAGTGTGTGAAAAAGGTGAAGAAAATAAAACCTTAAAAACAGAATTGACCAAGTGGAAAATGAAGGTTAAAATTTGATTGATGAAAATAATTCCTTAAAAAAATAATAATATTGAATTCATAGAAGCTAATGACATGAATAAGCCTTTAAGAAACAAAGTCATAACAACAAAAAAGAGAAGAAAATGTGAACTATCTTATCAGAAAAAACAACTGACCTTAAAAATAGATTAAGGAGAAGTATTTTAAGAATTACTAGACTATGTGAAATCCAAGATCAAAGAAAAAGTTTAGGCAAATTTTAAGAAATTATCAAGGAGAAAGTTATTGTGTTATCCTAGAACCAATGGGAAAAATAAAAACTGAAAGAATCAACTCATCACCATCTAAAAGAGATTTCAAAATGAAGACCTCAAGGAATTTTATAGTATAATTCCAGAGTTCCTACATCAAAGAGAAAATAACTCAAGTCTCCAGATATAAACCAGGTTAATATCATGGAACTCCAGTGAGTTTCATACAAGATACTGAAGTTACAATGTTAAAGAGATCCATGGCTTGGAAAAGGATATTCTGGAAGGTAAAAGAAATAGTATTACAATAACCCATCAGCAAAATTGATAACTCTTCAAGAAAAAAAATAAATGTTTCATGAACTAAAGTACTTTCAGGTATTCTTGATGAAAAGACCAGAAGTGAAAAGAAATTTGACTTTTAAATACAAAGTCAATGAGAAGCATTCAAAAGAACATGACCAAGAAGTTTGAAAGGACTCAAGGTTAAATTGTTTACCTTTCTATATGGAAAGATGATACATTTAACTTCTAATAGCTTTATCATTATTAAGGTAATTAGAAATATTCACATAGAAAGAGATAAAAGGAGTGACTTGATTATGTTGGAATGCTTTGGAAAAGGAAATAGGGGAAAGTTGGGGATAAAAGTAAGGATAAATAAAAGAAGACACTGGACAGAAGCAAAATAGATTTTCAAAGAGGGACAGGATAAAAACGAGAAAGAAAAGAATAAAAGTGGGGATAGGATTAGTACAATTAGTAATTACAACATAAGCAGATAGTAAAATGGATTAGAAATCAAAATCTAATACTATATTGTTTTAATTTTTGCAATGTGCATGCAAAGATAGTTTTCAACAATCATCCTTTAGCAAGTTTTTGAATTCCACATTTTTCTACCACCCTCCCTTCTTCCCCTTCCCGTTACAGCAAGTAATCTGATATAGATTATACTTGTGCAATCTTATATAACATATTTCCATAAAAGTCATATTGTAATAGAAGAATTAGAACTAAATGAGAAAAAAACTTGAGAAAGAAAGGGAAAACACATAAAAGAAGTTTTAAAAGGTGAACATAGAATATTTTGCTCTGAATTCAAACTCCATAGTTGTTGGGATGGGGTTCCTCTTGGCCTTCCTACTGGCTTCCCAGCTATTCTGCCTATGCTGGGTTCCTCTCCCCTTTTACTCCTATGTGACAGACTTTTTCTAAACTTCTTCCAAGATATCTTGAGCTGAAACATTATCTCACCTTGTTTTTTTGTGGGTTCTATCAATTTAGAGTCTGAATAGAGGCATCATTTAAAGTTATTTCGAGTCAAAGCTCCAGGAGTTTTCTAGCTTTGGCTTCACCATTTTGACTTCACCCAAAAAGTCCCCCACATTTAAAGCAGTGATCACAGAGTTAAAATAATAGATTGAAGGAAATCAATTTTGATCTTAGACAAAGTAAAAGCAAAAATTAAACTAATTTAAAGGGATATTTAGGAAAACTACATTTTGTTAAAAGGAACACAGGCAATAAAGTATTATCATTATTAAAAATATATGTACCAAATATTGCATCCAAATTCTTAAACAAAAAGTTAAATCACAGGAAAAAATAGACAATAAAACTATACTAGTGGGAGACTCCTTCTTTCCCACTTAGGTTTAGATAAATTAAATAAGAAAGAAGGGAGAAGAATTGAATCTTAGAAAAGTTAGGCATGATAGAATTCTGTAAAAACCTGAATGGGAATAGAAAGGCATATTCTTTTTTCTCAAATGTACATGGCAACTACTCAAAAAAGGCAATGTATTGGAGCACAAAAATTTCTTTAACAAATGGAGAAAAAGCAGAAATATTATATATTTTTTAAAATAATGAATATGAAAAATTTTTGCATGACTTTACAAGTATAAACTATATCAAATTTCTTCTCTTTTTAAGGGTGGGAAGGGAAGGAAGGAGATAAAAAGTTTGTTACTTAAAGTTTTAAAAATTGAATGCCAAAAAATGTTGTTTACATGCAATTAAGAAAATAACACAAAAATTCATTTTTAGAAAAAATAAAAAGATAATTCCAAAGGATGCATTATAAAAATGTAACCTAGCTCCAGAGTGAGAATTGAGGAACTCTACATGCATATGAAAGCTTACTTTATAAACTTTCTGTATTTTTCTTGTTCTATTTTTTGTTTTCTTTTGCAACATATCTAATATGGGATTATGTTTTGTATGACTTCATATGTATAATTTATATCTAATTATTTGCCTTCTCAAAGAGGAAAGAGGAAGAAAATTTGGAATGCCAAATATTAAAATAGTGAATTTTATTTTTTATATGTAGTTGAGAAAATTTTAATTAAATAAATAAGAACTAACTTTTGAATATCTATTTTTTCAGGAAGTTAAGCATTAAACTTTTGCTAGCTTATGCCTGCTTGTGGGTTAATCTTACTTTTACACTACATTAACATTTCTGGTAACAGATCCTATTTGATTGATCCTATTTCATTTGTTTTAGCTTAATTCAAAGTGACTGGATACTTCCATCAAAATATCTTTACAACTTTAGTAAGGTGAATGCATAAAGCAGCATGTACATTCAAAATATCAAAATGAAAATATTATATAACAAAAATAGATTTTAATAGTATTCATAATATATTGCATAGAATAATTTAATATAATAGTATATTAATATAGCCTAATGAGGAACCTATCCAATTATTAGGTCATAAAGATCTGGCAACATTTACAATATGCTCTGCCTTTTATCAGTCTCTATGATAACCTGGTTAATCAACTTCCAGCCCGTTATTAGAGGAATTTTTTATCCAATTCCATGTATACCCAAGTATTTCTGATAATGTTTTATTTGCTTATTTAATGGTGATCAAAATTTAATTGATCAGTAAACTGCTACTGTATATGCATATAATATAAAAGTCTCAAAAAACTGATAAATTTTGAGTTATGTGGAAGGAAAGAAATGAATAGGACTCTTTATATAGGTATGAGTGTAAATGGAGACTATAATACAACTACCTTATCTCCCTATCCAGCTATCATGGGCTCATGAGATGATGCTACTTTAGCATCTTCTGTCTCTGTTAATTATTATTTTCCTGATCTTTGAAGAATGAATATATATATATATATATATATATATATATATATATATGTATACACACACACACACACACATATATATATATATATATCAGATATAACATACATCAGAAATGTGCTTTATCCATAGATAATGATCAGAAGCAGCTAAACTGTCCCCTCAGAAACCAGAACTAGTAGAAACAATAACTGAATCCAGAGAGGAGACAGGTCTGATAATTGATTGATCATAGGCCCAACCCAGAAATGAATTTTAACAGAAGCTGTCATACTAAGTCTTAGTTACTTCTCCATTAGCTATGGTAAAGTTAGAGTGAACCTGAGGGTAGGGAGGGATGCTCAATAATAATTATGTGATATTTGAATCCACTGAATATTTGGGAGTCTGTTGTACTTTATTTCTAGCTATACATTCTATGCCCTCTTAGTATAATATATATTTTTACCAGTTTATTGATCTTCATCTATTAAATGAATAAAATTATAATTTTTATTTGAGGGATCACTTGTGAGAAATAGTATTAAAACCCCTAGCACATTACAATTACCCCCCCCAGGAATTTAAAGGCCATCAATAGCTAGACCATTCTTTGAATAAATCTACCAGCTTGAGTGGACATTTGGAGAACGATGCTAAATAAATGATATTTTCATGAACAATATAAAACAGCACAATATAAATAAATGCAATTATAAATAAAAGATAGATAGCTGTAATATTTACAGGAGAATTTATAGTTCGTTTACTAGAAATGTACAATTAAAGTGTTAAGATAAACAAATCAGAAAAAAGCAGGTATAATAAACATATCCTTTATAGACAACAACATAATAAAAATAGTAATCATTTGAAGGTCCCAGGCAGCTAGGTTTAACTCAAGATCTTCTTCTACTTAGGGAATCTGGGTGCTCCAGTGTAGCCAGATGACTGAACCTTCCTGGACCCTCCCTACATCATGCTGGAAGTGGAGCACAATTAGTAGACCTCAAAAGTTAATGATGTCTGATGCTCCAAGTCATAGGCCTGGCATAGCACCATCTTTCAGCTAGGGTATGCTGTACCAATGCCCATTCCTAAAATAAAAGTAGGTGAGAGTGTCTGAGGTCCAACACTCCTGAACCTTTATAACCAACATTCCTTGGAATCTGTGAGTTTTATTTGATCAACCACTATTATAACTGAAATTCCATTTCTCTCCATTTTTTAATTAAGAAATAATCTGCACAATAAAAGAAAAGCGTCTCAATATCTTATCTTATTCAACTTTATCCAACATATGTCCTACATCAACTCTGCTTGCTTCTTCCACTGAATCCTTTGGATGAACAAACTTCCCTTTATCCTATATCTCTACATCTAACAAGCCTTCCATCTAATAACCCTCATTGAGACTTAGACCCCTCTGGCCTTCTCCTTTATGGTCTGTATTTTACCCCCATTCACCAATGCACTGGTCATGTTTCCCAGTACTTGTTTCAATCTCTCTATTTAGCAACATCACTCAACATTCTCTCTTCCATTAAAGTTCACAAAATCCAAAACAAATATACACAATCCATAAAACATTGACATTTATATCATCTGTCAAATTCTTTTTTTGGAGGAGTATAGAAACTCTTTTTATTATTTTATATTATAGTTTATTAAACATAGTTTATTATTTATTTTATAGTTCATTCCTTCATCTCCTGTCCTAATACAAGGAATTTCAACATTCACATTAATGGAATGAATGTTGATGTTATTCACAAACTCATTCTCTCAGTATCTCATTCTCCTTAAATTTCATGAACTCTTTCTTTACCTTAACTACACATGGACACAGTTGTACAATGGATCTCATTATCACCTAGAACTGTTCTATTTTCTTAATCACAAATTGATATTGTTCTATATAATCATAACTTGCATTCATCTTTCCTTATGCCTTATTCCTTCTAAAAACATTCCTTTCTCTCTCTCTGAGGCCTTCCATCCCTCCAACACTTGTAACTTCATTTGCCTTGTACTCATGTTCTGATGCCACTTTTTTACCTCTCCAATTAGTTAGCTAAATATAGCAGCTAGGTGGCATAGTGCATAGAGTACTGACTTTGGAGTCAGGAAGTTGGGAGTTTGAATCCAGCCTTAAAAATTTGATACTCATTTCCTGTGAGACTCTGGGCAAGTCACTGAAACTTTGCCTCATATACAAAGACATTTCCTGCCATCCTGTTTCATTTCTGGTTACTGGATCCAGATGGCTCTGGAGAGAAAGTGATACTTGTGACTTAGCACCCCCTCACTCAAATCCAATTCATGTGCTTATCGTGACATCATCTCCCTGATGTCATGGTCTTTGGAAATGAAGGACAAACATCATTAATTAGCTAAATCATCTGTTTTTGAATTCTTTGTTCCTTCATCCAATTTCACTCCTCCCTTGCCAAATAAAATTTCTATTCTTTCTCACATTCTTTCAAATGAAGATAATAGTATTGTGCTGTCAAGAAAAAATATAAATTAAGGTTATCTAAATTTAACTGGGTCCCCTCGATAGCAAGGTAATCTTTTTTTTTCTTCTTCCACATTCAATTTCCTATCTCCCCCTCAAAAGCTTTTCTTAATTTTTTTTTCTTCTCAGACTTCCTATACTGCTTCCCCCCCTTATATTTTATTAGGAAAATTAAAGTCATTCCATGTGAATTCTCTTCTCTTCAACTTAAAATCCCTTGAAATCAAACCCCCCCCCCCCCAATCCCATCCTCCTTTCCTTCAGGTCCTAACAATTAGGTGAACCTTTTCCTTGTCAATACCAGTCGCTCTTACACAGTTCCAGTCTTTCAGGTTTCCTTCTTCAATTATCTCTGATCTTCCAATAATTTTCAAATTATCCCTATCAAGTAGTTGGTAATTTTTTTTTTGTAATTTTTCTTCTAACCTCATTACTCAACTGAAACTGCTCTCCCATAAATTACTAATGATCTATTAATTTTATTTTAAAATCTTATAATCTTTGGTCAGCCTTTGTCTTTCTTGGTCTATCTGATATATTTTAATGCTCTTGATCACTCTCTCAACCTGGTTATTCCCAAATCTTTGGATATTTTGAGACATTTTCCTTATTCTCCTGCTACTAGTCTTTCTACAAGTCAGTATCTTTTATTGTCTCTTAATTCAAATAATGTCCCTTTACTGGAGTTATTCTCCAAAGCTCTGAACTGGTCCCCTACTCTTTTTCTCTATAATCTCTCATTTGATATCTTCATCAGTACCTATAAGTTCAATAATTGTTTATATATTGATGATTGATTTCCAGATCTAAATTTCCAGCCCTAGTCTCTCTCCTAAGCTTGAATATTGACAATATAAATTTGATGTCCTGGAGTTATTTCAAACTCTAAAACTGATCTCAAGTAGCTTCTCATCATTCTCCAACCCCTCCAAAAATGTGTTTCTACTTCAAACCCCCATATGTCTAGTGAAAGCACTTGGATCTTTCCAGTGTATTACATTTGTAATCTTGGTACTATTCTGAGCTTCTCAATCTCCTTCACCTCACTATCTAATCAGTTTCAGAATCATTTAACTTCTAACTTCTTGATACCTCTTGAATTCAATCCCTGTGCTCCACTCACAAAGTTATCATCTCAGTTCAGGTCATTGTCACATTTTGCCTAAATTATTGTAGCTGTTTCCTAATTGGTCTCTTTGTCTCGAGTGTTGACCTATTCATTACATTTTCTACACTGCTACCAAAGTGATTTTTTTTGTAAATGTTTATCTGATGATGTAGCTCCTTGACTTTCTAACTTGAGTGGCTTTCTTTTGCTTCAAGAATCAAATATACCATATTTTATTTAGTTTTAAAAACTCTTCATGACCTGATATGACTCCAATAAAACTTATTAGTTCTATTGAAGAGTACTCTCCCCTGAACTTTGCAATCCAGGTAAAATAGATTTTTCTCTGTTCCTCACACACAAAACTTCATTTCCCTTAATTTATGCCTTTGAACTAGCTATCCACAAAACTTACAACACATCCTTAACATCCATCTCAGATATCTCTCTTCCTTCAAGATAAAATTCAAACACTACTTTCTACTTGAAATCTTTTTCTGTCTTCCTCGACTACTAGGTCTCTTTCTCTCTTACCCCTTAAATTTAATTACTTGTAATATGCATATATATATATATATATATATATATATATATATATATATGTATATATATATATACATATATATATATATATATATATATATATATATATATGGGGCGGCTAGGTGGTATAGTGGATAAAGCACTGGCCTTGGAGTCAGAAGTACCTGGGTTCAAATCTGGTCTCAGACACTTAATAATTACCTAGCTGTGTGGCCTGGGGCAAGCCACTTAACCCTGTTTGCCTTGCAAAAATAAAACCTAAAAAAATATATATATATATATGTATTTATACATACATGTGTGTATTTATACATATATCTTGATGGATGGATATATTTGTGTTCTTGTTGCCTCACCTATTAGAATATAATTTCTTTAAAAGTAGAGATTGTTTTATTTTACTTGTCTCCCTACTTCCTAAAACAATGCCTGACAAATAGAGGATACTTAATAAAACTTTTTGATTCATCAATTTATTTGTATTGCTTTCTTTTTGATACCAGAACTAAAAGTAATGCTACTCACTCCACTATTATCAATGTCCAGCTAATCTTCACTACACTTCTGAATGGGGTCACTCTGAAACCCATGTTTTGCAAAATAGTTCTTAAATTTCTAGTAAAAGTTAGTTAGCACTAGCCATAGTGTTATCTGTGACTCTAAATAATCACTGTTTTAGATTTTCCATTTAGTCTTCTTAGCTCTCCTAGTAACCTCAAGCTATAGAGAATCCCAGTGTGTCTTAATCTGACTGCCAGACATTTACATTGCTATTGCTCTTCTCTCCCATCATTGCATGAAAAGTGTGAGGTAGTAGTGCTGGTGGTGGTAGTAATAATAGTAGTAGAAACTCATATTTAATAGTTATAATAGTTATAATATTATAGTGAATAATAATGATAATATTGATAACTAAAACATATTATACCTTTTTTATTGTCAATTAACTCTTTTGTATGTGAGCCTCACCACAACCCTGTGAGGTAATTGTTATTGCAATCCCAGTTAATACTGGGTAATAAAAGAATACTGAAGTCTAGAGAAGTTGTGATTTATTTAGGTCATCACAATGCTAATAATCAAACCTGGATTTTTATTTCAGATCTTTCTGTCTCCAAATTCAGTGTTTTATTGATTAAAAAGACCTTCTTTTCCAAAAAGATTATGAATAGCATAAATATTGTTAACCATCCTCATTTTATAGATGAAAAAAACTTGATAGTCTGAGATTAATGACTTGTCTAAAGTCAGAAATCTAGGAAACGTTTGATAAAAGGAATGAGAACCTTGGTTTTCTAACTTTTTGTTAAGACTATTATACCTACTACTAGTACTACCACCACCACTACTACCTCCCACTTTTCATGCAATGATGGGAGAGAAGAGCAATAGCAATGTAAATGTCTGGCAGTCAGATTAATACACACTGGGATTCTCTATACCTTGAGGTTACTAGTCCACATTCTCATGCTGGCACTTTTGTTTTCTAAATCTTCTTTCAGATCTTTTGTTGACCTGGACAAGAAATCAAGATACTAAACTGAAGTTCTTCTCCAAGTTTTTGCTTCTATTTAATTCTTGTGCAAGTTGCTCCTAAGTTTGAACAAATATTGCATGGCAAGTTATTTTCATGTTAATAATTATTATTCAGAATATGGTTTTAAAAGTGAAAAATAAGCTTATATAAATTAAAACTATATAATTCCCTTTCTTTTTAAAAATGTTTTACTTGCTTTCTAATTATATACAATAGTCGTTTCTACCCATCATTTTTATAAGACTTTGAATTTTATACTTTTTTCCCACCCTCCCTTCCCTCCCCAACTCCCCCCCAGAAGGCAGTCTGATAATCTTTGCATTGTTTTCTTCTTATATATTGATCAAAATTGTATGAGTTGAGAGAGAAATCATATCCTCGAGGAGAAATAAAATATTAGAGATAGCAAAATATGTAATATATAAGATACTGCTTTTAAAATTGAAGGTAATAATAGACTTGGTCTTTATTTAAACTCCATAGTTCTTTCTCTGGATACAGATGGTATTTTCCATCACAGATACTCTAAAATTGTCTGATTATTGCATTGATCAAATGAGCAAGTTCATTAAGGTTGATCATCACTCCCATGTTGCTGTTAGGGTATAATTCCCTTTCAAAGAATAAGTTTGGAACAAGCTTACAAATTGATGGGAATAAAATATTTCTAATGTGTCATATGTGTTCTCTACTGATTCATGGTGATTAGCCAGAAAGATGCTGTTTTTTTATGTCTTTATCTTCATAAATATTTCCCTGTTCCTTCTTGACTCAGAAGAATGATTGTGAAGCAGGATGTGTTCTTTCAGAAGCTCAGAAACAATGATATATTCTGTCATAGAGACAATCCTGTTGTGGGAACTCTTACCATGAAGCTGTAGTAAATCTTCATTTCCCTTATTTGAAACACTGAGATAATGTTTATAAATAGCAACAGTAAATCATCTTCACAAAATGAGCAGCATTTTTACCATATTAGTGTCATACTTGCTGCTTGAACTGAAGAAGACTTATTTAAAGAAGTCTCCTAAGTATGGATAATCTGATTTTGATTTATTTAGTGCAAGTTAATAAAGGGTGAGGGAAGGGAGAATCATTAAAGACAAGTTTCTTTCAATCAGGTTTGTTGTTTTTCTATTTTACTGCTTTTTAAAATTCATATTTAGATGATCAGCCTTTGATGAAAGGTAAAATATGGTTCCCATAAAAATTTTCACAAGGGAAAAAAAAAGATGTGACTTCCTTTAGAATATACTTGAACCTGTGAAAAGCACATCACTGAAACAAAGGGTGGGAAAGGGGTGAGGGAAGACTGAAGGGAAAAGGAAAATGTACAAAACCAGACATAATTAGCAAGTCACCTAGCTCTGTTATCCTTTAAATGTTTTATTAAGTTGGTGCTTAGAATATTATTTAATTTCTCAAGCACTATTAACATGTCACTTGGATTTTTTTCTGGATGCATTTCCGTTTCAGAAATGTCTCCTTTGCAGAATTATGAATTTATGATGGCAATTGCTAGCACAGTTATTCCCAATTGCCAATGTTGCCAGAAAGCTTTCATTAGATTTAGTGTTTAACAGTACATTCATATAAAGACT
The DNA here is from genome assembly GCF_037893015.1 of Macrotis lagotis. Classification (NCBI taxonomy): domain Eukaryota; kingdom Metazoa; phylum Chordata; class Mammalia; order Peramelemorphia; family Peramelidae; genus Macrotis; species Macrotis lagotis. The sequence goes on from NC_133658.1 coordinate 522,664,189, forward strand.
GATTATCTCCCACACACACATAGTGTCACAGTTACTAATGCATAAGACTATATTCTACCTTTGACAATGGAGAAAAATCAGTTATTAACTGTGAGGAAACAAACTACTTCCCATACCGAAGGAAGAGATCCAGAAACTCTGTACTTTTTTTAAAAATAAATTATTGATTTTTTAAACTGTTGAGTATGGTTTGTAATAGCAATAACCTGCATGAAACCAGTCATTACAGCAGTTAATACTTAATTTATTAGAACATTAACTTTTGCCTGTGGTAGTTAAGTGACAAACTAATTTTTCTTTGAGGAGAGAGACGGGGGCGATTGGTAATGAGTGATTTCAAAGTGATCATTGCTTAAGAGTTTTTAAAATGGCTTGTGTATGCTCAACAGCCTATATACCTTCTTCATTCAACTGAATGACTTCTTTCTTGGAAGAAGAGATACAGACACAGTGAAGCAGAAAGTTCTTATGGATTCAGTTAACTAACCAAGTCCTGGAAAGCATGTGTTATAATTACTTTTCAAATTACGTTTGAGAGGGGCAAAGAAAATGGAAATGTTCCTAAAAATGGCAAAACACAAAATGTTACTAAATTGAGGAATAAAGGAAAACTTTTGGACTAATTATTCCTTCCTTTTTTTCAATAAATTTAAAAGAGGATGGATTAAGTCATTAGATCTAAAGGAAGGTAGATGATTCTGTAGCCCCTAGATTGTTTGAGTTTGATTCTGCCTGTGAGGAATCACCACTCAGACCCAGGAAAGCAAGTGTGTAAAAAAAATAAAAATTTATTTTAAAAAGTTACAATATGTAAAAAGGTGATAGGTAAAGAGAGGGACAGAGATAAAAGAACAGTCAAGCAGAATTGACTGGCCCTGAGCAGAGGTCCAACCCAGATTTTTATGGTCTTGCAGCTTATCCAGAGGGCAAAAAGTAAATTCCCTCCCCCCTTACTGGACCTGGAATTAGGTAGAAGGTTAAAGCCTGAGGAGTTCTGGAAATAAATTTTACATTAAACAATGATATAATGGTAGTTGATTTACATCTCAAGAATGGAGAAACTTCACCCAATTTAGCAAGATTTAACAGACTTTAAGAAAACAAATTTTGTTTCTGCTACATTCATAATTCTCTACATCTTTTTGCTGCATCATTCCCCCCCCCTCAAAAATTATTCAGAACCCAGATTCTTCTGGGCTTTTCAGAGCCTATTTAGAGATGAATGCACTGCACTGAGAACTTTATTCAGTCCAGAAAATGATTGGCTGGCACAGTTAGTTGATCTCCTGCAGAGACTGATCTTGGAGCTATACAACTAAGAGAAACAAAACTCAAGGGAAAAAATGGGCAAGTAAAAAAAAAATCAGAGATATTGTAACATAAAAGAACATTTAACAGATGTCCAATAATTAGGAAAAAAACAGGACAAGAATTATACATATATATATATATATATAACAAAAATTATACTTTATCATCCTAAGCCAGTATCAGAATTCCTTTTATAATAACATGGGTTCCAACATAACACAGAATTATTAAATAACCACATTAGGTTGTAAACAAAAGCTCAAAAACAGTATAAACAAATGTATTTAAAAATCATTTTAAAACTGCATGTGTCCAAAAAGTAATTTGCAACAAAAAATTTTCTATTTTGCTTTTCCCATGTTTAGAGTGAACAAAAATTCCAGTTGAAGAATGCAGCTCTCTTTTAAAGTAGTTTAAAGAAACGACTAATAGGTATTATCCTGATATAAACAGTCATACTGATATTTCTTTTTCTTAAGGGAACTTGTGGTAAGAAGTTGCATGCTATGTTAAAAGGCCAAAACAAAATCCTTGCCAATTATTTAAAATTTAGAAGGAAGACTTCCAATGGCTCACTCTCTACTTAATTATGATGCACTTGGACTGATTATGGCAATTTGCTATTACAGAGCAGAGAAGGACACAAGGACATGTTCCCTTATGTATTAAATGTCCTTTACAAGCAGAAGTCATACAAACAATCCTTTTCAATAAGCCAGGTGAGGGATTCCTTTAAGAGAATCCTACCCCAGTTGGAGTTAGGGCCATTCTTTCAAAGCCCACTCACTCCATCTGCAGCATTTAAAAACAAACTCCATAGGCCTAATGGCTTCATTGGCAAATTGTTTTTTTTCTACTTTAATATACCTGGTCAGACAGATCTATTACCAGTATATTTTAATATAGCAATTACCTATAATCAGAACTTCAGGTGGCACTAAGGACAACCAAGAGTGTGCCAGGCTATAATTTGGCATAAGAGACCCAGGTAAGGGGCGGCTAGGTGGCACAGTGGATAGAGCACTGGCCTTGAACTCAGGAGTACCTCAGTTCAAATCCGGCCTCAGACACTTAAGAAATTACCTAGCTGTGTGGCCTTGGGCAAGCCACTTAATCCCATTCCCTTGGGGAAAAAAATCTAAAAAAAAAAAAGAGAGATCCAGGGAAAAAATAATTCAATTGATGCTCATGTACCTAAGGACAGTGCTGTAAATGAAATATAATAAACAGATTTTGAGAAGTAAAAACACAATACGTACCTAATTCATATTTTTTTTATAAAATCAACTTTTTGCAATGAACTCATTTAATTATTAACTATGTTTAAAATACCTAAACATCTCCTTCTGTCTAGGCAGTTGCTTATCATCTCCATACATCTCACATAACATTTAGCTAGAGATTGTCACAGAGAAATCTCAAATGATTATCATTATTTTATCTTCCTCATGTTACATATGTGCTTTTCCATATATAAATATATATATAAATATAAATATATATATAACATAGAGGGACAGGGACAGGGACAGAGACAGAGTTAGATATATACAAATATACACATAGCTAGAAAGTTGTAGACATAAACTTTTAACTACTAACCATCTTCAAAATATAAAGTATTACTTTCAGAATTCTTTACCATTAGAACATCTTAGGTAACCTTAAATTTCTAACATGTTTTGTTGATTCAATGTAATAAAAAATAGTAAAAACAGCTAGGTATTCAAGTCAATTAACACATGAGTTATTAAATTTACAAAATAAGATTTCCATCTTTATATTATGCATGAATCCACAGATGTATCCCAGAAGAAGTCATAATTTATTTGTGGTATTTCCTTTACCACCCCCTCAAAGCAATCACATGTTAATTCCAGGTTTTAACATTACAATATTCAAATAGCTTACATGTTCACAAGAGAGAACCAAACACTGTAAATGTAATTTCTTTGAAGTTACAAAAGAATATCACCTAACAGATAAATACATCCTATTCATCAGTGTTACCTTACAGAGGTACCATACAATTGCTATTTGTTAATCAGTCAGCCTGCAGTTATCATGAGAAAGTCCATATTCTTGACTTCTTTAAAATTCAGCTTACATTATTAATTTACATTGAACATAAAATTCTTATTATAATCTCTCATTCCTGGGCGGCTAGGTGGTGCAGTGGATAAAGCACCGGCCTTGGAGTCAGGAGTACCTGGGTTCAAATTCAATCTCAGACGCTTAATAATTACCTAGCTGTGTGGTCTTGGGCAAGCCACTTAACTCCATTTGCCTTGCAAAAACCTAAAAAAAAAATCTCTCATGACCCTTAGAACAAGAACACAATGCTATAAATGCTAGGCAATATTAATACATTTTCTTATTTTCCAATAACAGATGTTAAGTAGATTTTACTTTCATATATATATATATGTATTTATATATACATATATATATATATACACATACATATATATTCCCTTCCATAAGCATGTGATAAGAGACAAAGATTACAAACTTTCTTGCTTTATAACAAAAGACCTTTTGAGATTATTAACAATGTATTATCACTATCAATTTAACATCAAAACAATTCAGATTACAAAATTTAGTACAATATTTCTCTTTCCCAAAAGAAATCAATAAATATAATTATATATGATTCAATATTCCCAAATTCCTTGGCATACAATTTATCCCAATTATATTTTCCTTCTTAATAACACATATAAATTCTCAGATTTGTTAAAAAACTTTCAAATACTTTCAAAAGGTCAAAGGTGACTAAATTACTCTCTGATTAGCTCTTGATAGTTTTTCATTTTTTAAACACAAGGGGGGGGGTTTACCTTTCAAAGGTCTTCCCTCCCTTTTTCAAAGCCTCTTGAGGGCAGAAAGTTTATATCAACTAAACCTTAAAGCCTCAATTAACATGAGTTGAATACAGCTGTCAATCAATATTAGGTAAACAAAAACATAGCTCACAGCTGAGAACATCTCACAAACTTGCAATTTACACACTTTCAAATGTACAAATGGCATTGAGACTCCCTAGTGATGGGGTAGGTTTAGATCCCTACTCATTAATTACTTAATTTTAAATTAGAACTTTTTAAGCAATTAAATTAAAAACCCAAACTGAAAGGAGTATCATTTTACTCAGGTAACTAATTATTTCACATCTGAATTACATACACACATACATAGGAGTTTAGACACAGACACAACTCTTTTGTACAAAAATTTCAAATTTACCAAATTTAGATTTTTTGAAAACCCTGACCTGTACCAAAATCTCAAAATATAGAAACATTTTCCCACCTCTCCAAGCCAGTGGAGAAATGTGAATACATCCTATTGATGTTTAAATATACACCCACACATATACACATATATTATATTTTATATATATATATATTTTGAATATACCAAATAAAATCAATCAAAAAATATTTTTTAGACTCAATAGACTCAATTAGAATTTCTTGAGGAACCTCTTATATATTCATTAAGATTTTAAAATAGTCAATCAATAGTCAAAATTGAACGGATTCTTAAGTTACTTTATTAGGTTCAAATCCAGTTATTCTATTACAGAGATATTAGTTGTTAGAATTTCCTAGTCCAATAAAAAGTTATCTTCCCCCCTGTTTTTTAAACTAATTGACCATGAGGCTTCTCAATCAATCTGCCCATTTCCCCTTCCCTCCCAAAGTGGGGCTTTAAGGAGTGGGGCTTGGAATTGATAGCCATGTGTAGTCTAAGTAAAACATGGTTGTTTACCCAGCCCCCCTCCTCCACAAACCAGGAAGAAGTCATGGGGGTCCCCTATTTTAAACAAAGGGGAATGTTACCCTTTCTGCAGTGAAGCATGCTTGCCATCTAAGACATAGGTTTGAGTTTCTAAGTTCTACAAAGGAAGATTTTCCTTCTCCGTCCCCCATCCACCTGCAGAGGGTGGGAGCCATAGAAAATGAGAGAGAGCGTTTCAAAGAGAAAGAGAGAAAGAGATTTCCGCCCGGAATTAATTTCCAAGAGCTCAGGTGTTTTACTAATCCAAGGAATTAGCACACAGCTGTGGGGTGGGGGTAGGGGGGTAGAAAACTTTGGTACCCAGTTTTCCCCATGTTTTAATTCTCCTAAACTTCTAGATAGGGAAATAGGTCAATAGAACAAATGCCAAATGCCCTTCATTAACACCCCTTATTCTACAATGGGATATAAGCCAAACTCAACACTTTCCTCTCCAGGTCAGTCTGAATAACACAGGGCAGGCTCATATTTAAGGGCTACTGTGAAACACTACATGGGATCAGTGTATGGGTCACATCTGACCCCCAACACACTTGCTGACTCCCCACAAAATTCAACCTTTTTTCATTTCCCTGTGCTGAAAAAAAGGTAAACACACAGAGAAGGAGCGAAGTTCAATAATTTTCCTACTTTTCTAAAAATCTAGGATTTAAAAAGGGGTGTGTTTCTTACCTATGGAGCTCAATCCAGTTTCCCAGGTTTGGGCAGAAAGTGATCCTGGATGACTTGCCAAAATGTATCTGGTAGATTGTTTGATTTCCATTCGGCCTTTGAAGAATCAGACTCAGGAAAGCAAGTATTAAAAGAAAATAAAAATTTATTAAAAGAAGCTACAACACATAAAAAGGTGATAGGTAAAATGAGAGGCAGAGATAAAAGAACAGTTAAGTAGAGTTGACTGGGCCAGAGTGAGAGATGACTGGCTCCGAACAGAGGTCTAACCCAGATGTTATGGTCTTGTCCCTTATCCAGAGGGCAAAGGTTGACTTCCTTCCCCCTTACTGGACCTGGAATTGGACAGAGGGTTAAAGCCTGAGGAGTTCCAGATACAGATTTTACATTAAACAATGAAACAATGGTAGTCAATTTACATCTCAAGAGTGAAGAACCTCTACCCAATTTGACAAGATTTAACAGCTTTTAAGATTACAAATTTTGTTTCTGCTACATTCATAATTCTCTATACCTTTTCCCTGCATCAATGCAATCAATTAAGTACTATATCTAGAGTGTGGAAGACCTGGATTCAAATACAGCCTCAGGTGTTTAGTACCTATATAACCCTGGATAGTTTATGAAATCAGCTCTCTGTCTTAGTTATTTTTCATTAGATTATTTCAGAAGAATAATTAAAATTAATTTTCATTAGTATATTCAAATTCAACAAATTATGCACATGATTAGAGAATATATATATACACATATATGTACAATTTTCAATTTTTATCCACTTAATAAATACTTCCTTATTCTGGATAACAATTATTGAACCTATTTCCATCTACTACTATCTAAAGTCAACCAGAATTAAGTGAGTAAAGTGGTTTAAATTTTCATACTAGTTACTAGAGATTAATATGAATTCATATATCAAAAACAAAAGTTATTAATATTTTTGTCATGTACATCTTTGACAGAATGGAAATGCTATGGATCATCTCTCAGAATAATGATTTTGAAATACATAAAAAGAAAGACAGCATTCTAAATGAAAGTAATATATATATTTTTCCTTAGATCCCAAGTTATGAACTTCTGAGGACTTTGACAACATTTGTGCCTAAATGTTATCAATTATCTGATATTTATAATTGGGAAAATTGTGTCTGTTGGGAATAGTGATTTATATATATGTTATTTTAATTAAGGCAAAAAGGAACTCATTTCAATGTCTACCAAAAGTCTTTTTTTTAGTCTTACTTCTATTAGATTCCTTCATAGAAAACTACTTTGTATTTAATTCTGTATGTACTATGAAATAATATTTTATATTTATTCTGTATAGACATAAAAATTTATCTTTTTCTTTCCTATGTAAACTCCTCATGGATATTTATTTACATAAAAGAGGAAGTTTTCTGAACATTTAACTTATAAAATTCTCCTTATTTTTAAATTATTCAAGGATATAGGTCATGTTAGTAATCAAGAAAAAGAAATTAATTTTACTTTTAAGATATGTGTGTGTGTGTGTGTGTGTGTGTGTGTGTGCAATACATACATATACATCCACAATTTCTACTACAGTCCTATTTTTATATCTCATCATGTCATGGAGATGATTCTGTTTTTTACAACAAATAAGTTAGAGAAACAGATGACATAGAAGAATCAGTGAAAATAGAGAAGTTTTACTTATTTTCATGATTATTGTCACAGGAGCAGACTAAGTTCAAAGATTTTAAATGATAAATGGTTGATGTTTTGTATAATTTATAAATTATAATTTATAGATACCTTATGAATCACTCAGAATATCTACTAAAATGAAGGCACTATAATTTGTGAGAGTGCAAGAATAAATTAAATGTACAAATGTGCTAAACTTTGAAATATTCAAGAATCATTGAAACTAGGTGTTGAATGAGAATGTATAAAATGTACTGAATAATGGTGAACCCCATGAAGAATGATTTGAAATACACACACACACACAAATACACACCATTCTCTTTATACATATAATATACATATATATACATGTATATGTATACATATGTATATTTGAAGGAATTCTTCAGAAAATTATTTTTGTTCAATTAAAAATAAAAATCTTTGCTGTGATGGAAAATTTCATTCACTTTCAAAGAAAGAACTGTGGAGCCTGAATGCAGAACAAAACATAATATTTTCACTTTTTTAAACTTTTTTGTTTTTTCTTTTTCATGATTTTTTCCCTTTTGTTCTGGTTCTTTTACAACTGAACCTATATTGAAATATATTTAACATAATTGTATAGCCTATATCATGTTACTTGCTGTCTTGGAGAGGGGGAGTGGGAAGGGAGGAAGGTAGAAAAATGTGAAACTCAAAATATTACAAAAGATGAATGCTGAAAACTATTTTTACATGTGATGGAAAAAGTAAAAGACAAAAAGATAAAATAAATAAAATAATCATTTTCACACTATTGACTATTAGGTAATAAAAATAGAACAATTTTCAAATAATATCCAAAACAAGCTATAATTTCAAGATAAAGGAATAATATCAGTTCTCCAAATTTCTTCAGAACCTTAGCAATTTGTTAAATGTCTGTTCTATCATATGGCTTGATTTCTCAAGAGCAAGACACTATTACTTCTTGAGTTAATGTCAAACCCAATTAAATGTAAGAATTGCCTTTTTTCTGAATCAGAAACCAACAAAATGTCTTTAAATTGATTTTAAGTAAGGAGAAAATAGCACAAGATTAAATGTATCTAGGCATATTTAGTGTTCTAAAAAATTTGGAGAGGAAGTCTTAACTTTGATCTGCAGAGTATATGGTCAGTAAAATGGGAGAGGATAAATCTTATGTGGGTTGTTAAAGAAAAAGGATTTCAAAAAGTAAAACTGTGGAGAGAGTGAGCTCCAAATATATAAGCATGAGGAACAGTAAGAAGAGAAAGGATGAAGAAGAAAGAGTGCATAGGAAAATTGGGCGATAATTACATGGAATATATAGAGTATACAAAAGATACATAATATGAACTATGCCTAGAAAAGAGAATCAAATTATGAAGGGTTTTAGATGGTCAGAAGCCAATTGGATTTGAGGAGGCCATTATTTAATTGAAAGAATACTGGGTCTGAAATTATAAACCCTAGATTACAAAATTAACTCTGTTACTTATTACATTTTTGTACCTGGACAATAAAATTAACATCTCTTTACTTGAAATTCATGAACTATAAAATGAGTATATTGAACTAAATGATTTATTAGTTTACTTTTTAATCCTGTGAATTCAGTTAAAAATATTATTTTGACAACCATATGAATAAGAGAATTGAGAGAAGAAGGGAGTAGAGGTAGAAATTGTAGCTTAGATACTATTACAAGAGAGAGGGCAAAACCAAGATGACAAAATAATGGGAACTTTATTGAATTTACCAAAATTCTCCTTCAAAGAACTTTAAAATAATACTACAAATTGAATTCTAGAGGGAAGAACCAACAAAAAGACATGGTGAAACAATTTTCGAATCCAAGACAACATACGAAGAAAGGTATGTTTCATGGGAATGGTTGTGAACCCAAGGAGCATATTGTAAGGCCTGGTCTTGGAGCAACTGCATCTATCCAGAGGCAGTTTCAGTAGCTTTCAGCTCACAAATGGTATGATGAATAAAACAAGTAATTAGAAGTAAATTATACATTTTTGGTGGAGCTATGAACTCATCCAACCTTTCTGCAGAGCAATTTGGAATTATGCCCAAAGGGCAACAAAAATGTGCATAAGTCTTTGATCCAGCAATACCACTACAGGGGCTAAACCTTGAAGAGATGATGAAAAAGGGTAAAAATAGCACTTGTACAAAAATATTCATAGCAGCCCTGTTTGTGGTGGCAAAGAATTGGAAATCAAGTAAATATCCTTTCAATTGGGGAATGACTTAGCAAATTGTGGTATGTGTATGTCATGGAACACTATTGTTCTATTAGAAACCAGGAGGGATGGGAATTCAGGGAAGCCTGGAGGGATTTGCATGAATTAATGCTGAGTGACATAGGCAGAACCAGAGAAACACTGTACACCCTAACAGCAACATGGGATGGGGGTGATAATCAACCTTGATGGAAGTGCTCATTCCATCAGTGCAACAATACAGGATAATTTGGGGCTTTCTGCAATGGATAATACCAACTATATCCAGCGAAAGAATTGTGGAGTTTGAACAAAATCCAAGGACTATTACCTTTAATTCAGAAAAAATAAAAAAGCCTGATATTTTATTGTCTAATCTTCCTATCTCTTATATTTTATTTTTCTTCATTAAGGATATGATTTCTCTCTCATCACATTCAATTTGGATCAATGTATACCATGGAAACAATGTAAAGACTGGCAAATTGCCTTCTGTGGAGGTGGGGGGAGGGAAGCAAGATTAGGGAGAAAAATTGTAAAACTCAAAATAAATAAATTTAAAAGGGAAAAAATTATAAGGGCCCCTTCAATGCCACTGAGTTCAAGACTCCAATTTTCTTGCCCATTAACAATTCCAGAAAGTTATCTCTGGTTTAAATGAAACCTAGTGTGTTTCTGGAGCTTTAGACCCAGAGAAATAAGATCCTTAATCTCAGTTCTAGGGTTAAAAGCTATACTATCCCTCCATATTTGCATTTTCAGGCCAAAGAGTGTTAGTTAGTCTTGGTTACAGAAAATTGGGTCCCTGGTTGAAATGCTGGGGCTATAGAGAACTTGTAGAAGATTACTGGCCAGAGTCCAGGCCAATATAACAGTGACTATATTTTTCATTAGTTAATACCATCTTGGAAGATCTGAAAACTTTCTGACTCCAAAAACTCTTTGAAAACAGCAGTTAAAAAAAAGTCAAAATGGGTGGCAAGGTGGCGCAGTGGATTGAGCACTGGCCTTGAAGTCAGGAGTAACTGAGTTCAAATCTGACCTCAGACACTTAATAATTCCCTAGTGGTGTGGCCTTGGGCAAGCCACTTAACCTCATTGCCTTGCAAAAAAAAAGGTAAAAAAAAAAAACTCATCTTGTGACAATGCCCTCTCCTCCACAGAAGAAGAGTCCAACTTTAGCATAAATGAAAGAGTCAATAAATGAATTGGAAAATGAGCAAATAGCAACAACAAAGTAACTGACCACAAAAAGTTGTTATGGATCCAGGAAAGATTACGACAAACCCAGAAGAAGAAGACAAGGAAATTAAAGCAGTTGCATGAAAACCTCAAAGAAAAAAAATGTACAAAAAGAATTCCTAAGAGAGATTAAAAAGGATTAAATAAGAGAGATAGAAAAGAATTGGGGAAAGAAATGAGGGATTGAAGAAAATTATGAAAGGAAAACAATTTGGTTTAAAAGAAGCACAAAAAATCCTGAAGAAAATAAAACCTTAATAAACAGAATTAGTCAAATAGTTTTTAAAAAGGCACAAAAATCCACAAAAGAGATGAACTTCTTAAAAATCAGAACTAGCTAAAGGAAAAATTATATATAAAACTATAATGAAGAAAAGTCTTCCTCAAAAAATAAAATTAGTTAGAAATTAGAGTTGGGAAAGTTAATGACTTCATGAGATATTAAAAAACAGTAAAACTAAAGCAAAATAAAAGGACAGAAAAAATAGAATATGAAGCAATATGCTATCCAACTCAAGGAAAGAATTGGTAAATAAAAGTATACACATGTGTGTTAAAATGTACACATGTATGTATTTATAAACAGTTTGTGTGTGTGTGTGTGTGTGTGTGTGTGTTAAATAGTGGCCTTCACTAGTGCAAGATGGGGAGGGAGACAGTTTAAGACTCAAAATGGAATTCAAAAAATGCCCCACAAATGTTGAGGTGACCTATATGGAGAATTAATTGGAGAACACCCATGTGTTCCACGAAAAATAAAAGTATGTAAATATAGTGCATAATTTGAAGGATTAGACTCATTCAACATTAAAAAAAATACACAAAAGGAAACTAAAAAATCCAAAAGAGGAAATAGGAAAATTTTGTTACTTTGATTTTTAATATACATTTAAACTTTAGCTGCATCAAACAAGATCATTTTTAATATAAACCCCATTTTTGTTCCTATTTGTATATGCAATGTTTATAGTTGCTGAGTTTACGAAATTTATAAATTTACAATAACTAAAAGGAAAAAAGAAATCATATATAAATTAGTACTGTTCTCAATGTTTTATTATTAAAAATGGAAACAAGATGAAAGGTTAGTGCTTTTATACAACCTCAGAATTATTTAACTAAATAGTTCATAAAGTAAAAATTTACAGCCTTTACTCTGCATTGTTTCCAGCATATGCTATTTGGTGAAATTAAAAGCAGTCACTCGTAAGATTTTTAGAATTAGTTTACTTTAAAAAAATGTTTGGAAATAGTTGTCCTTTTTGTCGCATCTAAAGCAGGACAAAAAAGCCTACAAGAAAGAATTTTTTTAAAATTCCTGATACACAATTTAATATATTATATTGTTAATAATTCATTCAATTTGTCTTTTATTTTTAAATAAAAATTAATGATCGCTGAAGTCTATCACAGCTTCAAATCCAATGATTTCACGATCCACTGTTAAAAATAGAGAAGCAAAACAACAACAACAATAAAGAAAAATGCATAGGTACAACGGTCCTGAGAAGATTAAATATTTGATTTATTTCAGATGAAAAAATGATTCAGAATCATCATGAGTTTGGAAAATAAAAATTTAAATAATTATATAACTTTGGCTTGAAGAAATAAACAAAGGTGATCTGGGGATTGCAGAAGTAAACTAACAAAGAAATGGAGCAGATTTTACTCCTGAGATTTATTTGATGATATCTCCTGAAACAATAGAATTAGCAGATGAGGAAATACTAGTTAAATTAAGAGCTAATTTTCACATAATATTTTCATATACACATACATGTACATAAATATTAGAGATGGAAAGCTTGTCCCATGGATCAATAAAAGTGAATAATCTCTTCTTTGGGGAATATAATAATTATGTTTGATATTTTCATTAATATTCTCTCCTCTTTCAGATACCTTGAAAATGGAGACCTAAATAACTTAAAAATTGGGTTCTTTCTAACTTCTATTTCCTTTATATAGTCTTGATTCTTATATCAATCATATATACATAAATATGTATTTAAAAAGTTAATATATATAATATATGGGTGATAAAAACACATGTATGATATGACTGACAGAGACCTTGTTCTTTGTCAAATATACATATATATATATATATATAACTGTAATCAGCAGTTCTATTTCCACAGCTAATGACAGCACCCATGATTACCTCAAAGAACAATTCCATCATTCCTGAAAAATCTGTATAGTCCTGTAATATAGGTAATATTTCTGGGATTATTATCACACATGACTAGTATCAGATCCCAAAGCTCCCTTATGGTTTACCTGAATCAGAAATGTCAACTATAAAGCAATTATGCTTTCCACAGATCAATGATTAAAATGGTCTCAAGTTGCTAAGGAAAGTTTTTTTTCGTCAAAATTAAGATTCAAGGCTTTATGCCTCTCACCATGAAATGAAACCTTTGGAAAGTATTCTTTGCTACTGAACTTTAGCAGGTGTATTTTCATAATTTTGGAGCTTTTACATAAAATTGGATATAAACTCTCCCTCTAGATGCCAAGGCCAGGGAAATAATGTCATATACCATAAGGAACCTTCAGCTTTTTATCTTTGTACAATATTCATGTCTTGCCTTGTTTTGACAAATATATATTTATTTCAAAAAGATATCCAGGAATAAATGTATCATAGGTCCCTAAGAACCATAGCTCTTATTTGAAACTAGTCCAATCTTTACAAAAAGAAACTCTATATTTGGAAAAAGAGGCATTTTTCTGTCCCCACAGGACCTACCATTATATTTCAGTATTCTGTTTTATGCAATGACAAAATAACTTATTAATAAGTATATTTGAGTCCTTTGTGAATGACAATATATATATATATATATATATATATGAAATTGCAGTTGCAATTTGCATTAAGGCAACATAGAAATAATTTAGTAAAAAACTGATTAGTCAAAATGACTTTTTAAATTTAATAATTATGAAGTTTATTTTTACATATTTTCAAGTATCTACTAAATGCTCCATAAACCTGTTGTAAAACATTATAAATGACAATATATATAGAATTATTTGTACATTGATTAAGCTTGAAAGAATACATCACATAATAAATTCCTATGTAAAACAAATCTATTGATCACTCATTAAATATTAATTTTATATTTATCAATTTTTCTACCTATTAAAATTCTAGCAAAAACAGATGTTTCATTTTGGAGAAAACTATCACTTGAAGTAATGATTTTTACTTCATTAAGATTCATACATAGCTAAGATTGAAGGTCTTACTTTTTCTCCTTTTTTATCCAGATATTGGCATGTGTTTGGAAGAAAAGAACTGCTCTTCCATTTTGTTAGAAATATAGCCACAAAAAATGAAAAGAATGAGGTGAAAGGTGAAAGAAGGTGGAGAAATTGCAATTTGAACATGTAGTGTAATTTAAAAGTATTCAATTCTTCAACATGGAAAGTGTCTGTATTTGTTCTTGTTGCTGTTTTCCTATTAAGTTTACACATGACAAATCACTAAGAATAAAATGCTGATGGATGATTTAAACTAGCTTACCAGACAAATTCAAATGAATAAGCCCTGAAAGCTTGTATACCAGATTACTAAGGGATTTCATTTAAAGTCCTTTAGGAATCACGAGCTAGCATTTTTTTTTAATTGTTAATAATTTTGATCAAGTATTTGAAGACTAAAAAAGGAACAATACAATGGTGATGGGTAATTCTAAGAATAATTAGCTCATCAGACATTTTATTAAATATGCCTAGAAAAAACACTTGGTCAAATCATCAAAAAAATTACAATTAAAAAGCATCTGAAGACCAATGAGAGTATTATGATGGGGTGGACAGAAAGCAAATATTGAAGTCAAGCAAACATGAGCTCATCTCCTATGTGAGTTAAAATAGCTACTTACATTCTGATAAAGGAAACAAGGTAAAAATACAGCATACTTAATGAATATAAATATAAAATTAATATATATGTTCATGTGTAGTGTTTGTGGTGCCTGGGTTTGTGCCCATGAACACACACAAACACACACACAAACAAACACACACACACACACACACACACACACACACACAAACACATACATGCACTCCAAATAGTTAAATACAAAAGAAATTACAAGGAAGGGCATTCTCTCTAGGAATTGGGAGAAATCAGGAAAAATTCCATACAGGAGATACTACTTGAATTGCATTTTTAAGGAAGAGGAAAAACTCTTTGCTAGGTGAAAATGAAAAAGAAGTTGATTGTAGGAATGTGGGATTGCTAAAAGTAAAAGTATTTTAGGTAGGGCATCAAATGTGAGGAACCAGAAAGAAAGTCCATTGACTGGCTTGCAAAATAGTTGTGTGTACTGGATAGGGGAAGGTGATATCTAATGAAACTAGAAAGAGAGATTAAAAGCAGATTGTGTAGGGTTTAAAAGTTCAACAGAGCAGTTCATATATTTGCTAAAGGTAAAATTGTACCACCAGAGTTGACTGAGCAAGGAAGTCACAAGATCAGATCTTTACTTAAAGAAAATGACTATAACAGTAACATTTTGAACAGATTGGAATGGTGAGAAATGTGTGGCAGAAAACCAAAAGGAACCATTTTTTTCCAATAATTTGAGTGAGAGATAAGAAATGCCTGGACAAAGATGTGTGATTGCAATAAAAGGTTTAGCTTCAAGAAAAGTTTCAGAGGAAGGTTTTGTAAGATTTTATATTTAATTGGCTTTGTGAGATGAAAGTGAAAAAAACCAAAATAATGTCAGAATTATGAACTGGTAGGAAGGACAGCAGAATAGTGACCAAATAGGGAAATTTAGAAGAAAAACAGAAGGATTTGACAGTAAAAATAAGGAATTCATTTTTAATATATAGCTTGATATGAATATATATATATATATATATATATATGTAATATATGTTCCAATAGGCAATTGATGATTCCAGATTGAAATTCCAAAGAGAACATGTCTCTCATCTGTAGCTATTATTTATCTCCCTAGGGATACTTATGAGAGCTGATAACTTTCCCAAAAGAAATGTACAAAGAGAAACAAGGAGGGCCTAAAACAGAGCCTTAGGAAACAACTAAAATTAAGGTGCATGAACTAGAAAAGGAAAATGAATCAAACAAGTAGAGGAAAAAAAAAAGCAGTTGAAAGTATTGCCCCCAAACACCAGGATAGGAAAGAAAATACAAGATCTGCCCAGTAGGGTTAAATAAATCTTCAGTCTGGTTGAAAAGGATAAGAATTAGGAAAACATAACCATATCAGTCTATAACTAGGGGAGATCCCTGCTAATTTTGAAGGACTAAGAAGTTTATCAGAGGAGATAGGCTGTTTTTAAAGGAGAAAGAAAAGAGAGGTATTAAATTATAACATGAATAGATGTTAGATAAAGTGAACTTTTTTATTTTGCTTTTTGGTTTATTTATTTGTTTGTTTTGTTTATTGCAAGGCAATGGGGTTAAGTGGCTTGTCCAAGGCCACACAGCTAGGTAATTATTAAGCGTCTGAGACAGGATTTGAACTCAGGTACTCTTGACTCCAGGACCATTGTTCTATCCACTGCACCACCTAGCTGTCCCTATTTTGCTTTTTTAGATGATAGCTTGGTAGAGTGAATAAAAAAGGTTTTGGGGTTTTTTTTTTGGTTTTTATTGATATTTAATTTTTCAAATACATGTTATGACACTTTTTCTACTTTCATCCATATGCATATGTAAAGTTTTAAGCTACAAAATTTTCTTCTACCCTCCCTTCCCACCCTCCTCCCCTCAGTGGCAAACATTCAGGTTAATATTATACATGCACATTTTGTGTTAAACATGTTCACAGCTTAGTCATTTTCAGAATGAGGAATTAGGATTAAGGGAAAGAAATACAAAACAGATATTTTTGTAAAAATAAATCTAATATTCATCATATTCTGAAGGGTTTTATTTTGTTTTGTTTTGTTTTTCTTCCTCTGGATGGGGATAGCATTGTTGATAGCCAGTCTAATAGGGTTGACCTAGCTCTCTAAACTATTGAGAGCAACTGCTTCAGTCAGGGTTGATCATCTCACAATGATGTCGATAATGTGCACATTGTCCTCTTGGGCTTTCATCACTCATCATCAGATACTGTAATTCCTTCCATGTTTCTCTAGAGTCCTACCATTTATGGTTTCTTATAGAACAATAGGATTCCATAATATTAACATACCATAACTTGTTTAACCATTTCCCTCAAATTCCATCAAATTCACCATTACCTCAAATTCCAAATCTTTGCCACTACAAAAAACTGCTATGAATATTTTGGAACATATGGGACTTTTCCCATATTTTATGATTTCTTCTGGATATATGAATAGAATTGGAATTGCTGGGTCATAGAGGTATGAACAGTTCTATTGCTCTTTGGACATAGTTCCATATTGCTCTCCAGCATAGTTGAATCAGTTCACAATTTTACCAGCAATGCATTAATGTCCTAATCCTCCCACAACATCTCCAACACTGTCATTTTCTCTTTTTCTCATCTTAGTTAATCAGATAGGTTTGAGGTGATACCTCATGGTTGTTTTAATTTGGAAAATCTGGAAAGGTTGAAAAAATTATTGAAGATGCATCATGATAAATAAGATGGGAAGAGACAGAATTAAGGACACATATTGGTAATTTACTCCTTGAAAGAAGAGTCTTTTTTGGTATACACTAGGTTAAAGACAGAAAGTTTTGGAGAAGAGGTCAAACAGTTTGGAAAAGAAGATGATATTAGAAGAGGAAGCTCAAATAAACTTATTTCATTTATCTTAGTAAAGTAAGAAGTTGAAGATGTAGAACCAAGAGTATAAAGAAATTATATAAGAAATTATATAAGAAAAGTGACCCCAATTTTAGACCAAGTGGTAAAATAGAAATTTATAGACTTCACCAATAACTACCTGAAAAAGGCCCTACAATGAAAATTCCCAGATATATTATGGATAAATTTCAGAGTTCTGAGATAAAAAAAAATATTTAAAGCAGACAGAAAAATATTCATATACCATAAAACCACAGTCAGGATCACATATGACTTAGAAGCTGCAACCTTAAAATGACTAGAGGGATTGAAATATGATATTACAGAAGGCAAAGAAGATAATTACCAGTAAAACTAAGAATTATACTTCAGTGGAAAAAAAAGATATTTTAGAGGAATTTCAAACTTTTCTGATGAAAAGATCTATAGCTGAATAGGAAAAAAGTAAACAGGGAAGGCTAGGTGGTGCAGTGGATAGAGCACCAGCGTTGGAGTCAGGAGTACCTGGGTTCAAATCTGACTTCAGACACTTAATAATTACCTTGCCGTGTGGCCTTGGGCAAGCCACTTAACCCCATTGCCTTGAAAAATCTAAAAAAAAAAGTAAACAAAGTGAATAATGAATAAGAGACCAAATTAAGTTAATTGTCTACATTCCAATATGAGAAACTGACATAGAATTTTTAAAATTTTTATCATCATTATGGCTGTTGGAAGGACTCAACATAGATAGGAAACATGTGAGTTAGTTGATTAAATTAAGATGAGATTCTTAATGGATGAGTGAGGAAAGAAGGATGCACGAGATATGTGGAAAGGGAAAGGAAGAATGGGAGAAGATATCTCATATGAAGGGGAACATGAACACTTTTTACAATGAAGACTGAAATGATGACAGAACAGGCAATTCTTGAATCTCACATCTAAATTGGTTCATAGAGATAATACACACATGCATACCCAAACACACTCATTATTTACTTTCAGTATTATATATTGGTAAAAGCCACAACATGGACCACTTAAGCAGTCAAAACATGAAAAAAGCTTATTTCCTAGCAAAAGGTTCTATTGGTGAAAGACATAATGATAATAATAATAGTAATGATATGAAATTCCTATTAATGAAAGCCATGAACAATGTTAACCAAGATTAATGTATACCAAAAGAAATTACATGTCTCTGTTCAGTTCATAGCCTTGCATGCCCAGCCTCTAACACAAAAAGTACTGATGTTGTACTTAGGTGTCTGAGCCCAATGCTGAGCAGAGTAACTCAAAAATATCAGCCACAATAGCATACTTCAAAACTCCTCCTCCCTTTGTCCTATTTCTATAATTACATAGGAATATAAGCATACCACTTTGATTATTCAATTATGTAAATAATAAATCTGGAGCATCTTGGCCTCTTTCTTTGGATCGTATTGGACTCCTTGTTTAAGGGAAGTATTAAATATTCCAGAACAAGGGATTTTTCAGATAAACTGGGTATAGAAAAGTATTTTATGTAAAAAGGAAATAAGATATTAGGGAAAAAATATAAAAAGAAGAGCAGGAAAAAAAGAAGGCAGAGGTCAGAAGTAAAACATTCTCTAGAGGAGGGAAAGAAGAAAGAAAATATTGATGTAAAATTCTTATAAAATTTTATTAAAGGGGGTATAGCAAATTATTACTAGGATAATACAACATGATCAGGTAGGATTTATACCAGGTTGGCAGGGATGGTTCAATATTAGGAAAACACTCAACATAATTGAACATAACAATAACAACATGGGACATCATATGATTTCCTTAATAGTTGCTAGAAAAGTCTTTGACAAAATACAATGTTGGATAGGTTGTTGGGAGGATTTGGTCATTAATGCATTGTTGATGGTGCTGTGAATTAATTCAAACATTCTGTGAAGCAATATGGAACTATGCCAGAAGAACAACAAAACTAATCATACCCTTTGACCCCCCAAAACCACTACTAGGCCTTTATCCAAAAGAAATCATAAAAAAATGGGAAAAGTCCCACATGTTCCAAAATATTCATAGTAGTGCTTTTTGTAGAATAAAGGAATTGGAAATTGAGGGGATGTCCACCAATTGGGGAATAGCTAAACAACTTATAGGAATGTGATAGAGGTTCTATTGTTTTCTAAGAAACCATGAATGATCAGACTCTAGAGAAGCATGGACAGACTTACAGGAACTGATGCTGAGCAAAGGAAGCAGAACCAAGAAAGCATTGTGCACACAACATTATGAGTTGATTAACTTTGATAGATGCAGCTCCTATTAACTATTCAGAGAGCTAGGACAACCTTGAGAGACCTCATATGGACAATGCTAACCAGATCCAGACAAAGAAAAACAAAACAAAACAAAAAGCAACAAAGTCTGAATGAACACTATGCTCACTTATTAAAAATTTCTCTTGTTTTTTCTTTCTTATCTCAAGGTTTCCTTTCTTTTCCCTTAGTCCTAATTTCTCATACAGAAAATTACTAATCTGTAAATGTTAAACACAAATGTATTTTTCTTCAGCATACTGTTCACCGCAAAGGGGAGGTAGTTTGGAATGGAGGGTGGAAGGAAATTATATATCTTATAAATATGCATTTGTATGTGGATGAATGTTTTAAAACTTTCATGACATGTAATTGGAAAAATAAAATGAAACATCAATTGGAAAAAAAACTCAAATCTCTCTTCAATTGAGTTGCTTGTCTTCCTTTGTAAAACTATTTCACTCTTGAGGAACATCATCACCAAAATAACCTCTCACTACTTTTTATTCCTCTACAATACTTATCCCCTGTTTGCTTATCTTCTTGTGAAGCTAACCCACTATGGCAGAGTGTGATCACCTGCCCCCATGCCCTCCCTTAGTTCACATACATATGTAAGTAAATCATTTTATTCCTAATATTAAAAAAACATGAACTTTTTGTAGTAACCTAAGAATCTTTTGTACAAACTTGTGGACTTTTGCAGCAACTTGGGAATTAGTCTATGCCTTTTCTTACCATCCTGAATCAGAGAGACTGATGATTTCTTCAGCCAAAGTAAACACATATCTATCCTTAAAACTTCTTCCTCAAAGTCCATTCTCCCTCCTTCACAAATTTAATGACAAATTAAAAATTCTGAAAATCAAAGGAGATATTAATAAAGTTGAAAGCAAGAAAATTATTGAAGTAGTAATAAAAATTGGTTTTATGTAGGACTTCCAGCCAAGATGATGGAGAGAAGACAGGCACTGTGCTAGGGTCTCCTGGTTTCCCCTCAGAAATAATATGAAAAAAGCTCTTAACAGAAATATGATCCACAAAACCCAGAAAGAGAAGCTAGGAGAAGAACATCTATCAAAGGGTCTGTCTCCAGGGATGGTGGGTAAGCTGGGGCAGAGAGCCATAGAGCTAGCCAGGGAAGGGTGAGACTGGGACAAAACCAAGATCAGCAGTGGAGGCTTGACTATGGGAGCCAGAGTCCAAGACTAGAGTCTGTGGGAGCCAAAGTCCCAACAGGACTGGAGGGAGAGTTCTAGCATAGAGAGTTGCAGCATGTGTGTAGTGTGACTGGAGTATGGAATGCTACGAAGAATCCATTTCCTGGCAAAGCAACCTTTTCTTCTAGGGGAAAATATGAAAATATGAAAAAAATATGAAAATATGAAACTTTAATAAACTTTAATAAAATAGGAGATTTCCAACAATTCCTGATGAAAAGACCAGAGCTAAATAGAAAATTTGGACACCAAACAGGAGAGTCAAGAGACATTTGAAAAGGTTTTAAAAAAGGGTAAAGAAAAAAAAAAACTGCTATCCAGTAAAATGAAACTGGCTATATCCCTACCTGTGAGAAAAATTCTCATAACTTTCAGAGTTGTAACTCTATTAGAGATAACATACTTAGCCAGAAGTATGGACACTCATGACTTATCTGTGACTCTGATAGAATGATTTAAAAACAATATATCCTTTAAAGGGGGGGCAGTAGAGAGAGAGAGAGAGAGAGAGAGAGAGAGAGAGAGAGAGAGAGAGGAGGATGGAGGAGATTGAATGGGGTGAATCACATTAAACAAAAGGTAGAAAGGACATATTGCAATAGAGGGGAAGAGAGGAGGAGGTGAGAACTGCCTTACTTACTCTCATCAGATTAGGCCTAAAGTTAACACAGACACACACAGAGAGACAGACAGACAGACACACACACACACACACACACACACACACACACACACACAGAGTTAAGTTGACAAACTTACCTATCCTTTCAAGTATTAAAAGCTGAAGCAGGGAGGAAAAGAGGAGCTAATAGAAGGAAGTGGGGGAACAGGGAAAGGGCAATGAAAGGGAAGTGGGATTGGATACAAAGAGAAAAACACACTGAAGGCAGTGATATTCAGAAGAAAAATACTGGGGAATATGGATAAAGTGTAAAATGGGGAAATATAAACAGAGGGAAGCTAGCACAGAGGGCAATAAAGAATTAGTATCATTGAATGTGAATGGATGAACTCTCCAATAAAACATAAGCAAATAGTAAACTGGATTAAAAATTGGAATCCTACAATATAATGCTTATAAGAAACTCATTTAAAACAGAGAGATACATTCAGAGTAAAGGTAAAAGGTTGGAATAAATATATTTTGCTTCAGCTGAAGTGAAAAAAGCAGGGGTAGCAATTGTTATCTCAGACAAAACAGCTGCAAAAATAGATATCATTAAAAGAGATAAGGAAGGAAACTATATGCTCCTAGAAGGTAACTAAGACAATGAAGCAATTTCAATAATAACTATATATGCAACAAATGATATAGTATGAGTTACAAGAATATATAGACAGCATAATTCTACTGGTGGGAAACCTCAACATTCTGCTCTCTGATTTAGATAAATCTAACCCAAAAACAAACAAGAAGAAAATTAAGGAGGTAAATAGAATAATAAAAAACCTAGACATGATAGACCTTTGAAAAAAGCTGAGTGGGGATAGAAAGGATTATCCTTTTTTTTTTCTGCAGTACATGGCACTTACACAAAAATTGACCATGTACTGGGGCATAAAACCTAATAATCCAATGCAGGAAGGCAGAAATATTGAATACATCCTTCTCAGATCATAATGCAATAAAAATTACTTGCAATGATGGGGCAGGGAGAGATAGACCTAAAACTAATTAGAAACTAAATAACATTATTTTAAAGAATGAATAGATCAAACAACAAATTATAGAGAGAAATAATGATTTCATCCTATTTAATGACAATAATGAAACAACGTACCAAAACTTATTGGATGCTGCCAAGGGTTACATTATATTTTTAAATGCTTACATGAATAAATTGGAGGAAGAGGAACTCAATGAACTAAACATGCAATTAAAAAAATTAATGAACAATTTAAAAACCCCAATTAAATGCCAATTAGAAATTCTAAAAATTTAAGGAGAAAGTAATAAAATTAAAGGCAAGAAAACTATTGAATTAATAAGTAAAGCCAAGCATTGGTTTTATGAAAAAAAACTAATAATTTGATAAGTCTCTGGTTAGTTTAATTTATTTAATTATTTATTTTAAGGGTTTTTTTGCAAGGTAAATGGGGTTAAGTGGCTTGCCCAAGACCACACAACTAGGTAATTATTAAGTGTCTGAGACCAGATTTGAACCCAGGTACTCCTGACTCCAGAGCTTGTGCTTTATCCACTATGCCACCTAGCCACCCCTGGCTAATTTAATTTAAAAAAAGAAAGTAGAAAACCAAATTACCAGTATCATAAATGAAACAAAGTGAACTCATCACCAATGAGGAGGAAATTTAAGAAACAATGCAGAACTATTTTGCCCAACTGTATGCTAATAAATTTGATAATCTAAATGAAATGGATAAATATTTACAAAAATATAAGTTTCACAGGTTAAATGAAGAGGGAATTAAATACTTAAATAACCGTATCTCAGGAAAAAAATTCCACAAGCATTATTGAACTTCCTAAGAAAAAATCTGCAGAGCTAGATGGATTCACAAGTTAGTTCTATCAAACAATTAAGGAACAATTTGTTCCAATTCTATATAAGCTCTCTGGAAAAAGAGATGAGGACAGAACTCTTCCTAACTCTTTCTATAACACCAATATGATACTGATACCTAAACCAAGAAGAGTCAAAACAAGAACGAAAATTGTAGACCTATCTCCCTAATGAATATAGATGCAAAAATCTTAAATAAAATCTTTGTAAAGTGAATAAAGCAAGTTATCACTGGGATAATACACTATGACCAAGCAGGATTTATCTCAGGAAAGCAGGGTTGGTTCAATATTAGGAAAACTGTCCCTCTAATTAACTATGTCAATAAGAAGCTTGTGGAAATTTTATGGTTATCTCAATAGATGCTCAAAAAGCCCTTAATAAATATAACACCCATTCTTTTAAAAACATAAGAGAGCAAAGGAATAAGTGGATTGTTCCTCAGAATGATAAGCAGTATCTATCTGAATCCATCAACAAAGCATTATATGCAACAGAGATAAGGTAGAGGCATCACAAGTAAGATTAGGAGTGAAAAAAGAATGCCCCTTATCACCACTACTATTCAATATTGTGTTAGAAATGTTAGCTTCTTTGCAGCTAGGTGGCTCAGTGAATAGAGCACCATCCCTAGAGTCAGGAGTACCTGAGTTCAAATTCAGCCTCAGGCACTTAATAATTACCTAGCTGTGTGGCCTTGGGCAAGCCACTTGACCCCATTTGCCTTGCTAAAAAATAAAAATGTTAGCTTCAACAATAAAAGAAGAAAAAGAAATTGAAGGAATTTGAATTGGGAAAGAAGCAAAACTCACTCTTTGCAAATGACATGGTGATATACCTAGAGAATCCTAAAAAAACATCTAAAAAAATTACTAGAAACAAATAACAACCTTAGCAAATTTGCAGAATATAAAATAAACCCTCATAAATCTTCAGCATTTCTATATATTACTAGCAAGATATAGTAACAAAAGGTAGAAAGAGAAATTGCATTCAAAAAACTGCAGACAGTATAAAATATTTTGGAGTCTGCCTGCCACGGCATACTCAGAAACTCTCTGAACCAACTACAAAACACTTCTATCACAAATAAAATCAGATTTAAAAAATTCGGCAAACATCAACTGCTCATGGATAGGCTGAGTTAATATAATAAAGATGACATTTCTACCTAAATTAAATTAGCTTTTTAGTGCCATTTCAATCAAACTTCCAAAAATAGAAAAAAATAATAACTAAATTCATATGGGAAAAAGGTCAAGCATACCGAGGGCTTTAATGAAAAAGATGCAAAAGAAGGTGGCTTAGCCCTACCAGATCTAAAGTTATATTATAAAGCATACCATCAAAACTGTCTTGCATTGGCTAAGAAATAGTGATGGATCAATGGAATAGTTGGGGTGCAACAGCAGGAAATGGTTATAGTAATCAGCAGTTTGATAAACCCAAATAGTCTAGCTTTGGGGATAAAAACTCTCTCTTTGAAAAAACTGTTGGGAAAAATTGGAAGTTAGTATGGTACAAAATTGGATTAGACCAACACCTCACACCCTAAACCAATATCAAAATGAATATAGAATTTAGCCATAGACAATATTATAAGCAAACTAAGATATCAAGGAATAGTTTCTCTATCAGATCTATGGAAAGGGAAGCAGTTTATGACCAAGGAAGGGATGTAGAACATTATTAAAAACAAACTAGATAATTTTGATTACATTGAATTAAAAAAGCTTTTGCAAAGAAAACTCACTGTAAACAAGATTAAAAAATGTAGTAAATTGAGAAACAATTTTTAGAATTTATATTTCTGAAAAGGACTCATTTCTCAAATATATAAAGAACTGAGTCAAATTTATAAAAAAAAAACCATGCCATTCCCCAATTGACAAATAGTCAAAGGATATGCAAAGCAATTTACAGATGAGGAAATCAAAGATATCCCTAGACATATGAAAAATTGTTCTAAATCATTACTTATTAGAGAAATGCAAATAAAGTATCTCTGAGGTACCACCTCATACCTGTCAGACTGGCCAATATGACCAGTAAGGACAATGATCAAAGTTGGAAGAAATGTGGGAAATCTGTGACAAGAATGCATTGTTAGTGGAGCTGTGGACTCATCCAAACTTTCTGGAGAGCAATTTGGAAATATGCCCAAAAGGCAATAAAAATATGCATACCTTTTGATCCAGCAATACCCTGAAGAGATCATGAAAAAGGGTAAAAACATCACTTGTACAAAAATATTCATAGCAGCTCTGTTTGTGGTGGCAAAGAATTGAAAATTGAGTGAATGTTCATTAATTGGGGAATGGCTGAACAAATTGTGCTTATGTGTAAGTTATGGAACACTATTGTTCTATTAGAAAACCTAAGGGGTGGGACTTCAGAGAAGCCTGGAGGGATTTGTATGAACTGATGCTTAGCAAGCTGAGCAGAACAAGCAGAATATTGTATACTAACATAGCAACATGGGCTTGATGATCAATCTTAATGGACTAGCTCATTTCATAACTGCAAAAGTCAGGGACAATTTTGGGGTGTCTGCAATGAATAATACTGTCTGTATCCAGAAAAAGAAATTCTGGAGCTTGAACAAAGACCAAAGACCTTTAATAAAAAAAAACGCATTATTACATTATTTAATTTTGCTATATTTTATATTTTATTTTTTCCTTAAAGATATGATTTCTCTCTCAACACATTCAATTTAGATCAATGTTTAGCATGGAAACAATGTAAAGGCTAACTGCTTTCTGTCAGGGGTAGGGGAAGGGAAATGAGATTAGGAGAAAATTTGTAAAATTCAAAAATAAATTTCAAAAAATTTAAAAATTGTTTTCATGAAAAAGATAAATAGATAAAACTTTGGTTAATTTCATTTAAAAAAGAAAACTAGGGGAGGCTAGTGGATAGAGCACAGGCCCTAGAGTCAGGAGTGAGTTCAAATGTGACCTCAGACACTTAATAATTACCCAGCTGTGTGACCTTGGGCAAGTCACTTAACCCCATTGCATTGCCAAAAAAAAAGAAAACCAAACTATTGAATCAAAACCTGAAAAAGGTGAATTCACCACAATGAAGAGCTATTTTGTTCACCTAAATACCAGTAAATCTAACACTAGTAATGAAATGTATAAATATTTGTATAAATACAAATTGTTCATATAAGCAGGAGAAAGTAAAATACTTAAATATTCCAATTTTAGAAAAAAGCAAATTGAACAAGCAATCAATGAACTCCTTAAGAAAAAAAAATCTTCAAAGTTAGATGGATTTCCAAGATAAAGAAAAATTTATTGCAATACTATGCTCCAATAATACCCTCCCCAAGAGTGGACTGACCTCCCTAAAGGAGACAGACAGGTCAACTGAGGAAAGGTAAGCTTTTAAAGGGGCAGGAAGATGAGCTAATTAAGAATATGTCGATGGAAAGACAATTACTCAGAGAGTAGAGATGAAATAATTAGTTACATGTATATGAAAGGGTGCAAGTTCAAAGACATAATCCTTTCAGGCTAGGCTAATGGTGCCATTGTTTTGGTGATAAGGCCTGGGGAGGGGGGGGAGGTACTTAACCTAGTCCTTGCCAGGATAAAAACAAAGTTTTTCACTATAGAGTCATTGATCTGATGGATAGTTTCCACAGTGGGATTTCTCTTTAATATTTCCTCTACTTCAAAACCAATGCAATTATATTTTATAGCATCATCTCTTTGATGTCCTTGTCCTCTTCCAGAGAGGGGAAGACAAACAACAGCCCATTATTCCAGGAACACATCTTAATACAAGTAAAATAAAGCTCAATTTTATTTTTATGTAATTAATTGCTTTTTAATTCATACCTATTTAATTTTAAGGTTCTGTTTTTACAAAATAAACCCATTATTTCATATCAGTCACATAAAATGTGAAAGTTCTGGAGAACTTTCATGAATTATTTCTAATTACTTTATTTCTTATGGGAAAAATTATTCATTACTCAGCAGTTTTATGAATTAACTATGGGGGTTCAGACACCCCTCTGCTAATCTGCTGTTTGATAAACCTAAAGTCACCAACTTCTGGCATAAGAACTCATCATTTGACAAATGGAAAAATGGAAAACTAGAAAATAATAATGGTATAAACTAGTCATAGACTAACATCTCCCCTAATGGAAAGATATGGTCAACATGGGCACATGATTTAGATATAAAGAGCAAGGAATCATGTACCTGTCAGATTTATGGAGAGAAGAATAATTTACGACCAAAGAAGAGATGGAGAACATTTACACAAACAAAACCAATTCAATCAAGATTTGGAAAAAACCCAGAAAACTGAGAAGCAATTTTTATAGTCTGTTTCTGTTAAAGGTTTCATTTATAAAATATATAGAGAACTGAGTAAAATTTATAAAAATACAAATCATTCCCTATTTGATAAATGGTAAAAGACAATGATCAGGCAACTTTCTGATGCAATTAAAGCTATCTATAGTCATATGAAAAAATACTCAAAGGAACTATTAATTAGAGAATTGTAAATTAAAACAACTCTGAAGTAGCACTTCACATCTATCATATTGGTTAGAAAAAGGAAATGATAGGGGTTGGATGGAAAACTGGGACACTAATGCACTGATGTGAATTGATCCAATGATTCCTTAGAGCATTTTGGAACAATGCACAAGTAGTAATAAAGCTGTACATGACTTTTGATCCACAACTATATTTATATCCAAAAGATATCACACAAAAAAAAAAGAAAAAGACCCTTTATATCCCTGAATATTCATAGTCGTTCTTTTTGAAGTGGAAAAGAATTGGAAATTGAGGTGATGCACATCAATAGAGAAGTGACTGAACAGGTTATATTATATGAATACAATGGAATATTATTGTTCTAAGAGAAGAGAAGGCAGATTTCACAAAAACCTGGAAAGACTTATATGAACTGACTCTAAGTAAAGCAAGCAGAACTAAAACATTGTATACCTTAATGGTAATAATGTGCCATGATCAATTATGATAGACATGATTCTTGTCAGCAATGCAATTATCAAAGATAATTTTAAAAGAACTGCAATGAAAAATGCCATTCATATCCAGAGAAAGTGCTATGGAGGGGTGGAGCCAAGATGGTGACAATAAAGAATCGAGTCTTAGGAGCTCTCTGATAAAACTCATAAGCTAAGGACTCTAACTAAACTTTCCAGAGACAGAACCCACAGAGGGACCCAATGAGGCAGTTCTCTACTCAAGGTAACCTGGAAAAGAGCAGAAAGGCTCTGCTTCCCGGGGTCGGAGGGGCAGCCTGCCAGAGGGGTGGCCCACTGGAGCGAGAGAACCTCAGCCTCCTGGAGGCAGCCGCGGCTCACAGCAGCAGGGCAGTCTCCTGAGCTGCACCCCAGGGAGCACTGGGCACAAAGTGGGGGAACAGCGGGGGACCTCTGCCAGAGCGAGCACTTGGAGCCCAGCCTTCAGGGCACACAGCAAGCAATGTGGTCTTTCTGCAGCCCTGATCCAGGAACAGAAGCAGGCGGAGCTGGTAAGCAGGAGCCCCCAGGGCATGAGCCCATTGAACCTAGGGAGGGGAGTGAAGAGAGAGAGACTGCAGAGCTCTGTCCTCAGCCCCAGGAACAGGACTCTGGGGCTCTGACCACATTCAGATCCTGATTGCAGTCTAGGCCCCCCAAGTAGTGCAGCAGGGCCCCCCCCATCTCAGCCCGGTGGCAGAGTGGGGCACATATGGTCATTCACAGACCAGGAGGGAGGACAGAGCCTCACACACTGAGACCCTTGTGGGAGTGTCCCAAAAGATCAGAAAGCACCCCAAAACAGACGCAGGCTGGGAAAAATGAACAAGCAGAGAAAAAATAGGAACACAATTGAGAAATACTTTGCAAATGAGCCCAAGAAAGATCAAAACACTCAGTCTGAAGATGAGGAAGCACAAGCTCCAGCATCTAAAGACTCCAAGAAAAACACAAATTGGGTTCAGGCTATGACAGAGATTAAAAAAGACTGAAAATCAAATGAGGGAGTTAGAAGAAAAACTGGGAAAAGAAATGAGAGAGATGCAGGAAAAACATGAAAATGAAGTCAGCAGCCTAGTCAAGGAAATCAAAAAAAAAAAAAATGCTGAAGAAAATAGCATGCTAAAAACCAGCTTAGGTCAAATGGATAAAACAGTTCAAAAAGTTATGGAGGAGAAGAATGCTTTAAAAAGCAGAATGGGCCAGATGGAAAAAGAGATAAGAAAACTCTCTGAGGAGAACAAATCCTTCAGACAAAGAACAGGATTCAGGGAGATTGATGAATTTGCCAGAAATCAGGAATCAATACTTCAAAACCAAAAAAATGAAAAATTAGAAGAAAATGTGAAGTATCTCATTGAAAAAACAACTGATATGGAAAACAGACTTAGGAAAGATAATTTAAAAATTATTGGAATACCTGAAAGTCATGATCAGGAAAAGAGCCTTGACATCATTTTCAAAGAATTACTACCGAAAAATTGCCCTGATATCCTAGAAGCAGAGGGCAAAATAGAAATGGAGAGAATCCACCGATCTCCCCAAGAAAGAGATCCCAAAAAATCAACCCCTAGGAATATTATAGCCAAGTTCCAGAACTCCCAAGTCAAGGAGAAAATATGACAAGCAGCCAGAAGGACACAATTCAAATACCATGGAGCTGCAGTCAGGATCACACAGGACTTAGCAGCAACTACATTGGAAGCTTGTAGGGCTTGGAATAGAATATACCGGAAGGCAAAAGAGCTTGGAATGCAACCGAGAATCAACTACCCAGCAAGGCTGAATATCCTCTTCCAGGGAAAAAGATGGACTTTCAATGAACCAGGGGAATTTCAAATGTTCCTTTTGGAATGGCCAGAGCTGAACAGAAGGTTTGATCTTCAGATACAGGACTCGGGTGAAGCATAGACATTGGAGGAGAAGGGGAAAATATGAGGGACTTAATGATGATGAACTGCATGTATTCCTGTATAGAAAAATGACACTGATAATACTCATATGAACCTTCTCAGCTAATAGAGCAGGTAGAGGGAGCTTTTATAGTTGAAGCACAGGAGAAAGCTGAATTCGAAGATAAAATATGGTGTAAAAATGGAGTTAATAGAAAAAAAGGGAAATGTAATGGGAGAAAGAAAAAGGAGAGGGGGAATAGGCCAAGATATTTCATATAATAAGACTTTTCTTTATTATAATGAGCTATTGCAATGATATGAAAGGGGGAAGGCAAGGGGGAATGAGGGAAACTTCGCTCTCATCAGAGGTGGCTAGGAGAGGAAACAGCATATATACTTAGTGGGGTATAGGCATTCGGAGTAAGGAGAGGGGGCGACAGGGGGAAGGGGGGGAATGTGAATGATGGAGGACAGGATGGACCATGGGGGGAGAGTGTTCAGATATAACACATTTTCTTTTTTATTTATTGCTAGGAGCTGGGATTGGATGGCCTGTCCAGGACCACAGGGCCAGGTAGATTCTGGGCCTAAGGGGCGCTATGGGGACTCAGGGCTTCTTGGCCCCAGGGCCAGGGATCTGTCTGCTGTGCCACTCAGCTACCCTACAGCAGAGTCAGAGTGAAAGGAGAGAAAATATAGTACATGGTAGTGGAGAAATACCAAAGGAGGGAGTTGTGATCAGCAATGGCAACGTTGGAAAAATATGGAAGTAACTTTGCCATGGACTAATCATAAAGAATGTGATCCACATACAACAGAGTTATTGGTGTTAGCCCAAACACTGAAGCACATTTTTTAATATTATTATTATTTTTTGGGGGGGTGCAGGGCAAATGGGACTGGGTGGCCTGCCTGGGGCCACATAGCAGGGTGATCCTTGGGTGTCTGAGACTGGATTGGGACCCAGGTGCTCCTGGCTCAAGGGCCAATGCTCTGTCCACCATCCAGCCACCCCTACTATTATTTGTTTCTGCAGGGCAGTGGGGATCGGGTGGCTTGCATGTCACACGGCTGGGGGGGTGATTGTTGGGTGTATGGGCCGGATGTGGGCTCGGGTGCTCTTGGTTCCAGGGCTGGTGCTCCATTCATTGCGCCACCTGGCCATACCTACAATTATTACTATTTTTTTTTAATTTCAATTTTTTTTCTCTCCCCTTTACTTTATCACTGAAGCAAGTCTATATTTATGGGGGGAGGGGGTATCTTGTTTATTCTTAAACAAGAACATTTTACTAATGTAAAAATAACATTAATTGTACAAAATGAGAATAAATATTAAATTAAAAAAAGAAAAAAGAAAGTGCTATGGATTATGAATGCAAATTAAAACATGCTAATATGAGAATACATGTAGCACCATTGTACATATATAACCCATATCAGATTACTTGCTATATTGTAGGGTGGGGGAGGGAGAATACTTTACAAAAATGTATGTTAAAGTTATCTTTACATAAAATTCAAAAAAATAAATAAAAATATTTAAAAATACAAAGATATTGGAGTGATTTGTTATTCGCCTTTCTAGTTCATTTTACAGATGAAGAAATGGACAAATAAAGTTAAGTAACTTATCTAGAGTCACAGTTAGTAAGTGTCTGAAAACAATTTTGAACCCACCAAAAGAACTGATTAAAAGAAGCAGGGAAATTGCATCGTGCTAAAAAAAGTACCATAGACAAGGAAATAGTAATCCTAAATATATATAACAAATGGTCTAGCAACTGAATTTTGTAAGGAAAAGTTAAATGAATTATAGGAGATGATTGAATAGAAATCTATACTAGCCAGGGACTTCAACTTTCTCTTCTCAGGGTTAGACAAATCTAACTATAAAATAAATAATAAAAAAAAAGAAATTAGTGGTTGAATAGAATTTTAGAATAATTAAATAAGTTTAACTCTCTGTAGAAAATTGAATAAAAATAGAAAAAAATAACCTTTTCTCAATATATTTGACATCTTTACAAAAATTAAACTTGAAATAAGGCATATAAAACTTCAAAAACAAATGCAGAAAAGTAGAAATATTTAATGCACCCTTTTCAGACTAAAGACAGGGAAACAACCCCCACTCCAGGGAAATATCAGGGTTTTTTGAGGTGGAAAAACTCATTATTCCGATTCAGGGAGTTAAGAAAGGCTTAGATTTTAATTTACAGATTATACAAAAGGTTCACAGGTTGCTATAAAATGTTCACAAGTTACTAAAAGTTCACAAAGAATAATAGCAAAGATCTCTAAAAAAGGAAAAGGGAAAGTAACAGCTATGAGATTTGACAGGGCTTAGATCCACTTGAATACAGCATGGAGGAGGAAGTTTGCAAATTTTTATAAGGACTCTAGCCCACCTTCTGTGAAGGAAAGAGTTAGGAAAGGTGGTCAAGGAGTGAATCACTTGAATGTGACTGGAGTCAGGTATCCACCATGAAGCTTAAGAGCCAGGAACATGGAGGAGGGGTAGGGGGAATGGTCTGAGGTTGCTTTCTTTCATCTTGGTGAATTTATATCTGAGAAGAACATTAAATTGAATTATGACAAGGGAGTCAGAGGTAGTCAGAGGTACACAGAAAATATCACACAAGCATAGATTATAATGCTTAGTTTCATAGGAAAGACTTGACAAATATTTCTCCTTCAACAAGTCCATAACACAGTAATAAAAAATCATTTCTATTGCATCACTTGCACTTCTTAGTGTATCCCTCTCTCTCCCTGTTTTTATAAGCATACACTTACAAATGAGTTTTAAAGGAGAGAAATTAGGAAAAGGAGCCACCACATTGAAAAATTCCCACCTCTGCAAACTACATGGTACGATGATTTCCAATATCACTTATTTGGCAAAAACTTGATCAATAAATTTCACCAAATTTAGTTTAATTATTTTGTTGTTTTTCTCTTCTACTTTTCATTCCTACTACTTGATCTGGGACTACTCCCTCAAACTCCAGTAGCCCTAACCAGCTGGATCCTCAGAGTATGTCTGTTACATTCAAGGCATTATTGTTATACCTAAAGAAAAGGGAGAATCTTTTATCTGGCTGTAATTTATAAATTCCCACTACTGTGCTTCCTTCCCTGAATCAGTTGATATTAGTCAGGCAGACTCCATTAACATTGAGAAACAGGTACTTCCCAAAATGTTATATTAAAAATAGTTGATATAAAAATTCTGTCCCTCAAAAAAAATGGTGTCATTGAATGCACTCCCACTAACACACACACATAGTCCAGGGGAAATTCGATGCAAACCTGGAGCATGTTCAGCAAATGGATAACTCTTGAATCCTAGAAATACTTTTTGCTAGAACCCTCAAGATCCTATGCTTGTGGTTATAGTAAAATTTTTATTATACTTTTTGTAGAACCTTGAATATTTTTTTGGTACATTACTGACTTTACCAACAGACACTTCCATCAGTTGGACTAGTGAACTAATTGGAAGACTGAAAACTCAAAATCCTACTGACCTTTGAAATTTACAAGGTATACCTATGGTCAAAGTGGGATGGAGGAGACTCATCCAAAAAATGAATTCTAGGACTCTCTTCTTTCTCCCAATTGATTTTCCCCCCACAAAGTTCCCAAGAATACTTTACTATATATTTGGCTGAATCCTCCTTCTTTGCTACAATTCAGTCCAACTTTTACTTTATTCTTTTACTAGTTACCTCCATTTATAGATTATATTCAACCTCTCTCTTGAAGTCCCTAATTCATTCTATCTTCTACTAGAAACTCATCATTAAACTATTTCAGTAAGCTCACTGATTTAAAAATAGACTTCAGGAGATAAGGCTTGCCATGACTTGATTACCAGGATTACACCTGTTTGATCAAAGGATATAGATAGATGGTTTTCTTTATCAATTTTTTGAGAAGAATTTTTGTAAGTAAACATTAACTTTCCTTTAAAACTTAGATATAATTACCCTATAAAATCATTGAGATGAGTTCCCTGTCACAGAGATTTTTTTTTGCATTTCTTTTGCAACTATTTCAATTTCCTTTTCTGGGAATTGGATTGTCTTAGATCTCAATAATATAGGTTCTGCTTAGATAGGCATCTGACGTTTTTGTAGATAATCTTTCATTAATGGCTTCACATTAGACCTAATGTTTACAGAATTGACTTGAATAAGATCCAGCAAAGGAGATTATGTAGGGTCCAATCTGGTAGGAGGAAATGCAGGATAAAGTAGATATATTTCATTATATTTATGCAGAACAATGTGATTTACTATTTCCCAATCGATAGGAATCTAGTTTATTTCTATTATCTGATCCATACAAAATGTTTCTATTAATATCTTAGTATTTATGCAAAATATATTATTTTCATTAGCCTCCTATTCTAGCAGTGTAAGCATTGAACAAAAAGAGTATATAAACAATCTCTTTATTTCCATATTTCTAAATTGGTTCCTGGAATTGGCATATTGATTTATATCGCTACAAACAATCCACTAGTCTGCTTATCTTCCTACAACAACTCAAACACTAATCATTTTCTTTTTCTATTTTATTAGCAATTGTCAGGATGTGAAGTGAAACTCTAAGATTTTTTTAAAAATCATATCTCTCTTATTATTAGTAACTTGGAGCATTGTTGATTATGATTGATAATAGAATACAATTGTTCTGAGAAATATATTTTAAATCTTTCTCCATCTATTGTGAAACAGTTTGAATTGTGTCCATATATGTGCTTATATGTACATAGATAGTATGAATTATCTACATATAGTCAATCATACACATATCTATATATGATATTTAACTATTATATGAGAAATATAATTCAAAACATCAAAATTTTTTATAATCTCATTTCTTTATCCAGATGCCTTCATTGGTTTTGTCAAGGTTTTTTGAATTTTATGTAATCAGGATGAAATGTTTCATCTTTTGTTTTGCCTATTTCCATTATGTGGGTAAAAGTTTTGGTGATTCTAATATATAAATAGGATATTTAGTTAATAATATACTTTTCCAATTTTATTTATGATAGTCTAAGAAATATTTTCCTCTTAGAACATTACTCACATTCCACAAATTTTTGCCTCACGATTTTCATTGTCTTTCACATAGTTACCAATTGTTTCTTTTAGTTTTCTATTGTTTCACATAGTTACTTATTGATTTGTCCTTTGATCTCATAATTTTAAGCCTCCATTTAGGGCTTTGTCATTTTCTCCTACATAATAATAGGTTAATTAAGATTTTTGTGTGCTTTGGTTTGTAAAAGATATGCAGTTAAACTTTTTTACATGTTTAAATTGCTCTGTAGTCTAATACATATCTATTTTGATTAAATTTTAACTGAATATTTGTCTTTATGTTATAATTAAAGAGAAATGCAAATTAAAGCAATTCTGAGACTACTTCAGAATTATCACAATGGAAAATATGATTATAAAAGAAAATGATAAATGGATGAGTTGTTCTAAAATAGGCATCTTTATCCTTTATTCTTTGATCTTTGAATAGGTACATTTTAGATATCAATGCACACTTATGTGCATAATATTGCTATGCTTGTCCAATAATAACAATAATGTTTGTTCTCATTTTTGAAGACAACCACAATATCAGGGAGGTAATGCCATGATAAGCACATGAATTGAATCTGAGTGAGGGAATGCTGTGCTAAGCTACCAACCTCACTTTCTCCTCCAGAACCTTCTGGGTCCAGGGGCCGGATAAGAATTAGGATGACTGGAGATGGCATACAGGGCAAATCAGGGATAAGTGAGTTGCCTAAGGTCACACTACCAGTAAGAGTCAAATATTTGAGCCTAGATTTGAATTCCTTTCTCCTGACTCCACTGCACCACCACCAGCAGGTCCAATGTTATTACTAGTAGACCTACATCCCATAAAGCAGAAAAGAGGATAAGTTTCTTTTTTTTTTTTTTTAGGTTTTTTGCAAGGCAAATGGGGTTAAGTGGCTTGCCCAAGGCCACACAGCTAGGTAATTATTAAGTGTCTGAGACTGGATTTGAACCCAGGTACTCCTGACTCCAAGGCCGGTGCTTTATCCTCTACACCACCTAGCCGCCCCGGAAAAGTTTCTTTTAACCAGTGAAATTATTTATAGCAGTCCTTTCTTTTGCGACAAAAGTACAAGGTAATAGGAAATCTTTGAATAAGAACTAAGCAAGTTGTAACCTATGAATGTGATGAAATATTATAGTGCTTCAAGAAGACATGGATTTATATGAATATGAAATAATACAAAGTGAAGCTTAAGGAACATGATGAACAAAATTAAAAAATAAATAAAAGAATGAAACAAGTAGAGCTATGAAAATGATTTATATAAAAACAAAAACAGTATAAAAGCAAACTTTGAAAGCAGAAAGAACATGATGAATAAACTGAAATGATTCTTAAGGACTGGAATCACTCTTAAGGTGTAATGGATTTGGAAGATATAATGAGATATATGTATATATATATATATATATATATATATATATATACACATACATATATATATATATATATGTATATGTATATATTTGCAATAAGAGACTCTTTTTTGCCCAAACTTGTATATTTTCTAGAAGAGACTTCTATTTCTTTCCTTTTCTTTTTCCAATGGATTGTAGGTTGAAACTGATTTTGATTATAGATATACAGGTATGATATATTTGTTAACTATGACATATAATATATAGCACACACATACACATATATCATATGTAACAAAATATAGTAAACACTATAACATGAACTTTTAGACAGTCTCAATATAATTATATTTATCCAACTGTCTTACTTTGTTACAGATACTTCTCCCCATAATTTGTTGAGAAATATGTTTACTATTCAGTTTTCCTACTGAGAAGAGTTGTCTTTTAGTGTTATATCTTCCAACAGATAGTTTAGTTTTGCATTTTATCTTTTCATTTATATTTCTGCTAATTTTACTCCATCCTGAGAGGCAAAAAATAAATAGTTTGCTACTGTTGGTGGAAGACTGGTGTCTTCATTTAAAATTGAGAGCTGGCAAAAACTAATGAATTCACATTATTACACAAACCTACTAAGTTTACAGATTAAAACTTTTCTCCTGGAGTAAGCCACTTGAAGACAGTTTGAATAACAAGGGTTAGGCGAAGTGCCTGAAGGAGAGAAAGTGAAAAGGGAAGCAGCTGGAGAGATGGCTGAGCTGAGATGAGAGGGAAAGGATAAGCCATAAGGGATGGCTTAGACTCAAGGAGTCTGACCACATGGCCTAGAGGCCCAGGTTGGGAGCACATGGTGCTAGTTTAGAAAGAGAAAGAGAGAAATAGTCATCCTTCCAGGGAAGAAGTAGGGAGAAGAAGAAGGACTTCTCTTATGGGTCCCTGACTTAAATAAAAAATAGGTTGGATGGGGAGTGGTCCAGCACCTGACTCCAGGTATTCTCCACCATGCAAGTTATGTGCTTGTCTTTCCTGTCCCAAAGTACATGACTTTTACATACAATACCCTATTTTCTGTGGAAGATGCTTATCATGCCTATGTAAGCTTGACCCAACAATGACAGCATGGGGAAGGTCAGGTAAAAACTGGAAGCCAGAAACTTGAGGAGAGGGAATGAGTTGAGATTGCTCCCATCTTTGTGAATCTACATCTAACACTTTGAACAACAGTATTCAATTTACATCTGACCAGATTCTATGTAACTGAGGGAACCTTCAGACAGGCATAGATAACAGATATTTCTCCTACATATGAATATTTCTCCTTCCATATATTTCCCCATCAGACAGAATTTAATGGGGTAAAAAAATTACAAAATTTTCTTCCACTCACATCTCTTATGACCATAACACCCTGCATCACTACTATTTTCATGTAACTATCAATATTTTTTATAATTCCTTAATATTTCCTTTTTGAATGTTGTCATTTTCTGCTATACATGTTTAATATGTCTATCCATTCATTAAAGGATAACACAAATTCCTTATTATCTCAACTGATACTATTTATTATTGTATGGATTTATAGTTGTTGTATTGAATGCTCAGAGAATCTGCCTTTATGGATTTATCTGCTATATAAGAAATATTGTCCTAGACTTTGACATTGCTTCTATGTTTGCTGAATATGGATTTCTTGTATGTAACAGGAAAAATAAGAGTTTGTTCTTATCTATTATGCTTCTCTTTTTTATTTTAATAGATTGTTTAGTCTCTAATTTTATTTAATTGATTAAATTTCATTTTAATACCATTTTTCTAGTAATGACCCTCTTCTTTATTGAGTGGAAATATTAACAAAATTCTACTTCTAAATGTGCATATTTAATTATTTAAAGTGGGCAAAATTGTCCTGTGTCACTAATTATCTTGACCCATTTTGACTTATGCTTCAAAATGATCAGTCTTATAATAATTGTCAATGCCATATCATCTTTCAGGTCCACATATTGTTTGGGTTGTAGTTTGACG
Organism: Macrotis lagotis; assembly: GCF_037893015.1. Classification (NCBI taxonomy): domain Eukaryota; kingdom Metazoa; phylum Chordata; class Mammalia; order Peramelemorphia; family Peramelidae; genus Macrotis; species Macrotis lagotis. The sequence continues at coordinate 522,703,363 of NC_133658.1, forward strand.
TATAGTGATAAACAAAATTTAAAACCAGAAATGTAGATGGAAGGAGAAGAGCACACACTTTTAAATTACATTCCCACTGTTAATATACTCTCTATTTAAATCCAGACAATTAACTAAACAATAAATTTACCCCTGTTTTTATTGTTTGCTGATTTGCAAGGTGTAAATGCTCACACTGAAAATTAAATAATTTATTCCCAAGAATTAATTTGAGTTAGTTCTAGCACACCCCAGGTGCCAGTAAAGAAAAGCAGGAACTCACACATCCCCTTCCATAGGATAGCATGCTACCCAAGTAGACAAAATCAAGTGTTAAAAAGGTAGCATCCATTTTTCCTCAGCTTATGTTCAACATGGGGATAATCTATTATGTTGTAGTCACACAATCCCTCCAATAAGGAAATGCCCTTCAGTGAGAACATCCTTCCCAGGATTGGTTGATACTCTTTCCTTCTAATCCCCTAGAGCAGGGTTGTCCAACCTGCTACAGGACACAACAGCCCTCTGGGGCCTTTCATGGGGTCCAGTTGCATTTGTTGTGTGCTCAGTTGTTGTTATGGCACATATTGAATTCATGAATGGATATTAAATTCTGAATGGACCCCTTGAGAATTTATATTGCCACTATGCATCCCAGAAGAGCTTTAAAAAGAGATACTCTGATCCAGAAATTCCATACTTCCCTTTTTCTGACTCTTTCCCTCCTATATGGCTTTAAGAATTATGTTCCATTCACTTTTTTTTTGCAAGGCAAATGGGGTTAAGTGGCTTGCCCAAGGCCACACAGCTAGGTAATTATTAAGTGTCTGAGACCGGATTTGAACCCAGGTACTCCTGACTCCAGGGCCGGTGCTTTATCCCCTAAGCCACCTAGCCACCCCCCCATTCACTTTTGAATATGTACTTGGGTACCTTCTATTTATCTTTCTTACAATATTCAAATTCATCTCACAAATACAGAGATTTACTTAAAAAGTAGTTGGGGAAATGATTACATTTTGCTTTAGTTCTGTTACTCTACTTTAATTGTTTTTTTTAATCTTTCATATACTGATCCTTTTGTATCCACTTTTTATCTCAGGATCATTCTCTCTTATTGTTTTTTCCTATTTCTGTTACCGCTTTTTTTTGTTGTTTATCCATGAGGGAATCTGTTTTGTCACTTAAAAAAACTGTTTGGGGCGGCTAGGTGGTGCAGTGGATAGAGCACCGGCCCTGGAGTCAGGAGTACCTGAGTTCAAATCCACCTTCAGACACTTAATAAATTACCTAACTGTGTGACCCTGGGCAAGCCACTTAACCCTATTGCCTTGCAAAATCTAAAAAAAAAAACCCAAAAAACCCCGAAAAACAAAAAAAGTATTTAATGTGGAATGATTTATTTTATTTATTATTTCTTTGAGAGGCAGTCATTAGAGTACCTAGATATTGGGGTACTGGAAAGGTTTTTATTTACCTTCCTTATGTTATTGTCTTTCTGCTTGTTTTAGGGTTTTTATAAGTTGAATTTTTATCATATGTGTTTTTTTTAACAAAAATGACTGTCAAATATTCAAAATTTTTATTGATGGTACTATATCGCTTTGCATTGCAGGTTGATTCAACATATTTTTTAATTACTAACTTTGTATTTTTCTTTCCGCCAACTGCATGTTAAAACAATTTTAGCAATCATTTTATAAAACTTGAGCTCCAAGTATTCTCCTTCCTATTCTCCATTCTCACTCTCTCAATGAGAAAGCAAAAATTTGATATAGATTATACATATAAAACACATTTCAATATGAGTCATTTTATAAATAAAACACAAACCAAAAGTGTGAAAAAAACAAGAAAAAAGAAGAAAGAAAAAGAAAATTTTGCCTAGATCAATATTCAGAAATTATCAATTCTTTCTCTAGAGGTGTATAGCATTTTTCATCATAAGTCCTCTCAGATTTGTCAGATTTGTCCTTCAGATCATTCTATTTCTGAAAATAGTTGTCACTCACTACTGATCATCTTGCAATATTGCTGTTATTGTTTACAATGCTCTGCTGGTTTTCTGGTTCACTTCATATCAGTTCATATAAGTCTTTTCAGGTTGTTGTTTTATTTTTCTCTAAGAGCATCTTGCTTATAAAATCCTTTCTTATAAAATAATGGCAATCTGTCAAATCAAGGACACAACTTGTTCAGTCATTCCCAAAGAGAAGGATATTCCCTCAATTTCCACTTCTTATCACAGGAAAAGAGGTCCCATGAATGTTATTGTACATGAAGGTCTGTCAATTAAAAAAAAAATCTGGGGGCAGTTAGGTGGTACAGTAGATAGAGCACTGGTCCTGGAGTCAGGAGGACCTGAGTTCAAATCCGGCTCCAAACACTTAATAATTACTTTGGGCAAGTCACTTTACCCCATTGCCTTGCAAAATCAAAAAATAAAACTAAAACTAAAAATTTCTGGGAATAAAAAAATCTTCTAGTGACATTTCTGGGACAAAGGAGATGCATGGTTTTATAGCCCTTTGGGTAATGTTCTAAATTTCTATACAGAATAATCTTTAGTTTACAACTCCACCAACAATGCATGAAGATCCCAATTTCCCAAAATCCGTCATAATATTTCTTATTTTTATTTTTTGCCATATTAGTCAATCTATTAGGGATTAAAACATTACCTAAGAATTGCTTTCATTTTCATTTGTCCAGTCAATAAGGATTTAGAAATTTTTTTCATATAACTGAAAAGATTTGCTTATTTCATCTGAAAACTGACTGCTCATATCCTTTGATCATTTGTTAATTGGGGAACTATTTTTATAAGTTTGACTCTGCTCTATAAACATTTGAGAAATAAGGCCTTTATCAGAGAAACTTATCTCAAAAATTAACAATTTTGATTACTAACTTTATTTCCCTACATACTATTTCTCCCTTACTTATTCTATTCTTTCTCTCCTATCACTTTGTCCATCCTCAAAAGTGTTTTACTTCTGACTATTGCTTCTACCAGTCTACCTTATCTTCTATCAATCCCCTTCTATTTTCCCCTTTTCTTCCTGGTTCCCTGTAGGGTAAGATAGATTTTTATACCCAATTTAGACTGCATTATATTCCTTCTTTGAGGCATTTCCAATGAGAGTAAATTTCCAGCATTCCCTGCCACCTCCTCCAGCTCTCCCAACAATTTAAAAGCTTTTAGTTGCCTCTTTTATGTGAAAAATTTGTACTATTCTCCCGTTCCCTTTCTTGTTCTCTTTCTTACATTTTAATTTTAATTTTTATATATCATCCCTTCATATTCTACTCACACTTGTGCCCTCTGTTTGTATATACACATACATACATATATGTGAATAAAACATGAAAAACCCATATATTTTTCAACATAATATGCTCCCACACCAAAAGAGTTAAGTCCCTTATGATTTGCATTCCTTTTTACCATCTCATGTTTCTACTAAATCTTGTATTTGAAAGTCAACTCTCCTCAGTTTTGGTTTTTCAATCAAGAATGCTTGAATATCCTCTATTTCATTGAATATCCATTTTTCTACTGAAGAATTCTACTCAGTTTTGCTGGGTTGATGATTCTTGATTATAATTCTACTTCCTTTGCCCTTCAGAATATCGTATTTCAAGGCCTCCAATTTTCAAAAGTAGAAGCTGCTTATCTTGTGTTATCTTGACTGTATTTCACAATACTAAAATTGTTTCTTTTCTGGCTGCTTGCAACATTTTCTCCTTGCCCAGGAATTTATGGAATTTGGCTATAACATTCTTGAGAAGTTTCATTTTTGTGATCTCTTTTTTTTTTCACAAGGCAATGGGGTTAAGTGACTTGCCCAAGGCCACACACCTAGGTAATTATTAAGTGTCTGAAGCCAGATTTGAACTTAGGTACTCCTGTCTCCAGGGCTGGTGCTCTATCCTCTGCACCACCTAGCTTCCCCTTTGTGATCTCTTATGAGAAGCAATTGATGCATTATTTAAATTTCTATTTTATTCTCTTGGTCCAAAATATCAGGTCAGATTTCATTGAAAATTTCTCAAGAGACAATGGTTTTTATTATCTCATTTTTTTTATCATGACTTTCAGGTAGTCAATAATTTTAAAGCATCTCTCCTGGATCTATTTTTAAATGAGATATTTCACAATATCTTGTATTTTTTCATTCTTTTGTTTTGTTTTTCTATTGTTTCTTGATTTCTCACAAAGGCATTATCTTATTTGCTTAATATTAATTTTTAAGTAATTATTTTCTTTGGTGAGGTTTTGTGTCTTCCTTTCCATTTAACAACTCTCCTTTTTAAGGTTTTTCTTGAGTGAACTTTTAAACTTCTTTTTTTTGATTTGGTCAAATCTTCATTTTAAGGCCTTTCTTCTCATTAGTTTTTTCAACTCTTCTACCATTTAACCTACTTGGTTTTTTAAGGTGTGATTTTCTTAAATATGTTTGTATCTCCTTTATCATACTGTTGACTTATTTTTATTATTTTTTTCATTGCAGATTTTTTTCCCATTTTTTCCTCTACCACCCTTACTTAAGTTTCAAATTTTTCAGAAGACAACAAAGTCAGAATTTCAAGAAAAATTTAAATTGGTCTCAGGCTATGCAAGAGTTCAAAAATACATTGAAAATGAAAAAAAAGGGGAGGAAAAGAAAAAATTGGGAAGATAAATGAGAACGATGCAGAAAAATCATGAAAACTAAGTCACAGTTTGGTGAAGGAATATACTGAAGAAAATATACTGGAGAAAATAATATCGTTTGAGTCAAATGGAAAAAAGCAATCCAAAAGGCCAGTGAGGAGAAGAATGCCTTAAAAAGTAGAACTGGCCAGATGGATAAGGAGATACAAAAACTCTCTGAAGAAAATGATTCCTTCAAATGTAGAATGGAGCTTAGAGAAACTGATGACTTTGTGACAAAACAAGAATCAATAAAACAAAACCAAAAGCCTGAAAAACTAGAAGAAAATGTGAAGCTATTAGAAATTATTAGGAAAACAACTGATCTGTAAAATAGATCCAGGAGGGATAATTTCAAAATTTTTGGACCACATGTAAGTTATGACCAAAACAAAAAGATCCTAGACTCGATTTATCAAGCAAATTCTCCTGAAAAATTGTCTTGATATCAAAGAAGCAGAAGTTAAAATAGACATTGAAAGAATGCACCTATCACTTCCTGGGGGAGATCCCAAAATGAAAGCTGCCAGAAATTTCAGCACTCTCAAGAAGAAAATATTATAAGCAGACTGGAAGAAAAAATTAAATATTGTGGAGCTACAGTCAAGATAATAAAAAATTCTTCAGCTGCTTATATGAAGTACTCATAAGGCTTAAAATATGATATTCTGGAAGAATGACTTTAATAAATTATTTTGTCTAACTCAAATTGACTATAAATACATATAGAAAAAGGACATTAGCTATATCCAGAGGAAGAATTCATAAACAGAACAGAATAATTTTACATATTTCTATTTATCTGATAATATATATCTGACGCATATATTTGTGTGTATACATACACCTATTTGTAACTAATGGTAGCTTTCCCTAGGGTAAGGTGGAGGAAAGAAAAAAGACAAAATAATTTTACATGATAATTTTGTGGTACATTTGAAAGGACCAGCAAGCTGTTCATGGAAGATATAAAATTTCATGTGTAATCATAGTTTTCATTGCTTTTTGTTACAGGAATGCTTGTTTTATTCCACAAATTAAAACTAAAATAAATTTTTAAAGGGAAAATAAAAATAGAATAATCAGAAAAATAAAATAAAATGTGTTATATTCCTTTCTGATATTTCTCAAGAATACAGAATAATAATCAGTTATTCAAATGTTATTTAAAAATAAATTAATGTTTCCTGACTCATCAACTATAATTTTTTTTATTTCTTGTAGAAATTATAAATGTTATTTGCTATATATCTTAGAATTTGGAAGTATTTCATTTTTGGAAAAAAATCTTTGAATCTTCTCAATTGCTGCTCTAGTCTATACTCAGAAGCTCATGTATTTTTTATATGTGTTGTATTCTCATATTATTATTTTTTTTTTGCCATGTGCCTCTGGATAATCTGTGATCATTTCATTATCTTCATCAATCTTGATTTTCTGCTTTTCTTTTATGAAATTTTCCTCTCCTTTAGAATATTTAGGTTGCAAATATGATAATCTCTTTTTTATAACTTTAGAATGATTCTACATTGTTAATTAATCTTTTCCAAAAAACTATTTGGTTTTTTCCCCCTTTATATCCTGCTAGGTATATAATCCAAGAAGGTTAATGGCATAAAAAAGCCACTCAATTAAATATTGATAGGGACAGCATTTTTTTGGAGCAAAGAACAGGAAATAAAATAAATCTCCATCAAATGAAAGTTGACTAAGCAAATCATAGTACATAAATAAAACAGAACCTTTCTGTGTAGTAAGAAATAACAAACATGTTAAATACAGAGAAGTATGTAAAGATCATCAATGAGCTAAAACAGAGTCAGGAAAACATAATTCACATGGCTTCAATAGTATAAGCTAAAGGAACACTAGCAACAACAACAAAAAAAAACCTGAACTTTATTAAAATGTTGAAATTTGGTCCCAAAGAAGAGGTATTGTGAAGGCACCTCTTTTTCCTATGAAGTGATGCAGAGAAGGGGTACAATATGCAACTGTATCAAATGTCAGATTTTTGGACAGTTTTTATGGATTTATTTTTTTATTTGTATAATTCTTTGTTATAGAGAATATCTTTAGTAGGAAGGTAAGAGATATAGAGAAAAATGTAAAAACTTTAAGTTCCGTGGGTGGAGTCAATATAGTAGAGAAGAGTCAGTAACCCAACCAAACTGTCCCAACATTCTTCAACAAACAACTTGGAATTGACATGTGAAATCAAATCTGGAGAGGCATAACGAAGAAAAAATTGGGGGTAAAACTTTCTTTTAAGCTCAAGACAACTAAGGACCTCAGAAGGAGAGGTCTGTGATACTGGAGTGGGGACTAGTCTAGAATGCTATCTACAGCATTACCATTGATGAATCTTGGAGGCATTGACAGTGTCTGTAGCAGCTTATGAAGTTCTCAGTCCAGAAACATTAAGGGGTCAGACATCAGAAGACTTTTATGAACTGATGAAGAGTGAAGTGAGCAGAACCATTTCATTATATATAGAAACCATTATATTGGAATGATCATCAACTGTAAGTGACTTAGTCACACTAATCAAAACAATGCTCCAAGTCCATTCTGAAAGATACATAATAAAACCTCAAGAGAGAGAACCAATGAACTGAGTGCAAATTGAAATTTTTTTCATATTCTCCTTTTTTCTACATATTTTGTTTTTTAAATTAATATTTTATTTGTTTTCAAAATTTATACAATAGTAGTTTCTACCCATCATTTTCTGTAAGGATTTAAATTTTACAGTCTTTCCTCCACCTACCCTTCCCTCCCCCATCCCCCCCACAGAAGGCAGCCTGGCAATGCTATACATTGATCAAAATTGAATGTGTTAGAAGGGAAATCTTATCCATGAGGAGAAAATAAAACATTAGAGATAGCAAAATTATATAAGACATTTTTTTATAAAAAAATTATTGAAGGTAATAGGTCTTTGTTTAAACTCCATAGTTATTTCTCTGGGTACAGATGGTTTTCTCCATCACAGGTGTTCTAAAACTGTCCCTGATTATTACATTGATGTAATGAGCAAGTCCAATAAGATTGATCATCACCCCCATGTTGCCATTAGTGTATATAATCTTTTTCTGGTTTTTCTCATCTTGCTTATCATCAGTACATGCAAGTCTTTCCAGGATTCTTTGAGTTCCCATCACTCTTGGTTTCTAATTCAATAATAGTGTTCCATAATGCACATATACAACAGTTTGTTCAGCCATTCCCCAGTTGATGGACAATCTTTTGATTTTCAATTCTTCACTACCACAGAGTTGTTATGAATATTTTTGTCCAGGTGATGTTTGTACCCTTCTGCATGATCTCTTCAAGGTATAGATCCAGTAGTGGTATTGTTGGATCACAGGGTATACACATTTTTGCCTTTTGGGTGAAATTACAGATTGCTCTCCAGAAATTGATGAGTTCACAGCTCCACCAACAATGTATTAGTGTCCCATATTTCCCACATCCTTTCCAACATTAACATTGTCCTTTCTGGTCATATTGGCCAGTCAGGTTCGAGATGGTACCTCAGAGCTGCTTTAATTTGCATTTCTCTAAACACTAATGCTTTAGAGCAATATTTCATATGATTATGGTTAGCTTTGATTTCTTCATCTGTAAATTGCCTTTGCATATCCTTTGACCATCTGTCAATTGGGGAATGGCTTGTTTTTTTTTTATAAATTTGACTCAGATCTCTATATATTTTAGAAATGAGTTCTTTGTCAGAAATACTAGTTGTAAAAACTGTTTCCCAATTTACATTTCTTTTCATCTTGGTTACAGTGGTTTTGTTGATGCAAAAGCTTTTTAATTTAATGCAAAATTATCTAACTTGTTTTTAATGATGTTCTCTATTTCTTCCTTGGTAATAAACTGCTACCCTTTCTATAGATCTGACAAGTAAACTATTCTTTGATTTCCTAGTTTACTTATAATATTGTCTTTTATTTCTAATTTTTTTACCCATTTTTGAGCTTATATTAGTATAGGGTATTGTATTGTATTGGTTTAATCGAAGTTTTTGCCATACTAACTTCCAATTTTCTTCACAGTTTTTATTGAAGAGAGAGGTCTTATACCAAAAGTCGAATTCTTTGGGTTTATCAAAAAAAGCAGATTACTATAATCATTTCCAGCTCTTTTTTGCACCTAATTTATTCCACAGATCTACCACTGCAATTTTTAGCCAAAAGAAGTCATATTTGATGAATGAAACTTTTATAAGCCACATCTTCTTCACATGTTTTCATTAAATCCCTGAATATTCTTGACTTTTTTTCTTCATATGAATTTATTTACAATTTCTTCTAGCTCATTAAAGTAATTTTTTGGAAGTTGATTGGTAAGGCACTAAGTAAGGAGATTAATTTAGGTATAATTGCCATTTTTATTATATTAGCTCCATCTATCCATGATTAGTTGAGATTTTCCAAGTTATTTAACTCTGTTTTTATTTGTTTCAATAGTACTTTATAGTTGTTTTCATAGAGTTCCTGAGTCTGCCTTGGCAGGTAGACTCCCAAGTATTTTATATTGTCTGAAGTTACTTTAAATGGAATTTCTCTTTCTAGCTTTTCCTGATGTATCTTGCTAGTAATATATAGAAATACTGAGGATTTTTAAGGGTTTGTTTTATATTCTGCAACTTTGCTAAAGTTGCTAATTGCTTCTTAGTAGTTTTTTAGGATTTTTTAGGGTTTTTAGGATTTAGTATTTTTTTAGGATTCTCTAGCTGTATCATGTCATCTGAAAAGAGTGAAAGTTTTGTTTTTTCTTCCCAATTTCACTGCAACTGAAGCCTGAAGCAAAATATATTCTACTCCAACTTTTTACCTTTATTGAGTATGTATCTCTCTGCTTCAAATGAGTTTCATGTAAGCAGTATATTGTAGGATTCTGGTTTTTAATCCAGTCTGCTATTTGCTTACATTGTATGGGAGAGTTCATCTCATTCACATTCAAAGTTATAATTACTAACTCGTTATTGTCCTCTATGTTAACTTCTCTGTTTGTATTTTCCTCTTTCTTTTCTTTATCCATATTCCCCAGTATGTTACTTCTGAATACTACCTGCTTCAGTATATTTGCCCTTTGTGTCCAACTCCCTCCTCTATCTTTCCCTTTTCCCTTTGTCCCTTCTTCCTTCCTTGCTTTCTGTTAACTCCCATTTCCCTCCTCCTTCTTTTAATATTTGAAAGGTGAATGGGTTCCTTAACTTAACTGACTGTGTATTTGTTAATCCTTCTTTGAATCAAATCTGATGAGAGAAAGGTTCAGGCAGTTTTTACCTCTTCCCTTCTTCCTCTCTATTGCAATAAGTCCTTTGTACCTCCTTGTGTAATGTGACTTACCACATTCTATCTCCTCCATCCTCCTGTCTCTTTATTGACCCCCCCACTTTTTAAGGACACATTGATATTAAATCATCCTTAAACACAGACAAGTGATGAGTATCCATTACTTCTGGCTGAGTATATTCTCTCTAATAGAGTTATAATTCTAAAGAGTTATGAGAATCCCAGGTGGGGACACAGCCAGTTTCATTTATTGGACAGAAAATTTTCTTTTCCCTTTCTTTCCCATTTCATGTGTCTGTTCAATAACCTGTTGGAAGTCTCTTTTTTAATTAAATGTATATCTTTTCCCCTGGAAGAGAAGGTTCAGGATAGTGAATTTTGGGCTGCATTACAAGCTCCCTTGTTCTTCAAAATATAATATTCTAGGCCATTTGATCCCTTAATGTTGATGGAACCAGGTACTGTGTAATCCTTCCTGAGTTTCATTGGTATCTAAATTGTTTCTTTCTGGCTGCTTGCATGATTTTGTCTTTTTATATGATTGTTCTGAAATTTGGCCATAATATTCCTTGCTTTCATTTTATGATCTCTTTCAGGAGGGGAATTAATATATTCTTTCCATAATTATTTTGCCCAATGGTTCCATGATATCAGGGCAATTTTCCTTCAAAAGATCTTGAAATACTGATCCAGGCTTTTTTTTAAAAAATCCTCAATGTGTTCAGGAAGCCCAGTGATTCTTGAATTGTCTCTCCTGAATATATTCTTTAGGTCAGTAGTTTACTGATGAGGTATTTTACATTTTCTTCTATTTTTTAAATTTTTTTGGTTTTGTTTAACAGATTCTTGTTGTCTCATGAAATCATTAGTTTCCACAGATTTCTTGTTTTAGAAAAGAATTTTCTTCATTTGCCTTTTTGTACTCCTTTTCCAATTATTTACTTCTGTTTTTGAAGGCATTTTCCATTTGCCCAATTGTGGTTTTGAGAGAATTATTTTCCTGTTGTGAGATGTTAATTTTCTCCTGGGATTCTTTCCCCAATTTTTCCAGTTGGTTTTTAAACTCCTTCCTGATCTCTTCTAAGAGGTCTTTCTATACTGGAGATCAATTCACTTTCTCCTTAGAAGTTCCAACTCTCTCTGAGTTAGGGTCCCTGCCTTCGGGGTAATTTTCAATAGACCCCCTTTCTACAGAGCTTTGGAGGGGCTGGTTCATGGATCTTTGATTTTGAAAACCCTAGAGGCTTTGCTGATTGGGTTTAGTAACTCCAAGTGGTGGGCTACTAGGGGGTGCTACAGGCTTTCTCTGGAGTTTCTGTAACCTTTATTTGTTGCCCACTCCCTAGGCCTGGTGGGTGGGGTGAACAACAAGATCTGAATTATCCTTGAACAATGTGGGATGGCCTTCAGACTATCTTCAGACTATGTAGTTAACCCTATTATTCACTCAGAACTGAGAGAGATCTGCTGCTCACACTTGTGCCTGCGGAGGGGGGGTATTATTACTGTGTTTGTTCTGGGATGGGGTTGGGGCTCACCTGGAAACTGGGGAAAATACAGGTCATGTGGCCCTGGGCTTCCAGGCCATTAGAGTTGACTGGATCGACATCTAGTCACACTAGAGCTATCTCTCCAACCTTGCTGGAGTTCTCCTGTCTGATTACAAAGCAAAAGCTTCCATGGCTATTCTGAGGTTAGTCCTGGGTCTCACTCCACCACCCCAGTGCTGGCTCTCTGCTCTCTGTACCCAGCTAACTCATGTTCACCTGAGACAGAGCCTGTTGTTAGATGTTCTTCTCTTTTGTTCTTTTCTGAATTTTGTGAATTTCAATTCTGTTAAGAGGCTGATTTCATATTAGTTCTGAGGGAAAGTAAAGAGACCTTAGCACAATGCCTGACTTCCCTCCACCATCATGACCAGATATTCTCTTTCCCTTCTTTTTTATCAAAGAGGTTAATATGGAAATATGTTTAGCATGAATTCATATGTATAATCGATACCATACTGTTTATTTCTCATTGAGTGGGAAAGGGTTAGAGGAAAATAATTTGTAATTCAAAATGTAAAAAAAAATTAAATTAAAAATGAAAAGCTGGCTTCTATTCATTCCTACTTTTTTCTTTTGAAAATTTCATTTCTTTTTAAATTTTTGTTGTTTTTTTATTATTTTATAGATTGTGAGTACCCCATAGAAACTTCATCAGCTATTGGTTCACTTTCCTTTGTCTTATAGTATTCCTAAACAGGGCTTTGTTTGAGAATCTACTTTCTTTGAGAATCTACTATTCTTCCTATATTCTGGTTTGGGGAAAATTTCTTTGATAAATATGCTTTTGTTCTGGGCATTTATTGATGTGTTTCTCTTAAAATCTTTGGCATTTGCTCCTTTTTAAACTTTCCAGATTATTCATTTCCTGTACTCTCTTTCCTGTCTCTCCCACTTTAATGGTAAGAGTTCTGTTGATGCAGTGCTGTCAGGATCCTCTCTTCTTTATCCTATAAATTTAGTTACAATTATTCTATATCTAAAATATAATTACTATTTTTGGATGATTTTGATAATTAAGTGATTCAGAGAAACTAATTAGTCTAGATTCTTGTCAAAGAATAGAATCCCTTGCTCTTTTCTTTTGTATCTTTTCATAAAATCTTTCCAAATTGCTTTGTATATAAAAATTGTTGATTTTAATTGCATCATTGTATTACATTCAGTAATGTAAAATGTAATGTCTTTAATCATTTCCCCATTGATAGACATTTAAGTTACTCCATTTTTTCAATTAAATATGATAAAATGAAAATGATTGAATGTTTTCATTTTGATTTTGAATAGTACTTGTAGAATGCATTTCCAACAATAGAATTATTAAATCAAAAGATTCATATATGGGTATATTTTAATTCTATTACACTACTGAACTTTTACAATTTTTCCCATTTCCAGAAATACAAGGCAAATATATTAAATAATTAGTAAAGCATTAAAATATTGTAAATGTAGAATAAACAAAATAAACACAGGTTCATAGATAAAAATTTTAATATATGAATAAATTTACAGTTTGGTCCTTAACTTCTATAATTACACAAGATAATTTTAAGATACCTAAAATTTAATTAAAATGAACTCCTACAATATTTGTTTGCTATAGGACTTTTCCATTGTGATTTGATGATTAATTTTTAAAAAATTAAATAGGGATTAAATGGAAGTGAGGGAGGGAGAAAGAAAATTGAGCAATTAAGAATAAAATACAAAAGATGGGATAGTTTGATAATTACCACAAAATCCCTAAATTTCAGACATTTACCATTGTTTATAATACCATAATTATTAATATTAATAGCATAGTATGGTGCAGTAGTTCAACTTTAATCGCAAATATCCTTACTGGATTATTGGAGCAACCTTCAAAGTTCTTTCAATAATTTTATTTTGGCAATAAATTTACATGTAGAATATAATAACAAAAATCATCATCAACCATCTTCTGTACAGTGGGATTTTAATTTTAATGCATTCAGTGATTCCTACTTTAATGTTCTTTTAGACTTGGTTGCCAATTTCAGAATATCAGAGTTTCATACTTGACAGGAAATATAATTATTACAAGAAAATATCATGGTCTGAAAAAGAACATCCTTTCAATGCACATGACCTCTGAAGGATTTGACAAACCAGCATGAAACACCAAATGGTAAATGAATAAAAGACAATTGTGGAAGATAACACTGATGTAAAATCTTGGCAACAAAATATCTGTTGAGACCAGTCCACAATAGCTATTAGTGTTATATTCAAAGATCAATAAAGGGCAATCAAATGAGTTTTTTGGTACAAAGATGACAGAGTAAAGGCAGGAACTCACCTAGGTTCTCCCCAGAACTCCTCCAAATATTTTTAAATAATAGCTCTAAATAAATTCTAGAGAAACAAAATCAAAAGAAAAAATGAAGTGAAGCAAATTTCTAGCCTCAGAAACTTAGAAGGTTGGTAGAAAAGTTGGGCCACACCTGGATGAGAGTGGCATCCAGTTTAACAGGCTGTGCCAGCACAACCCTTCTCCTAGCATACTAAGAGCAAGTTTTGGGGGGCTACTGATTCAGCACTGGCAACAACTGTTGCCAGAACTCTCAGCATATGGGCATAGAGGGAGTCCATTGACTGGTCAGAAGATTTTGCTAGTAGTAAGACAGAACTCTGTTATTTTACCTATACTCAGATTCAGGTTGCAGTCCTGGGTAGCAATCTTATGATGAGGAGGAGCAGTAATATACCAGAGCTTGTGGAAGCAGGGCAGAAAGTTCCACAGTACCACAGTGGGAAAAAAGTGTTGTGACCAGATCAGAGCAAAGGACAAAAGAATAGTAAACTTCTCTTCTTGGATCATACCACCTTGGAAGAACTGAAAATTTTAAGCTCCCTTAGAGTATAACTTTTAAAAAGCTGGAGAGGCCCCTCTGTCCTACCATGAAAGAGGTGCGCCACTTTTGTTAAGATATCTTAATAAAAAGACATTTTGATCACTCTAAGTGTTCTAGACCCATTTATAACAATTTGGGGGCTCATCTTGAGATAATAATGTAAATCACTTTTCCTGGTATTTTCCAGGAAGAAGACAAGAAAATAATGTGTCTTTACCAGAAGACAAGGTCTTAACTAGTCACCAGAACTGGAGAGAACTTTTTGCAAGAGGTTCGGAAGATACAGAAGGACATTGGATGTCTCCAGAGGAGAAGGGAAGAGAGGAGAGACACTGGACCAATGCATCTCCACCATCTCTTGCCTATCTATATATTATTTATCTGTAACTTCTCCTTGACTTTGTAAGTGTGACACCCCTATTTATGTCCTTCTCCTTATGGAAAGGATGAGGGGAGGCAGGGTGAAAATGTTCTCTATTGAGAGAGAAATAGGGAGATTATTGGGTGGCATGATTATATCCTACATGAGTCTGTATATCCTATCTAGGGAGAGTCCTATCTCTGATTTAGACAAGTGGGGTATTAGTAAAGATGGGAGGAACATCTAACTGATAGAAGTCAATATGCAGTCTTTTGGTGTGGCTCACTTGGGTTAGTTCTCAGCAGTTTGAGAATTGGTCTTGGGTGGCAGTAACCCTGGCTCTGGCCTAGATTCTCAGTTCCTGGTCAAAGGTCCACTGAGGCACAGGATTCTGATCCAGAGGACAGAAACACCAGTGGAATACAACTGAGTCAGTTCAGGATGACTATTGTTTAAAAGTGACTGGTCAGGATATTTGCCTGGGGAGTAGCAAATGTCTGGACATGTCCGGAAGAAGGGTGCATATATTCTGGACTGTACAACTCAGAGATAGGTGTCCTCAGACTCATGTGAGATTAATGATGGTACCAGAATCCCTTGTAAAGATGTGAAAACTGGAGCATTTGTAAAGGGAAAGTGTGATTATGAGTTAGTATGGACTTGCAAGGAAAGTGCTGTGAAATGGCCATTTACAAGAAAAATAATTTAAGGAACATCACTAGGTATATTAGCTATTCTTGGGGTTGGTCCAATGGCACAAAATCAGGAATATATTTTGATCAATTTTGGATCCAGGAATGTCTTTCTAAAGACATTGGTATAAAACCTTGCCAGTGGAAGGATGTATAGCAACTTTGGAAATATACCTATTCTCATGATGATTATATGGCCTATTTAAGAGGGCCCCTTGGAAGTAAGGAGGAACAGGATTCTCCATTTGTTGGAAATTATAATTCTGGAAGGTCAACTAGCACTAGAGGGACATTATTGGATTTGTAGGACTACTGCCTACACCTAGTTGTCCAAAGAATTGATCAGGGAGTTGCTATGTAGTTTAATCAGGAAGTTGTTATCTAGACTTAAGGGCCTACTACCTGAACGGAGGATGGAAGTTGGGGCTAGACCCCAGTTTATATCCTGAATAGACTAATTAGACTCCAGGCTGTAGTGGAAAATTTACCAATCAAACAGGTAGGATCTTGTACTTATTGACTGACATGCTAACAAGAGAGGCTTTTATTCAATATAGTTTAGTATTTGACTACCTGTTGGTTGAAGAAAGAGGAGTCTGAGGTAAACTGAACTTATCAAATTGTTGTCTAAAGATAGATGACAATGAACAAGTGGAAAAGGAGATAATCGGGGATATCAGAAAGTTGGCACGTGTTCCAATCCAAAACTGGATAAACCCCTTTAGTACCTCTTGGATGGATGGGTTTACTGGTTCATGGTGGAAACAGTTGCTGGATATCTTACTATTGACCCTAAGTGGGATAACCCTATTACCCAGGTGTGTCTCCCATGTATGATTCAGTTAATAACTTCTTAAATAGTACTAAATTCTATCAGCAAATAAGGATAGGTGTATGATTATGAAAATGAAGAGGTAAAAATATTGATAGGAAAAGTCAGTAGTCCTATCAAGGATGAAGATTGTGAATTAATCTGAGGAAGACACTGCTGGTGAAGTGTGAAGACCAAGGTGTTATTAAAAAGAGGAGGGAGTTGTGAAGAATGTAAGACATTATTGGCCTTCACAGTGTGTGTGTGGGGAGTCTCTAGGGAATCCATTACAAAGCGAGAATGGCCCTAGCCAATGACAAACCTGGGAGAGTTCTCCTAATCCCATTCCAAAGATGACAAACCCAAGATTAGAAGAAGCTAGTCCTTAACTGGCCAAGAGTAACCTAGAGTCTTGACATTCTTCTTTGAACATGCTCAAGGAGATATGTCTGTTCTTGCTCATTAGTAAAATAAGCAGGGTGGGGAAATGTATAGGAACCAATGTATCAATTAGATTTGTGACCCCAGCCTATGGTTGGAATGAAGTGGCAGGAACAAAGCCTTTCAAACTGCATAAAAGCGCTTGTATTTGGGGGTTTTCCCACCCCTTTCTCCCACCATGAGAGAAGCGTGGCATTTTGTTAAGATATCTTAATAAAAGACATTTTAATCACACACACACACACACACACACACATACAAACACACACACACACACACACACACACACACATACACAAAGCTGCATAAAACCTCTGAAGTTTGGGACAATGGATCTTCCACTCTGGAAAAAGAGCCCTATTTTAGAGAAGAGCTAAAATTCCAACAAGAGCTTGGAAAACTGAGAAAAAATCAGAAAAACATTATAATCATAGAAAGTTGCTCTTGTGACAAGAAAAACCAAAACAAACACTCAGAAGAGGAAAACAAAGTCAAAACTCCTACGTGCAAAATCGTTAAGAAAAATATAAATTGGTCTCAAAAAGATTTGAAAATCAAGATAGGGAAAAAAAGATGGGAAGAAAAATAAGGGTAATGCAATAAAATCATTAAAAGTGAGTCAATAACTTGATAAAAGAGACAAAAACTGCTGAAGAAAATATCACCTTATTTTTTAACTTTTTAATTATATATATTATTTGTTTTCCAATTATATACAATAGTTCTACCTATCATTTTTTGATAAGGTTTTGAGTTTTACACATTTTTCTCCATTCTCCCTTCCCTCCCGCCACCCACCCACAGAAGGCAATCTGATAATCTTTATATTGTTTCCATGCTATACATTGATCAAAATTGAATGTGTTGAGAGAGAAAAAAATATCCTTGAGGAAAGAGCAAAGTATTAGAGATAGCAAAATTGTGCGGTACATAAGACAACTTTTTAAAAAAAAATTGAAGGTAATAATCTTAGGTATTTGTTTAAACTCCACAGTTATTTCTCTGGATACAGATGGTATTCTTCATCACAGATACCCCCAAATTGTCCCTCATTATTGCACTGATGAAATAAGTTAAGATTAATCATCACCCCTATCTTGCTGTTACACTGTATAATGTTCTTGTTCTGCTCATCTCACTCAGCATCAATTCATGCAAGTCTTTCTAGGCTTCTCTGAAATTCCATTCCTCCTTGTTTATAGTAGAACAAGAACGTTGTGTAACATACATGTACTACAAATAGTTCAGTCATTCCCCAATTGATGGACATCCCCTTGATTTCCAATTCTTTGCCACTACAAACAGAGCTGCCATAAATATTTTTGTACAAGTTATATTTTTACCCTTTTTCATAATCTCTTCAGGATGTAGAGCCAGTAGTGGTATTGCTGGATCAAAGGGTACTCACATTTTTATTGCCCTTTGGGCATAATTCCAAACTGCTCTCCAGAAAGATTGGATAGGTTCACAGCTCCACCAATGATTTAGTGTCCCAGTTTTCCCACATCCTTCCTAACATTGATCATTGTCCTTTCTGTTTATATTGACCAATCTGAGAGGTATTAGGTGGCACCTCAGAGGTGCTTTAATTTTCATTTCTCAAACCAGTCATGATTTAGAGCAATTTTTCATATGTATAGGGATAGCTTTGGTTTCCTCATCTGCAAATTGCCTTTGTATATCCTTTGACCATTTGTCAATTGGGTAAATGGCTTGTTTTGTTTTGTTTTGTTTATAAATTAAACTCAGTTTTCTATATATTTTAGAAATGAGTTCTTTGTCAGAAACACTAGCTGTAAAAATGATTTGCCAATTTAGTACATTTATTTTGATCTTGGTTTGTGGAAAAGATTTTTAATTCAATGTAATCAAAATTATCCAGTTTGTTTTTAATGACTTTCTCCATCTCATCCTTGGTCATAAACTAAACCCTTTCCATAGTTCTGACAAGTAAACTAATTTTTGATCTCCTAGCTTGCTTATAATGTTGTTTATTATGTCTAAATCCTTTGTCTATTGTGTTCTTGTCTTGGTATAGGGTGTGTGATGTTGGTCTAATGCAAGTTTCTGCCATGCCAACTTCGAATTTTTTCAACAGTTTTTATCAGAGAGTGTTCTTATCCCAGAAGCTGGGTGCTTTGTGTTTATCAAAGAGCAGATGACTATAATCACTTCTTGATGTCTCTTTTGCATCTACTCTATTCCACTGATCCATGAAAATAACAATTTAAAAAAAGAGACCATGTCTACTGATAAAGGGAAACTGTCTTAAAAATGGAATTGGCCAAATGGAAGGGGTAGAAAATCTGACTGAAGAAAATAATTTCTTCAAACGTAGAACTGAGAAAAATGGAAGCAAATCATTTAATGAGACATCAAGAAACAACTCCAAAAGAATGGGAAAATAGAAGCAGTGTGAACCATCTCATTGGAAAAACAACTAACTTGGAAAATAGAGGAGAGATATTTTAAAATTTATTGAACTACCATAAAATTATGATTAAAAAAAAAGAGCATAGACATTATCCTTAAGAAATAATCAAGGAAAAACTGCACTGATATTCTGGAACCAGTGGGTAAAATAGAAATTAAAGAAACTACTTATTACTTCCTGAAAGAGATCCTAAAATGAAAACTCCCAAGAATAGTATAACCATATGTCAGAGCTCTGAGGTCAAAGAGAAAACGTCAAAAACAATCCAAGTGTCAGTATACATTCAGTATAACACAAGATTTAGCAGCTTTTGCTCACGGAGAAAGAATTCTGAGATCTGGGATCAGAGATCTTGGAATATGATCTTCCAGAAAACAAAGGAGCTTAAATTACAAACAAAAATCATTTATCCAGTAAAACTAAATAAATTTTTTATGTAATTTTATATTTTCAATTATAAGCAAAGATAGCTTTCAGCATTTATGTTTTTTCAATTATGTAAATATTTTATTTGTTTTACAATAACATAATAGTGGTCATTTTTACCAGTCATTTTTGAGGGGGAGTGGCAAGCTTTGTAATTTTACGATTCTTTTTCTCCCTCCCACCCTTCCCTCCCTCCTCCCCCTAACAGAAGACAATCTGATGTAATCTTTACATTTGATTCCATGATATGTGTGGATCAAAATTAAATGTGTTGAGAGAAGAAACAGAGCCATAAGAAAGAAAGAACACATTAGAGATAGCAAAATTAAGTTATAAATAAAATAACTTTTAAAATTTTTAAATATTAATCTTTCGTCTTCATTTAAACTCTACTATTTCTTTTCTGGATTCAGATGTTATTCTCCATCATAGATGCCCTAAAATTGTCCCTGATTATGGAGTGAGCAAGTCCATCAAGAATGAACAACACTCAATGCTGTTTTAAGATGTATAAATATTCTGGTACTGCTCATCTCATTCAGCATCAATTCATGCAAGATTTTCTAGGTTTTTCTGAAATCCCATCCATACTGATTACTTATAGAACAACAGTGTTGCATCACATACATATACCACAATTTGTTCAGCCATTCCCCAAATGATGGACATCCCTTCAATTTCTAATTCTTTACCACTACAGTTTCTATGAATATTTTAGCACATGTGGGATTTTACCCATTTCCTGATCTCTTCAGGATACAGATCCAATACCAGTATTATTGGATCAAAGGATATTCATATTTACTGCCCTTTAAGTACAATTCCAAATTGCTATCCAGAAAGGCTCAATCACTTCATAGCTCCACCAGCAATGTATTAGTGCCAGATTTCCCACATCCCCTCCAAAACTGATCATTATTTTCCTTTCTGGTCATTATAGCCCATCTAAGAGGAGTCAGGTAGTATCTCAGAGATGGTTTAATTTGTATTTTTCTAATCAATAATGATTTAGAATAATTTTTCATATGACTATTGATAGTTGAGTATTGCATTTGCATGTCCTATAACAATCTGTCAAATGGGGAAAGACTAGTTTTTGTTTTTTTTTTATAAATTTGATTCAGTTTTCTATATATTTTACAATGAGTCCGTTCACAGAAACACTATTTGTAAAAATTGTTTCCCAATTTACTACACTCCTTTTGATCTGGTTTTGTTTGTGCTTTTAAAAGACTTTTTTTAATTTAATGTAATTATCCAGTTTGTTTCTATAATGTTCTCTATCTCTTCTTTCATCATAAACTGCTCACCTTTCCAAAGATCTGAGAGGTAAAGTATTCATTATTCTCATAATTTTCTTATAATACTGTCATTTATGTCTAAATTCTGGACCCATTTTGTCATTGTATAGGGTGTGAGATATTAGTCTAATCCTAGTTTCTGCCATACTAACTTCCAATTTTAGTAGCAGTTTTTATCAGAGTGAGTTCTTATCCCAGAAATTGGACTCTTTGGGTTTATCAAACAGCAGATTACTAAAATCATTTCCTCCTATCTCTTTTGCACCTCATCTGCCCACTTATCTGCCAATCTATTTCTAGGCCAATACCACATAGTTTTGATAACTGATGCTTTATAAAATAATTTTACAACTAGTATGACTAAGTCACCTTCTTTTGCATTTTTTTCATTAAATTCCCATATGAATTTATTTATTTGTTTGTTTGTTTTTAGGTTTTTGCAAGGCAAATGGGGTTAAGTGGCTTGCCCAAGGCCACACAGCTAGGTAATTATTAAGTGTCTGAGGTCGGATTTGAACTCAGTTACTCCTGACTCCAGGGCCAGTGCTTTATCCACTGTGCCTCCTAGTCACCCCATGAATTTATTTTTTTCTAAATCACTAAAATAATTTTTGGAAGTTTGATTGTATTGGGACTAAAAAAAGTAGTTTAATTTAGGTAGAATTGTCATTTTTATTAAATTAGCTCAGCCTATCCATGATCAATTGATATTTTCCCAGTTATTTAGATCTGATTTGATTTGTGTGAAAAGTGTTTTATAGCTGTTTTTTTTCATAGATTTTTCTGAGACTGCCCTGGCAAGCAGTCTCCCAAGTATTTTATTATGACTGAAATTATTTTAAATGGGATTTCTCTTTCTAACTGTTGCTGCTGTATCTTCTTAGTAATATATAGAAAGGCTGAGTATTTATGTCAGTTTATGTCCTGTAATTCTGCTAAAGTTGTTAATTGTTTCCAGTAGTGTTTTAGATGATGTTTTTAGGGTTGTCTAGTTATACCATCATATCATCTTCAGAGTAAGAGTTTGTTTCTTCATTCCCAAATCTAATTCCTTCAATTTAGTTTTTCTTCTCTTATTCCTAAAGCTAACATTTCTAATACTATATTGAGTAGGAGTAGTAATAACCAGCATCCTTGTTTCACTCCTGATCTTAAAGTAAATGCTTCTTGCTTATCCCCACTGCATATGATGCTTATTGATGGTTACAGATCAATCCTGCTTATTTCTGTAGTGTTTTTAGTAGGATTGAGTGCTATATTTTCTCAAAGGCTTTTTCAGCATCCACTGAGATAATCATTGGATTTCTGTTATGTTTGTTATTGATTGAGTCAATTTTGCTGGCAGTTTTCCTAATATTGACCCAACCCTGAATTCCTGGAATAAATTCTGCTTGATCATAGTGCATGATCTTAGTGATGACTTGTACTCACTTTCCTAATATTTTATTTATGATTTTTGTGTTCATACTTATTAGGGAGATTGGGCTATAATATTCTTTCTCTATTTTGACTCTTCCTGGTTTAGGTGTCAGCACCATATTGGTGTCATAGAAGGAGTTAGACAGAGTTCTGTCTTCCCCTATTTGTTTCTAATCATTTGTATATAATTGGAACCAATTATTCCTTGACTGTTTGATAGAATTCACTTGTGAATTTATCTGTCCATGGAGATTTTTTTCCTTAGGGGAGTTCATTGATGATTTCTTGAACTTTTTTTATCAGAGATATGGTTATTTAGGTGTTTAATTTCCTCTTCTTTTAACCTGGGCAATTTATATTTTGATCAATATTCATCCATTTTACTTAGATTATCAAATTTATTGGCTTACAGTTTGGCAACATAGTTCTGAATTATTACTTTAATTTCCTCCTCATTGGTGGTGAATTCACTTTTTTCAGTTTTGATACTAGTAATTTCATTTTTCTTCTTTCTTTTTTAAGCAAATTAACCAAATATTTGTCACTTTTATTGTTTTTTTATGAAACCAGCTCTTTGTTTTATTTAGTAGTTCAATAGTTTTCTTGCTTTCAATTTCATCAATTTCATTTTTAATTTTCAGGATTTCCAATTTGGTATTTGTGAATTTTTAATTTGTTCTTTCTCTAACTTTTTAGATGCATGCTGAGTTCACTGATTTTCTCTTTCTCTGTTTTATTCATGTAAGCATTGAGATTTAATATATGTTAAAACAACTGCTTTGACTGTATCCCATAAGTTTTTGTATGTTGTCTCATTACTGTCATTATCAAAGATGAAATCATTAAATCTTTCTATTATTTGTTGTTTAATGCACTCATTAATTAAAATTAGATTATTTAGTTTCCAAGTAGTTTTAAGTCTATCTCTCCATAGTCCTTTATTGCACTTGATTTTTATAGCATTATGGTGTAAAAAGGATGCATTCAACATTTCTGCCTTTCTGCATTTCATTATGAGATTTTCATACCCTAATATATGGTCAGTTTTCATGTTGGTGTTATGTACTGCAGAAAAAAAAAAAATATATATATATATATATATATATATATATATATATATATATATATTCCTTTCTATATCCTTTTGATTTTCTCCAAAGGTCTATCATGCCTAATTTGTCTATCATGTTTATCATGTCTAGGATTTCTAATGTTCTACTCACCTCCTTAACTTCTTTCTTGTTTATTTTATGTTTTGATTTATCTAATTCTGAGAGAGGGAGATTGAGTTCTCCCACCAAGAGAGTTTTGCTGTCTATGTCTTCCTGAAACTCATTCAGTTTTTCATTTAAGAATTTGGATACTATACCTCTTGGTACATACATATTTAGTGTTACTTCTTTCTTTATTATACCTTTTAGGAAGATATAGCTTCCTTCCTTATCTCTTTTAATGAGATCTATTTTTGCAGCTACTTTTCCTGAGATAAGGATTGCTATTCTTGCTTTTTTCCACTCTTCATACTTGAAAGGAAAGGTAAGTTTCTAAACTCAACTGCCTTTGTGTATTAATCCATCTTTGAGCCAAATCTGATGAGCTTAAGATTTGGCAGTTCTCACATCTTCCTTTCTTTCACTTTATTGTAATAGGTCCTTTGCATCTCTTCATTTAATATAATTTATCCCATTAAATCTCCCCCTTCCTCCTATCTCTTTACTGTCCCCCCTTTTTAATGAGATATTTTTAATTTTATTTTTACAAACACAAGTTATAAAATTTTTTCAACACTCATCTATATGGATATGTATATTATTAAATTACAAAATTTCTTTCTACCCTCCCTTCCCACACTCCTCTCCTCAACAGTGAAAGAATTATACGTACATATTTGTGATAAACATGTTAACTTAATGAAATATTTATAAATCATTCCATCAAGATAATGGACTTGTCATGAATGTTCAATCCTTCTGCCTAAATATATTCCCTCTAATAGAGATACAATTCCCAAGAGTTTTAAGAATCTTCCTCTTAGATGGGGATAAAAGCAGTTTATTCTTCTTGGATAATAGGTTTTTTTTTCCTTTTCCTCTGCTTACCTTTACATGTAACTATTTCATCTCAAGTTTGAAAACCAAATTTTCTGTTTATCTGTGTTCTTTTCATCAGAAAATGTTGAAAGTTTCCTATTTTGTTAAATGTTCATCTTTTCCCCTGAAAGAGAAGACTCAGTTTTGCTTGATAGTGAATACTTGGCTGCAATCCAAGCTCCCTTGCTCTCTGAAATATCATATTCCAGGCCCTTCAAAGCTTTAATGTTGATGCAGCCATATCCTGTGTAATTACTGACTGTCAATCCCTGATATATGAGTTGTTTCTTTTTGGCCACTTGCAGGATTTTCTCCTTGATCTGATAATTCTGGAGCTCAATATTCTTGGATGTTTGCATTTTTGAATTACTTCCAGGAGAGACTCAATGTATTCTTTCAATGACTATTTTACCCTCTTGTTCCAGGATATCAGACCAGGTCTCCTTCACTGTATTCCAAAGTATGTTGTCCAAACATTTTTCCTTCAATGTTTCAAGTAGTCTGATGATTATTAAATTGTCTCTTAAATTTTCCAGGTCAGTTGTTTTGCCAGTGAGGTATTTTACATTTTCTTCTGTTTTTTTTTTTCATTTTTTAAATTTCATTTAACAGATTCTTTGAGTCTCATGAAGTCATAACTTTCCACAAATTCCAATTCTTTTTCGAGAGGAGGTTTCTTCATTTACCTTTTGCATTTCCTTTTGCAATTGGTCAATTTTATTTTTGAAGGAGATTTTATCTTTTTTTCCCATTTTCCTAATTGTCTTTCCAAAGGGTTTGTTTTCTTGTAAGATGTTAATTTTCTCTTGCATTTCTTTTCCCAATTTTTCCATTTGATTTTTAAACTCCTTTCTAATTCCTTCCAAGAAGTCTTTCTGGGCTGAATACCTAATCATTTTCTCCTTAAATGCTCTAATCTTGTCTCAACTAATATCCTTATATTCAAGGTAACATTCATTGGTCCTCACTTTGTGCTGACTTGTCTTCATTTTGGGCCCTTTTTCTAGGGTCTTTTGTTGGAGGAGCGGCTACTTTGCAAGACCTTCAGTGTTGAAATTCCTAGAGACTCAGGAATTTCCAGGGGTAACCCTGGGTCGGCCAATGAGGAATGCCATAAGTTTTCTCTGGATTGTCTGTGTTGTTAGTTGGTGGTTCACTGCCTAAATCTGGGACTGAATCTGGATGATCCTTGCATAATCTCACCTGACCTCTCAGGCTAAGCAGGCCATAGGCTCTTTCCCTGAGATCATCTTAATCATCAATCTTCCCAGTGGGAGATCTGAGACCCATATCTGTTCCTTGGGGCAAAGTGTTATCATCTGGGTTGTTTCCATGTTTGCCCTGAACAGCAAGGGAGTAGGGGCTCACCTGGAAACAGGGAGACACTCCACTAGATCTCTCCTGTCATGCACATAGCAAATACTTCTGCCACTGTTCTCAAATTAGTTCCCAGTCTCTTTCAGTCCTCATTGCAACCCCCTGCACTGGTCTCTGATCTCTGATAGTAGTGATAATGCTATGGGCATGCCTACACCCCCCTACTACAGACCTTATTCCCCTCTGTTGTTCTCTGGGTTCTGTGGATACAAAATCTGTTAAGAGACTTGATTCATATCAGTTCTGGGGGATGTCCAGGAGAGCTTGAAGCAGTGCCTGGCTTCTATGCCATCTTGTCCAGAAGAAACAACATTCATCTTCTTGTAAATTTTGAAGTTTCATATTTTGTGCACCTTTCTCCTTTCCCTCTCCTCCTCCCCATGTCAGTGAGTAATTTGATGCAGGTTTTACACATACAATCATATTTATCATATTTATCATGTTTTGAAAGAAAGACAAGAAATAAAGGGGAAAACACATGAGAAAAAATTTTAAAAACATAAAAAAGTTTTAAAAAGTAAAAATAGTATGCTTTGATCTGCTTCCAAACTTTATACTGTTTTCTTTGGATGTGCATGGCAGTTTCCACCATAAGTCCTTTAGAATTGTTCATGAGCTGAAAGGAACTAAATTCATCATAGTGGATCATATGGTGCTGTTAATGTATACAATGTTCTCCTTGTTCTACCCACTTCACTCAGTCATATTCCATGTAAGTTTTTCCAGGCTTTTCTGAATTTTACCTATTCATTATTTCTTATAGAACAATAGTGCTCTATCACATTTATATACCATAATTTTCTGTCATTTTTCAGTTAGTAAGCATTCACTCATTTTCCAATTCTTTGCCACTACAAAAAAAGAGATGTTATAGAAGTCTTTGTACATATGGATCTTTCCCCCCCTTTTTATTATCTCTTTGAGATACAGACCTAGTAGTGACAATGCTTTAGGCATAGTTCCAAATTGTTTTCCAGAATGGTTGGATCAGTTCACAACTCCACCAATAATGCATAAATGTCCATTTTTTCCACATTTCCCCCAGCATTTATCATTTTCCATTTCTATCCTGTTAGCCAAACTAATGAATATGAGGTAGTATCTCAGAACTTTTCAAATTTGTATTTCTCCAATCAGTAGTGATTTAAATAATTTTTTCATTCAATAATGGATAATTTTGATTGCTACATCCGAAAACTGTTTATCTTTTGATCATTTAACAATTAGGGAAATGTCTCTTATTTCTATAAAGTTGACTCAGTTTGAGAAATGAGGTCATTATCAGAAAACTGTTTCAAATTGCTTTTCAGTTACTATTGCTAAATATATTTTCCCAATTTATCTTATTCTCTTTCTCCTGTCACCCTGACCCTCCTCAAAGTGTTTGCTACCCTGCCCTTAGTCTGCTCTCCCTTCTGCCACTCCATTCTTTTATCCCTTTTCCCTCTTATTTTCCTGTACCTCTTTCAGGCAATTCTTATGAGAGTAAAGTTCACTTCCCCTTCACTGTAAAAGGATTTTCTTGTTTCTTTTATATAATGTTCTTTCTAACTGGACCCAATAATGAGAATTTTCTTAAGAGTTACCATCTTACCATATAGGGAAATCCCATTAGATTTTCCTTTCCTGTTTACCCTTTTTATATTTAGCTCAGTTCTTTATGTCAAGAATGCTTAAAATTCTACTCTTTAACTGAATATCGATTTTTACCCCAAAGAATTTTAGTCAACACCTTGTACCAAGATAAGATCAAAACAGGTACAACTTGAGACATAAAAGGTGACAACATAAATGATGAGAGTAAGGAATAGTTTAGCTATCAGATCAAGGAGAGGGAATGAGTTTATAAGAGATAAAGAACATAATAAAATACAATTAACAATTAGGAAATTATTGGTAACTTAGGAGAGAGTAGTTTCAGTGGAATGATAGCTCTTTGTAGTTACATGAATCAGTGGTTTTATAGGACAAAGTAGATCACAAAAAGACAAACAAAAATGAAGGGGTACTTAGTGGTGGTCAACAAAGGCAGACATTTTCCTTTTGAAGAGAAAGCAAAGGTCTTCAACTTATGGTCTTTTCCGTGATACACTTAGTCCAGTCCAACCAATTTGGAGTTAATAATATGTATACAATAGCAAAAAGGAAGAACAACAATAACAATAAAGAAAAGTGTGGATAACAAAAGTGTATTCTATGACTTTGGTAGTTGAATCAAAGTATCTAGGATATATCATGTAATAGTTACCCAATCCTGATAGCATTGATTCTATTAGTATGTAGGAGAGTACTATTGTGCCAAGGTATATTGTGCATGCACCCATGTCTTTCTTTGGTTGCTTTCTCAGATTGTCAAAATTTGCTAAAGAGAGAAAAAACTGGGACATAATTAAAACAAAATCAAATTAGTCTTTGGTAACTCAACACATATAGAACAGAATCAAACATCCTGGGCTCTATATGACTTTAGGTAGGTGTCACAGTAATCAACAATGAAGTCATGTCTCAGAAATAAGGTATCCTGTCTTGGAGTGAGATCAAAGATTGTCCTTTCAGTCTGTTTCTGAATACTTTCAACTGTGATGATTTAGGTTCAGGTTTCCTGAGTAAATTGTGACCTTAGTTAGCCTTAAGAAGTTCTTCTGAACAAAGATTACTGACTTAATGATCCATCACACAATACCTAAAAGTCAGACCTAAGAATAAATTTAATCATAGTACCAAAGGCTTTTACCTCAAATATGAAACTCCATCAGTTACTGCTTAAGGCTAGATATAGTTGTTTGTTTGTTTTTTTTTCCCTCATGGGTTGCTACAAACAGTAAAAGTTTACCAGTTCAAACATACATAATAAATGTTACTTTAAATTCAGCACTTGACATTCTTTTGTTCTTCTGCAGTTTTAATTTGTCCTGGCATAAAGACAAAATCATTAGAAATTATTTCTGTATTCAGCAAATTACAGACCTGCAACATTCCAGGTTCACTGTTTAGAAATTGCATGACTAATGTTGGTTTATTTTCATGGCTAGTTGACCTTACCCATATTGAATCAACCCAGACCTCAGAGAAAGGAGCTGGGTTTTGTCTCTGCCTGCCCACTCATTTATACTATATGGGCTATAATATTTAACTGTCAGGTTTCAATTATTATAATATGAGGTGTAATAAGTTCTTTTTTTTATAAGTGATAGCAAATAGTTGAAAATAAAATCTCCTCTAACTTTTTTGCAAAAGTAGAAAAAATGCAATTATAATACAAAGGCTAATACATATCATTGTTGATTAAAAACAATTCTCCAATAATTTTATCTTTCTTGCAGTATCTTTAAACAAGAACAACTGACAAATTAGAAATTTGTTTGCTTTTATCTTTATCACTAGCAAATTAAACTTCCAAATTGAAAATTTTTGTTGTTCTATGACTAGATATTCTAAAATATTTTTCTTTCAAGATTTTATTTGTAACTCTTTTAGCAATCTTATGCATTCCAAAAGTCATATTGTTTTTAAAAGTATAATTCTAATTAGTAGTTTATGAAAGAATTTTCCTTTATTTGTAATCATAACAATTAAAAACCTGTACTTTTATTAACTATATAGCATAGCTTTATAGTGACCATATTGTTAATATATTTCTATTGAGAGATTTCTTTTGGCATAATGGGGAGAGTACACAGAAGCTCAACTACATTAGATAGCAGTTTTTCTCTGAGAATAACCTTAAGAAGAAAAGAGGAAAGATTGAATATAGAAAAGTTCCTAGAATGGGATTCAAACTAGAGCAAGGAATGGGATAATCCTTTTTCACAATGGCAATTACCAGGTAAATTTTACCTGCTGGCATCATCACTTTGGTCAAGAATGACTAATCCTTCTGTGCCCTAGCTGTGGAGCAGTGAAAAGAAGACACCAAGAAGAAAGCTAATAATGGGAGTTTCTCACAGGGAGGGAGTTTTGTCTAATTGAAGGATAATGTTTTTGATTTATTTACCTGTTCAAGGTTGATTTCTCCTGACTTTCTAAATTAAATTGGTGACAGGTGGTGTAAAAACAAAACAGAACAAAACAAAACCCATAAAGCCATATGTTTCTTCCTCAAATACTGTCCTGCAAATTTTTCTAGGTTCTTTAGAAGAAAATCCCAGGGATTGGTGTGATTCAGCAAAGAGTGAGCCAGAGCAAGGGTAGAGTCCAGATATTGGGAGGTGAAGGTCAAGAGTTGTCCTTCTGGTGACATTCTGATTTAGTTCGAGGATTTATGCTCATTTGAGTAGGTTCAGCTTGATAGAGGAGTAAAGTTTGAGAGGCAGAGGAGTTGCAAATGGACTGGGTGCCACCTTAGTTCAAAAAACAGCTGGACATATGAAATTTCATCCACTTGCTTTTGCTTCCTCCACAAATTGTTCTGGTCAGTGAAGGTGTCAGAGAATTTTTGGAATTTGAAGTCCCCATGAAGATGAGTATTATGAGAGGTGAAGATTCACAGTGATCCATAACCTCAGTGGCTATGTTTAATGCCCACATGGTGGGAGACTTCCGGCCAAGATGGTAGAGAGAAGACAGGCACAGTTCTAAAGTCTCCTGATCTTTCCCCATCTATCATATGAAACAAATCTCTTAACAGAAATCTGACCCACAAACCCAGAAAGAAAAGCCAGGAGAAAGAACATTTACCTCAGGATTTGTCTCCTGCAGCAGCACTGGATGAATTCAGGCAGGTGAGTCTGGGCGCAGAGGGTGGATCAGCCCCAGATCAGCCAGATTAGTGGCTGAATTGGAGCCAGGAGTCTGAGGGCCCGAGAACCAGAACTGCTAGATCAGCAGTGGGACTAGAAGGTGGGGGCTTGAGTAATACAGGGAGCAGAGGCACGCTGACCCTCTGGAGCTTACCAGCTGAGCTGGGGGGAGAGTTCCAAGTGCAGGAGAGCTGTGGACCCCATTCCTGGGCTTATCTTGTCTGAGGAACTCTGAGTCTATGCCTCCATTGTGGCTGAGGCCTCTTCCCAGAACAAACAAGTGCAGACTACTTCTGCCTCAGGCACAGGTGTGTGAGGAGAACCAGCCCAGTTGACAATAGGGAGAGGAATGACCTCAAGCAACCAATGATTGAAGGCAAAAGAATTCATTAGCTCCAACCCCTCTCTTCCAGCTAAAGGAGAAGGCCTCAACCAATGTCACAGACACTCCAGAGAAAGCAACCAGCACCTCCTACTGGACATCCAGAGAAACTGCATTCAGTCAGTAAAGCCTGTATTGATCCCAAGCCCCTGGGAACCAGCCCCTCACCAACTCAAAGTCTTAGCAAAATGAAGAATGGTCATTGGAAAGGTGGATCCATAGAAAAATTCTTGGAAGGGAAAGACCTTAACTCAGAGAGGCCTAGAACCTCTGAGGAGACTACAATATAGTATTCAGCACAGAAAGACTTCCTTGAAGAAATAAGGAAGGAGTTTAAAAATCAAGTGGAAAATTTGGGAGAGACAATTAATACCATGCAACAAGAAAACAAATCCTTACAAAATGCAATTGGACAAATGCAAAAAAGAAAATAATTCTATGAAAACCTCAATTGGTCAAATGGAAAGCTCTTTCAAAAGTACAATTGAGCAATTGGAACAGGAGTTACAAAAGGTTAATGAAGAAAACTCCTCTCTAAAAAAAAAGAATGGAGTCTGCAGAAACTAAGGACTCCATGAGACAGCAAGAGCCAATTAAAGAAAAATTAAAAAATAAAAAAAAATAGAAGAAAATGTAAAACACCTCATCAGCAAAACCACTGACATCTAGAATAGGTCGAGGAGGGGCAACCTGAAAATCATTGGACTTCCTGAAAACAATGAAGAGAAAAAAAGCCTGGACTTAATATTACAGGATCTAGTGATGGAAAACTGCCCTGATATCATGGAACCAGAGGTGAAAGTAGTTATTAAAAGAATACATTGATCCCCTCCAGAAAAAGATCCTAAAATGAAAACACCAAGGAATGTTGTAGCCAAATTCCAGAACTATCAAATAAAAGAGAAAATCCTGCAAGCAGCCAGAAAGAAACAATTTAAATATCAAGGAGCCAAAGTAAGGACTACCCAGGACCTGGCTGCATCAACATTAAGGATTAAAGGGCCTAGAATGAGATACTGCAAAGAGCAAGGGAGCTTGCAATACAGCCAAGAATCCACTATCCCACAAAGCTGAGCCTTCTCTTCCAGGGAAAAAAGATGGACATTTAACGAAATGAAAGAATTCCAAAAATTCCTGATGAAAAGACCCAGAGCTAAATAGAAAATTTGGACAGCAAACAGGAGGTACAAGAGACACATGAAAAATTTTAAAAAAAGGGGGGCCAATAAAAGAAAAAAAACTGGCTGTACTCCAGCATGGGGAAAAAGATTCTCATAAATATTGAGAATTGTAACTCTAATAGAGAGAATATACCTAGGCAGAAGTGATGGACTTTCATGACCTATCTATAAGACTGCTATCAAATGAGATGTAACTGGCTTTAACCCTACTTGGGAGAAAGATTCTAATAACTCTCAAGAATTTTAACTCTATTAGATAGAAGGTACTTAGCTAGAAGTGATAGATAATCAGAATTTTCTATGACTCAGATAGAACATTCTAAAAAACACTACCTCCTTAAAAAGGGGTAGAGGAAGGACAGGATGAGGGAGGGGATTGAATGGGGGTAAATCTCGTTACACTAAGAGGTACAAAATACTTATGGTAATAGAGGGGAAGAAGGGAGGAGATTCGAAATACCTGAATCTTCTTCTCATCAGACTTGGCTTAAACTCAAATTACACATACTTAATTAACTTAAAAAACATCTAACCTTTCAAGTATGAAAAGGGGAAAAGGGGAGGGGGGATGGAGAAAGGGAGAGGGAGTGGGGAAAAAAGGGGAACTAACAAAAGGAAGTGAAGGGAAAAGGGGAAAAAGGGAAAGGGAAAAGAAAGGGGAGGGGCTGATATAGGAGGCCAAACACACTGAAGGAGTGGTATTCAGAAACCAAATACTGAGGAATATGGATAAAGGGGAGGAAGGGAAAAATTTAAACAGAGGGAAGAAAGCATGGGGGGCAATAAATAATTTGTAATCATAATGTTGAATGTGAACGGGATAAACTCTCTCTTAAAATGTAAGTCAATAGCAGAGTGGATTAAAAAACAAAATCCGACAATGTGCTGCTTACAAGAAACTCATTTGAAGCAGAGTGATACATATAGAGTAAAGGTAAAAGGTTGGAGTAAAATATGTTTTGCTTCAGCTGAAGTAAAAAAAGCAGGGGTAGCAATCCTTATCTCAGACAAAGAAGCAACAAAAATAGATAGCATTAAAAGAGATAAGGAAGAAAACTTTATCCTCCTAAAAGATACCATAGACAATAAAGCTATTTCAATACTGAATATATGTATGCACCCAATTGGGACAACATCCAGATTCTTAGAGGAGAAGCTGAAAGAACTACAGGAAGACATAGACAGCAAAACTCTACTAGTGGGAAACCTCAACCTCCCGCTATCAGATCTACATAAATCCAATCGTAAAATAAACAAGAAAAAAGTTGAGGAGGTAAAGATTGTTAGAAAAACTAGATAGGGTAGACTTATGAAAGAAATTGAATGGGGACAGAAAGGAATATAGCTTTTTCTCTGCAGTACATGGAACTTATACAAAAATTGATCATGTACTAGGACATAAAAACCTAATGATCAACTGCAGAAAGGCAGAAATAGTGAATACATCTTTCCAGATCACAATGCTAATAAAAGTCATATGCAGTATTGGACCAAGGAGATACAGACCCAGAGCAAACTGGAAATTGAATAACCTTATTTTAAAAAATGAATGGACCAAAAAAAACAAATATAGAAAGAATTAACCATTTTATCCTAGATAGTGATAATAATGAAACAACATGCCAAAACCTATGGGATTCACTCAAAGCAGCTGTCAGGGGATATATTTTAGCTTTAAATGCTTACATGAATAAATTGGAGAAAGAGGAAATCAATGAACTAAACATGCAGCTAAAAAAGCTGGAGAAAGAAAAAATTCAAAATTCCCAATTAAATAACAAATTAGAAATTCTAAAAATTAAAGGAGAAATTAATAAAATGGAAAGCAAAATACTATTAAATTAATATAAAAAGCTAAAAGTTGGTATGAAAAAACCAATAAAATCGATAAACCTCTGGTCAATTTGATTAAAAAAAGAAAGAAGAAAATCAAATTGCTAGTATCATAAATCAAAAAACGTGAACCCACCACCAATGAGGAGGAAATTAAAGTAATAATTCTAAATTATTTTGCCCAACTCTATGCTGATAAATTTGATAATCTAAGTGAAATGGATGAATATTTACAAGAATATAAGTGGCCCAGGTTAAATGAAGAGGAGATTAAATACCTAAACAACCCTATCTCAGAAAAAGAAATTCAACAAGCCATCATTGAACTCCCCAAGAAAAGAATCTTCAGGGCCTGATGGATTCACAAGTGAATTCTACCAAACATTTAAGGAACAATTGGTTCCAATTCTATAAAAACTCTTTGGAAAAATAGGGAATGATGGAACTCTGCCTAACTCTTTCCATGAAACCAATATGGTGCTGTTACCTAAACCAGGAAGAGTTAAAACAGAGAAAGAAAATTATAGACCTATCTCCCTGATGAATATAGATGCAAAAATCTTAAATAGAATCTTAGTAAAATGATTACAACAAGTTATCACTAGGATAATACATTATGAACAAGTAGGATTCAATCCCAGGAATGCAGGGTTGGTACAATATTAGGAAAACTGTTAGTATACTCAATTATATTAACAAATACTGAACTAGCTCTGGCAATGCAAGTGTCAACTTCATTGTCAATATGTACCTCCTTGGAAAGGACACTTCCTGGGGTGGCTAGGTGGCATAGTGGATAGAGCACCGGCCCTGGAGTCAGGAGTCCCTGAGTTCAAATCTGGCCTCAGACACTTAATAATTGCCTAGCTGTGTGTCCTTGGGCAAGCCACTTAACCCCATTTGCCTTGCAAAAACCTAAAAAAAATAAAATCCCCACATGGTGGGGTAGGATGACCTCACCTGCTGACTTTTGTGCTGATTTAGACAAAGAAAGAAAGAGACATCCCAGTTCTGTTTAGAGGTAATTTCCCATCTAGACAGAATTTCAGAAAAATTCCCTGGGTGGCCTGGAAAGGAATAAGAGGGTATGTTCAGGAAGGAATCTTATGTCTTGAATTAGTCCTGTCTCCCAAAGTGAACCAAAATATAGCAGTCATCCTTAAATACCAGGGACTTGATTGGTTCAGGATAGGGTTGCAAGGGTTCTTTCTGGCAAGATCAGGGAATTAACCTCAGAATATGGCATAACTTACTTCTTGGTTGCCTGGTCAGGATTTCTTGATACTCCTCTAGAGTTCTTTGGCAGCAAATGAAAGGTCCAATGTAAGGTTAGAAATTTCACAGTATAAGGAGGACAAAAATAAGAGATGAAGTGAGGAAGGTATTAAGCTGTTTATTAAAGGAAGGAATAAGGGGGCCAAGTCAGAACAGACTCCAGTGGTGTGTAATAGGGGAGTACACTTTTTATAAGGTATGTACTGTAGGAACGCAGGGTGTTATGGTTTCTGTAGGAATTGGGAGTTGTTTTGGGTCTCCATGGATGTTATGAATTATTTAGGGACTCCATGGAAGTTGGGATGCATTTGGGATGTCTAGGGAGTTTAGGATTCTTTTTTCTATGGAAGTGGTACTCAGCTAGACTCAAGTGGGCATGAGTGAAACCCAGTTCTGGATTCAGCATCCCTCTGATATAGACCCTTATCACTTTAACCCTGGACTATTGCAATAGCCTACTGCTTGGTCTACTGGAAGTCTCTCCTCACTCCAGTATATCCTCCATTCAGCCACCAAAGTAAATTTTTCTAAAGTGCAGATACAACTATGTCATCTCCATATTCAATATACATGGTGACTCCTTATCACTTCTGGAATCAAAGATAAAGTTCTTTGTATGGCATTCAAAGTCCTGAATATTTTCATTCAATCCTTGAACTGTCTTGTCTTCTTTCACTTACACCTGACCTCTGTACTTCTCAATTTAATTAGGCTGATCTTCTTGTTATTCCATGAATAAAATACTACAATCTTCTACTTTATACATTTTCTCTGACTGCTCTCCATGTCTGAGATGCCCCTAATCCCTTCTAAATTGACTTCCCTCACTTCTTTCTTCTTTCTTTTTTTTAGGTTTTTGCAAGGCAAATGGGGTTAAGTGACTTGCCCAAGGCCACACAGGTAATTATTAAGTGTCTGAGGCCAGATTTGAACTCAGGTACTCCTGACTCCAGGGCCGGTGCTCTATCCACTGTGCCACCTAGCCACCCCATCCCTCACTTCTTTCAAGAAGCATCTTAAACCTCACATTCTAAAAGAAGTCTTTACTAATCTCTCTTAATCCTAATAATTCTAGTGACTTTTCTGTTTCATCATGTATATGGCTTCTTTGCCTGTATGTTTTTACACACTCACACACACACACAAATACATATGTACATACACACACATACATGCATGCATACATTTACATGCTTATTTGTATCAATGGCAGTCATCTCTAGGATGAAGTGATAGGACAGAAACAAAGGAAATTTACCTGATAAATTTGTTGCATTTTTGGAGGGAATAGCAAGTTGTGCATGGTAGATTTGCAGTTTCATACACACATATATTATTTATTATACTATGTTATAGAAAATATTGTTTTCCCCATGAATAGAAAATAGAATAAATGTTTTTAAATTGTAAATGATTATTTAAAAGAAACAAATAAGCAATTAAGTATCATAACTGAATGGGAATACAGGAATTAACAACATTGTAAAGAATACTAGCAAATGAATAGAAAGAATTATATATAAATACACATATATTACAGCACAATATTCCCATTGAGTAAAAATGAGGAGTTAGAGGACAATTCATTGTATTTCATGTTAATTTTTAAAATTAGGGGCGGCTAGGTGGCGCAGTGGATAGAGCACCGGCCCTGGAATCAGGAGTACCTGGGTTCAAATCCGGTCTCAGACACTTAATAATCACCTAGCTGTGTGCCCTTGGGCAAGCCACTTAACCCCATTTGCCTTGCAAAAACCTAAAAAAAATATTAAAGGTGGCAATTTTATTCAGATAAAAAAAGCAGTAAAAATAGATATGATTGAGATGAACAGAGAAATCATATTAAAGACACTATAAATAAGGGAATGTCAATTTTAATATAGGACATGATATATTTTAAGTAGATAAAGAAAAATAGTCAAATTACTTAGTAGAAAAAAGAAAAATTCCATTTGTAGATTTCAATGATCTTCTTTCAGAACTTGATAAATAAAACTATAACCAAGAAAATTTAAGGAATAGCATAGAATTTTAGAAAGGATAGAGGGAGCTAGGCAACACAGTGAATAGAGTTCTAGGCCTGGAGTCAGAAAAAGAAATTTGAACTCAAATCCAGCTTTGAAAACCTTCTAACTCTGTTATCCTCCTAGCTCTGAATGCCAATTTGTAAACCTTTGAGTGCTATGTAAATGTGCTTACTACTAATATTACTACTAGTAGTACTACTAGTACTACTACTACTACTACTACTACTACTACTACTACTACTACCACTTCTGCTACTAATATTATCTCTGAGAATTACTAAATGATAATCAAAAATAACACAGTATCTCAGACATAGGGGATAACATTACAAAAACTGAATATATGCTGGGACATAAAAACATCATGACCAAATTCATATGTGTAAATATTAAATACTCCTATATTAAACACATTGCAATGAAATTTAAAAGCCATGTATTTTTTAAAAAGAATTGAAATTTGAATACAAAAAAAGTATAGTAGGAAATTAATAGGACTAAATTAAATAGAAAAACAAAACAATTCATTCAGAAGAAATTTGTGGATTAAAGAACAAATTATAGACATAATACATCATTTTATCAAAGATAATGACAATGAAATAATAACCCAAGCTATATGGAATGCAACCAAAACATATTTGAGAGAAAATATAGTTCTCTAAACAAATTCATCCTCAAAGGAGAGAGAAAGAAAAGATAAACAAACTGAGAATGTAGCCTAAAAATAAACCTTGAAAAAAAAGTTAAAATGTCCACAACAATCACTAAAATAGAAATTCTAAAAATCAAATTAGTAACTGACAATATATTC
Organism: Macrotis lagotis; assembly: GCF_037893015.1. NCBI lineage: Eukaryota > Metazoa > Chordata > Mammalia > Peramelemorphia > Peramelidae > Macrotis > Macrotis lagotis. The sequence goes on from NC_133658.1 coordinate 522,741,376, forward strand.
CTTTAATCATTATTTTTCTTTTATAAGGACAATCACTTTCCCTCATTTCTGAAAGATTTTCAGGAGGAACCAACATCTTTTTTTTAATCATTTTTTATTCAAAATTTTACTCTTTTTATTTCACTTGACTACTCCATAAAAATCCAAAGAATTTCATGTTATTGCACTAATAGAATTTCATATAATCCAGAATTCCTGAATCATCAGAACAATTGCCTCAAATGGATAAACTAGTTCAAGGTCCCTGGTAAGAGAAGTGACAGGCAGATCCTCAAACTTGCTACCAGCCCAGTCCCCCAAACTTATCTTGAGATTTGACTCTTGTGAAGATGTTACCAAATTTCTATATATCTAAATTATTCTAAATTTCAAAGAAATTCATATGTGTATCATAGATTTTATTTCTAATTATTAAAATTACCCCCTTTTTCATCACTTAGCTTAAACTTCCAACTCAGGTCATTAAATATTGCTTATTTAATAAACTGCAGAAATTTTTTTTTCAATAGTTGTTAATGATATTCAGTTTATAAAGAAACTAACTTAATAACTAAATATATAGTAATTATTGGCAATAATTTGAGTATAAAGATTATAATCAGAGTATTTGTAATGTAATCAGACAGAATTATCATTTTAACATCAGATAGGTTTTTCTCATTTTCCAATACTATTCAATTTTTCTCAAAATAGCTGTCTTCTCTAAAGAATTTCTTTTGCAAAATAAAAGTTGAAAAGAACTTCATTATAGAAGGTTTTTCCATGTCCTTTTCCTGTTCTTGCTAGATTTTCTCTAGTCATGAAATTTTCTTTACTAAATTTACTCCTTGCTACTCTTCTTACGTCAAAAGTCAAAATTTATATTTTCTCTGACTTTATAAGCAGAAATACCATATAACAAGAGAGGTTTTATTATCATCCAAAATTGCAGACACATTGCATTTTCCTCAATATTACATTTATATGTTAAAGATATAATAAAATATTGCATTGTACAGAATTTCCTATGTAATCATTATGATAGACTAAATATTTTTCATATCAATATTTAACTGCCAATGCATATGTGTGTGTTTATAAGACAAATATAAAGACAATCAGACAAAAAAATTAAGTGATACATGGACTTATTTAATTGGGATAGAACTGTAAAATATTTTTATGTATTGGATCACTATATTTAAAGATTATTATACTTTTTTCAACTTCCCTATTCAGATCTTGATAAAGTAAAAAGTAGATAGGGACTGATTATATAAAAATGTTCATAAGACATAAAATGTCCCACATAGAATTTCCTTATTGGTTTGGTCATCTATACTTTTAGGAAGGATCAAAAGGACTATATTGGATATTCAATCCCATTCTTATCCTTTCTGGAGGAGAAAACAACATCTTTCTTGAAGATGTATGAGTCAACAAAAAATAGCATATTATGTTTGTCTGATGTTGATGAAGATTTTGTCCTTTATTCTCAAAGAAGCCCATGATATCAGGGAAGTAATGCCATGATATAAACATGAATTGGATTTGAGTGAGGGGGTGATATGCTTAATCTCTAATCTCACTTTCTTCTCCAGAGTTCTCTGGATTCAGCCCAGATAGGAATCAGGACTACTGGAGATGGGCCTACATGTGAGGTTTTCAGGGTTAGGTTATTTGCCCAAGATCACGCTAATAAGTGTATGAGGTTGTATTTGAACTCTGGTCCTCCTAATTTCAGAGTCAGAACTTTAATCACTGGGTCATATTCAAAAGATTAAGGCCACTTCTGTCCAAGATGGCAGAGAGGACAGGCACTGTGCTAAGATTTCTTGGTTTGCCCTCAGAAATAATATGAAAGAGGAGTGGCTAGGTGGCACAGGTGGATAGATCACTGGTCATGGAGTCAGGAGAACCTGAATTCAAATCTGGAATCAGATACTTTCTAATTACCTAGCTATGTGGCCTTGGGTAAGCCACTTAACCATATTGCCTTGCCAAAAAGTAAAAAAAAGAAGCAATAATATGAACAAAACCTCAGCAGAAATCCAATATACAAAACCCAGAAATAGAAACTAGGAGAAGAACATCCACCTCAAGGTCTGTTTCTGGAGATTATGAGTGAGCCAGGAGCAGTGTGTAGAGAGCTAGCAGGGGTGGGGTGAGAGCCAGGCTAACCCTAAGATCAGCCTCAGCGGCTTTGAGAGTGGGATTCTGGGCTCAAGGTTGCAGAATATTTGGGAGTGGAGATCCTGGGAGTTCCAGTGGAGCTGGAGGGCGTATTCTAGCATAGAGAGTTGAAGAGGGCAACTGGACATCATTTTTTCCTCAACTTGGGGCCATGAGCTCCATACTTTCAGTTGTGTGCTCTTCCCAGAACTAACAAAGTAAGAGCCCCCACCCCACACCTCCAATCCCCCAGGCTCAGGTGTGGGCAGCAAAGCTCCCTCAGCTGAATAGGGAGATTAACTTTCTTATCCCAGGGCCCAGCCCAAATTCTTCAGGGATAAGAATATCTAGCTGCATTCCCCTCCATCCCTTCCAGGCCGAGGGAAGGGGCCTTAAATCAAGACCACAGACACTAAAGAAAAAGTAACAACTAGCTAGCCCACTTGGAGTTACTAAACACAGTGAACAAAGCCTCTAGGATTTTCAACACTAAAAATCTGTGAACCAGCTCCCCCACCACCACAACACAAGATCCTAGGAAAATGAAAAAAGGGGGAAGAAAGGAAGAGCCTATTAAAAGCTACTTTGAAGAAACAGATCCTAACCAAAAGATATCTAGGACTTCTAAGGAGAATATGAATTGGTCTCCAGCCCAGAAAGACTTCATAGAAGGAATCAGGAAAGAGTTTAAAAATCATTTGGAAAAAGAAGCTCAAGAAAAAATTAACAACTTTCAAAAAAATAAAAATGTTAGCTTCAACAATAAAAGAAGAAAAAGAAATTGAAGGACTTAGAATTGGGAAAGAAGAAACAAAACTCTCACTCTTTGCATATGACATGATGTTATACCTAGAGAATTCCAAGAAATCATCCAAAAAACTACTAGAAACCATAAGCAATTTTAGCAAAGTTGCAGGATATAAAATAAACCCACATAAATCTTTAGCATTTCTATATATATATTACTAGCAAAATACAGCAGTAAGAGCTTGAAAGAAATCCCATTCAATATAACTTCAAAAAACATAAAATACTTGGGAGTCTACCTGCCAAGGCAGACTCAGAAACTCTATGAAAACAACTATGCAACACTTCTCTCACAAATAAAATAATATTTAAAAATTTGGGCAAATGTCAACTGCTCGTGGATAGGCCAAGTTAATATAATAAAAAATGACAAATCTAGCTATTTCATGTAGCTTTTGCAATGGTATTGGGGGGGGAGGCAATTTGGAATGTGGGAGTTTTCCTTCTCATCAGAAATGGTTCAGAGAGGAAACAGCATACACACTCAATAGGGTATAGACATCGAGAAGGAGAGAAGGGGAACAGGGGAGTGGAGAGTGGATGTGGGTGATAGAGAAGAGGGAAGATCAAAGGAGAGGATGTTAGATATAACACATGTCTTTTTCTACTTTTTTTCAAGGTGGTGGGATTGAGTTGGGGTACAGGCCTGGGTGGTTGCTGGATCTCTGGGGTGGGATGTAGGCTTGGGGCCTCTTGGTCAAAGGGTCGGTGCTCTCTGTCCACTGTGCCACTCAGCTGCCCCACAGCACATTTTTGAAGAGGGACAGAGTGAAAGGAGAGAGAGAAAATATAATAGATGGTAGTGGGGAGGAATAGATGGAGAGAATTTCTAATCAACAGCTATGGAAAAATATGTAAGTAATTTCTATGATCAAATTGTGATAAAGAATGTGATCCATGTGAGACAGAGCTGATGGTACCAGGAGCACAGACTGAAACACATATTTTTTCTCTTTATTTCTCATGAAGTTTTATATTTTGGGGGGGTATTATGTTCACTCTTAAACAAGAAAATTTTAGTAATGTGTAAATAAATTAAAGAAAATTAAAAACAAAAAACAAAAGGCTACACTTGGGCAAATGGAAAAATCTCTCAAAATTAGAATTGACCAATTGGAAAAGGAGTTGCAAAAAATAAATGAAGAAAATTCTTCTCTAAAATCAAAGAATGGAATCTGTGGAAACTGTTGACTTTATGAGATAACAACAATCTGTTAAGCAAAATCAAAAAATTGAAAAAATAATAGCCAAGAATCCACTATCCAGCAAAACTGAGTCTCCCTTCCAGGGGAAAAGATGTATATTTAACAAAATAGGAGACTTCCAACTCTTCCTGATGAGAAGAAAATAGCTAAATAGAAAATTTGGACCTCAAACAGGAGACTGAAGAGGCACATGAAAAGGTTAAAAAACAGGGTAAAGAAAAAATAACTCTGCTATCCAATAAGATGAAACTGTCTATATCCCCACCTGGAAGAAAGATTCTCGTAGCTCTCTAGAATTGTAACTCTTTTAGAGAGAATATACTTAGCTAGAAGTAATGGACACTCATGATATTTATCTATGACTCTGAGAGAATGATTAAAAAAGCAATATCTCCTTAAAAAGAGGGAGCAGTAAAGAAATTGGGAGGATGCAGAAGACTGAATGGGGTGAATCACATTACATAAGGAGGATCTATTACAAGAGGGGGAAGAAAGGCAGAGGTGAGAACTGCCTGAATCTTACTCTCATCAGACTAAGTCTAAAGTTCACACACATACACACACACACACACACACACACACACACACACACACACACACACAGACAGTTAAGTTGAGAAAATTATTTTCAAATATTAAAAGGGGAAAGGGGGAAGGGGGAGGAAAATAGGAACTAAAGAAGGAAGAAGGGGCAAAGGGAAAGGGGAAAGAAAGGAGAGGGGGCCTGGATATAAGGGGGGATAACAATGAAGGTGCTGATATTCAGAAAAAATTACTGGGGAATACAGATAAAGTAAAAAAAAGGGGAATATAAACAGAGGGAAGATAGCATGGTGGGTAATAAAGAGTTAGTAATTATAACTTTGAATGTGAATGAGATAAACTCTCCCATGAAATGTAAGTGAATACTAGACTGGATTAAAAACCAGAATTCTACAATATGCTACTTATAAGAAACTCATTTGAAGAAGAGAGATACATATAGAGTAAAGGTACATGGTTGGAGCAAAATATATTTTGCTTCAGCTATAGTGAACAAAGCAGGGGTAGAAATCCTTATCTCAGAAATAGATCTCATTAAAAGAGATGAGGAAGGAAACTATATTCTCCTAAAAGTTACCATAAGGGGCAGCTAGATGGCACAGTGGATAGAGTATTGACCCTGGAGTCAGGAGTACCTGAGTTCAAATTTGACCTCAGTCACTCAATAATTAGAACCTGTTTGGCCATGGGCAAGCCACTTAACCCCATTTGCCTTGCAAAAAAGGTACCATAGACAATAAAGCAATTTCAATACTAAATATGTATACACCAAGTAATATAGTCTCCAAATTTTTATAGAATTTGAATGAGTTACAAGAAAACATAGAGAGCAAAACTCTACTGGGGAAACCTCAATCTCCCACTCTCAGATTTAGATAAATCTAACCATAAAATAAACAAGAAGGAAGTTAAGGAGATAAATAGAATTTTAGTAAACCTAAACATGATAGACCTTTGGAGAAAGTTGAGTGGGAATAGAAAGGGACATACTTTTTTTCTACAGTACAGTCATGACCATTTACTAAAGCATAAAAACCTAATAATCAAATGCGGAAAGGCAGAAATAGTGAATACAGCTTTCTCTGATCACAATGCAATAAAAATGACATGCAATAATGGGCCAGAGAGAGATAGCCCTAAAACTAATTGGAAACTAATTAATGTCATTTTAAAGAATGAGTGGATCAAACAGCAAATTAAAGAATTAATGATTTCTTCCTGGATAATGACAATAACAAGACAATAATAGCCAAGACAATTGTCAGGGAATATATTATATCTTTAAATGCTTGCATGAATAATTGGAGAAAGAAGAAATCAATGAACAAAGCATGCAACTAAAAAAATTAGAGAAAGAACAAATTAAAATCCCCCCAATTAAATACCAAAATAGAAATTCTAAAAATTAAAGGAGAAATTAATAAAATTGAAAGCAAGGAAACTAGTGGATTAATAAATAAAGCCAAAAGTTGGTTTCATGATAAAAACAATAAAATTGATAAACTTCTGGCTTATTTGATTAAAAAAAAGAAAGTAGAAAACCAAATTACCAGTATCATAAATGAAATAAGTGAACTCATCACCAATGAGGAGGAAATTAAAATAACAATGTGGAATTATTTTGCCCAACTGTGTGGCAATAAATTTGATAATCTAAGTGAAATGGATGATTATTTACAAAAATATAATTTGCCCAGGTTAAATGAATAGGGAATTAAATACTTAAATAGTACTATCTCAGAAAAAGAAATTCAACAAGCCATTATTGAACACCCAAAGAAAAAACATTTCCACAGCCAGACAGATTCACAAGTGAATTATATCAAAATTTAAGGAACAATTGATTCCAGTTCAATTAAAAACTCTTTGGCAAAATAGGTGAGGACAGAACTCTGGTTAACTCTTTCTATGACACCAGTATTATGTTGATACCTAAAGCAGGAAAAATCAAAACAGAGAAAGAAAACTATAGACATCTCCCTAATGATTAAAGATGCAAAAATCTTAAATAAAATCTTAGCAAAGCAATTACAGCAAGTTATCACTAGGATACTATACTATAACCAAACAGGATTTATCTCATGAATGCATGGTTGGTTCAATATTAGGAAAACTGTTAGTTTGATTAACTATATCAATTACAAACCTATCAGAAATCATATGATTATATCAATAGATGCTGAAAAAGCCTTTGATAAAATACAACACCCATTCCTACTAAAAGTACTAGAGAGCATAGGAATAAATGGATTAGAATGATAAGTAGTATCAATATAAAACATCAACAAGCATTATATGCAATGGGGATATGCTAGAGGCATTACCAATAAGATCAGAGGTGAAACAAGAATGGCTGTTATCACCATTATAATTCAATATTGTGTTAGAAATGTGAACTTCAGCAATAAAAGAAAAAAGAAATTGAAGGACTTAGAATTGGGAAGGAAGAAACAAAACTCTCACTTTTTTCATATGACATGATGTTATACCTAGAGAATTCCAAGAAATCATCCAAAAAACTACTGAAAAACATAAGCAATTTTAGCAGAGTTGCAGGATATAAAATAAACCCACATAAATCTTTAGCTTTTCTATATATTACTAGCAAAATACAGCAGTAAGAGCTTGAAAGAAATCCCATTCAATATAACTTCAAAAAACATAAAATACTTGGGAGTCTACCTGCCAAGGCAGACTCAGAAACTCTATGAAAACAACTACGCAACACTTCTCTCACAAATAAAATCATATTTAAAAATTTGGGCAAATGTCAACTGCTTGTGGATAGGCCAAGTTAATATAATAAAAATGACAAATCTACCTAAATTAAACTATTTATTTATTGCCCTTCCAATCAAAATTCCAAAAAATTACTTTAATGTGTTAGAAAAAAATGTAAGTAAATTCATATGGAGAAATAAAAAGTCAAGAATTTTCAGGTAGTTAATGAAAAACTGTGCAAAAGAAGGTGGCTTAGCTCTTCCAGATCTAAAATTATATTACAAAGCATCAGTCATCTGTCTGGTAGTGGCTAAGAAATAGAGTGGTGGATCAGTGGAATAGACTAGGTACAACAGTAGGAAATATTTATGGCAACCTACTCTTTGATAAACCCAAAGAATCCAGCTTTTTTGGACAAAAACTGTCGGAAAAATTGGAAATTAGCATGGTAGAAACTTGGATTAGACCAGCATCTCATAACCTATACAAAGATAAGATCAAAATGGATACAGGATTTAGATGTAAAAGCCAATATTATAGGCAAACTAGGAGATGAAGTAATAGTTAAACTGTTAGAGCTATGGAAAGGGAAGCAGTTTATGACTAAGGAAGAGATGGAGAACATCTTTTTAAAAAACTAGATAATTTTGATTTCATTAAATTGAAAAACTTTTGTACAGGCAAAACCACTATAACCAAGATCAAAAGAAATGTAGTAAATTGAGAAATAATTTTTACAAAGAGTATTTCTGATAAGGAAATCATTTCTAAACTATATAGACAACTGAGCTAAATTTATAAATTCCCCAATTGACAAATGGTCAAAGGATATGTGGAGGCAATTTACAGATGAGAAAATCAAAGCAATGCATAGTCATATGAAAAATTGTTCTAAATCATTGCTTATTAGAGAAATGCAAATTAAAGCATCTCTGAGGTACTACCTCATACCTCTCAGACTGGTCAATATGACCAGAAAGGACAATGATCAATATTGGAAGGGATGTTGTAAATCAGGGATAGTATTGCACTGTTGGTGGAGCTGTGAACTCATTCAGCCTTTCTGGAGAGCAATTTGCAATTACACCCAAAGGGCAATATAAATCTGCATGGCCTTCGATCCAGAAATACAACTATTGGGTTGGTCTATACCCTGAAGAGATCATAAAATAGGGTAAAAAAATGTCACTTGTACAAAAATATTTATAGCAACTCTGTTTGTGGTGGCAAAGAATTTGAAATTGAGTGAATATCCATCAATTGGGGAATGACTGAACAAACTGTGGTATGTGTATGTTATGGAACACTATTATTCCATTAGGAACCAGGAGGAATGGGAATTCAGAGAAGCCTGGAGGGATGTGCATGAACTGATGCTGAGAGAGTAGAACCAGAAGAATATTGTACACCATTACAGCAACATGGGGTTGATGATCAATCTTATTTTTTAGGTTTTTGCAAGGCAAATGGGGCTAAGTGGCTTGCCCAAGGCCACACAGCTAGGTAATTATTAAGTGTCTGAGACCGGATTTGAACCCAGGTACTCCTGACTCCAAGGCCGGTGCATTATCCACTACGCCACCTAGCCGGCCCGATGATAAATCTTAATAGACTTGTTCATTTCATAAGTGCAATAACCAGGGACAATCCTGGGGTATCTGCAATGGAGAATACCATCTGTATCCAGAGAAAGAATTGTGGAGGTTGAACGAAGACCAAAGAGTATTACCTTTACTTAAAAAAAAACTCCATTATCTTATTATGTGATTTTGCTATCTCTTATATTTTATTTTATTTTTTCCTTAAGCATATGATTTCTGTCTCAACACATTGAATTTAGATCAATGTATATAATGGAATCAATGTAAAAACTAACAGACTGCCTTCTATAAGGAGTGGGGGAGGGAAGGGAGATTAGGGAAAAAATTGTAAAATTCAAAAATAAAAAAAAGGATTAGAAACCACTCCATTTGAAAGAGTAGTTTTCTTTCTTGCCTTTTCTTGATGCATTGGTTGTACAAATTTGAATAGATATATATTAATTTTTACTTTTTACTTTTATTTATAAATAAATTTAAAAAATGTGCTATTGTAGCTTAGAATGTGTATAGAAAATTAAGAAATGAATGAAGTAACTTATCTGAGAAAAGCATTTAGCTATGGTGGTACAATTAGAATAAAGGAAGCAAGGTCATTTTGGACAGCATGTAGAAAATTTTAATTTAGGAAGCCAAGCAGACCAGACAGTTTTCTGGGTTTATTAATCTCCAGGTACACTTCCAAGTTCAAGAGACTTCTTGTCTTGAATTTCATTCACTGATCAGCAAGGGTTTAAAAAACTAAAGAAAAAAATGAAAACTTTAGGACAAAGGATGATATCCTCCGGATAGGTTCCAAGGAGGAGCTAGAGTTCCCAAAAAAAGTTATTGAAATCCATAAGACAGACCTAAGACAGGATCTTTCTCATTTGATTAAACAGGTTAAGGAGCTCCAAAGAGGGCTGGAAAGACATAGGAGCTAAAGTTTGTAGACATTTATCCATTAATCATTAATTTATTTAATTTGCTCCTATGAAGTTACATGTAGAAAATACATGTAACTCCTGTCCTACTACAATGTAGACTTTAACAAACATGACAATTATCAAAATTTCAGACAGTTTCAGAATTACTAAATTCAAACTCCGAAGTATAAAACTACAGTGAAATTGAGAAAATGCTCATGTATATATTAAAAACAATCCTTTTGCAAGCAGAGGATACTATTTCACTCTTTCTAACATATATGAATGACAAACACCTCAATGGTATTCTTCGAAGAACTGCATTTCTTCATTTATTTATTTTAGGTCCCTTGCTTATTCATGCAGGAAGCATTGCCCTCCAATTATTGACTATCTTTTAGCCATGATTTACTTGGAGAAGATTGATTAGCCTCATCAGTTTCAGAAAGGCAATTTTCATCACCAGTTTTCCCCTTGATTAGTAGTCCTTCATCATGTTGTTTAGCAAAAAGAGAAAAGCCTAGGAAGACTGCTTGGTGAAACTTTCTCTTAAAACCAAAAAAAAGGAGTCTTCATTTGAAGCATTGGGGCAGATAGAGTCTGAGATAGGCTCTTTGCCTAGCATATATTCCAACCTAAATTTTGTTGCTTTGCTTTAAATCCTTGAACTTGAAACTTCTATTTTCTTTTTCCCTTTTTTCCTTTTTTAATGATTTACTAGTCTATATGAATCTTTGGATATTTTCAGGCATGTCTGGTTTTGGTCCCTGAAAGGAGCATCAGAATGCCTGATATATTTTCAACAGAAGCCATGCAGGCATTGTGAGTAGATTACTCTTTATTTTCATATGGGTGTACTGCCACCTATACTATATGAAATTTCAGACTAGAAAAATAAGTCAACCTCTATTCAATTGAGTCATAGCATTTTTCCTGTTTATTCAATTTCTTCACATTCTCATACATAACAAATATTAGTTCTCCAACTTCAGTATAAAATAGCTGAAGAAAGAAATAGATGTCTTACTCAACAAGTAACATTTCTATCTAAAAGTATTTTTTGTTCCAGAATAAAAGTCAGAAAAACTAGATGAATTGGACTCTTGATGACTACGTCTTGGGGGGTATAAGCAGGATAGTAAAGATAGCTTTCTTAAAATTAACAACTAACAGTTACATGATGATGTATAGTTAAAAGCAATTGATACACTTCATCTTCTTTGAGCACTGGTTATTGATTAAGTTACCAAATCTATTTGTTTCAAAATTCACAATGCCCTACAAATCTGCCTTCTTTCATTCACGTAAGTATTTTAGGCTCTTTTTGCTTGCCTCACCTGACCTTTTGCAATAGCCTCGTAACTAGTCTCTCTCCACAGAGTCTCTTAACTCTTCCATCTTTCTACAACTATCTGCCAAAGAGATATTTCAATATTTTGATCTAAAAATGACATTTCATTTCTCAATAAACAAACAGCAACAATGATAATAATAATTGTAAAACAACTGTTATATGCCAGGCATTGTTCTAAGCACTTTGCATGTATTATCTAATTTAATCACAACAACACTGGGAGTTAGATTTTATTTTATGTTGTTCATTCATTCATTCAATTATTTACAATTCTATAAACCATACCATATCAGACCCATCTATCCTTCACTATCTCCTGAAATTCATTCAGATTCCTATTCAATGTTTCCATAACACATTTTCTCCTTTTGCTTTAAATCTTTTCCAATAGTACTTTTCATTATGTGAATAATGCAGTTGAGCTTCAGTTTTAGTATTTGTTCTTCCAAAGCATAGACTGAATTACTTTTTTAAAATATAGACTGATTTGATCTCTTTTCTAACTGAAGGATCTTTCAAAGTCTTCCCCAGCTACAATTTGAAAAAAATTCAATTCTCTGACACTCAGATTGCTTAATAATCCAACTCTCAAAGACATACATCAATATAGGAAAAACCATAGCTTTGACTACACAGATCTTTGTCAACAAGATGTGTCTACTTTATAATTTGCTGTTCAGATTTGCCAAAGTTTTCCTTCCAAGGCGCAAACAACTTTTAATTTCATGACTGCAGTAACCATCTACAGTGAACTTTGAACAAAGGAATATAAACTATGATACTGCTTCCATTTCTTCTCCCTCTATTTGCCAGCAATTGATGGGACCAGTTGCCAGGATCTTAGTTTTGTTTAACTGACAAGCTTCAACTCATCTTTCTTCTTTTATCTTGTTAATTCTTCTTTAATTTCTTCCACAAGAGTGGTTTCATCTGTACATCTGAGATCATTGATATTTTTTACTGTCAGCCTCAATTCATCTTCTGATTCATCCAGCCTTGAATTTTGCCTGATGTACACTGCCTATAGGTTCAATAAATAAGGCAACTATATTTGGAGCTTTGTAATATTCCTTTTCCTATCTTTAACAAATTAGTTGATCCATGTTTGATTCTAGCTATTTCTTCTTCATGTATATACAGATTACTGTAGAGATAGGTAGGGTGATCTTGTTTTCCTATCTCTTAGGAATTGCTACACTTTGTTGCAATTCATAGTATCAAAAGTTTTAGTAGTATCAGTGAAGTAGAAATAGGTGTTTGTTTGTTTGTTTGTTTGTTTGTTTGTTTTCTGGAACTCCATGTTTTCTTCATAATCCAGCAAATGTTGACAATTTAGTCTCCAATTCTTCCACTTCTTTGAAAAAGTTTGCTTTCTTAATAATTCTTAGTTCACATATTGTTGAAGCTAGCTTACAGAGTCTCTACATAACCTTGCTGGTACGTGAAATGGGGGCAATTACTCAAAAGTTTGAACATTCTTTGGTATGTTCTTCATTAGGATTGGGATTTAAAGTAATATTTTCCAATTCAGAGTAGCCATTGTTGGATCTTCCAAATTTGCTGACTTAATTGAATGTAACATTTTAATAGCATTTTCTTTTAGTATTTAAAAATAGTGCAGCATGAATTCCATAATCTCCAGAAATTTTATTGTTAACATTTCTTCCCAAGGTCTTTTTGACTTTATTATCTACATGACTTTAGATAAGTAATCACACCATTGTGGGTATCAATAATGTTAAGATTTTTCTCATATTTAGTTCTTTTGTGCTTTCTTGCTATTTCTCTTTATTCTCTTCTGTTGAGTCCTTATTTTTTTGTCTTTTTCATTCCCATTTTGTCCTCTTGATATCTCTACCTTGTTTTTTTAAGAGTATTTTATTTTTTCCAATTACATGTGAAGACAATTTTTAACATTCTTTTTATAATACAATTTTGAGTTCCAAATTTTTTGCCTCTTTCCCTCTCCCCCCCGCCTTGCTAAGACATAAAGCTATTTACTATGGATTATTTATATTTACAATCATGTAAAACATATTTTCATAAGAAGAAATAAAACAAAAAACCATGAAAATGTAATATAAAAAATAGTATACTTGGATCTGCATTTAGATTTGATCTGTTGTTTCTTTGAATATGGATTGAATTTGAATCATTGAACTGCTGAGAAGAGCTAAGTCAGTCATAGTTGGTCATCATACAACATGGCTGCTGTTGTGTACAATGTTTTCATTGTTCTCTTTAATTAACTTTGCATCAGTTTAGGCAAGTTTCCAGGTTTTTCTGAAATCTACCTGGTCATAATTTCTTAGAGCAGAGTAATATTCAATTACATTCAAATACCACTACTTATTCAGCTATCCTTCAAATGATCAGCATCATCTCAATTTCTAATTCTTTGTCATTGCATAAAAAAGCTGCTATAAATATTTTTGCACATATAGGTCCATTTCTCTTTTTAATGATCTTCTGGAGATACAGACCTTGCAGTGATATTCCTTGCTTAAAGATTTTCACAGTTTTATAGCTCTTGGGCAATGTTCCAAATTGCTTTACAGAGTGGTTGGATCAGTTCACAACTCTAATTTTCCTACACTCCCTCCTACATTTATCATTTTCCTTTTTTGTCATATTAACCATTCTGATAGGTGTGAGATAGCACTTCAGAGTTGTTTTAATTTCTATTTCTCTAAACAAGTGATTTAGAGAATATTTTCATATAACTATACCTAGCTTTGATTTCTTTGAAAATTGCCTATTCATATTCTTTCATTATTTTTTAGTTGAGGAATGATTTATATGCTTGCAAATTGAACTCAGATTTCTATGTTTGGAAATATGAGTCTCTTATCAGAGACACTCACTATAAAAATTGTTTCTTAGCTTTCTCTTTTCCTTCTAATATTTGTTACATTGGTTTTATTTGTTCAAAAACTTTTAAATATTTTAAATACTTAAATATCCACTGCATAATGCCCTCTATTTCTTGTTTAGACATAAATTCTTCCCTTCTAGATTATATTATTTTCTCAAAATTAACTCTCATCTGTCCCATTGTTTCTTCTATTTATTTCCATTGGTCATTTAAGAAAATCTTCATACTTTTTACTTTTCTTTGGAATTCTAAATTCACTTTTTCACTTACATCTTTCTCTTTCTCCATTATTTTTAATTTTCCTTTTTCTTCAGCTATTTCTAAAGACTCATTAGACAGCTATTTTTATTCTTGCTCTCCTTTGGGGGGGTGTTTTTGTTGGTGAACTGTCCATAGTTCTTTAGACCTCTACCAGATTAAATTCCTTAAATCTATTTATTTTTTCTATTTTATATTCCTCAGAAATATTATTTTATTTACACCTATATGGTCTAATGGTTTTTCCCACTTTCTTTAATTTAATTTGCAATAAGAAATTAATGATATGAGCCATACTCAACTTGTTTTAATTGATTGTACAGAACCACTCCATTTATGAAACCCTTTGCAAACTGACTCAAGCCAACCTTCTCAAGCTTATTATACATTCCTCCCCTTCATTCCCTTTCCATTCCAGGCAAATTGACCTTTCTATTTCACACAGTCAATATTCCATCTTTTTTCTCTCTACCTTTGTTTTCTGTACTTAGAATATATTCTCTCTAAACTCTACCTCTTTAAATCCCTAGTTTCCCATGAAGCTCAACATAAATGTCATCTCCTAAATGAAATCTTTTCCAATCCAGTGAATTTCTAGTTTCCATTTGAATTTGTCATGTATTCATTTTGTGCATATTTATGTACTTATATAAATAAATTAAAATCATTTATCAAATGCAAACATACATAGCTTTAAGTTCTTGGGACATTAAAAAAGCAAATAAAGACAATTCCTGCCTTTAAGAATTTGACATCCTAATGGGGCAAAAATAATATATCTAATATGGGGAGTGTAAACCAGGGAGGGATGTTTCAATTTGGGAAGATCTAAGCATGATGCATGGAACCATAAGGAAATAAATTGACATATAATATCCAGAAACCATGATAGAGTCAATTTTAATATCATTGTAGAACAGTAAAGCAGGAGGGGGATCCATATTTGTGCTCAGTCATGTTTGTGGAACCATTTGAGGAAATAGTTAAGAAGGAAAAGGAGATATTTATGGAGGAAAAGCAAAATCAATTGGACAACTGAGACCACCACCAATCAAAAAAGCAGGACTAAGAGAAAAAGTCCGGGTAAGAATGAATTAATTTCTTCCAAACTTAGGCTAACTGACATGGGAGCTGGTGAGGAGATGGTCAGGACACGAGGTAAAGCATGTCTGTAGCCAGATCTGGATACAGTGGGCAACTGAAGCAACCAATAATCAGGAGAGTGGTGCTATAGTTGAAATGTTGTAGAGAGTAAGGAATTTAAATCTCCTGAATTCTCCAGCTCTAAATTCGTTGGTTTTTCTGATCTCAGCATACTTTCTCCTTTGATAGAATATAATTGACTTGAGCATAGGAAGCTTAATTTTTGCCTTTATATTTTGAGTACTATGCACAATTCCTAACACAAAGCAAGTGGTTGATAAATTCATATTTATTAATTGATAATTATATAAATAGCTAGTGTATCAAAAGTACTTTACAAATCTAGTCAGTAGATCTTTAGGTGGAAAGTACTTTGGCAGAGGAGCACTCTTCCTGTTACCCTATTATCCCCCTGATTGTGGAAATGTATAGAACTGCTTCTCTTTGACCTTGCCTCCATCCTTGCACTGGGATTTTCCCTGGGAATAACCTCTTGAGGTTTCCATTTCTACTTCCCTTTCCCTATTCTTCATGGAGGATGGAGAAAGTGCAAAGACTCCTTGTTCAAAGTGTTCTATCTTCTGGGACATAAAGAGATCTTTTTGTGAGGCTGTTTGTCTACAGTAAAGGTATCAAATCCATGTGTTTATTAATTTGCAAAGTTGCAAAGATTAAAAATGCAGATAATTAAGTAGTTTCAAAAATATTTGAAATTCTAGTAATCTTCTGCTACCTGAATGAAAAGTACAGTTTAATACTAGACAATTTAGTTTATTTAGTCAATTCCCTCCCTTACATCACTTATTCACAGTCTTTATAACAGAGGTTGAAATTGAAAACTATTTTTTATCTTGGGGTGGCTAGGTGGTACAGTGGATAGAGCACAAACCCTGGAGTCAGAAGGACCTGAGTTCAAATGGGACCTCAGACACTGTGTGATGTTGGGAAAGTCACTTAACCCCATTGCAGTAAATAATTTTTTTAAAAAAAATTATCTTTAATTAGTAAGAAAAAACTATCTCCAAATTTTAAACACTTAGCAAATTTTAAAAGAACAGAGAAACATTTAGTCATGAATAACACCCTTTCATAAAGTCAATAAAAAGAAGAGAAAAATAAAATGTAGTGGATATACCAATGGTCCAGTAGATTTTTTGGCCAGTTATAGTTCAAGTTTCTCCAGGCAGTACTATCCTAATAAATGAGCAGCAAGCCAGGGAGAGGAATGTTTCTAGCCACTGCAACATTTAGAATCAATTCTCCTGAAAGCCATCCGCTTTTTGTTGCTGGTGCTCATTGCTGTAGTCCCCGATTTTGACTCTCCTCACTGACTTTTTCCAACATTCACCTTATAGCTCTTAAAGAGCAATTTACAAAGAAGACTTCACCATCTATATCTGAGATACTTTAAGATACCTTTATTTTCTCCCAGATTGGGCAAAACAACAAATCCCAGGTTCTTTAGCAATTTAGTTAAAAACAGTCCTACCAAGAGAGCCATGCATATCTTTTTTTCTGAAGGATTATTAAGAAATCATAAGGAATTATGTAAATGTCAATTATTATTAATAATATTGTGGCTATTGGTATTTACAGTGAGGTCAGGTATAGATATATTTATCTTATTTTTAACATTGTTGCTATCATGTGAATTCCTCAAGGGAAGGGATTACTTTTTGCCTTTTTTTGTATCATCAGGGCTTAGAATAGTATCTAACAAATAGTAGGCACTTGATAAAATCTTATTTATTGACTGTTATCTTTTATTTTACAGATAAGGAAACACAGTTTCAAAAAGGTTTAATGGCACTCATCTATCCTGACTCTCTCTCTCTCTCTCTCTCTCTCTCTCCCTATTGAATGTCCTGGTTTCCTTCAAGTGTAACCTAAAGTTCCATTTTCTAAAAGAAACCTTCCTTGTCGTTTTTAATCTTAGTGACTTCCCTCTGAAATTTAGGCTATATATGTGTGTATATATATATATATACACACATATATATATATATATATATAATTTTTACTTAATTATTAACATGTTATCTGTTCTATTAGACTATGAGCTTCTTGTGAGTAAATATCGTGTTGTTGTTGTTTTCCCCTTTGGGGGAGTATATGGGGAAGAGGCTTTTCTCTTTAATGATTACTGTTTCACACTTCATATGCTGATTTGCCTTGAGCTGGTGACTTTTTCTCGTTATATTTACCTTGATCATCATATAGCAGAGCACCATTCTTCTTAAATTCATCTCCTCAATATTCAGAGAAAAAATAAATTGCAAGTGTCTTTCTCTAAGTCTTCCCCAAACCAAAGAAGAGATAATAATGTCATGAGCAATGACAGTGAATATAAGGAATGAAGAGTAGCTGTTCCTTGCAAGTCTTGGACTGGTTTCCTTGTAAAATGGTCTAGGACATTCAAGACTCAAGAAGATTTATTTACTATTTTTTTTTCAGTTTTTGAAAGGCAATGGGGTTAAGTAACTTGCCCAAGGCCTCACAGATAAGTAATTATTAAGTGTCTGAGGCCAGATTTGAACTCAGGTACTCCTGACTCCAGGGCCAGTGCTCTATCCACTGTGCCACCTAGCCACCCCAATTTATTTACTTTTATATGAGAAAAAAGTACAAGTTCAATGGAATTAGAATGAAATGTTGTGGGGGGGGGCAAAATGGCAGAATACAGTTTAGCATGCAACTGAACTTCTATCATTTCCCTCCAAACAACTTTAAAATAATGGTTCAAGGGGGCAGCTAGGTGGCGCAGTGGACAGAGCACTGGCCCTGGAGTCAGGAGGACCTGAATTCAGATTTGCACTCAAAACACTTAATTATCTAGAGACTTTGGGCAAGTCACTTAACTCCACTGCCTTGCCAAAAAAATGCCTCAAATGACATTTTTTAACAGTAGAGCCAAAAAAAGGGTAGAATGAAATATTTTTCCAGACTATGACAATTTAGGAGGTTGGTAAAAGAGATCTCTGATACTGGTTAAGCACTAGCCAGGAGTGTGGCAGAACCCTGAGCAGTGGGCCCTGGAGGTAGCTGTGAAAGCCATAGTAGCAACAGCAGTAGCAGCAGCTTCTGGGGCTCTGAACTAAGAAAGTGATGATTAGAAGAGAACCTTTGTTGGGTGCAGCTGGAGTTGATTGGCAATTCTTTTTTCCTAAAAGTAGTTGTGAGTCATAGTTTCAGGTCAGAGAGGAGTCCTTATGGTCAATCACAAGGGAGGAAGGGGACCTAGTCTCAGTTCCAGAGCCAAGAGGAACACTAGTACTTGTGGCTACAGGAGAGCGAGAGTCCTTTCTGGTGAAAAATCAGTGCAGTCCAGAAGAGCAGTGATCAAATTTCTCCCAGGATCACAGCTCCTTAGACTAAAAACTTTCAGACCCTTCAGTACTAGCTCTGAGAAAAGAAGCCTGATACATGGGACAGTAACTTCCCACCCTCAGGGGTGCAGAGACCAACTTTGAAATAAAGGTCAAAGTCAAAAAAATAGGAAACTGCAACAACAACAAAAGAACTTTACCATAAAATGCTATTATGGTGACAGGGATTACCAAGACATAAATTTAGAAGATGCAATGTGAAAGCAGCTATGGAAAAGTCTTAAAGAAAAATGCTAATTTTATCCCAAATTCACACTTTTTTTAGAAATTAAAGATGGAAATGAATGGTAGAGGGGGAAAATGGAAAAACAAATGATAATGATGTAAGAAAATTATGAAAAAAAATCAACAGCTTGGTAAATGAAGCACAAGAAAATAAAAATAGTAAAAAATAATAACACCTTAGAAACAGACTAGACCTAAAGGTAAATGAGGAAAAAATTAATTGAAGAGTTTCTTTAAAAAAAGAATTGACTAAATGGAGAAAGAAGTACAAAATCTCATTGAAGAACATCCTCAAAAATTAAATTTGGGCAAGTAGAAACTAATGCCTCCAGAAGACATCAAGGAACAATAAAACTCAGTCAAAAGAATAAGAAAATGCAAGAAAATATGACATTTCTTTACAGGAAAACAGATCAAGAAGAAATAATTTAAGAATTATTGAATTACCTGAGAACCAAGAGCCAAGTCATCATATATCAAAATACAAAAAAAAAAATATTCTAGAATCCAAAGTGTAAAATAAAAATTGGAAGAATCCACTGATCATCACCTGAAACAGATCCCATAATGAGAACTTCCAAGAATATTATAGCCAAATCCCAGAGATCTCAGGCCACAGAAAAAAATATTGCTAGAAGCCAGAAAGAAACAAAGGATAACAGATGATTTAGCAACTTCTAAATTAAAGGAGCAAAAGGGTTTGAAATATGATATTCCAGAGGGCAAAGGTGCTAAGATTACAAGCAAGAATCACCTACTACAAAACTGAGTATAATTCTATAGGGAAATAAATAGATATTTAATGAAATATAGGACTTCTCTGGAAGACAAGAGCTGAATAGGAAACTTACCACTCAAAATTCTCTGAAAACCAACTTTTGGGGTTATGTTCAGGACTAATTTCTGGAACTCTAGGGGCAGTTATAATCCTCCCCCATAGGTTCTATCATAGGCACCTGCTCCTTCATTCTCTTCACTGACTAATCCTCTTCATGACAATTTCAGTTATATACACAATTATATATTAGGACCCCTTTCAGAAATGCTATTTTCAGAAGCATTGAATTAATTGGTCAAGGGACATTAAGAATATTTTAATGATCCAATAATGAGAAATTTATAGGTTACCACACATGGAGCTTTATTTTTTCACTTTGCAAAAGTCATTCTGAGGTAAATGTGGTAAAAACTTTGTGGTTTCATTTTTTAAACTATTTTTATCTTGTAAAATGTTTTAGCTGCTTTCCACAGGGATACAATTGCATTCATTTTGCACTATTTATGATTAAATTGGAAAAAGACCTTTCAATACTAGGAACATTTATCTACATGAAGAAGGATTATCCAGAGAATAAACATACTAGGAATTTGGCTAATATCTCTAATAAACTTTTCTTTCTCTCACTAGAGGCATTGGAGAAGTCATGTATATTTTCTACAATTTAATGAGCCTTTCCTAATAAGTTGTGAATTGTATGACAATATTTAAAAATTTGCTCCATCGAGACCTTTAAAGCTACTGGCTCTGTTGGATCAGATGAAGTGGGGAGAAATGAGAGGGCCCTAGAAAAGGAGAAAGAGTCTGGTTTTCCCTAAAAGCTCCTTCTTTAAGCCTTCACTGTAACATGTACAAGTTGACCCAGCAAATAAATTCTTGTGTGTTGGGAAAAATTTATTTTTGCTCCTGCAATAACTGAGACTGGCTAATATTTTGCCTTTTACTGAGAGTTCCTAAAAGAAGTCAGGCAACAACACTGTGAAGAATTTAATCAGTTCTCCATCCCCTTTCAATATCTCCCCTTGGGAATGTATTAATTTGTAATGTATGTTGCTTGTTGCTATGTGTTTATATGTATATGTATATATTAATATACACATATGTAGAATACAAGTATACATGCTCATGTATATATGCATTTTATGTCTGTATTTTTCCAGCCTTTTCATTCAATGGAAGGAGATATCAGTAATTAGGGATAAAAATTTCATTCTATACAAACATTCAGTTGTTTAGTGGAATGAGGTTTCTTCACCTTTTCTACCCCTATTCTTCTCCTTACCCTAATCCTTTCAAAACCTTTTTTTTTCTCACAATGATGTCAGAATTCGTTGGGTGCTATTATAAAAAAATAATTCATTTATATTGCTTATTAATCTTTGTAAAGTTTTCATCCTTACTCTTTTATTCATCTTTCTCAACAAGTTATCAACTCAAACTTCACTATAAAAAAAGAAAAAAAGGATTAAAACTGTGACCTCTCTTTTCTCCCCAATCTTATACTTAAAAAAAAGAAAAAGCATATTCATTCTCCATTGCTTCTTCTTTGAGGAAGAGGTAGTCCTTTCTTTGTCCAATTAATTCACCTCTCATTTGAATTGCTCTTATAGCTTCCTATCCGTATCTACAGTTTTCTTTTCTTTCATAATCTCCAAATTTCTCTGTCTTTGTGTTTCTCTCTGTTTGTCTCAAATAATTTGTAATGTGAAGAAACTAGGGACTTCCCACCTCCACCAAAACATGAATTGGGGTGTTTGATATCTCTCTACATTCCATTCATACTTGATCTTTATAATTTTGATAAATTCAATTTTTATTTGTTTTTGCTTCTGTCTTTTGATTTTATATACAACATTGTAGTACAAATTAGTTTATATACAAAATTGTAGAACAAATTAGTATTCTTCTTTTCTCTTTTAGTTCATATGGATTTTCCCATGATTCTTTATATTCATCATATTATTTCTTAGAATACAGTAACATTTCATTACAATAACATAGTACAATTTGTGTCACTATCCTCTAGTCTATGAATATCTACCTTATTTCTAACTCTTAACTATTATAAGAAGTATAGCCATAAATAATTTGTGTATATGAGGACTTTTATCTCATCAATGGCTTGTGAGGTACTTTAGTTTTCTGTAATCAAAATTCTCTATTTTTATATTTTTTCATGTCTCTTCTTTGCTTTAGACACACCTTCAGAACTTTGAGAAGTATATGATATGCTTATCTTCTAATTTTTTGAGAACATGATTTTCAATATTAAGATCATGTATATATTTAGAATATATTATAGGATAATGTTTAATGTAAACCTAATATCTATTATATTGATTTTCAATTTCCACAGTTTTGCTGAAATAAGAAGGTTGTTGATTGCTATGTAATTTACATTTAAAAAAAATTTCTCAGTTACTGATTGCTGAGTTTCATTGTTTCTAATTCTCCTTTGACTAGTCTGTTCCACTGATTTATTACTGTATTCTTTTAAGCAATGCCAAATGGTTATTTTGACTACTACATGTTGTATATGCCCTTCATTTTGCAGAAAAAAATAACCATTGACTCAAGTGAATTTGATTTGTGAGACAGAGATGCATAAAGTCATCAATGTAATTTTCTCTTCTAGAATCATCAAAATCCAATGGAAAGACAAAATCATTTTGACTGATGATGGCCCAGGATACAATCGATGCATCTTCAGTGTCTGACGAAGCTCTAAGTGCTCCACAGCACCTGCTTCTGCTATCGTCATGGTCATTGGAACAAATTGTTCTCATCTGCCCATTCCACCAGGAGAATTTCCACATGCTTGGGGCAGACATTCCCTGAAATCACTGACAAGATTAAGCCCTGGCAAACTATTCTCCCCCTGGTTTAACCTGTTTGTAAAGATGGTTTCACTGGTGTGTGGCTGCTGCACATCTTCTTGGAGTTATAGATAAGAAAGTTGACTGAAGGTGAACACCAAAGGTGGATGAGCAGCACACCAGAGGTGCCAGATCTCCCTAGAAGTTATATTCTGCTTCACTCATTTTTTCAGCATTTCCCTTCATATTTTAATGTTTTTCCTCCCAAAATTTTGTTATTGTTTAATTAAGTTCTATAATATAATCGCAAGGTAATTTGATTGGGATAGAATTAAAAGTGATTTAACTTTAATAGTATGATGATTTTTGTTATCTTAGCATAACCAACCACAAATGCTAAATTTTTGTTGTTCAGTAGTTTCAGTAATTTTTTTGTTCAGTAGTTCAGTAATTTCAATTCTCAATTCTATTTGGTGCTTGCATAGTAGATACTGAAATAATTTGTCATTTCCTTCTTCAGCTCATTTTACAGACAATGAAAATGAGACAAGCAGGGTTAAGTGACTTGCTCAGTGTTACATAGTTAATATTTATCTGAGGGTGAATTTGAAATCAATTCTCTCTGACTACAGGCCCAAAGCTGTTTCCAATGTGCCACCTAGAAGTTGATCACTGAATCACCTTCAAGTTATTTTTGTTCTTTATTTCTTATGTGCCATTTTGCAATTAAATCTATATGTCTTTCTTGTGTTTTGAAGGTTAATTGTTAGATATTTTCTACATTTGTAGTTATTTAATATGGAATTTTCCTTTCAATTTTGGCTTCTTGGTTTTTGTCATTATTATAGGGAAATTGTCAAGCTGTAGCTATGGTCTCAATTAGTCTCATTGTTGGTTCCCTAGATTTTCTAAGATACCATTTCACCAATAAATAGACTGTTTCATCTCCTCTTTATCTATTTTTATGCCTTTATTTTCTTTCCCTTGCTTTATTATTGTTATTAGCATTTCCAGAATTATGCAAAAATAGTGGAGAGAGTAGGCATTCTTCCTTCGCTATCAAAATAATAAGAAATTGTTCTACTATATCCCCCCTCCATATGCTGGTTGTTTTTTTGTTTTAGATAAAAGCATATTATAATTTTTTTTTGAAAATTCTATGCCTATAATGCTATACTTTGTCAAAGTTCTGAATATTTTCATATAATTATATGGTTTGGGATATTTTGAAATTTAATTTGATTAATTTTATTCATTTTCTCCTAATGTTGAACCATCCTTGAATCCAGTTATAAAGGATTTCTTAGATAAATTTCAGTATTCTATATGACAAGATTTTGCTTAAAATTTTTGAGTCAATATTGATTAATAATGTTAGCCTATGGTTTTCCTTTTTTGTTTTATTTTTCACTGGTTTTGATATTATGACTACAGTGATTTCAGCAAAGGATTCTGCTAGGTTTTTTTCCTTCTTTGCTATTCGAGAATTGGTTAAGTGTTTGTTAATTAGTAGAGTTTATTTTTCTTTGAAAGTCAGATATATTTTTCTTGTGAATCATTCAAGGTATTTTGGTTTGTTTGCTTTTCCCATTTGGTAGTTCATTTGTAGCAGGATTTATTTCCTTCCCTGAAGCATCACTATCTGGTTTTCTGGTAGTTAGATTTCTTTGTACTTTTGAAAGTATTATTATTTTTCTTTTGTGCTGTCAATTTTATTTATTAGAATAACTGCATTTTTTATAATTTTGATTCTGGTTTTAATGTGATTTCACATTATTCATTTGCTATTTTATTGATTTGATTTTCAGTACTCTTTAATCCAATTAGCTAAATGTTTATCAATTCTCTGATCTTTAAAAATAATTTTTAGGTTTAGCTAACATTTCTCTGAGTTTTTTCAATAATATTCCAACACATTCATGTACCATAACTTGCACATCTAGTCCCCAATTGATGGACATTCCTACAGTTCCTAATTTTTTACCAACACAAAAAAGCTACTATAAATATTCTAGAACATATGGTTCTTTCCTCCTTTTTCTGATATCTTTGGGATATAGTATAGTATTACTAGATTAAAAGGTATGCAGTTTTATTCAGCTCCAAATTGTTCTCTAGAATGGTTGGATGTGCAACTTGACCAATAGTGCGTTAGTGTTCACTAGGGTTTTTTGTTTGTTTTCAATTTTTTCATTTCTCTAATTTTAATATCTCTTCCTTTATGCTATTTAAAATTATTTGTTGACCATCTAATTTTAATACATACATACTCAATAAATATATATATATTCAATTCAAATTTTTTTCAATTTTATTACTAAACATTTATAGGGAAATTACTTTTCCTTTAATCTTTAGCTATATCCCCCAAATTTTGATAAATTGTTTATGTATTATCTTTTATTACATATAAATATTGTTTCTATGTTATATTTTTGACTCATGTATTAATTAGTATGTTATTGTCAAAACCTTATTTACTTTCATATCTTTTGCTTGTGAGCTAACGAATTTTTTTTGCCTTATGGTCTATAAATGATTTTTTAATGCTTACAGTTTTGTATGCATATACACACACTTTTCAGTTTAATTTTTTTATAAATATTTAAATCTATTCAGTAGGACCATAAAGCATGGACTGATTTTTAGCAAATGCTAATTTTTTTTTTTACTTTAAAACTTAACTATAGACTTTAACAAGCAAGGTAAAGCTGACTTCAGTACACCTTTGGGTTTACATTTTGTGAAGCATAGGGAAAGATGGAGTGAGAGAAAATTAAGATTGGAAGAAGCACAGAAGTCATTCAGAATGCATTCTTGGGGGACAGTGAATTACCTGCAAGAAGAATCTAGACTGTCTAATAAATTTGGACAAAGAGAATCTCAAAGGAGAATAGGGAAAATGCTAAGTGAGAGCTATTTTAAATTAATGGTTTCCATTGAGAGGTATTTTTTGATGAAAAGTACATTGAGTGACTCCCAGAGGCTTACATTTCAGATTTACTTATATTTCCTCAATAATTTTATGAAGATAAATTTTTAAAATGTTGCTTTCCCTGGCTTATAACTTCATCAATAGAAGGAAAACTAATCCTAAATCAGATCAAGGATCTTCTGTAAGTTACTTTTCTTAGAGAAGGGTAAAGGGAGGAGACTGAAATGTTAAATGAGTGTCCCATACGCAAACCAGAACTCAAATATTTAACTGGTTCTTCCTAACATCAAGGTCAACCCTCCATCCACTTTACCATGCTATCTATCTATAATGATATGAGCTATAGCTACTCTAAATTAATAGCTCAAATTAAAACTGGAAAAATCTGAGTGGATGGAAGTTTTAACCCATTGCAATATCTGAATTATTTGATGTATAAAAGATAATTGTAGTCCTGATCACATTATTGAAAAAGACTGCTAAAAGAAATGTTGGAGAAATAGTCCAAAATGCCCCCTCATCATCTGAAATTTTATAATTACATCCCATTTACAAGTCTTCCACAACAGGTCTTGTGGGAATCAATGTTCATTCCCTGTATAGTCTGATGCCAGTATGAGCTATTAACAATAATACTGTCTCCAACAGATTAATACATTTTTTGTGGAAAATGAAGTGATCTCTGTGGGTACAATGTTGATTTTGTAATACACAATATGGAATGCAGAATGAAATCAACCATAATAGTAAGAAATTATCACCATTATGGTGCTTTGAGATATTCATCTCTGATTAGAAAAATATTTGGTCTTTGGAATTTTGATTTTATATTATTATGAAGAAAATCTTGTCCTTGCTTTGTACAATTTGCTATGACTCTCAAAAAATATTATTGGCAGGGATAACTAGATGGCACAGTAAATAGAGCACTAGCACTGGAGTCAGGTGTGCCTGAGTTAAGATCCAGCCTCAGATGCTTAATAATTACCTAGCTGTGTGATCGTGGGCAAGTCACTTAACCCCACTTCCTTGCAAAAATAAATAAATAAATGAATAATATTATTAGCAATCTTTATACTTCAGAGGCCTAAAATTGCCATAATAGTATGGCATATCAATTGTGCTAATATTTTTGCTCTTAGTTTCCATCATCTAAACTATATTTTTCTTCAAAAAGTATAAAGCCATTCTATTTGAGTAAATTTTCATTTTCATTTGTATTAAAATTTAGTTCCAGAGTAGGGTGGATATAATATCTTGATAAGGAAAGAGAATAGAAGTGAAACTGTAAAAGAAGGGTGACCCATATACATATTTTCCTACAGAGAAATTTCATTTAAAAAATTTTTTAAATGAAATAATGAATATGATTTGGAATTACAGTCAATTAAACAATGTGCTTTCCCATGAGAAAAAGAAATCAAATTCTTCCTCCAATCTCTGTCTATATTATTTATGTTTTTTCTACACTTGGATTCCCTGGAAAATCATTTAGCCTCTACCACAGCTGCCCTTCCAGCTGTGCAACAGCTGAGAAATACCTTTATTCTGGAAACAAAAACGTGGATTTTTCATAGCAAGAGCTATTTCTAATTGAAGAACTATAACTATTTGGGCTGGTGCACTCTTTAGGTATGTCTCTATCTGACAATCAGGTAGCCACACTACTGAAATTTCTATGAGACCCTATAAAAGAAGAGAAAAGAGATTCTCCCGAGTTTTTGTGTCAACTAGTACAATGGTGTGGATTCATTCAGAATGCTTTTCACACTGTTGCTTGAAGGAGTTGGGAGATTGTAGATCGTAGCTCAACTAGACTCAGTTAGATATTTTTTAATAATAAAGGAAATGTGGGGCAGCTAGGTGGTACAGTGGATAAAGCAGCGGCCCTGGAGTCAGGATTACCTGGGTTCAAATCTGGGCTCAGACACTTAATAATTACCTAGCTGTGTGGCCTTGGGCAAGCCACTTAACCCCATTTGCCTTGCAAAATCCTAAAAATAATAATAATAAAGGAAATGGCCTAAATTTTAATTACACATATCAAGAAATAAAAATAGAAATATAGATTTCTCAGTCATTAACATTTACATTTATTGGGTTTTCATTCTATGAGACATTATCACTTTGTCAGAAATATCTTGTTTCTATGGTAGGTACATTTAAAAATGTTTCTTCCCCTATGAAAAAGTTAATCTATTGATACTCATGAAAGCCTAAAATTGAAAACTACAACCAAAAACCCAATTCTTTCTGTAATTTCCTCTGATTTTTATGTTTATGTTTGTTTTTTCTGATGCTATGATGTAATTTTAATAATGATAAATTAATCATGGACATCATTATAAAATGTATAGAAATTGCATGTTGGGGGATGGCTAGGTGGCATAGTGGATAAAGCACCGGCCCTGGAATCAGGAGTACCTGGGTTCAAATCCGGTCTCAGACACTTAATAATTACCTAGCTGATTGGCCTTGGGCAAGCCACTTAACCCCATTTGCCTTGCAAAAACCTAAGAAAAAAACAAAACAAAAAAAAGAAATTGCATGTTGTAGAAATTGTAAAAAACAGAAGCAGAGCACTTATTTTGAATAATAAAACTGGTTAAAATTGATTCATTTTTCTTTGTAAATTCTAAATAATTTGAGTTTATTTTTGATTTTACTCTATTTTGCTTTTGCTGTTCAGTAATTTCAGTCATTCCTGACTCTTTGTGACCTCATTTGAGGTTTTCTTGGCAAAGATACTATTATAAGCTGCTATTTTCTTCTGCAATTCATTTTAAAGTTAAGGAACCAAAGGAAACAATGTTAAGTAACTTGTTCAGGTCACAGAGTTAGTAAGTGTCTGAGGCCAGATTTGAATTTAGGAAGACTCATCTTAGTTACTTTAGGTTCAATACTTTATCCACTGTACCATCTAGCAGGCCTAGTTTCATTTACTTGACTATTTCTATTGATGTTAGCTCAATTATAATAAAGAGCAAACAAATTAATATTATTTGATATAATAATCTTTCATTATAATAAACATTAATTTTAACTAATGAAGATAAATTGTAAAGAAAATTTCTACTTGTTTTTCTCCTTTGTCACATTTCTTACACACAACAAAAAGCAAATGCCTGTATAATAAATTTCCATTATTCTTCATTCCTTCTATTTTTCATATCAAATATTAGTAGACATAGAATACATCAACTTTTATATCTTACTTATTTGTTTTCACCTAGGGTGAAATTATAGAGATTACTCCCTGGTCCATCCCACTGCTGATGAGCATGGGAATCTCAGCTTGCTCCATTTTCAGCATATGTAGATTTCACCAATTCAAGGCAATGTGATAACATTTTTTTGGCATAATTTAAAAGCAAACCTAAATGTATTCTGATATTTTTTTCTCTTGAATAACAAATATGAATTTTCCTATTGTAACAATAGTCATTGAATGGTGTCAGCATACTGGAGGGGAAAGATTCACAGGGAGGCCTTTGTGGTCTTTAGCTTAACACAATGGTCCAGAAAAGGAAGGGGAATTCCTAAGAACATTTCTGCCGAATTAATGGCATGTCTTATATTGAACTCCGTTCTGCATTGAGAGCTTCTCCCTTGATGGATAAGTCAGAAATAGATTTTCAGATCCAACCTTCTGATCATGGAATTGTATAAGAATACCACTTCAAAAGTATATTTTGGGGGTCTAGTTTTCTAACCCTGCCTCCCTTGGGCTTAAAGAAATTTAATAAAAGTACATGTTAACCTAATTCTATTTGATCATCCTTGAGTCCAAACTCTGGAAGATAACATTTGTCTCTTCTTAGGAAAAACCCTAAAGGCTTACTTAATTTTATTATTTATTAAAATAAACTCATGGAGGTCATCACCTTCAATTACCAGGGTTTTACCACAGTGATGCTAATTTAGTGAAGATACCTGGTCAACTTAGCCCATTGCAGTTCAGAATTCATGAGCTTAAGCTATCAGTCTCAGCTTTCCTGTTTAGTAGGAATTACAGTCCTGCATCACTAAGTCCTGAAAAAGTAAATGAATTTCAAGAAATTGTAAAGGAGCTAAAAACTGAAATTAAAAGTATCATGATAAGAAATATTATTGGGAGAGCGGAGAGACAACTGGAGCCAAGCTGGTAGCAGAGAGAACTCAAGAACTTCTTAGGTTTCCTGAGTTTTCCTCAGAAACAACATTTATCAAGTTACTGAATGGATTCTTGAATGAGAGAACCCACAAAAAGAGAGAGGAGCATTTTCCAACTTAAGATGACCTGGGAGAACTTTAGGAAATATCTGTCCCACTGTTGTTCTAGAGAGCATGGCCAAGAGAAGGTTGGGAGCAAAGAAGCAGAGGGAGGCTCTCAGCCACAGTCCATCTCACCAACCAGGTCAGCAACACAGAAGGCCAACTGAGAACATAGAAAGCAAATTGCAAGGCCTAGAACCCCCAGCACAGTGGAAAATTCTAGTTCAGGCAACACTAGTGTAGTGGAAAAGCTGTTTTAACAGAGTTGAGAAATTGCAAGGAAGGCTAATGAGCAACCTTTCAAAGCCAAACCAGGAAGCTTCAGACAGAGCCGCCCTGTGACCCAGGAATAGAGTTCTACCTTAAAAACTACAAACTAGGGGAAACAGAGAAAAATTCTAACTATAGAGAGCTAAGATCAAAACACCATTTCAGAAGATAGCACTGGAAAAAAATCTATATGTGAAACCTAAGAGAGGAATATGAATTTATCTCAAACCCCAAAAGTCCTCTTGGAAGAGATCAAAAAGGATTTTAAAAATCAAGCAGAAGAATTGATGTGGGGAGAGAGAGGTATGTGAGAGAGATTAAGTAGCCTGGAAAAGGAAACACAAAATTTATTGAAGAAACTCCCTTAAAAATATAATTTGCCAAATGAAAAAAGTAAACAACTCCTCTAAAAACAGAATTGGGCAAATGGAAAAAGAAAACAAGTTCTTTGAAATAGAATTTGTCTTCTATTAGAAACCAGGAGGGATGGAATTTCAGGGAAGCCTGGAAGGATTTGCATGAACTGATGCTGAGTGAGATGAGCAGAACCAGAAAAACACTGTACACCCTAACAGCAACATGGGAGTGATGTTCAACCTTGAAGGATTCACTTGTTCCATCAGTGTAACAATCAAGAACAATTTTGGTCTGTCTGCAAAGGAAAGTGCCATCTGTATCCAGATAAGGAGCTGTGGAGTTTGAACAAAGTTCAAGGACTATTCTCTTTAATTCAGAAAAAAACAGATATTTTATTGTCTGATCTTGTTACCTCTTAGACTTCTCTTCTTTAAGGATATGATTTCTCTCTCATCACACCCAATTTGGATCAAGGTACAACATGGAAACAAAGTAAGCAAAGACTGACAGAGTGCTTTCCATGGAGGGGGGAGGGAAGCAAGATTGGGGGAAAATTGTAAAGCTCAAATAATATCTTTAATAATAATTTATTTAAAAAAAGAAATAGAATTTGTCAAATGGAAAAGAAGATGCAAAATTTAACAGAAGAAAATAATTCCTTGTAAAACTGAATTGAACAAGTAGAAGATAATAACTTTATGAGACATCAAGAATCAGTCATGTAAAATAAAAAGAAAAAAATCAATGAAATCTAAAATACTTCAGTAAAAAAAAACCACAGATCTGTAAAATAAATCCAAGAGAGATCTTGGACTACTTGAAAGCCATGATGAAAAAAAGAACCTGGATAACATCTCACAAGAAAACAATAAGGAAAATTGCCCTATTATCCTAAAACCAGAAGGTGAAATAGTCATTCAAAGAATC
This sequence comes from Macrotis lagotis, assembly GCF_037893015.1. Classification (NCBI taxonomy): domain Eukaryota; kingdom Metazoa; phylum Chordata; class Mammalia; order Peramelemorphia; family Peramelidae; genus Macrotis; species Macrotis lagotis. The sequence continues at coordinate 522,772,884 of NC_133658.1, forward strand.
CACAGATCACCTCCCAAAAGGGCTCCCAAAATGAAAATGTCAACGTATATTGTAGCCGAAGTCCAGTTGAAGGAAAAAATAATGCAGGAAATCAGGAAGAAACAATTCAAATACCAAGGAGTCACAGTCAGGGCTTTAAAATTAAAGTATAGTATGGCCTGAAAGATGACATTCTAGAAGACAAAGGAGCTTGGATTACAATTAAGAATGAACTATCCTGCAAAACTGAGCATAATTGTTTTCTGGGGAAAAGATGGATTTTCAACAAATTAGGGGACTTTCAAACTTTCCTGATGAAAAAACCAGAGGTGAAAGGAAATTTTATCTTCAAACACAAGACTCAAGAAATACATAAAAATGCTATTATTTGTCTTTCTTTCTTGAAGAAGATCCATTACATAAGGGATGTGATGTCATGACACGCATGTGAGTTGAATTTGAGAGAGGGGTTGCTGTGTTAAGTCACTAGTCTCACTTTTTCCTCCAGAGCCACCTGGGTCCTGAGACCAGATGTGGATCCAGATGATTGGAGAAGAGCCTGAATCCAAGGCAATCAAGGTTATGTAACCTTGCCCAAGGACACACAGCTAGTAAAAGTGAGGTGTCTAAGGTGAGCTTTAAACTCTGGTCCTCCTGATTGCAGGACTGTTGCTCTATCCACTGTACCACCTAGCTGTCTTCTGTTTACAAAAAGATGTAAAAAGGGGACAGTTAGGTGGCACAGTAACCCTGGCTTCAGAACCTGAATTCAAAACAAGTCTCAGACACTTAATACTTACTTAGCAGTGTGAACTTGGGCAAGTCATTAACCCCATTACCTTGAAAAAACAAACAAAAACAAACAAAAGTAAACAGAAATCAATAAGATTAAATTGTTTATATAGCTATGTGGGAAAATGATACTTGTAATTCTTAAGAATTCTTAAGAACCATATCTCTAATAGAAATGTTCTTAGGTAAGGGGTGTGGACATAAATTGATTTTGATATGAAGATTTGAAGGAAAAGATTATACTGAAAAAAAGAGGAATGGGGAAGACAAAATAGGGTAAATTAAATCAAATGAAGGGACTTATTACAATGGAGAGACAGAAAGGAGGAGGAGAATTACTGGAATCACACTCCTTACCAAACAGGGAATTAAGAATGTAAAAGGGGGGGGGGAGCGACTAGGTGGCACAGTGGATAGAGCACCAGCCCTGGAGTGAGGAGTACCTGAGTTCAAATCCAGCCTCAGACACTTAATAATTACCTACCTGTGTGGCCTACCCCATTTGCCTTGCAAAAACCTAAAAAAAAATTGTGAAGGGGAAAAAAGGGGACAGTGAGGCTGATTGAAAGACAGGGCAGTCAGGAAGACTAGAGAGGATGGGGGTGAGGAAAAGGAGGAACTTATGAAGAAAGGGCAGATGGAAGGAAGTGGGGAGTCAGAAGCAAACACTGGTGAGGGCAGATGAGGTGAAAGAAGAAAGAAAAGTACAATGTCAGGGGTGAGAGTGCATAGAATGGAGAGTAATGCAGAGTTAGTAATCATACTAATGAATGGGAATGGGAATGAGTCTCTCATACAATAGAAGTAAATAGTAGAATGGATTAAGAAACAGGACCCTACAATATGATGTTTTCAAGAAATACATGTGAAGCAGAGAGATATACACAGAGTAAAGGTAAAAGAATAGAACAGTATATATTATATTTCAGATGAAGTTAATAAAAGAAGGAAAAGAAATGCTGATTTCAGAGCAACAACAAATAATAGATCTAATTAAAGGGGAGCAGGCAAGAAATTATACCTTCCTAAAAGGTACCACAGACAATGATATAATATCAATAATAAACATATATGCAAAAATAGTAAAGCATCTAAAAACCAAGAGAAGTTAAAGATATCTGTAGTCATATGAAAAATGCTTTAGATCATATTGACTAGAAAAATGGAAATTAAAACAGTTTTGAAGTACCAACTCACACCTATCAAATTGACTAAAATGACAAAAATAGGAAAATGTTAAACGTTGAATGGGATGTGGGAAAACTTGGATACTAATGCATTATTGGTGGAGTTGTGAAGTGATACAACCACTCTGGAGAGCAATTTGGAACTATGCCCAAAGGGCAGTTAAATGGGAGTAAACTCTTTGATCCGACAATACTAATAGGGCTGTATCCAAAAGATTTCATAAAATAGGGGAAGAGTCACATTTACAAAATTAATTATAACAGCTCTTTTTGTATGGCAAAGAATTGGAAAATGAGGGGATGCCCATCAATTCATGAGTGACTGAACAAATTATGGTTATGAATATAATAGTGTAGTTTTATTCTATAAGCAATCATAAGTGAGTAGACTTCAAAAAAGCCTGGAAAGAATTGCTTGAACTTATGCTGAAGGAAGTTAGCCCAAGTAGGAAAGCATTGTATACAGCAACATTCTTTGATGATCAACTATGATGGACTAAGTTATTCTTAATACTTCAATGACCAAAGACAACTTTAAATGACTTGTGATGAAAACTACAATCTATATCCAGAGAAAAAGCTAAAGAATCTGAATAAACACCAAACAATATGATTTTAACTTTTTAAAACTTGTTTTATAGTTTTCATTCTTTTTTCTCATTTTTTCTCTTTTGGTTTTGATTTTTCTTTCACAACATAATTAATATGGAAATATGTTAAACATGAACACATATTTACTATTTACCTATCTCAGCTTACTAGCTGTCATGAGGAGAGGGGCAGAAAAGGAGAGAGGTTGAAAAATGTAGAATTCAAAAACCTATAAAAAGATGAATGTTGAAAAGTATTTTTGCATGTAATTTAAAAATCAAATGAAATAACATTCAAAAACAGAAATATTATTTAACACTCAATGTATCATTAAAGAGAAAAGAATTTCAATAAATTAAAACAAACCAATTCAAATAAATAGCATGATGAAAAAAATATATTTTATTTTGCTTTCAACATCACAAAATCACAAGGTCCATATCAGCAATTATGTGCAGAGGGCATCCAATCTAATTGATACCTTGCTGAATATGTCCCCCAAAAGTAACCATAAAAATTGGTTTTGCTTAACGGCTTCAAATAAGTCAGATCAGGCACATGTCTGGAATAATACTATAGAAGATGTAAAGCAAAACAAAAAAAATCTATGCTAGAAATGTGGAAATAATAGTAAAAGATTTTTAATTAATTTATGGGAATGATTATCCCTCTTTCTCTGCATACTTTTCAATCTTTTTCTTTCCTAATTTAGATCTTATTCTTTGCCTACAGATGGATAATATCTTCTGATACTATATATGTGGAATTCATCTTCAATCTGTCCACTCATACCCCATCCCATCCCCAGTGGATATTAATTCTAAGACATTCAACTTTGTTTTAGAGCAATGGATCTGCTGAAATAACCTCTTATCATCTGCTGACTTTGTTGTAAAGCTCTTGTTTCCTCTATTACCTATATATGGAGTAACTTCTTTTTTTGTGAAACTATCAATACCTCTTTTCTTCTGCCTTTCTTTGTGATCTGCCTTTCCTCTCCTAGCAATTCCATTTGTCAGCCTCAGAATTCTTATTTTCTTAAGAAAGACAAACAGAGGGGCAGCTAGGTTGTACAGTGGATAGAGCACTGACCCTGAAGTCAAGAGTACCTGAGTTCAAATCAGGCCTGAAACACTTACTTAATAATTACCTAGCTGTGTGGCCTTCCCCATTGTCTTGCAAAAAAACTTAAAAAAAAAAAAGAGAATTAGTCATTATATGTGTTTGTTTCTTCTCAAGCTGGTAACATGAATACAAGCATTAAAAAAGATCACTCTTTAGGATTAACTTGCACAGAAATATAAAAGCAAAAACTGCAAAGCTTTCAGGGATGTCCATGTGTGGGCTCAATCTGATACTGCCATTTCCCCAAAAAGGGATCACTTAGTAGGAATTATGAAGCACCCCATGGTACATTACCTAAAGAAGAGGATCAAGACAGAAAAATCCCCAGTTTTCTATTGCGGTGGGTGGATCCAGAATGTGAATGGACTTAAGAATAGAATACAGCCTGTGCCCATAATTTTAAGACTAGGTATAGGAAAAACATTAAAGGACAGAACCTTACTCTTCCTCAGAAAGTTAAAAGGGGAATCAGGGGTCACAAAATGCAAGGAGAGAAAATCAAAATCTTTTATCTACCTATATTCAAGTTTTTTTCCCAATCTATTCCTGAGGTCTCTGCCCCAATCTCTTTCCCTAAGAAAGACTTCATTCTATTATTCCATTAGTTTGAAAATAAATTTACTGGGGCAGCTAGGTGGCATAGTGGATAGAGCACCAGTTCCTGCACTCAGGAGGACCTGAGTTCAAATCCATTCTCAGACTCATTATAATTGCTTAGGTCATACAACCTTGGGCAAGTCACTTAACCTTAATGACAAATAAAAAAGAAAAGAAATTAATTAATAAGGGCATAATATATCACTCCTAAAATATCAGTTTCTCTACTACTACCTATTTCCTCACGATCTCTTCTTTATTTTCACCCTAATAGTTTTCCCCTTAAATTCCTTAGCCCATGAATGGTATTCTGCCACCTCCAATAATCAATCAACAATAATTGTGCTTAGCACTTAATATAAAACATATTATGCTAAATTCTGAAGATGCAAAGAAAAGGGAAAACTAATTCTGCCCTTAAGTAGGTTTCACTCTTATTAGAGAGGTGACATGGAAATAAGCAAATTCATTCAAAGTAGAAGAAAGGAAATTTAAGCTGAAATTTAAAGGAAGACAGAGATTACAAGGGACAGAGTGAACTGAGGGCAATTATGAAAGATGAAGTTACTAAGTGAAAGTATAGAGGGAATTGACAAGTTTTTCTTCATTTAAAAAAGCAGAAAACAAAACCCATGACCACAAAAGTACATTCCCATCCCCATGTTTTTTGGGAGTGAATGTCTAGTCCCAGTTATATTAAAAAACACAATCAGGGGCAGAGTCCAAAGGGCAAAATAAAGGCAGTGAATCCCTTGAGCTCCCCCCCAACCCACTGGAAATAACTTATTTTTTTAGGTTTTTGCAAGGAAAACAGGGTTAAGTGGCTTGTCCAAGGCTACACAGCTAGGTAATTATTAAGTGTCTGAGGCCAGATTTGGACCCAGGTACTCCTGACTCCAGGGCCGGTACTTTATCCACTAGGCCACCTAGCTGCCCCTCAAAATACCTTTAAATAATGACTAACCAAATTCTAGAATGTCAGAACCCACAAAAAGCCTGAAACAATTTTCCAGCCCAAAACAACTTAGAAGATCTGTGGGAAGGGTACATTACACAGGGGTTAGGAAGAGCCCACAGTACAGGTGAGTCAGTCAGAGCAGGCTTCAGAAATCCTGGAATAGACCATGGGGCACCTCTCAGCCCAGTGATTGCTAAGGATCTTTGGGAAAGTAAATAGAAAAATGCTGCAGCACTTGAATGAGAATGGAGCCCAGTTCAGTGGAGGCTTCACCTAAGATCCAGCCCCAGGGGACCAGAAGCAGGTCCAGGGAGTCACTTAGCAAAGAACCACCAAGCAGTGCTTTCAGAGTGCTCAGCCCTCACATGGTAAGGGGTTGGGGAGGTCTCTTTGCTATCAATGAGGCAGGACTCCATTCTTTCACCCATATTCACAACCAGGTCACAGTCTGGGACCCTAGTCTTAGGAAAAGGAGCAGAGAAGCACAACAGAGAATACTGCCAAAATGGAGGAGGGACCATACTCACATTTTCTGGGCAGAAATGAATGCTTGTGGTCCATGGTCCATCCACAGACTAAAGTACAGACCAGGAGAGCAGTCAGAGTCTCTCATAAGACATTGCAGGAATTGAGAAAATGCAGGTCCCTGAGGGGGGATATCCCTGGGAAAAAACTGCAAAAACCCTCAAAAGTTTGGAAAAGTTCACCCTCCACACTGGAAGCAGAGTCCCATCTTAACAAAGAGTTAAACTAAAGTCATAGGCTTGGAAAAATGAGCAAACAATAGAAGGGAAAATAATCCAAGCACAAAAAATTACTTTGGTCCTGTGGAGGATAAAAGCACATAATCAGAAGGTAAAAAAGTCAAAAGTTTCTACAATCAAAGCCTCCATGAAAAATAAGAATTTGTGTCAGGCTATGGAAGAGGGCAAAAAAACTTTTGAAAACCAAGTAAAGAGGTAGAGGAAAAATTGGGAAGAGAAATGAGAACAATGAAGAAAACCAAGGCAACTACTGAAGAAAATTATTTCTTAAAAACCAGTTTGGGGGCAAATAGCAAAAGCATGCCAAAAGGTCAATGAAGAGAAGAATGTCATAAAAATCAGAATTGGCCAGATGGAAAAGGAGATACAAAAGTTCTCTGTAGAAATTAATTCCTTAAAATGTAGAATGGAGCTGAGGGAAGCGTTGTGAGAAGCACTGGATGACTCTGTGAGAAATCAAGATACAATAAAAACAAAACCAAAAGAATGAAAAACTAGAAGAAAAACTTAAATATCTATTAGAAAAACAACTGACCTGGAAAATAGATCAGAAGAGATAATCTAAAAATTATTAGACTACCTGACAGTCTTGACCAAAAAGAGCATAGACTTCATTCTTTTCAAGAAATTACAGAAGCAACAGGTAAAGTAGAAATAGAAAGAATAAACCCATCACCTCCTGAAAGAGATACCAAAATAAAAACTCCCAGGAGTATTATAGCTAAATTCCAGAACTCCCAAGTCAAGGAGAAAATATTACAAGCAGCCAGAAAGGAACTATTCAAATATCTTGGCACTTCAGTCAAGATTACACAAGAACAGCTTCTGTATTAAGTGTTCCTAAGACTTAGAATATGATATTCTGAAAGGCAAAGAGCTTGGATTATAACCAAGAATCAACTATCCAGCAAAACTGAAGATACTCTTTCAGGGGGAAAGCTGTACATTCAATGAAATAGGGGACTTTCACATTTTCCTGATGAAATGGCCAGAGTCAAACAAAAAATTTGATCTTCTAATATAGGACTCAGAAGAAGCATAAATAGGGTGAACAGGAAGGGAAAATCATGAGAGTCTTAATGATAGTGAAATGCTTGCATCCCTGCATGGGAAAATGATACCGATAACTCACATGAAACTTCTCATTTATTAGTTAGAAGGAGCATATATAGACAAAGAACAGAAAGGAGTTGAATTTGAAGTTATAATATATTAATAAGATGGAGTTAAAGAATGGAAAAGGAATGTACTAGGTGAAAGGAAAAGGAGAGGTAAAAAGTGGAGTACAATAAGCTGATGGGGAGTGAATGAGGTCCTTCTGAAAGGAATCCCCAAATGAAAACACCAAAGAATATTGTAGCCAAACTCCAGAAGCATCAGATCAAGGAAAAGAACCTGCAAGCAGTCAGAAAGAAATAATTCAAATAAAAAGGAGCCACATACAAAATTATACAGGACTTGGCTGCATCAAGATAATATGATATTCTGGAAAACAATGGACATTGGGTTTCAACCAAGAATTCACTATCCAGGAAAACTTTCAGGAGAAAAGAAGAATATTTAATGAAATAGAAGACTTTCAATCTTTCCTGATGAAAAGAGCAGAGTTAGACAGAAAATTTAGTCTTCAAACAGGAGACTTAAAAGATATATGAAAAGCTAGACAAGAGAAAAAAAAAAGAATGAGAAGAAAGAAGAGGAAACGGGAAAAGGAAAAGGAAAGGGAGGGAGGAAGTTGAGTAAACACTTTTGAAGGAGACTATATTCCAAAGCAAAATGTTGGGGTGTAGGGAAAAGGTGAAAAGGAGGAAAATACAAACAGAGGGAATATAGCATAGAGGGCAATAAAGAGTTAATAATTATAACTTTGAAGGTAAATGGTATGAATTCTGCCACAAAATGAAAGCAGATAATACAGTGGATTAAAAACCAGAATCCCATACTTCTTTCAAGAAACATATCTGAATCAGAATGATACATATAGAGTAAAGATGAAAGGCTAGAGCAGAATATATTATGCTTCAACTGAAGTGAAAAAAGTAGGGGTAGCAGATCTTATCTCAGACAAAGCAGTTACAAAGATAAATCTCAATAAAAGAGATATGGAAGGAAAATATTCCTCCTAAAAGTAATTTCACTACTGAATATGTATGCACCAAGCAATATAGCATCGAAATTCTCAGAGGAGAAGTTGAATGAGTTACAGGAAAGCATAGACAGCAAAACTCTACTGGTGGGGGACCTCAATATTCCTCTCTCAGAATTAGCTGAATCAAACCATAAAATAAACAAAAAGGAAGTTAAGGAGATGAGTAGAATGTTATAAAACTTATAAATGATAGACATTTGGAGCAAAATGATTGTGGATAGAAAGGAATATACTTTTTATTTTCTGCAATACAGGGCACCTGTAGAAAAACTGACCATGCATTATGCATACAGACCTCATAATCAGATGAAGAAAGTCAGAAGTATTGAATGTATACTTTTCAGATCATTATGCAATAAAAATCATGGGCAATAAAGGGCCATAGAGAGATAGAACTAAAACCAATTGAAAGTTAAATAATCTCATTTTTAAAGAATGAGTGAGGGGGTGGCATAGTGGGTAGTGGATAAAGCACCAGCCTTGGAATCAAGAGTACCTGGGTTCAAATCTGGTCTCAGACACTTAATAATTACTTAGCTGTGTGGTCTTGGGCAAGCCACTTAACCCCATTTGCCTTGCAAAAAAAATAAAAAAAAAAGACTGAGTGGATTAAACAACAAATCCTAGATAAAATTAATGATTTCATCCTGGAAAAATGACAATAGGCAGACAACACATCAAAACTTATGTGATACAGCCAAAGTAATTATTAGGGGATATATTGTATCTCTAAATACTTACATGAATAAAACAGAGAAAGAGGAAATCAATGAATAAAACATGCAACTAAAAAGTTAGAGGAAAACAAATTAAAAATCCCCAATTAAATACCAAATTAGAAATTCTGAAAATTAAAGGTAAAATTAACAAAATTGAAAGGAAGAAAACTATTGAATTAATAAAATCAAGAATTGACTTTATTAAAAAAAGCCCAATAAAATACATAAATCATTGGTTAATTTGATTTAAAAAAGAAGAAAACCAAATTACTAGTATCAAAAAATGAAAAAAGGTAAATTCTCCACCAATGAGGAGGAAATTAAAGTAATAATTAAGAAGTATTTTACCCAACTGTATGCCAAGAAATTTGATAATCTAAGTGAAATAAATGAATATTTGCAAAAATACAAATTGCCCAGGTTAAAAGAGGGAATTAAATTCTTAAATAACCCCATCTCAGAAACAGAAATTCAACAAGCCATCATTGAACTCTCTAGGAAAAAATCTCCAGGACGAGATTGATTTGCATTGTTAATTCTATCTACCTTTCAAGGAACAATTGATTCTATTTCTATATAAACTATTTGTAAAAATAGTTAAAGACGGAACTCTGCCTAATTCCTTCTATGACACCATTATGTTGCTGATAGCTAAACCAGGAAGCGTCAATTTCCCTAAAGAATATGGATGTAAAAATCTTTAATAAAATATTAGCAAATTATCCCTAGATTAATACACTATGACCAAGCAGGATTTATCCCAGGAATGCAGAGTTGGTTCAATATTGGGAAAACTGTCAGCATAATTGACTAAATCAATAACAAACAATAAAAACAGCATGACTTTCTCAATAGATGTCAAAAAACTTTTCACAAAATACAGCATCCATTACTACTAAAAACACTATGGAGCATAGGAATAAATGGATTATTCTGTAAAATGAGTAAAAGTAAAAGCAGTATCTATTTGAAACCATCACTAGTATTTTATGCAATGGTGATAAGCTAGAAACATTCCCAATAAGATCAGGGGTGAAACAAGTAAGCCTATTATTATTCTTATTCAATATTGTATTAGAAATGTGAGCTGTAGCAATGAGAGAAGAAAAAGAAATTGAAGGAATTAAAATTGGTAATGAAGAAACATAAGTCTCACTCCTTGCAGATGATATTATGGTATATATATATATATATATATATATACCATAATATCTATATATATGTATATATATATATATATATACAGAGAGAGAGAGAGAGAGAGAGAGAGAGAGAGAGAGAGCCCTAGAAAATGATCTAAAAAACTACTAGAAAAAATTAGCCAGCCACTTTAGCAAGGTTTCAGGATATAACATAAACCCACATTAAATCCTCACCATTTCTATCTATTAGTAACAAGATATAGTAGCAAGAGATAAAGAGAAATTCCATTTTTTAAAATGCCTTCAGACAACATAAAATACTTAGGAGTCTCCCTGCCAAGTGAGACTCAGAAACTTGATGAAAACAATTATAAAACATTTTTCACACAAATAAAATCAGATCTAAATAACTGGGAAAATATCAAGTGCTCATGGGCAGGCCTAGATACTATAATAAAAATGACAATTCTACCTAAATTAAATTACTTATTTAGTGCCATAGCAATCAAACCTTATCACACCTCTCAGACGAGCCAAGATCAGAAAATACAATGATCAACGTTGGACTGGGGATGTGGGAAAACTGGGAAACTAATAAATTGTTGGTCCAGTTGTGAATTGATCCAAGCTTTCTGGAGAACAATTTGGAATTATGCCCAAAGGGCAATAAAAATGTGCATACCTTTTGATCCAACAATACCACTCCTGGGTCTGCATCCTGAAAAGATCAGGAAAAAGGATAAAAATCTCACATGGACAAAAATATTCATAGCAACTCTTTTTGTAGTGTCAAAGACTTGGAAGTGGAGGAAATATCCATCAATTGGGGAAAACTGATATATGTGAAGTAACACTATTGTTCTATAAGAAATTATGAAGGATGGGATTTCAGAAAAGCCTAGAAAAATGCATGAATTGATGCTGAGTGAGATAAGCAAAAGCAGAAGAGCATTAAACACTCTAAAAACAACATGAGGTAATGATCAATTGTGGAGGACTTGCTCATTCCATCAGCACAATAATCAGGAACAATTTTAGGGGGTTTGTAATGGAGAATATCTGTATCCTGGGAAAGAACTGTAGAGTTTTAATGAAGACCCAAGTTTATTATCTTCAATTCTTTAAAAGTTGTTTTAAGAATTATGTAATTTTGTAATCTCTAATGTTTACTTTCTTCCTTATGGATCTGATTCTTCTAGTGCAACATGGTCAGTTTCAATCTATGCTTATCATGGATGCAAATTTAAAGCCTAAATCAGATTGTCTTCTGTTGGGAGGAAGCGGGGAAGGGAGCGAGGGAGGGAGGGAGAAAAATTGTAAAACTCAAAATCTTGCAAAAACCGATTAGTAGAAACTATCATTGTATGTAATTGGAAAACAGATAAAATATTTATATAATTAAAAAAAAAAGAAAACATAGTCCTAGTATTGTCAGAGAAAGGGACAGCTGCATTCACCCAGGGATGCCAAAAAATGTTCCTGGATCAACTGGGATTGGGAGGTACAGCTTTTGTCCATTTGAGTGAAGGATTCACCAGTCTCTGGCTCAGGGGGGTAAGAAAGGCTTAGACTTTAGTTCACAGGATGCACAAATGGTTTACAAATTACCACAAAAAAAGTTTACAAACTCTACAAAATGTTCACAATTTAGGTCCTGTGGAGAAGCAGCTGGATAGGGAGTTTCTTAAAGGAGATAGTAATTTCTAAGAACATAATATAGTTAAACAAAAATTGATTGAGAGAATAGCAAAAAGGACATTCAAGATAAAAAGAGATGGTTGAGAGAGAATAGTGGAGAGGACAGTCATTATAAAGGAGGGAAAAAAGGAAAGCAGAAGGAATCTGGATCAACATACATCCAACTTCATGGAGCTAGGATCACATTGGTCCAGCAACATAGAGTTGAAGCACATGGATCCAGCTTAGGCACAGGAAGATGAAATGGACTGGAGCAGTCTGGCCAGGAGTTAAGCAAGAAAAAGGGGGAAACTCTAGCTGGAACCTTGCTCAAAATACATTTCTGTGCAGGGAGGAATGGGAACAGTGTTTAAGGAATGTCCAACACCTGGTGTAGGAGTAGTAGAGTTTACTGAGCATACTCCAAGGATGGGACTTAGTTAACACTTGATGTGACTGTGCATCAACATCTTTCCTTGTTGTCTATTGACCATGGTCCTCTTCTAAGAACCTGACCAAGTTCAGACAAGCTAATACAAAATATCAGCAAACTAATATCAGCAAGCTAATACAGAACAATGCAGGAAGTATTTAAACAGTACAGAAAAAAGACACAAGATTTGTTAACTCAAAAGAGCACAATATTTCTCCATTCCCAGATGTCCCATACTAAATGATTCTTGGTAGAAAATTAAAATTTTGTTCCCCAATACATAGAAACACTCTGATACCTATAGAATGTGCTATCTTTGTTATAATTATTGAATTTTGTTATGATAAATCTTGATACGATAAAGTTGGAGTTTTCCCATATATATCTGGGCATTTTTTCTTTCTTTTTTTTAAAAGAAAGAGTTTATTTTGAATTTTACAATTTTCCCCCCCTTCATGCTTGCCTCCCTGCCCCGAAGGCATTCTGTTAATGTTTACATTGGTTCCATGTTGTACATTGATCTCAGTTGAATGTGATGACAGAGAAATCATATCCTTAAGGAAGAAAACTAAAGTATGAGATAGTAAAATTACATAATAATATAATGCTTTTTTATATTTGATGGTAATAGTCTTTGGTCTTTGTACAAAGTCCATAATTCTTTGTCTGGATATAGATGTTACTCTCCATTGCACATAGCTCAAAATTGTTCCTGGTTGTTGCACTGAAGGGATGAGCAAGTCCATCAAGTTTGATCATCATCATGTTGCTGTTAGGGTGTACAATGTTTTTCTGGTTCTGCTCATCTCACTCAGCATCAGTTAATGTAGATCTTTCCAGGCTTCTCTGTATTCTCAACCTTCCTGGTTTCTAATCAAACAATAGTGTTCCATGACATACATATACCACAGTTTGTTAAGCCATTTCCCAATCGACGGACATTCACTTAATTTTCAATTTTTTGCCACCACAAATGGGGCTGTTATAAATATTTTTTGTACAAGTGTTGTTTTTACCCTTTTTTTATCATCTCTTCAAGGTATAGACCCAGTAGTGGTATTGCTGGGTCAAAGGGTATGCATGTTTTTATTGCCCTTTTCTCATAACCCCAAATTGTTCTCCAGAAAGGTTGGATGAATTCGAAGCTATACCAACAATGTATTAGTGTCCCAGATTTCCTGCATCCCTTCCAACATTGATCATTGTCCTTTATGATCATATTGGCCAGTCTGAGAGGTGTGAGATGTTATCTCAGAGATGCTTTAATTTGCATTTCTCTAATAAGTAATGATTTGGAGAAATTTTTCATATGACTATGGATTGCTTTGATTTCCTCAGCTGTAAATTGCCTTTGAATATCCTTTGACCATTTGTCAATTGGGGAATGGCTTGGTTTTTTTTTTTTGGAAGATTTGAGTCAGTTCTGTATGTATTAGAAATCAGTCCTTTGTTGGAAATACTAGTTGCAAAAAGTGTTTCCCAATTTACTACATTTCTTTTGATCTTGATTACAGTAGTTTTGTCTGTGCAAAAACTTATTTTAATGTAGTCAAAATTATCTAGTTTGTTTTGAATGATGTTCTCTATCTCTTCTTGGTTGTAAACTCTTACCTTTCCATAGATCTGACAGGCAAACTATTCTTTGATTTTCTACTTCGCTTATGATTTTTTTTATGTCTAAATCCTGTATTCATTTGGATCTTATCTTGGTACAGGGTGTGAGGTATTGGCCTAATCCAAGTTTCTTTCATACTGACTTACAATTTTCCCAACAGTTTTTATCCCAATAGTTGGACTCTTTGGGTTTATCAAACAGCATATTACCATAATCATTTCCTGCTATTGCACCTAGTCTATTCCACTGATCCACAAATCTATTTCTTGGCCAATACCAGACAGTTTTGAGGATCGATGCTTTATAATATTATTTTAGATCTTGCAAGGTAAAGCCACCTTCTTTTGGACTTTTTTTCATTGAATCCCTGCAAATTCATGACTTTTTATTTCTCCATATGAATTTACTTACCACTTTTTCTAACCCAGTAAAGTAATTTTTTGGACTTTTGATTGGTAGGGCACTAAACAAGTAATTTAGTTTTGGTAGAATTGTCATTTTTATTATATTAGTCCTACTTATCCATGAATAGTTGTTGTTTGCCCAAGTGTTTAAATCTGATTTTATTTGCATGAGAAGAGTATTGTAATTGTTTTCAAAAAGTTTTTGAGTCTGCCTTGGCAGGTAGACTCCCAAATATTTTATATTGTCTAAGTTACTTTGAATGGGATTTCTCTTTCTAGCTCTTGCTGCTGCATCTTGCTAGTCACATATAGAAATGTTGAGGATTTATGAGGGTTTATTTTATATCCTGCTACTTTGTTAAAGTTGCTAATTATTTCTTGTAGATTTTTAGATCACTTTTTGGGATTCTCTAGGTATACCATCAAGTCATCTGCAAAGAGTAAGAGTTTTGTCTCCTCCTTCCCTATTCTAATTCCTTCAATTTATTTTGTCTTCTCTTATTGCTAAGACTAACATTTCTAACATGATATTGAAAAGTAGGGGTGATAATGGGCATCCTTGTTTCACCCCATTTTATTGGGAATGCCTCAAGCCTAACTCCATTGCATATAATGCTTGTTGATGGTTTCAGATAGATACTGCTTATTATTCTAAGGAACAAACCATTTATTCCTACACTCTGGTGTTTTTAGTAGGAATGGGTGCTATATTTTATCAAAAGCTTTTTCAGCATCTGTTGATCTGATCATATGATTTCTGATAGGTATGCTATTGATATAATTAAATCTAATAACAGTTTTCCTAAGATTGAACCAACCTTGCATTCCCAGGATAAATCCTACTTGATCATAATGTATTATCCTAGTGATAACTTGTTGTAATCATTTTGCTAAGAATTTATTTAAGATTTTTGCACCTATATTCATCAGGGAGATAGGTCTATAATTTTCTTTGTTTTAACTCTTCCTGGTTTAGGTATCAGCACAACATTGGTGTCATAGAAAGAGTTAGGCAGAGTTTCATCTTCACCTATTTTTCCAAAGAGGTTATATAGAATTGGAACCAATTGTTCCTTAAATGTTTGATAGAATACACTTGTGAATCCATTTGGCTCCAGAGATTTTTTCTTAGGGAGTTCAATAATGACTTGTTGCTTTTTTTTTCCTGAAATAGGGTTATTTAAGCTGGGCAATACCTGTGAAAGAATTGTAGAGTTTTAATGAAGCCAAGGAAGTCTGGAGTGAGGTCCTCAGCAGCAGGGTCTGAGTTGACCTTGAAAACTGGGCTGAGCCCTAGGGGAGGGAGTTAATATCTTTCTGTTGAATGAGCCTTGCAGTGCTGAGGGGGTGGGGGTCAGGGCTAGTTATTGTTTGTCCTGGGCAAAGGGTTCTGCTGAAAGTATGGGGCTCAGGTCCCATATAAGAGAAGTTGAAAGAGCTACAGAAAGACATAGACAGCAAAACTCTCCTAGTGGAAAACCTCAATCTCCCGCTCTCAGATTTAGAAAAATTGAATCATAAAATAAACAAGAAGGAATCTGAGGAGGTAAACAGATTGATAGAAAACCTGGACATGAAAGACTTATCTGGTTGTTTTCCAGATGTGGAAATATATTTGTAAATATTTTGGAAATATTTTTATATATTTATATTTTATTTATTTATTCATATTTTATAAATCTTTATTTATATTTTATAAATATTTATAAATATTTATCCATTTCACTTAAATTGTCAAATTTATTGGGATGGAGTTGGACAAAATAATTCTGACTCATTACTTTAATTTCTTCCTCATTGGTGGTGAGTTCACCTTTTTCATTTATGGTACTAGCAATTTGGTTTTCTTCTTTCTTTTTTTTTAATCAAATTGACCAGAGGCTATCAATTTTATTGGGTTTTTGATAAAATCAGCTCCTGGTTTTATTAGTTCAATAGCTTTCTTGCTTTTGATTTTATTAATTTCTCCTTTAATTTTTAGAAGTTGTAATTTGGTATTTAATTGGGGGGGGTTTAATTTGTTCTTTCTCAAATTTTTTTAGTTGCATATTTAGTTCAATGATTTCTTTTTTCTCTAATTTATTCATGTAAGCATTTAAAGATATAATATATTCCCTGACAGCTGCCTTGAGTGTATTCCATAGATTTTGGTATGTTGTATCATTATTGTCATTAAGATGAAATAATTTATTCTTTCTATAATTTGTTGCTTGGTTCACTCATTCTTTAAAATGAAGTTATTTAGTTTCCAATTAGTTTTGGGTCTATATCTCCCTGGCCCAGTATTGTGTATAATTTTTATTGCATTATGATCTGATAAAGTTGTATTCACTATTTCTGTCTTTCTGCAAGTGATCATTAGCTTTTTATGTCCACCTATATGGTCAATTTTTGTGTGTCATGTACTGAAGGCAAAAAGTATATTCCTTTCTAGCCCCATTCAATTTCCTCCATAAGTCTATCATATCTAGGTTTTTCTAACAATCTCCTCCTCAACTTCCTTTTTGTTTATTTTATGATTCAATTTTTCTAAATATGAGAGGTGGAGGTTGAGGTCTTCCACTATTAGAGTTTTGTTGTCTATGTCTTTCTGTAGCTCTTTCAACTTTCTTATAAGAATCTTGATGCTGTCCCATTGGGTACATATATATTTAGTATTGAAATTACTTTACTGTCTATGGTACCTTTTAGGAGGATATAGTTTCCTTCTTTATCTCTTTTAATGCTATCTATTTTTGCAGCTGCTTTGTCTGAGATAAGGATTGCTACACCTGCTTTTTACATTTCAGCTGAATCAAAATATATTTTGCTCCATCCTTTTACCTTTACTCTATAGGTATCTCTCTGCTTCAAATGAGTTTCTTGTAAGATGCATACAGTAGGATTCTGGTTTTTAATCTACTCTGCTTTCTGCTTACATTTTAAGGGAGAGTTCATCCCATTCACATTCAAAGTTATAATTGCTAACTCTTTATAGCCCTCCATGCTATCTTCCTTCTATTTGTATTTTTTTTTCATTTATCCATATTCCGCAGTGTTTTGTTTCTGAATACCACCACCTTCAGTGTGTTTGCCCTCTTAAATTGACCCCTCCCCTTTTTAACCCTTTCTCTCTTCCTCTTCTTCCCTTACTTCTATTAGTTCCCTTTTTCTCCCCCTCCCTGTCCTCCCCTCCCCTTTTCCCTTTATAATGCTTGAAAGGTAATATAAGTTTCTTAACTTGATTATGTGTGTCTAAATTAACTTTAAGCCAAGTCTGATGAGATGAAGTTTCAGGTGGTTCTCACCTCCTTCCTTCCTCCCTTCAATTACAATAGGTCTTTTGTACCTCTTGATGCAATGAAATTTACCCCATTCAGTCTTTCTGCAACCTCCCTTATCCTTATTGCCCTCCTTTTTAAGGAGGAATTGTTTTTAAATCATTCACAGAAAAGTTATGAGTGTCCATCACTTCTGGCTATATATATTCTCTCTAATAGAGTTACAATTCTCAGGAGTTATGAGACTCTTTCTCCCAAGTGGGTATATAGCCAGTTTCATCTTATTGTATAGTAGATTTTGTTTGTTTTTAACTTTGCATGTGTCTCTTGAGCCTCCGGTTTGATGACCAAATTTTCTATTTAGCTCTGGTCTTTTCTTTATGAAATCTTGGAAGTTTTCAATTTCATTAAATGTCCATCTTTTTTCCATGGAAGAGAAAGCTCAGCTTTGCCAGGTAGTGGATTCTTGGCTATATTCCAAGCTCCCTTGCTCTTCAGAATATCTCATTCCAGGCCCTTCAATCCCTTAATGTTGCTGTGGCCAGGTCCTGTGTAATCCTTACTGTGGCTCCTTAGTATTTAAATTTTTTTCTTTTTGGCTGCTTGCAGGATGTTTTCTTTTATCTGATAGCCCTGGAACATTCCTTGATGTTTTCATTTTAGGATCTTTTTCTGGAGGGGATTGATGTATTCTTTCAATAACTATTTTTGCCCTCTGGTTCCATGATATCAGGGCAATTTTCCATCACTAAATCCTGTAATATTAAGTCCAGGGTTTTTTTTTTTCTCTTCAATATTCTCAGGAAGGCCAATAATTCTCAGATTCTCTCTTCTCAATCGATTCTCTAGGTCAGTGGTTTTGCTGATGAGGTATTTTACATTTTTTTTCCATTTTTTTGATCTTTTGGTTTTGTTTAACACAATCTTGCTGTCTCATGAAGTCATTAGTTGCCTCCAATTCTATTCTTTTTTTTAAGAGGAGATTTTTCTTCCTCTATCCTTTGCACCTCCTTTTCCATTTTGTCCATTCTATTTTTCAAGGATGTTTCTATTTGCCCAAATGTAGTTTTGAGGGAATCATTTCCTTTTTGCATTTGCCCAATTGAAGATCTGAGAGAATCATTCTCATTTTGTATTTGTCCAATTGTCTTCCAATGATTTGTTTTATTGTTGTGATATGTTAATTTTCTCTTGCTATGTGTTAATTTTCTTTTGAATTTCTTTTCCCAATTTTTCCAATTGATTTTTAAATTCCTTCCTAATTTCTTCAAGGAAGTCTTTCTGGGCTGGAGACCCCTTCATATTCTCCTCAGCAAAGCTAGGTCTCTCTGGG
This sequence comes from Macrotis lagotis, assembly GCF_037893015.1. NCBI lineage: Eukaryota > Metazoa > Chordata > Mammalia > Peramelemorphia > Peramelidae > Macrotis > Macrotis lagotis. The sequence goes on from NC_133658.1 coordinate 522,791,609, forward strand.
TTAGGATCTTTCCCTTATAAATATTTCTCCATGGGCCCCCCTTTTCTCTGGCATTTTTTCCTCTTGTGTTGGGGCTAGGGGAGCTGGCTCTCAGAGGTTTGCTTTTGAGGATCCTAGAGGCTTTTTTCACTTGGCTTAGTAATTCCAAGGGCCAGCCAGTAGGGGGTGCTGGTTGCTTGATCTGGAGTGAGGTCCTCAGCAGCAGGGTCTGAGTTGACCTTGAAAACTGGTCTGAGCCCTGGGGGAGGGAGTTAATCTCTTTCTGTTGAGTGAGCCCTGCAGTGCTGAGGGGGTGGGGGTCGGGGCTAGTTATTGTTTGTCCTGAGCAAAGGGTTCTGCTTGAAAGTATGGGGCTCAGGTCCTGGGTCCATCTGTTTGTTTTCCAAGTGTGCTCTGAGACTCTGTGTTGGAACTCCACCCTCCTATAGCTCTTCTCCCCCTGACCAAAGACTCCCACAGCTAAAACTGGATCTCGAACCTGCCACTCACCCGAGTCACCAGGACTGAGGCTGGCCCTCTGGTCTCCCCCAGCTGCTATCCCCAGCACTGATCCTCTGCTCTTGTCTCCTGGTTCACTCACCGTCCTCTGGGACAAACCTTGTGGGTAGGTGATCTTCTAGCTTGTCTTTCTGGGTTTTGTTGATAAAATTTCTATTAAGAGGTTTCTCTCAGTGTGTGTGTGTGTCTTCTCTCCATCATCTTGGCTGGAAGTAGCAATTTTTTTTATGCTCAAACATTATATTCAAGTTTCCTTTTCATCATATTTCTTTTTTTTCTGGAAAATCTATAATCCTCAAATTTTTTCCATCTTTTTTTCCAAATTAAGTTTTTGTTACTAGAGCACTCATGTGTTCTAATTTTCTTTTTTGTGTTGTTTTGTTTTATTTCATTGACATTCCAACTTCCAGTTCTCTAGACTCTGTTTAGACATGCTGATTTATTCCTTATGCATTCACATTTTTTGTCCTTATATCTTTGCCATATTTTGATCATTAAAACCTTGCAAAGTATTTTGGATTTTGCTTGCTAGATTTCTTTCTTAAAGACAGTGCCTTAAGCCCAAAACACATTGACTTTCATTGATTAAAAGATAATAGGTCCCAGCCAAGTGCTATTTGGTCATTGTTTGGACCCTGATTGACTCAAAGTAAATATAAATAGCAATTGTTTCTATTTTGACCAGAAACCAGGATGGTTTTCTCCATCCAGATTATCTTGTGTTTTTGATTATGTATAAAAGATCATTCTTTGCCTCCTTTCTTTCTTCCCTAGCTTTAATAACTGGGTGGGCATTGCCTAGGTCAAACTCAGACTTGTTAAGACCTAAGCTTTAAAAAATGGTCTCCTAGTATATCCAGGGCCATTTCTAATAGTTCTTAATAATATTTTGCCTCTGGATTCACATGGCACCTGAGAAGTAATTGACTTTGCACAGCCCGCTGTCACTTAAAACCAATTGACTTGAATGTCTTGGTTTGACCTCCTGAAGACCTTGTTGTCTTCGAAGGACCAACAACAATAACTAATGGTTTTCCTGAACTACTGCTGAAGGGTCTAGAAGTTGTTCTCTCCCTTTTCATTTTCAGGTTTAAAGAGAGTATTGTTACAAGTTATCTTCCTCAGTGGGATTTGAATTATGAAATATTCATTCTTTGAGTGAACTCTTCTATTTTTTTCCTCAATTTCTCCTCTGGCAGTTTTTATCTGCATTTATTAATCATCCTTCTGATTTTTCACATGATGTCTTTTACTGTTCATGTAGGCAGAAGAAGAGAAAATCTTTGGCAGAGGACCTAGAATTGAAGAGCATTAATTCCAGTAATGATCAATTGATAAGTTAGAGGTATAAAATTGATAGCATTTATCCTTTAGAAATTATTTCAGTTTTTCTCTTCTTGTGATTGTTGATTTTGGTGAATTATTTATTGGTTGTTTCCTGTGAATTTGAGGCAGTCCATATAGATCACCCTCAGTAAAGAACACCCAAATATCTTAAATTTTCAATAAAAATTCTGGGGCTTAACAAATGAAGTACTAAGTACTGGAAAATCAAAGTGGGTATAAGTAGAACTCAGAGATATGTTTTTGTTATTTCATTTTTTCACTTAGAGCCTTGTCAGTTTTTCATTTGTCCATTTTTGATACTGTACTGTGACAGTTCAGCTATCTAGCTATACATACACACACACACACACACACACACACACATACATATACACAGCTAGCTAATCAGTAGCTGGTCAAATAGGAGAAGTCGTGTTTCCTAACATGATTTTTTAAAAGTTTTGCGTATGTCAAAGTTAACAGGAATAAAACATGCAAGACAAATTATGGGATAAAAGTCATGAATGGAGAAAACTAATTATCTCTCTACTTCATCACTATTCCACAGGATGGAATACATTCTAATCTTCAAAGTTGTCAGACTTCTTATGAAGACCCAGCTTTGTTATAGCTCTAACACATGAAGTCTCCAAAAAGGGAGGTAACCAGCATATTCCTATTCACTATAAAAAAATTCTATTCTAAAGCACTGGGAGATAGTTCTAGTCTAACTTAATTGGATTTTCCTCACCTCTTACTGACCTTTAAGATAGTAATAGCCCGTCATTATATGTGAAACTTCTGCTCTTCTCTGAATATTCCTTATATATTCAACCTGTTACATACTTCTAACTCATAATTCTGTCATCTTTATTGGTATGGTAATAACATTTCTCAAACTCAGATTTGACTTTAACCTCTGACTTCTGCTTTGTTTCTCCACTCCTATTTGTACCTTCTCAATTCTCCTCCCTCACACACAAATCCTATTGTCTGAAGTCCTGATGTTAATACCATTCCAGACTGACTGACACAAAGAAACTCATTATGGGCCTTCTATTAGAAAAACAAAAAAGAACTGGACCTTGCCTTTCCCTTATGGTTTCATCATGGTGATTTATCCAAAATTTGGGCTATTCATTCAATGAACTATTGTTGGTCATGTTTTACAGTAATTAATACTTCATTTCCAGAAGAATCTGGGATAGCTAGGAATTGTTAAAAGATGTTGGCTCGGGGCGGCTAGGTGGCAGTAGTGGATAAAGCACCAGCTTTGGAGTCAGGAGTACCTGGGTTCAAATTGAGTCTCAGACCCTTAATAATTACCTAGCTGTGTGGCCTTGGGCAAGCCACTTAACCCCATTTGCCTTGCAAAAACTAAAAAAAAAAAAAGATGATGGCTGGAAGATGGAGAAGAAGTCTGGAGTAAAAACCAAAAGAATTAGAAGCAGAGACTCACCTAACTCTTTGCCAACTCCCATGAAATACCTTTAAATAATGAGACTAAACAAATTTGAGAGTGGCAGAACCCTCAAAAAGATGGAGTAAACCAATGTTCCAGGCCAAGACATCTTGAACCATCTGCAGAAAAGTCTATTGAATCAGGTTGAGAAAGAATTACTGTATATCACAGGTGGTTCTAGTGTAAACAGCATTCAATAATCCAGGAATTGGCAATAGGAAGATTGAATCAATGGCATCAATAGTGGTTTACAGACCTGAGCCCATGGACAACCAAAGATAACTTAGAAGGTGGACAGGAAAATTCCATCACACCAAGGTGAAAATAGATCAAAGAATAGCACTGGTTCAGGTCCCACCAGCACAACCCCAGCCCCAAGCAAAGTCCTTGGGAGACATTGAATCAATATCAGCAGCTTTGGGAGATCTCAGTCCACAAATGGCAAGGGGTTAGAAAGGAAATTGTAGGGGTCCCTTTGCTTGCATTGTAGCAAGATTCTGCTACATGCACACACACACACACACACACACACACACAAACACACGTTTGTTTATATTCAGGCCTATGTCTATTTCCAGGGCTGAAAAGAATATTTGTGCTCCCTCATAGACCAAAGTACAAGCCAAGAGAATAGTGAATACTTCTCCTGAGATCATACCACCATGGAAGAACTGAAAACTTGTAGCCCCCTAAAAAGTATCTCTGAAAACAGCTGCACAAAATCCCAGAAGCCTGGAACAGTGTACTCTCTACACTGAAAGCAGAACCCTCCTTTAACAAGGAGTCAAAATCAAGTCATATCTCAGAAAATGATCAAATAGAAAAAATAAGAACTCTACCATAGCAAGTTTCTATGGTGACAAGAAAAACAAAACAACAACCCAGAAGAAGAAAACAAAATCAAAGTTCCCACATCCAAATTCTCCAAGAAAAATATGAACTAGATTAGAAAATATTTACTTGGGGAGGAGTGGAGCCAGGATGGCAGAGTGAAGGCAGGAAATCCTGGCAGTTCTCCACCAGACCGCTCCAAATGCCTTTAATTATGACTCCAACCAAATTCTAGAGTGGCAGCACCCATAGGAAGACTGAATGAAACAATCTTGGAAGTTATACAGAAACCAGGTTTGGAAAGGGCTGCAGCCCAGTCTGAGCTGTGCCAGAGCAAATCAACTCCAGTCATCCAGGAAGAATTTGCAGGACCCTTGATTCCCTGGGGGCACCTGGGTCCCTGGTATCAGGAGTGGTTTCCATACCTCTCAGTCGAGGAATTGCCAAGGTCCAAGTCTCAGACCAGGAATTACTGACTTGGAAGGTCAGCAAGAAATGAGTGTGGATCCCGTTGCTGCACAAGCCTCAGCACAGCCCTGATCTCAAGAACCAGAAGCAGGTCTGGGAAGTCACTTGGCAGGGAGCTACCCAGAAGGGAGCCATCCTGCTGCTGCTTCCAGAATGTTTAGTCCACAGATGGTAAGGTGATAGGGGGAGACTGCAGAGGTCTCTCTCCTATCTCTGAGGCAGGACTCTATTACTATGCCCATATTCAGATCCCAGGCTCAGGGGGAGCTTTACTGCCATAGCAGAGCAGGAGCCCTCCTCACAACTCCAGGGCAGAGGTGAGTCCTTGTGGTCGGTCATTCATAGACTACAGCAAGGTCAGGAGAGCAGTCAGAGCCTCTCATAAAACCTTGAAGGAATTGAGATTACTGAAAACAGCTGCAAAAACCCTCAAAAGTTGGAGAAGTACACCCTCCACCCTGGATCAGAGCTCCACCTTAACAAAGTATTACAATAAAGTCAGAGTAAACAACAGAAGAAAAAGAATCTGATCTTAGACAATTACTTTAGTTCACTGGAAGATCAAAATACACACTCATAAGGGAACAAAGTCAAAGCTTCTTTAGCCAAAGTTTCGAATAATTGGTCTCAAGCTAAGGAAGAGCTCAAAAAAAGATTTTGAAAATTAAAGGAGGTAGAGGAAAAATTGGAAAGTAATTGGGCAGTAATGCAAGAGAATCATGAAAACCAAATCAGCAACTTGGTGAAGGAGATACAAAAAAATACTGAAGAAAATAACATCTTAAAAGCTAGTTTAGGTTAAATGAAAAAAAAAAAGCAGAACAAAATGTCAATGAGGAAAAGAATGCCTTAAAAAGAAATGGAAAAAGCTCTCTGAAAAAATAATTCCTTCAAATGTAAAATGGAGCTAAGGGCAGCTGATGCTTTTGTGGGAAATCAAGAAACAAAAAAAAAAAACAAAACCAAAAGAATGAAAATCTAGAAGACAATGTAAAAAATCTTATTGGAAAAAATGACAAAGCTGAAAATAGATACAGGAGAGATAATTTAAATAATATTGGACTATCTGAAAGGCATTTTCAAAAAAAGAAAAGAGCCTGAACATCATCTTTCAAGAAATTATCAAGAAACAGAGTATAAAGTAGAAATTGAATCCACTGATCACCTCCTGAAAGAGATTTCAAAATGAAAACTATCAGAAATATTAGAGCAAAATCTCAGAGCTCCCAGGTCAAGGATAAAATATTGAAAGCTACCAGAAAAAAACAATTCAAGTATTATGGATTCACAGTCAGAATAACACAAAATTTAGCAACTTGTACATTAAATGATCAATTGAACTTGGAAAAGGATATATCAGAAGGCAAAGGAGCTTGGTTTAACAACCAAGAATCAACTATCTAGTAAAATTGAATGTACTATTTTAGGGGAGTAAATGAACACTCAATGAAATTGAAGATTTTCAAACTTTTCTGATAAAAAGACTAGAGCTGAACAGAAAATCTGATCTTCAAATATGAAACTTAAGTAAAACATCAAAAGGTAAACAATAAATGAAAATCAGAAGCACTTAATGATGTTGAAATGCTATATTCCTACATAGAAAGATGATACAGATGACTCATCCAAACTTTCTTATTATCAGGACAGTTAGTAGGACTTTATATATAAACAGAGGGTCCAGGTGTGTGATTTGAATATGTAGGGATGATATCTAAAAAATAAAATTAAGGGGGTGAGAGAGATATATACTGGGACAAAGGGAAAGGGAGAGGTAGAATGGGATAATTTATCTCACATAAAAGGCAAAAAAAGATTTTATAATGGAGGTGGGGGGACATGATTGAGTTTTATCTCATTGGTATTGACTCATTGTGGGAATAACAGACAATTGAGTATTGAAACCAATCTTACCCTATAAGAAAGTAGACAATGAAGGGGTTAAGAGAAAGGGGTGTTTATGGAGGGGTGATAGAAGGGAGGGCGGATTGGAAAATGGAGTAGTCATAAACAAAACGCTGGAGGAGGGACAGTGTGAAAGAAGAGAAATAATAGAATAAACTGGGGGAAGATAGGTTGGAGGGAAATGTAGTTAGGAATGTTACTTTCTCTGATAAGTCTCATTTCTCAGACTTAGAGTATTCAGTAGAATTTATAAAATTAAGAGCTATTCCCCCATTGAAATATCTAATGATATGAAGTTTTTGGATGAAGTTATTAATGCTAGCTATATACATGTAAAAAGTATTCTAATTATATATTGGAGAAATTCAAACTAAAACAATTCTTAACTACTACCTTATACCTTCATTGTTACTCTTAGATTGTCTAATACTATGGAAAAGGAAAATGTCAAATTTTGAAAAAATGCAAGGGAAATGAGTCATTAATACACCATTGATGAAATTGAGAACTGATTCAAGAATTCTGTAGAGGAATTTGGAACTGGGTCAAAAAATATTTTAAAGTAATACTTACCTTTTGATCAAACAATATCATTATGAAGTCTGTATTACAAAAGATGAATAAAAGGAAAAGCACACACACACACACACATATGGATATTTATAGCTGTTTTTTCTGGTGTCAGGAATTGGAAATGGAAGGGACATGCACTAATTGGGTAATGACTGAACAAATTGTTCTATGTGATTATGATGGAATGCTATTCTGCTATAAGAAATGTTGAGCAGGATGTTCTCAGAAAACTCTGGAAAGGTTTGTATGAGCTAATGCAAAATGAAATATGATGGGACCAAAGTAACAGCAATATTGTAGGATGATCAGATGTGGATGACAACTTTTCTCAATAATCCTGTGACTCAAGACAACTGTTAAAGACTTAGGATAAGGAATGCTATCCATACCCACAGAAAGAATTCATAATGTCTGAATACAGAATGAAGTATACTTTTTAACTTTATTTTTCCTGAGGCTTCATTTTTGGCCTGAGTCTGTTTTTCTTTTTCATAACAGGGCAATTATGGAAGTTTTTGCATGACTACATATTTATAATCAATATCAAATTGCTTGCTTTCTGCAGAAGAAGAGATATTATGGTGTGGGAGGAAGAGAATTTGGAAATCAAAATTTGAAAATAAATGTTAAAAATTCTTTTTTACATTTAGCTGGGGGAAATAAAATACTAAATAAATAAATTGCTAATATTTGAAAAAAGTAGATGAAGTCTGGAGAAAATATTAAACCAAGCATGACTGAAAAATGATTATTTAAAAGAAAGGCAATATTTTCAATTCTTCAACAAAGTTTGTTTTAAGTATATTCTTTTGGATAAGCTTAACCTTATTTTATGGTATATGCTTTTTTTTTAGATGTTGATCGGAAGGGATCATGCTTGCTTTCCTCTACCAGACATACCGCATTTGCAATAATTATTGCAATAACTATTAAATGAATGTAATTTACAAAATTATATGTACATTTACACATACATATATGCATTTTGCATGTATGTATAAACTTTATTCATTAGGAACTGTAGGAACGCAATTACAAAATATTATTTACTCATATAAAATCAGAGTAAACAATTGAGAATATATCCATTTCTCATGCATTGAATGAGCCAATGTAATAAAAATGACAATTCTACATAAGTTAATTCAATTATTTAGTATCACATTAATCCAGTTATAAAAGAATTTATTTCATACTGCTAGGAAATAAAAACAAAAATTCATCTAAAAAAGCAAAAGGTGAAGAATATCAAAAGAATTAATGAAAAAATACAAAGGAATGTGACATAGCAATACCAGATCTCAAGATATATTTTAAAGCAATAATCACCAAAACTATCTGGCACTGATTAAGAAATCATTGGTGGATCAGAGGAATAGATTAGGCACATGAGACACCATAGTAAATTATCATAGTTACCTGGTAATTGATAAACCCAAGGGTCCCAGTCTTTGGCATAAGAACTCACTATTTGATTAAACCTGCTAGAAAACTGAAAAACAATAGAACACAAAATAATTATAGACCAACCTCTCATATTAAATTTAGTTTTGAAAAAATGTTCTAATTACGTGCAAAGTAGTTTTCAGCTTTCATACTTTTGCATGATTTTGAGTTTCACATTTATCTACTACCCTCCTTTTCCTCCTCCCTCCCCATGGCAGTAAAGGATCTGATATAGGTTGTACATACACAATCATGTTTAAGATATTTTTTATATTAGTCATATTGTGAAAAAAGGATTAGAACTAAGAAAAAATAAACATGAGAAAGAAAAAACATAAAAAAGTTTTAAAAACTGAACATAATTTGTTTTGCTATGTATTCAGACACCATAGTTTTTTTCCTTTGGATGTAGATAGTAGTTTCTATCGCAAATCTATTATCCTTTGATACTGAACTGCTGACGGGACCTAAGTCCATCATGGATAATTATCTCACAATGTTGTTCTTATGTAGGCAATATTCCACTGATTCTCCTTACTTCAGTCAGTATCAGTTCATGCAAGTCTTTCCAGGCTTTTTTAAAGTCTGACCATTCATGATTTCTTATAGAACAATGGTACTCTATCACACATTTACCATAACTAGTTCAGTCTTTCCCCAGTAGATGGATATCACTTCAATTTCCAAATCTCTACCACCTCAAAAAATAGTTGCTATGGTACATGTGGGTCTTTTTTTTTCCTTTTTAAAGATTTCTTTGGAATACTAAGCTAGTAGTAGTAGTAGTAGTAGTAGTAGTAGTAGTAGTAGTAGTAGTAGTAGATCAAAGTGTATGCACAATTTTATTGCCCTTCAGGCATAATTCCAAATTTCTCTACCCATTGTTTGGATTAGTTCACAACTCCACTGCATGGTTAAGAATCTCCCACTGACTTTCCAGCTCTCTTGCCTGCATTGAATGTACTTCTGTCTACCCATGTGAGTCAGAGCTTTCCTGAAGTTCCTCCAGGGTGACAATTATTTAGTGAAAAATAATGAACCTGCAGATTTTAGAAAAAACAGGAGAGATTTGTGCAAATTGATGCAAACTGAAACGAACAGAACCAGGAAAACATTGTACACAGTATCAATTATTAAGAATGACTTAAATCTTCTCAGTGACACAATGAACCAAGATGAGTACAAAGGACTCATGAAGGAAAATGCTATGTACTAATGGACTCTGAAGGCAGGTCTAATCATACTTTTTTTCACTGACCTGTGTGCTTTATTTTGGCTTATATTAACCTTGTTTATTATTTTTGTTAGAACAAACATGTCCTATATTTGGAATAGCACAAAAGGAAAAGGTGAATTATCACAACCCTTCTACACTTAAATCCAATTCACTTGTATATCCCAGCATCACATCTTTGATATCTGGGTCTCCCAACAATTTCCAATTCTTGATCACCGTAAAAAGAAATGCTCTCTCTCTCTCTCTCCCCCTCTGTCTCTCTCTCTCTCTCTCTCTCTCTCTCTCTCTCTCTCTCTCTCTGTCTCTCTCTCATCTCCAAATATATATATGATATGTATTTTCCTTTCTTCTTTAGTCTTTAGTAAATCTATCTAAAGTAGTATTGCTGGGCAAAAAAAGTTATGTAGTTTTATAGCTTTTTGGAATGGTTCCAAATTGTTCTTCATTATGGTTAGACCAGTGTACAGCTCATCTATTCCCCCCCCCATTTATTCTAGGACTTATTATTTGCCTTTTCTGTCATGAAGACAAATCTGTTAGATGTGAGTTGGGAACCTCAGAGTTATTTTAATTTTCATTTCTTTAATCAATAGTTATTTATCTATCGGTAGGTTAATGGGTCTTATTTTAATAAAATTGATTGGGTTCTCTATATTTAAAAAAAATCCTTTTTCAAACAATGTGTTGCAATTTTTTTTCTCACGTTTCCTGCTTTACTTCTAATATTGTCTGCTTTGGTTATGTTCGAACAAAGTTTTAATTTCATGTAATCAAAAGCAACCATTTTATTTCCCATGATCCTTTCACTCATTTTTGTTTACAAACTTTTATCATAGATCTGACTGATAATTTTTCCAAGAATCCCTAATTCACTTATGAAACTGTGCTTTATATTTGAATTGTGTACCCAATTTCACTTTAGTTTGGTAGATGTTGTGAGATATTGGCATATATGCCTAATTTCTGCTAAACTGTCTTCTAGTTCTACAAAATTCTCACATACTGAGTAATTAACATCCAAAGCTTGGATGTTTATGATTATCAAATACTAGATGGTGATTTACTACTCTTTATTGTATGCTCTATTGCATTGATCCACCATTCTGTTTCTTAACCATTACCAAATTATTCTAATGATTATCACATTTTGATAACGTTTTATGTCTGGTCTTGGTCGGCTGCCTTCCTTTACATTTTTTTTCACATTGATTGATTTGATATTGATGACTTTTTGTTCTCCTAATGAACTTTGTTATTAGTTTATCTAGTACTATATGGTTGTGTGATTGGTATGGCATTGAATAAGTCAGTTTGTTTAGATGGAATCATATTGACTTGGTCTATCCATGAATAATTCATATTTATAGAATTGTTTAGATCTATCTTTACTGTAATTTAAAATGTTCTTTAATTGTGCTCATATAGCACCTATGTTTGTCTTGCCAAGTGGACTATCAAATATTTTATAGTATCCACAGTTATTTTGAGTTGAATTCTCTTCTTATTTCTTCCTCCTTTTTTTAGGGGGATATACAGAGGTGCTGACAATTTTTGAGGGTTAAATTTATACACTGCAACTTTGCTAAAGTTGTTTATTGTTTCATTTCTTTAAAATTATTTTATAGGATACTCTAAGTTTACCATCATATCATGTTCAAAGAGTGATAGTTTTGTTTCTTCATTGCTTATTTCATTCTTTCAATGTTTTTTCTTGTCTCATTGCTATAGCTAAATTATGTAGTACAATGTTGAACAATAATGCTGATAATGGTCATCTTTGCTTAACATTTGATTTTACTGGGAGGCTTCTATTTTACTCCCATTATAGATAATGCCAGTTCTTAGTTTTAGATAGATACAACTTAATGTTTTAAGAAAGACTTGATTCCTTTGCTTTTTGATGTTTTTAATAGGAATAAATGTTGTGTATAGTGAAAAGCTGTTTCTACATATATTAATATAAAATGTGTTTTTAGTTGTGTATGTGATCAGTTATGCTTAAATTTTTCCTATGTTTAAAGCAGCTCTGTATTCCTGGTTTAAGTCTGATTTAATTAAAGTATATGATCTTTGAGTATATGATCTGCAATCTTCTTGTTAGTACTTTATTTAAATTGTTCTTTCATCAATTATCATCAGGAAAATAGACTTTTCTCTACTTTTACTCCCTTAGTTTGGATATCATATTTCTCTCTTGGAGGGAATTTGAAAGAATTGCTTCATGTTTTGCAAATTGTTTGCATTTTGTTGGAATAAATGTTTCCTTAAATATTTGGTAAAATTCATTTTTAAAACCATCTGTTCCTGGGCATTCTTTATTAGGGATCTCATTTATGACTTGCTCAATTAATTTTTCTAATATAAGGTTAGTTCATTATTGTATTTTTCTTCCATTGATCTGGACAATTCATATTTCATCAAGATTCACCCATTTCATTCAGATTATTTTACTGATATATGATTGTGCAAAACAACTTCTAATAAAGACTTTAATTTTATCTTCATTGGTGGCAATTCACCTATTTAATGTTTATGTCTGATAACTTGACTTTCTTCTTTCTTTTTTAAATTGAATTAAATAATTGTTTAATCATTTTGCATAATACTAGTTTTTTAGCTTTTTAAATTTTTTCCAGTTACATGTAGATATTATTTTCAAAATCCAGTTTTTATAAAATTTTCCCCCTCCCTCTTCCCTCCCCTCTCCACAAGACAGTAATCTAATGTGAGTAATATATGCACAATCATGTTAAAAATTTCCATATTAGTCACACTGTAAAAGAGGAATCAGAACAAAAAGGGAAAACCATGAGAACAACAAAAAAAAAACAAATATAAAAGGGGAAAATAGAATGCATTTATCTGCATTCAGACTCCACAGTTCACTCTCTGGATGTGGATGGTAGTTTCTATCACAGGTCTTCTAAATTGATCTTTGATCTCAGTGATGATGTTTGTACTTTAGTCTCGAAGAAGAGCATGACATCAGGAAAGTAATGCCATGACAAGCACATGAATTGAATTTGAGTGGGGAAGGGGCACTATGCTAAGTCACCAGTCTCACTTCTTGACTGGAAAACAATATTGCATATTGACCTTTAATTAGTTATAATACTCCAGAATTTGATTTGAGACTCTCCATTAACATTTGGAGGACAATATCAACAGCCATCTACATTTCTTCTTACTATGGTATTTCACTCTATATTCTTACTTTGATCTTATATTCTTTGCTATGGTAAAAACATCAATGGTGACTTGTAATTTATGATTTAAGATGGATACAAAGAGTACTTTAATTTTAATAAGACAACAATTTGGGAACCCAAGTGCTACACTAGCAAAATGTCATAAGTAATAATAATTATTATTATTATTAATTAAGAATTGGTAATTATAATACAAGAAAAAGTGAGTAGCAAAAAATGACTTTAAAATTTGAAGATTGGTATTTTAACTTGATATTTTTATACATGTAGATTTGCAGCCCTTATTTTAGACCATGTAATATAAAAGAGATATAAAAGTTATTTTGTGTCTTTTTAAAATGCAATACTTAGTGTTTCACTTTTAAAATTAACTTAAGCTTTCTTTTCCAGGCTAACTCAGGTACTTGAAAGAGGGGATCCTGTAACTTAGATATGTTTCCTAAGGAGAAGAAAGAGGATCTCTACACTGTAAATCCACAAATCATATTTCACAGAAAACCATAATATATGACTTATAGAATTAAGAGGAAGGCATCCTTTTAAAGTAAAATATCAAAATCACATGAGAGGAACAACTATTCAGGTGTTATTAAGACTGAATTGATTAAAGATATGCGATCTCAGGAATTAAAAAATCCTTCACTTTGTTAAATAATCTTTCCATGGGAATGCCCTAATTCTTGCCCAATTAAAAAAATCCACTATAATCTGCACTTAGTTTTTCATGAATTATTATCAGCAAACATGCACCACAGAATGGAGTTAGAAATAAATTATCTCTCTTATGCCTATTTACCATTGGAACTGGATGGTATTTAGACCAAGGACTTGGAAAATACTCACTACCAAGTCACTATGGTACCTAATAATTTATCAAAATGTCTGGCACTTAGGGTAAAATCTCATTAGCACAGCTGTGAAGACAACACCTTGGAAACATAGAAGAGGAAAGGAAACAGTACCAACAATTTTCATTATTTTAGTGCCATGGTTTTCCTGACACTGACAGGAAAATAATAATATCTAAGTAGTATAGAAAGAATCATTATTGTGATGGAAAAGGAAAAAGGGGATCCAGGTAGGACCATTTCTGAAATGGAAGCATTATGGTTGTTGCAATCTGGAGCACACAGAGTTTGTTTCTAGTATGACACATAGCCCCATTGCTCTGGGCTACTGGAAACTATTCATTCTATGAAAGAAACTCTATAGAGGGTAATTTAACAGTTTCCCTTCCTCAGTTGCCCTGGGTCAGCTTCTATGATACTAAACTATCTCAGTACTTGGGCATACCGAGTATAATTTGAACTAACCTATGATATGTTTGTGAATTTCTCACAATATATACTGCATAGCTAATTAATGCTTTCAGAGGTTCTTTCCAGTCTTGGAAGCACCCAGTCTATGGTCTCGTAAAAACCTGTTTATTTATCTTCTTTCAAATTCTCATTTACCTTCACAACAAAACTTATGGTGGGCATTAGCAATAGAAACCTCCCTATGAGGTTTATTGGTTTATCAAACAGAATTGATAACCATCTTTGAAACAAATGTAACTCTTCATGAAACATTGAACTTTTAAAAAAGTTTTAAGTGATGCACAGTTCACCTAACTATAAGAATGCAAATGAAAAAGATAGCAAAATAAAATCTTGTCAATATTTAAATATTATAAAGAATAAGCGAAATTTAAAAAGAAGATATATGAGAAGTCACTAAAATGAGAGGTCCATAAGTATTTTACATTGTAATTTCCTATGTATTTATCCAATATGCTGATTTTTCTTCTTTTTTGGTGGGGGGGCATATAAAGACATTATTTGCCAAAAATGATGACTTTCTGGAGAACAAAGGCTATTGGGTAAAATTATGGTAACTACTGATTTATAAAATCAGTAAAAACTAGAATAAAAATATAATTAATATGTGTTATAGAATGATCTATCTTACTTAAAGACCTGAATATTTTTTCTGAATTTAGTCAACCATAAAACCTGATCTGGTTTCACCTTATGCTAGACTTGTGTATATAAACTTTATTTTTTTAAAGATTTTATTTAAATTTTATAATTTTCCCTAAAACTTACTTCCCTCCACCCCCCCACAGAAAGCAATTTGTCAGTCATTACTTTGTTTCCATGTTGTACATTGATTCAAAGTGAGTGTGATGAGAGAGAAATCACATCCTTAAAGAAGAAAAAAGTATAAGACATAAAAAGATCAGATAATAAGATATCTGTTTTTTTCTAAATTAAAGGCAATAGTCCTTGAACTTTTTCAAACTCCAAGATTCTTTATCTGGATACAGATGGTATTCTCCATTGCAGACAGACCAAAATTGTCCCTGATTGTTTCACTGATGGAATGAGCAAGTCCATCAAGGTTGATCATTGCCCCCATATTGCTATTAGGGTGTACAGTGTTTTACTGGTTCTGCTCATCTCACTCAGCATCAGTTCATGCAAACCCCTCCAGGCTTCCCTGAATTCCCATCCCTCCTGTTTTCTAATAGAACAATAATGTTCCATGAAATACATATGCCACAGTTTGCTAAGCAATTTCCCAATTGAAGGACATTTACTTGATTTCCAATTCCTTGCCAACACAAACAGGGCTGCTATGAATATTTTTGTGCAAGTGATACTTTTACCCTTTTTCATCATCTCATCAGGATATATACCCAGTAGTAGTATTGCTGAATCAAAGGGTGTGCTCATTCTTGTTGCCCTTTGGGCGCAGTTCCAAATTTCTCTCCGGAAAGATTAGATGAGTTCATAGCTCCACCAACAGTGTAATAGTGTACCAGATTTCCCACACCCCTTCCAACAATGATCATTATCCTTTCTGGTCATATTGGCTGGTCTGAGAGGTGTGAGGTGGTACCTCAGAGAAGCTTTAATTTGCATTTCTCTATTAATTAATTATTTAGAGCAATTTTTCATATGGCTATGGATTGCTTTGATCTCCTCATCTGTAAATTGCCTTTGCCTATCCTTTGACCATTTGTCAATTGGGGAATGGCTTTTTTTAAAGAAATATGACTCAGTTCTCTGTATATTTTATAAATGAGTCCTTTCTCAGAATCATTAGTTGTAAAGATTGTTTCCCAATTTACTACATTTCTTTTGATCTTGGTTACAGTGGTTTTATCTGTGCAAAAGCTTCTTAATTTAATGTAATCAAAATCATCTAGTTTGTTTTTGGTGATGTGCTCCATCTCCTCCTTAGTCATAAACTGCTCCCCTTTCCATAGATCTGACAGGCAAACTAGTCCTTGATCTTCTAAATTTGTTTATAGTATTGTTTTTTTAATGTCTAAATCCTGTATCCCTTTGGATCTTATCTTGGTAAAGGGTGTGAGGTGTTGGTCTAATCTAAGTTTCTTCCATACTAACTTCCAATTTTCACAGCAGTTTTTAGCAAAGACTTTATAATCCCAATAGCTGGACTCTTTGGGTTTATCAAAGAGCAGATTACTATAATTGTCTCCTCCTATTGCACCTAGTCTATTCCACTGCTCCACCACTCTATTTCTTAGCCAATACCAAACAGTTTTGATGACCGATGCTTTATAATTTTAGATCAGGTAGGGCTAAGCCACCTTTTGAACTTTTTTTTTCATTAAATCCCTGGAAATTCTTGACTTTTTATTTCTCCATATGAATTTACTTATAACTTTTATAACTTTTTCTAACTCATTAAAGTAATTTTTTGGAATTTTGATTGTTAGGACACTAAACAGGTAGCTTAGTTGTGGTGGAATTGTCATTTTTATTATATTAGCTCTACCTATCCATGAGCAGTTGATGTTTGCCCAGTTATTTAAATCTGATTTAATTTGTGTGAGAAGTGTTTTATAATTGTCTTACAAAAAAGTTTCTGAGTCTGTCTTGGCAAATAGACTCCCAGGTATTCTATATTGTCTGAAATTACTTTGAATGGGATTTCTCTTTCTAGCTCTTCCTGCTGTATCTTGCTAGACAGACATAGAAATGGTAAGGATTTATGAGGGTTTGTTTTATATTCTGCAACTTTGCTAAAATTGCTAATTGTTTCCAGTAGTTTTTTGGATGATTTCTTGGGATTCTCTAGCTAGACCATCATGCCATCTGCAAAGAGTGAGAGTTTTGTCTCTTCCTTCCCAATTCTAATTCCTTCATTTTCTTTTTCTTCTCTAATTGCTGAAACTAATATTTCTAATACAATATTGAATAGAAGTGGTGATAATGGGCACCCTTGTTTCATCCCAATCTTATTGGGAATCCCTCTAGCCTTTCCCCATTGAATATAATACTTTTTGATGGTTTTAGATAGATACTGCTTATTATTCTAAAGAAGAGTTCATTTATTCCTACATTCTCTAGTGTTTTTAATAGGCATGGGTTCTTTATTTTGTCAAAATCTTTTTCAGCATCTATTGATATGATCATATAATTTCTGATATGTTTGTTGATATAATTAATAACAGTTTTCCTAATATTGAACCAACCCTGCATTCCTGGGATAAATCCTACTTGATCATAATGTATTATCCCAGTGATAACTTGTTGTAATCGTTTTGCTAAGATGTTATTTAAGATTTTTGCATCTATATTCATCAGGGAGATAGGTCTATAATTTTCTTTCTCTGTTTTAACTCTTCCTGGTTTAGGTATCAGCACCATGTTGGTTTCCTAGAAAGAGTTAGGCAGAGTTCCATCTTTCCCTATTTTTCCAAAGAGTTTATATAGAATTGGAACCAATTGTTCCTTAAATGTTTGTTAGAATTCACTTGTGAATCCATCAGGTCCTGGAGAGTTTTTCTTTGGGAGTTCAATGATGGCTTGTCAGTTAATGTCTCATTTCCAGTTTTTCTTTGAAATGAAGGTAATAATAGAGTCAATCTAAAAGGAATTTTTATGAACATAAAACATGATAACATATGTAAAATGTTTTGAAATAAAGCAACTTCGGTGTAGAAGCACACTTACTCCATTATATAAAGCAATTCATTGATCACAGCATCTAAGGGGATTTATAGAAAAGGGAAAGAGATATTGTTCAGGCAAATCATATTGCTTTCCCACACCCCTCATAAATCACATAAAGTAGAAAAATGTCAAATCAGATGGGAAACTAGAACTCTATAACCTGATAGAGATATGAGAGTTTCCAGCAAAGGACTAGGGCA
Source organism: Macrotis lagotis (assembly GCF_037893015.1). NCBI lineage: Eukaryota > Metazoa > Chordata > Mammalia > Peramelemorphia > Peramelidae > Macrotis > Macrotis lagotis. The sequence continues at coordinate 522,809,734 of NC_133658.1, forward strand.
AAAAAGGCTTACTGGTCAGTAGAAAAGAACATGGTTGAGGAATATTGTACTTGTTTGACAGAGAAAGGGTAGGTCAGGGAAAAAGCAAGCAAATAAAAACCTTTAATCTTTGTCACTTCTGTATACTGGATGGAATTATATGGGAGCAGGGAGGGACTTGTGGCATCTCAGTTCTATTCATTTCATTTATGTCAAAGGAAATATGTTAGCCAGATATGCTCAGCTGCCTTTTTTGATAATGATCCTTCTACACCCATTTGTTGTCCCTAAGTGATATAAATCTATTTTCTGTCCAAGACTGAGAATCAGTGCCCCATGACACTACACTGCCACAAACACCTACCTTATGTAGCTTTGTTGTTTGAAAGCTTTAAAAATTGTCTGGAGCCTAAATTTAGAAGTTCACCCAAGAGCCAAAGTTATTTGTTCAACTTGTCAGAGAATAAACAAGGGACTCTGCTTTGGAAGGATGAAGCTGTAGGAACAATTTCACTGTTTCTTCTGCAAATCCCTCTAGTTCAATCACATTATTGTAGTTGTAACTTCGACCACTCTGAGATTCCTAGGTCTTTCTCTTTGTTTCCTTTATGCTCTGAATACTGATCAGGGTCTTGTTTACTGGTCTGGCCTTCATCATTCCTACTATGTTTATTTTGGAAATCTGAATTCTTACTTGTCTGAATATTCCCTACTCCTGACGGAGTCACCTCCATCTTTTATAATTCTTCTATGCTGAGCTAAGGTCAATTATTATTTTGAGGATGAATATTTGGGTAACTTTGGTACAATCAAAGGTTCTGAAGACCCTGCAAGGCTTCTTAGGGAGAGGCTATCTCAGGTATCAACAGAAAGCAACTGATAGCAAGGGAAATACATCAAGAATGTAGAGGTTCTCTGAGAAGAGGACAATTTATAGACAGTCACCTGAGGAAGGATAGCTTCAAGGACTGGCAGAAGGAATTGCTAGCTATTTATTAATTTTAGAAAGGTTTTATTTATTTTCAGTTCTACAGTTTTTGCCCCAATCTTGCTTCCCTCCCCCTAACCCCCCCCCACACAGAAGGCAGTTTGTTAGCCATTACATCATTCCCATAGTATGAATTAATCTAAGTTGATGTGATGAGAGAGAAATCATATCCTTAAAGAAGAAACATATAGTATGAGACATAGCAGAATTACATAATAAGGCATTTTTTTAAAAATTGAATTAAAGGTACATAGAAAGTATTTGGTCTTTGTTCAAACTCTAAAATTCTTTCTCAGGATACAGCTGGCATCCTCCATCACAGATATCCCAAAATTTTGCCTGATTGATGCCCTGTTGGTATGAGCAACTCCATTAAGTTTGATCGTCACTCCCATGTTGCTGTTAGGGTGCACAATGTTCTTCTGGTTCTGTTCATCTCACTCAGCATCAGTTCACACAAATCCTTCCAGACTTCCCTGAATTCCCATCCCTCCTGGTTTCTAATAGAATAATAGTGTTCCATCACATACATATACCACAGTTTTGTTAAACCATTCTCCAAATGATGGGCATTCCCTCAGTTTCCATTTCTTTGCCACAACAAAGAGTTGCTATGAACATTTTTGTACAGGTGATGATTTTACCCTTTTTCATAATCTCTTCAGGATATAAACCCAGTAGTGGTATTGCTGGATCAAAGGGTATCACATTTTTGTTTCTTTTGGGGGCATAATTACAAATATACACCCTCAGAGCTTAGGCGAGCAGCCTATCGAATAGAGTGAAACATCCCAGATGATGCTATGAGTAAAAAAAAAATTCCAGTGCGAGGAGTTATGTGTATACCGTTTGCTACATATGTTTTTAACATGCATAAATCACTATCATTTATCTTTAAGCTGAAGACCCCCACCTCACTGATGGGAATTTTTGGAAAAAATGTGTTCCTAAACTTAGGAAAGAATATTTTATATCAGTTGTTCTTACTATGTAATCTTAGTGCCTTTTTAAAAACTATTCACCTACTGATTAAGTATTGATAATGAGAACAGTGTTCAGGACTCAGGAATTGAAATATTAAAAATATTAAAAATAGTTTCCCATCAGATGACCCCTAGAATCTGTTAGAAGTTGCCCTTCTGAGAACTCAAAATTTGATTATGATTTTCCATGAGAACAAGGAGAATAATAAATCGGAAGCTCGACACATTTAATGGAATAGATCTCCTTCCCATGAGGCGGTGGGATGGGTCTAGTCTTTACATCATTAGAGTTAACTCACCAACCATTGTTCTCAGTTCTCATTAAATTTTCATTCCCAGTTCGGTCTGCCAGTACCCATATCAATTGCAGGAGCAGGACAGCAGTAGCAGCAGCTGTCAGTGTCTCTGTAGAAAAGGTCCAGGGAGCACAAATTCTGGAACACATCCCAGTGTTTGACCCTGTACTGTCCACATGGCCCTGAGATTGAGGACAAATTTCCTAACTCTAACTTCAAACTCAAATAAACTCTTTTCAGTTTCTTTCTACTAGAAACGGATATCATTTCCAGATAGCAAGTGAGGCTGACTGGAATCTAAGTGAACTAAAATTTTAACCCTAACTTCAAATCCAGTGATTCTTTTATTAAATCACTTTGTATCTACATCTATGCAACACATGTCCACATATGCATATGTAGACATGCAATATCCTGGCATTCATGATGTGTGTGCATATATGAAATGTGCATATAACATATCCATATTATAGAACATGTGAACACATGCTGCATGAATGGGTACACATACAGATACACACAGTTATGCTTAGAGCATGAAGTATAGCCACATTCCCTGGGAAAGCAGAGATATTTTTGATAAAGGTAAAAGTATACTTTTAAAAATAAAAATAAATTACCAGAAGAAAAGTGATTATGCAGAATAAAACAATGGTTTGCACAAATACTTTATTCAGTGACACACCTTTTAAAAATTATAGCTCCAATTTTACAAAATATCATCTACCAATATAAGTTTCTTAACTAGTATTTCATTTAGATATATTTAAGACAATTCTACAATTGATAACAACACAAAATTAATTAAACAGTATTCTTAGATTTATTAATATATTCTTAATTATTCATATTTGTAGTTTATAAGATGATAACCATAATAATGCTAGTATTAATGCAATAGATCGGACTTATTTTATTTAAAGTTTCTTGAAACAAGGTACCATTGATGATAGTGTTACCCAATATTATTTCTAAAGACTCTTCAATAAACATATAGATATACAAATTTATTTCTTTATAGCAGAAAATTTTCATCAAATAGCATATAACAAATAATAACATTACATCCATTTATTTGATAAACTAGAAAACTCTCTATTCACCCTATCCAAAATACAATTTTGCTTTTAAGCTCAAATATTTATTTTAACATAAGATCACAAGACAAGTTTATCAATTAATTGTTTAATGAAATAAGAACATAAAATTATGTGTTACATATTATATGTGTTACATGTATTAAATTTTCCCCAAGAGATGTTGGTCCCTTCTCCAATCTTATTTAGAAATATCCAGGTCTTTAATATAAAAAGAGAAATGATTTTGTGGCTTAGTCAAGTTATTGATAGCCAAATCTTTGCTTTTTTTCAATTTCATTTGCAATGCAGGTCTATTTTAAGTTGAACACATAATATATCATTTTATAAATTGGTTACCTACACCTCTACATTTTCCACAAATATAGTCATTTATTTATCGATATTTTATTCAATTTATTGATATTTTATTCAATTTATTAATTGAAGTGTAAATTTGAGGCCCTTCAATTTACTTATTTCGACTACTCAGTTTTTCTTTAAATTCCAAAAAAAAGCAAGTTGCGACAAGTTTTGTTATAACTTGGTCTTTAACTCATTACTACTAAACATGGCACTTTTTTCTTTTATAACAAATATCTGTCGAAGTGTCTGCTAAAGGATGAAAAAGTTAGCATATTTCAAATGATCAAAATAGCATTTTAGTTATCTGCATGCATTGCACTACATAATTTTCCAATCTTTTTAAAAATAAAATTAAATCATACCATAGCAATATAAAAAATCTATAGCTCCTCCCTGATATTTGACATTATAAATGTTTGTCTGCAGCAAGCAATAAATCCAAATTTTAAAGGATTCACATTTTTAACTATTGCTTTGAGCTCTGTGTTTAATCAGGATATCAAACTTAACCAGTGCATACTCTAATATAATTCTCCAATCTTATATAATTTTCCTTGTCAAAAGTACTTAGTCCAGTACCTTCCACATAAATGCTTATTCTCTGCCTCCCTTCTTCATTTGAAGTTGTTTTCATGATTTGCCAAATATTATTTTTGATCACATCAGTATCTGTACATAGAACCAATGTTTCTAGTAAGGCACTCAAACTTTGCAATTCTGAAAGCAAAATTACAAATGTCAGAAAAGGTCCTGATGTCACAGTCTATTTCTCATTGAAACCATCAATTTTTTTCTGAAAAAATCTTTCTCTTGCCAATTTGAATATATATATATATATATATATATATATATATATATATATATATATATATATATATATATATATATCTTGGTTTTTGCAAGGCAAATGGGGTCAAGTGGCTTGCCCAAGGTCATACAGCTAGGTAATTATTAAGTGTCTGAGACCGGATTTGAACCCAGGTACTCCTGACTCCAAGGCCGGTGCTTTATCCACTATGCCACCTAGTCACCCCTGAATATATATTTTTAATATGTCATTTCAGTTTATTTGGTTTCATGCTATCATACCCAATGTGTTTTCTCAAAGTTAGTCTTTTTTTTCTCTCTGTCAATAAGTTTTTGTGCATCTGAGGGATAAATGTGATGGACTTAATTTTCTGCCTTTGAGGATTTTTATTAATATTTTTGTTTTTATGCTATTTCAGGCATCTCTACTCTGATTGTCCTAGTATCATCTACTCTGTTAAATTTTTTCTTCATTTCAGTTGTGTATTTATTCATCATGAAGGAATATTGTTTTATTTTCAGAAATAGAGAAGATAAAATTTGAATAAATATAAATATTCAAAATTGAAGATCATCTATATAACCATTCTATGGTTATTCTATTGTGCATTTTTTTAAATTTTCATTTTATAGAAAGCAATTTATAAAATTTAATACAATAAGAAGTTCATTGAATTCAGGATCAACAGATCTAGAATAGAATCACAAGTCCAATCACTCACTTAACTTCCTAGGGTCAACTATAAAATGAAGTTGTTCAATATGATAGATGACCTCTGAGGTCCGTTACCCACATAACATCAGTGACAACAAATGGAGAAATTTTAAGTATTGTAGACAAGTTCACTTACCCTGACAGTGTCCTTTCCAGGAATGTGAACACTGACAATGAGGTTAAGAAACATATTGCCAGAGTTATTCAGTATTTGAGAGTCTCTGAAAGAAAATGTGGGAGAAAAGAGTTATTAGACTAAATATCAAACTAGCTGTTGTACTGGCCTCATGAGAAACCTGGACTGTCTACCAGCACTATGTTAAGAAATTGAATCATTTTTATTTAATTTGTCTTAGGAAGATTCTGAAGATCATCTGGTAAGAGAAGATATGAGACACTGAGGTCGTTTCTCAAGCTAAACTGCTAAGCATTCCAACATTACAACAGAGAGTGCAACTACAATGGACTGGGAATGTTGTTAGAATTCCAGAAGTATGTTTGCCAACAAAAAAAAAAAAACTATATTATAGAGAACTCATACAGAGAAAAGAAGTGATACCAGGACACTGTGAAGGTCTATCTTAAAATCTTTAGAATTAGCTGTACAGCATGGGAGACACTGGCACAGGAATGTCCAGCTTGGCATGCCCTCAACAAAGAGCACTATGAGAAAGACATAATTGAAGCAACTCAAAGGAAATGTGATATATGAAAGTTTGGAGAAAGCACCCCAGGTATTCATATAGACTATTTTTGCCCAACCTTTGGCAGAGCATTCCAAGTTCCTGTTGGTCTGATCAGCCACAGTCAGACACACTGTAATTTTTCTCAAACATAGTGATGTCATTTTGGTCTTCTTCAATAATGGAAGACAAGAACCAACAAAGATCAAATCATTCTATGATTCCACTTACCAGAACTAATGACACTGAGAAATATAATAAATATCATGGGATTTAATGAAGATATATTGCCTTCCTTTGACTTTACATACTTTATGTGAAATTACTCATATGTTTATGAAGTCTCCGTGACTGAAGCTGACTGTGGCAGATCATTATTCACATGAAGATTTTACATGAACTGACCTAAATTGGACATTGAACAAATGATAGTAAACAATTGCTATGCTGAAGTTGTCATTAGTAGGAACAAATTTGGGTTGTTTGTATCTTTTCTTGACTTTGATTTAAACTTTGTTTTCATTTTTTAAAAGGAGACATGATAGTTCAAATAATTTTAATAATTCAAAATTATATGTTGACCTTGATCACTTGGGCTTTATGTTGTACTCTTTAAGAGGGAGTGAGTTTCACAATTTTGAAAACTCTGACTTAAAAGTTACAAATGACATTTTTATATCAATAAATAAGGATTTAAGCACCAATGATGAATCAGACACTATTAGATAGGCACTGGCAATACAAATATAAACCTGAGATAATACTAGACTATTGTAACAGTTTCAGAAACCCAAGATTCAGTTCTAAACAGGACTGACTTCCATATAATTTCCTCAGTTTTGGTATGAATACACACATACACACACACACACACACACACACACATACAGGTTTGCACACACCTTGCACACAACTCAGGATATTTGTCTCATTGAAACTAGAAATAAGAGATGCACAACCAGCTTATCTCTGATAGATAACCAAAAGTATATGTTTCTTGCATGTCTTTGTGAAGTATGCCTTTAACAGAGATTCATTTGAATCTTAATAACAGCTAACCTGGAGCTAAGCACTGGCAATAGTCCCAATGCATTCCCAAGAAGATAAAGTTTAAATATAGACTTGCTAATCTCTAAAGTACCTTCTGTTATCAAATCTTTGCTGTTATAATTGATACATGTGATTAAACAAAATATAACAGAGAAGACAAGATTTTATGATGATAGATGGACATTATGATAGTTTCTTTCCACAAAAGCACAATTCTTCAAAATCTCTGGTGTTATAATCATTTACTTTCATGCAGAAGTGTTTGAATTATCCATCTTTCAGGATATGGCTCCAAATAGATCTGGTCATTTAGGTCCACTCACCAAATGCATACAATTGAAGTGACATGAATTGAGCACTTGCTTGGTGCAATTCAGACATGGTTCCTTCTCTGGAGGAGTTTATCCTCTTCTAGTTCACCAAGTTCTAGGAGGGAAGAGGAAATAAGAGTTCATTACACGCTACTATATCCTTGGAACTGTACAAAGCACCTTACAAATATTACCCCATTAGATCCTCACAATGACCATCGGAAGTAGGTCCTATTCTGATCTCTGTTTCTCAGTTGAGGAATCTGAGGTACTCAGAAAGTAAGTGATTTGCCCAGGGTTATATCGCTATCATATCTCTGAGACTGGATTTAAACTTGAGTCTTTCTGACTCCAAGTCCTATGTTCTATACAGTATGCAACCCGGTTCCTTCATGTCTATCTACTGCTTCACACTAAAAGCAATCCAAGAAAATTATGAAAAGAAAGCTAATCAATTAAAATGGTTCAAAATCTTTTTTAATTTTTTTTTAAATTTAAAGCAATGGGGTTAAGTGACTTGCCCAAGGTCACATAGCTAGACAATTATCAAGTATCTGGGGCCAAATTTGAACTCAAATACTCCTGACTCCAGGGCGGATGCTCTATCCACTGTGCCACCTAGCTGCCCCAAGAGGTTCAAAATGTTAAAGAAGAAAATAACTCCTTACAAACTAGAATTAAGAGTAATTGAATGACATCATAAAATATCAAGAAATAATAAAACTAGAAAAAATAGAAGAGAATCTGAAATATCTCATTAGCAAAACAACTGATCTGGAGAATACATTGAGGAAAGACAATATAAAAGCTATGATAAAAGTTTTGATAAAAATTAATCTGGATTCAATATTGTAAAAAATTATTAAGGTTCCCTAAAGTCCTTTAAACCCCAACTTAAATTTTATCTTCTACTAGAAGCCATTCTTAATGACACAGTTGTAATGCCTTTCCTCTTCTAATTATTTCCTTTTTATCCTCTATATAACTTGCTTATAAATATTTGCTTGCTTATCTTCCCCACTAAATTGTGAGTACTTTGAGGTCCGGAACTATCTTTAATCTTTTTTTTCTTACTCCAGCACTTTGCACAGTAAGCAATTAATAAATAATTATTGACTGACTATTTGAAAGGGTGAGTACCCATCCTTATCTTTTTATAAACTCTGAGATATTAATTTATAAAGTCAAATTCTGGATAGAGTGGAATATATTAGAGTGAAATCTGTAATTGTAAATTCAGTAGTTATACCAAGACTGTATTATTTGTGAAATAACAGAAATATTTATTTGTTCATAATTTTTCATCCATGCAGGGTTACATCATTACTGCACTGAAGTAAACAAAAATATGAGCTCATTTATTTAAAAAATTACATTTTTTTTCTTATGGAATGCTCGTGAGGATTAAGATTTCATTTCTAGAAATATGATAATTTGGAAAAATCACATTATAATCAACAATGATAAGTGTTGGTCCTTTAGAGAAGTTCTTTAGAACAAAAGGTGTTTTAGGTCTACAACAGATGGCCCCAAGTAATAGTGTTTTGTGATCTGATTAAACCAAAAATCATTAAAAAAAATCAGAGATAACAGATGTTTTCATCAACCCTGGTCCATGGAAGAGAAAAATACTCTTACAAAGACATGGCTATCTTGTTATTGATGATTTGTGCTAAGATGTTTTGGAATTAAGTGTAATATATTTTAGTATTTTATAGGATTTTGCAAAAAAATGTTATATTGCAAAAAATATGAATGTTTATGCATATTTATATGTGTTTTATAAAAGAATGTTTCATAAGGAATCTTTTCTTCTTATTTTTTAAATGAAATTTTACTTTCAAAGATCAGTATTTCTTTCCTACTCTTTCTCTCCTTTTCCTTCTCAGTAAGCTCTGTTACAAATATATAGGCAATAAAAATAAAGTTTCTCACTGTCCATGTCTAAATGTTTTGTGTGTGTGTGTGTGTGTGTGTGTGTGTGTGTGTGTGTGTGTGTGTATACCAATCTATACTTTGAATCCATCATCTCTCTGGATAATGTTTCATCCTGAAGCTCAGGAATTGTGGTTGGTCATTTTATTGATCAGAGTTCTCAAATTTTCATTTTAGAATAAATCTTATTTTAATTAGTCAAGATGTACCTTCTCCCTCTCTCATTCAAAACACCTCACTCACATTGAAAACAAAAGAAAAACAAAACTATTACATACATATATAGTCAAATAAAACAAATTTCCGCATTAGGCATGTCCCAAGAAACTATTTGTTTCATTCTACATTTTTTAGAATTCTGCATTTTGTATTAAGTTCTTTAGCACAATGTGAGTAGCCTACTGCATGATTGATTCTGATCCTGATTGGTTAGTTACATTGGTAAGAGATAACCATAATTGTATTCTATCTCATATATTATATATATGCAAATTATATATGATAACCTGTTTATCCATTCCTCAGTTTATGGGCATCCCCTCATTTTCCCTCCCTGGCTACCTCAAAAACAGCTAGGTGGTACAGCGGGTAGATAGTATGATGAGCCTGGAATCAGAAAAGCTTAAGTTCAAATTTAACATCACATACTTATGAGTTGGATCACCTTGGCAAAATCAATCAACCTCTGTTTGCTTGTTTCATCAATGTTTAAAAGGGGATTGATGATAGCACCCAGCTCGCAGAGTAGCACATGGTATGTGCTATACACACCATTATTATTGTTGCTATTACATCTTTAGAATTTGTTATGTTTAGGGCTCCTTCCTCCTCCTAGTCTTCCTCTAATTCACTCTTCTTCTCCCTTTTTCCTTCTATTTCTACCTTGACTAAAATGTATTTCAATATCAACTGTACATGTATATTTTCTTACTTTTTTTACAAGTTCAGATGATTGAGGTTCAAGTGACACACACCACCACCCTTCGAGAACTCTCTTCTCTTGATTTGAATAAAGGTGAATTTGTACAGGCTCACTGATGAGAAAAATTCCCTTCACATTCCTCTCCCTCATCTCTGTCTCATCCCTCACAGATTATACTTCATTTCCTTCTTTTTTTTTTTTTTTTGGTTTGTGTTTTCAAGGTAATGGGGTTAAAGTTACTTGCCCATGGGGGGTAACTAGTTGGTGCAGTAAATGGAACACTGGCCCTGGAGTCAGGAGGAACTGAGTTCAAATCTGGTCCCAGACACTTAGTTATTGCTTAGCTGTGTGACCTTGGTCACTTAAACCCATTGCCTCAAATAAATAAAATTTATAAATTTATTAAAAAAAAGTTACTTGCCTAAAGTTAAACAGCTAGGTAATTATCAAATGTCTAAGGTTCAGGTCCTCTTGACTCCAGGGCTAATATGCTCTGTCCACTGCATCACCTAGCTGCCCCTTTCCATTCTTTTCTTAGGATTATTAAGATATAACAGAATCACTCCCCAAGGAATAGAGAGAAAGTTATTCATTTCCCTATACTTTAATATAGGAAATATATTCTTGTTTATTTCATCAGCACTGTTCATTTACATTTGCTTTTATAATTCTCTTTTTTTATGTTTGTACTTCAAAATTTTTGGAGCACTGTTCTTTTCATCAAGAATGCTTAGGGGTGGCTAGGTGGTGCAGTAGATAGAGCACTGGCCCTGGAGTCAGGAGTACTTGAGTTCAAATCCGGCCTCAGACACTTAATAATTACCTAGTTATGTGGCCTTGGGCAAGTCACTTAAACCCATTTGCCTTGCAAAAATCTAAAAAAAAAAGAATTTTTGGAATTCTAATTCATTAAAGATTTATTTTTCCTTGTTTCCTTATATTTAATTTTGCTGAGAAAAGTTGTTCTTGGCTATAAGCCCTTATATTTTGACTTATGGAATATCATATTCCAAGTTCTCTGTTTCTTTATAATTACAGCTGAAGACTGAGTATAATCCTGAATATGGATCCTTTCATAGTATATAGTTTACTATCTTTGAAAGTAAAATTTCATTTAAAAAATAACATTCACATCTTTGAAATATAACTTTTTTGAAAAATCCTCAAATATTAAATATGGATTGCTTCTTTCCACCTGCTTGCAATAATATTTTTGATGTGGAAATGCTGGATTTCAGCTATGATGTTCCTGGGAGTTTTCAGTTTTGAATTTCATTCAAGAAGTGACTGATAGATTGTTTTGTTTTGTTTTGTTTTCTATTTCCATTTTTCCTTCTATTTTTAAGAGACCTTAGTGTATGTATATATATATATATATCTATATATATATATAGATATATATATATGTATATATATAGATATAGATATAGATATATAGATATATAAAATGTATATATATCATTCAGATAGTACAATGATTCTTAAATTTTTTCTCCCCAGTCTCTTTACCAGGTCAGTAGTTTTTACTATAAGGTACTTTATAATTTCTTTCCATTTTTAGCCCTTTAATATGGGTCCATTTTAAATTTCAGGAAGTTTGTTGCTTTTTTGATCCTTTTGTGACAAGTAATTAATTTCCTTTTCAATTCTTTCTTCTCATTTATTTCCCATTATTTCCCTCAAATGCTCTCATTCTACTTGCAAAAAATATTTTACCCCACTCTTTTGAACACTCGTCTAATCTCTTCTAGAAATTCTAGTTAAGTTTGTGTCCTAGCTCCTCTTTTTCCTCTGTAGCATAGATTGGACAAAGGATTCACTCAGAGTTTTTCCCAGATTTGTCCACAAAAATCCTGTCTAATGCATTTTCTAAATTTGTTAGAAGTTTGTGGAGCAGAAACCTTGTGGGGAGGAAAGTACTTTCTAGCACTCCACCAACTTGGTTGTACCACCCTTCCTAAGATTTTCTGTCATCATGTGAAATGTAAAGTAAAGTCTTTTAGGAGATACAAAAACTAATGAATAATCAGCTAATAGTCTTTTATTCAAGTATGTGCACCAATGGTTTTAATTTAAATAATATTTGAACTATATGAAACAAGTTTGATACCCTATCAAAGTTCATTAAAATTTAATTATTATAAAAATTCTTTGACAACGACGAAGGATCTCTACTTATCTATTTTCCTTTTTAAATATATGTCCACATTTTAAGTGATTAGAGAAATGTTAGCAGATCTATATGCTATACTCTTCATTTTTAAATGCTTTTTCCAATTGCATGTTATGAAAGGTTTTTTTCATTCATCCACTTTCGTATTTAAAAGTTACCCAATTTTCTTCTACCCTCCCTCCCCCAGTGACGAATAGTCTAATGAATGTTGTACAAATATATTTGTGTCAAACATGTTTAAATATTAGTCATTTTTATATGTGGAATTAGAACTAAGGGGAAGAAAGAAAAAAACATGGGATAGGAAGGATAAAAACATAAAAGAAATTTTTAAAAAGTGAACATACTGTTCATTAAGATTCTATGTTTTGAGGGATTTTGTTTTTTGTTCTTTGGGTTTTGGGGGGGACGGTTGGATGTGGATGGTCTTGTCTATAACACCAGGGCTTATGCTTTTCATTTTACAGATAAAGAAATTGAGTTCCATTAAATTGAATTTACTTGAACAATATCATATGAAGAGGAATCATTAGAGCTGGTACTGAAGTTCAAATATTCTGACTTCAGATCTAGGCATGCTTTCACTGTTCTGCACTAACATATTTATAAATTCAGTACCTTTTATGCAACCTTACATTTAGTTGGTATTAAATATTTCTTATCAATTCTTGATCTGAGTCTACTTTTATCTGAAGATGCCTATCATATCATCTTTCTCTTCTATACTCTGCTTTTAGTTTTTGATTCATAAAATGGTAATACTGGGAATGTGTGGTTTCTTTGAAAACTAGTATAAGTATAATAAATTAAGATGCAAATAATGAATTTATAGGATCTTTTTTCTTCAATTTCTTACCAAGCTTGTAAGCTCCAACCACCATAAATATCTAAGACAGAGATGAGAAATACGTCAAACCATTCAATTGCTTTGAAATGTCTTCAATTAAAAGTTGCTTGTATTTCTAAGAAAATAGTACTATACTTTACTCTAAGATATGAAAGAAATGAGGAAAAGAATATTGTGGTTATATGTTGAACCAAGATGTTACAAATTTATTTCTGTTGTATTTTGGGGAAAATATGATATCCTATTTTTATTGCAATTTTATTGCAATTGCAATTGTGTGTCTATCTGTATATGTGTACTCTAATATTAAAGAAATGCAGTATTCTCAAAAAGATCTTTAAAAAGAAAAAATATTCAAGTTAGAAAAAATATAAACATCCATTGGATTAATTAACTACAATCTGTGAAATCAGTGATTTAATAACTTGCTAGTAACCATTCATTTGTCACATTTGTTAATCTTTGCATACTGTTTCCATGATAGTCATCCTTTGCTGTAGGAATATGGGGTCAGGGAAGAGAGGGGTGGTAGTTTCATAAAAAATAAATAAATATTATAAAATCACATAAATATTAATATTTGCTCACTCATATGTATTATATATCTAATTTCTTTATTCCAGTTATTTTCAAAGACAAAACCAGTAAAATTTGCATATTTTGTTCTCAAATATGGGGAAATAAATAAGGTGAGGCAGCAAGGAGCTATGCCTCAACTCAAATTGTGCAATTCCTCACAACCTGGATTGAGTGTGAACAATAACAGCATGCATATTGCTATTTCTCTGTATGCCACAACTTTAATGTTGTGTAGATCCTTTAATTATATATGCTCATTTTTCATAGTCTAGATGATGCAAAAAAAAAAAAAAACCCACCAGCTAAGGCAGTTAGTACATCTGCCTCTCTGAAGGTATATGTGTTCTACCTCTATTAGGTCCGTACAGTGCAAATCATGACTCTGATACTGTTTGTGCCACCCCAGTCATGGATCCATTGTACATCACTGCCTTGATGAAATAATTTGTCTAAATGGCCTCTTCCCCTATACTTCCCTTTAAAACAAAACTTGCTTTATAATGCAATTCCTTCAATTTAAACAAGAAAGTATGGGTATATGGATGAAATAATAGATTTTGTAGTTTCTAAACATTTAGCTATCTTGTAAAAAAGAGACTCATCACTTTCCTACTAATAAACTTTTTCCAGGGAAGAAATAGTGCTTAACCATTCAGTCAGTAGATGTAAGGCAGGAAGTAATCTCTTTCCACTCTCACACATCAAGTATTAAAATATACAAAATTATTTCCAGAAATCAAAATGAAAGTGACAGTGAATTGGAATAAAGATTCAAAACATTATGAGAAAAATTCCAACAAGTAATATAGAGAAGGTTATAATGGAGAAATGTGTTTCTTTAATTGGGGAATTGAAAGTTTCTTGCTTAATCACAATTGGTAATACCATGTCAAAAAATTTAAACAAAGTCATCAAAAATTACACCTTTACTTAGTTCACTATGGGACAATTATGATATAACATAAAATAGCTCTGTCAATATTTCTTTGTCTATAAGTATTCTATAGAAAAATCCATCTCTTCTTACAATTCAGTATTTGTATTCAGTTGGATCTATAAGTTGGATCTATAGTTTTCGGTTATGATATCTATAATATGTTATATGTTATATATTGATATATAATTATATTACATGTTAATATCTTATATAAAATGAAACACATCTCTGACCTGACCACTTCACTCTCTGGGTTGAGAGTTTCTAAAGCTTAGTTGATTTTCCATCTCTTATCAGATTCAACTTCCTCAATATATTAACTCCATTACTTTATTCTTTATCAATAATGAAGATTTTATTTGCTTCCTCAGCAATTATATTGTTGACTTGCCTAAGAAAAGTAATTAAAAGAAGGTTTGAAAAAAAATAAAGTGGGGCAGAAGAAAATGTATATTCATTATTCGCATCTCTTTGTACATATATAATCTAGATCAGATTGTTCACTGTCAAGGGGAGTGGGGAGCGAAGAGAGGGAGATAAAAAATGTGGAGCTCAAAAGCTTACAAAAAGATGAATGTTGAAAACTATCTTTTGCATGTACTTGATAAATTAAAAATATATAATATATATTATATATATTATATTTATATATTTATATGTTATATATAAAATATATAATTTGCACCTCTTCATGACCTCCATACCCTTACATTACCTATAGTAAGTATTTCTCTTTTTCCCCTATTTCTCTGTAGTTTTCAATTATTTCTTCCTGTTCCAGTGAAGAAAGTTGCGGATTGGCAATCTATTTCTGTGGGAATCTTGATTAAATTTCTTTGAGGCCATTTTCATTAGCTCTAAAAATTGTACTTCTGCTTTTTTATTTTTGGATCCCTAGTGTTTAGTTCACCTGTTGAGATAATCACATAGTGTGCAAAATGGAACTTTGGAAAACAGGAAGAAATTGCTATTTAGAATCAGGTTTACCTAATCGTAGCATTTGGGGTTGATAGTGTCAGAATTATCTTAATTATCACCACATAATAATCAAATGATTGATGTACTTGCATGACACTCCATAGAATCATTGGATTTCGAGAGGGACAGGATTCTTCATATTTTTCAGGTAAGTAAATGAAGTTTTTATGGTCATATATATAATATATATATATTATATATATATATATATATATAGTTAGCCTGTAAATCAGGATTCAAAGGCTAACTATATATATATATATAATATATATATATATATATATATATAATCAAATCTTTTGATGATAAATTCAGTATTCTTTTTACCATAATATCATTCAACTCTGGAAGGAAGCTCTCAATGTTATCTAAGTAGGTCGGTTTCCTATACAAGGAAACTAGTTATGAATGACCTAGACTCAGAAAGCAGGTCTGTAATGAAGTGATAAATTGTAAAGTTCTGTCTTTGCCAGGAGATGCATTTATGAAGTAAAAACAATTACTCACAGTAGTGAATTAAAAAGGAAGGGTTGCCATAGGACGAAAATGATAAGACAAACCCAAGTGACTTTAAAAGACAGCTAAATGGGTATATTAAGATAAAAAGAAAAAGTAACCCTTATTTGAGAAGAAATACCCAACTTAAGAAGGGGATGATATGAAATGCTAGAGAGAGAGAGAGATGAAACAATGGAATATGTCTAACATATGGGCTAGAGGCACCTTTCAGATTAGGTCAAAAAATTGAATACCTGCCCCATTACATGGTCTATACACATCTATGGTAGTTTTTTCCAGGTTCTATTCAATTCTTTTTTTTGCAAGGCTTAAGGGTTAAGGCAAGGGTTAAGTGACTGCCCCAAGATCACACAGCTAGAGTAAGTGTTGTTTCAATTTTGAACTCAGGTCCTCCTGACTCCAGGGTCAGTGCTCTATCCACTGTGCCACATAGCTGCTCCTTTAGGTTCAATTCTGAGGAAGCCCATTCCCAAATGTAAGTCAGTCAGTTCCCTGATCTCACACTAATTGATTCATCAAATACCTACCCTGGTTACTGAGAAGACAATCTTATACTTTAATTTAGGTTTTCTTTCCAGAAGGGTCTGGAAATAAATTGTTATTTAATACATATTATGAATAAGGGACAATAGGTCAGATTTTTTTCATGCAGAAAGCAATAAAAAATAAAAGAAATAGCCTGTATTAATAGAAAATTTAAACAGTATTCAATATCTTAATGCATTACTATCAGGACATATTGTTAGTATGCTAAAATTCTAGTTTTATTGGCACATGAAAGTTGTTTTTCCTTTCCTAATTTGCCAAATTTGATATTTTGACTTTATTTTTTGATGCTGACTCTTCCCAATGGGTCAAGGTACTCTTGCAGCTGCCCAGGGGCTTTTCTCACTGTTTGAGAGGCAAGGAACTGGAGAATCCCAGTTCTGGATATTTCAGTGCTTTCAAAATCAGTGCTAAAAGGGAAAACACAAGAGAGACAAAAACTGCCAAGGACCCTGGTACAATCTAGTCAGTTAAGTCTGTGCTTTACATAGGAATCAGTAGTTCCACTCTTATTATGTTGGGGGTAGAGAAGGACTGTTACTCTTTACCTCTCATTAAAGTCACATCTTGTCACTTAGAAAGCTATCTCCATGAGGCATTCCATCCAGAAGCTGTCTCTTCTGCACTAGATGTGGTACCCTATTATCACCTCTTTTAGCTCAGCCTACACACAAAGGACTTTCAACAATAAGGATGCCAACCACACAGAGTTCTCACAAGTAAATGGGTAGAGAGTTTCTGCACATGTTTTATAGAATATACCATTTCATATAGGCAGAGAGGTAGCCACCAATAACAATGACTCAGGGCTATAGGACTGAGACAGTTTGGACCAATTGATCATAGGGAATTAAGAAACAGAAGCTGTATTTCTGAATGTTTCCTTCCTCCATACAAACTTTGACTCCAAGATATTACTCTTGTATCTCTTTTCACACCCTGGGTTCTCTTGTACTGGCCTAAATGCTTTCCTCTAAGGCACAATGGAAGCAAATGTAATTTAATTTGCTTTATATATGGGGTTTGTTTATTATAAAAAATCAACTATATATTTTTTTCTAATTTGAATACACTTATTGGAAGTGCAGTTGAGAGAAGGTAGTTTTTCAAGGGAAGGAAAGACAGACCAATAGACAAAGACAGAGGGAAAGACACATTGAAAACTAAAGACCGAAACAGACATTCAGAAAGACAGAGAGACTCAGGGAAAAAGAGCAACAGAGAGTCAACAATAGATTCACAGACAGACCATCAGACAATCAAAGACAGAGACTGTCAGAGGGACAGAGACAGAAATAGACAGAGACAGCGAGTGAGACAGAACATCAGAGACACAAGACAGAGAAAAGGATATTCAGAAAGACAGAGAGACAAGAGATAAGCAAAGAGAACAACAGGAGAGAGGCAAAAAAGAAATAGAGACAGAATCAGGAATACAGAGAACAGTGACATATTGTGCCAGAATCATCTTTGAACATGTATTCAGATTAAAAAAAAAAAGCACAACCAATCCTTTGATACAAAGGATTTTCAGAGCAGAGAAGGGGCATTTATATTAGGAACTTCTTCAGACAATTTGTCAATAGTAAGAAGACATATGCAAATAGGAATGGTTAAAAAAAATTCCTGTACAACACATCACCTGACAACTGCACAGAGAACTATAAGATAAGATATTGGTCCAGTAGTATAAAGCAGATGACAGTCAAACTTAGTTTAGAGGATATTTTATAGAATATATGCTGTGGAGGATATATTAGAAACTCCAAGTTTCAGAGTGAAAGGTAAAGTGATATTCCCTAGTGACACAATCTGTATGGAAAACTTGATGTGGTGGATAAAGAGCAAGTGTTAATACCAAAAAGCTCCAATTTCAAATTCTCTAACAGACTACTCAGTTGACATTAGAGTTTTAGGAAAACTCTATAAATCTATAAATTGCAGCAAACATGTAACTTGCATTGGTAGAGGGAATCTCTGCACTTAGGAATTTCCTTTATTATTGAAATCATGATCCATTCAGTGACTTCACTCTGAAAATGAATAATACAATCTTCCCAACCTCAAGGTCACATAATAAATAAGAGGGTGATAGGACATTGAATTTCCTGTCACACAAATCCTCTCCATCCTCATGGCAAAAGAAAATAAGTAAGGAATATTAGAGAAAGAAAATTGACTAAAGGTAACAAAAACATAAGATCATAATACTGATATTAATATTGTTAGTTCTGATATTTTTCCCATGTGTATTTATATGGGTTACTATAGGTTTTGAATAAATTAACATTTAAATTTTGAAAGACTACTAACATGCCCATGCAATGCTACTGATTCACTTTATAGACTCATTTAAAAGGTGGAAAATAGAGGATAGAGAAATGGAAAAGTGAAAATTCCTTATAGCATTTTTGCCACTGCTTAAATCCTCTAGATAGCTGACATTTAGTACTATCTTTTAAGAATTCTAAGGGAAAATAGTTTTGCTGAATTTTCTGGTTTCGTATAGTAAATTAGTATAAATTGCTTCTGTTACCCTTTATATTTAATCCTTTTTTAACTTTACCTTCTCAGTTATATTTAAAATTGAATTATAATTAAGATTTTTCAACATTAGGGTTGATTTGCTCCTTTGTACTCAGACATGCCTTATGAATACTTCAAGGTTCAAAAAAGGAGATTGCCTAATTTCTGATGGAATTTTTTAAGATATTGTGATTGCCACTTTTAGCCTTAATTTTTCTCAAGAGGTTAAAAAAGGAACATCAGCTAAATAGGGTAGGTACCATAATATCTATCTTATAATAAAACAAAAACAACAAAATGTTTCGCCATATAATAAATCTGTACTACTTGTCATGAGCAAGTAGGACAAAGTTAAGATATCACTGGAATTATAAAAGTTGTACTGAATTAATCAATGTGTGTTGAATTGAATTGAAATGGGCTTGTAATGAGAAGTGCTGGGTTCAAATTCTAGCTCTGTTTGAATTACAATCTTCCATTTAGGAACTAATTAGGATAGATTGTGGAGCCATTGGGAATTTCTTTAAGAAAGACTTTCCTCCAGGGGCGACTAGGTGGCATAGTGGATAAAGCACCAGCCCTGGAGTCAGGAGTACCTGGGTTCAAATCTGGTCTCAGACACTTAATAATTACCTAGCTGTGTGGCCTTGGGCAAGCCACTTAACCCTGTTTGCTTTGCAAAAACCCTTAAAAAAAAAAGAAATACTTTCCTCCTCAATTAAAAAAATGACAATTTTATCAAAACTAATTTGCATATTCAATTAAATTATCAAAATTTGTCTCTGAACTAGGAAAATAACAAAACTCATTTAGAGTATTAAAAAGTCAAGACTATTAAATGAACTAATAAAAAAACAAGTGTCAAGGAGAGAGCTTTAACAGTATCAAATCTTAAACTTTATTATAAGGCAGTATCTGGTACTGACTAAGAAAGTGAAAGGTAGGTCAGAGAACCAGAATGAACATATAATTTATAACAATAAATAAATCTAGTAATCTTGTATTTGAAAAGTATAAGTATTTAAATTTTCAGGAAAAGTATTCATTATTTGTAAATATTTTTGGTAAAATTGGAGTTTTTTGATGGAAATTGAGCATAAAACAATATCTTATATATTCACCAAGATAAAATCAAATGGATATGTGACCCAGATATAGAGATATTTTTTAAAAGTTTAAACAAAATGGGACATATTAAGTACTTAAGACTTATGGGGAGGTGAATGATTTATGAATAAACCTTGAGATAGAAAGCAGTTGTAAATATGTTATAAAATGACTAATTTTGATCATATTAAGTGAAAATGTATTTGTATAAAAATGATAGAAAAAGAGCTTTGGACAATTTGTCAGATATAGGTCTTAAATCGCAAATATATGAATAGTTTTGTCAAATCTTTAAAAATTAGTCATTCCTCAATATATAAATGGACAAAGATTATTAATAGGGAATTTTGTGATGAAGATATTAAAACATTTTATACTTATGTGGAAAATATTCTATATCATTAATGAGTAGAAAATGCAAATTAAAACAACCTTGAGATATCAACTTATACTGAAAAGATTGGCTAAAATAATTGATAGGGAAAGTGACAAATGTTGGGGGGGATATGGAAAAACTGGGATACTAATTCACTGTTGGTGAAACTGTGATCTAATCTAACTATTTTGGAGATCAATATGGAATTATCCCCAAAGATTATTAACTACATATACCCTTTGACTGAGCAATAGCACTACAAAGTGTATTTCCAAAAAATGATTAGAGAAAAAGGAAAATAACTTACATGTTCTAAAATATTTGTAGTAGTTTCAGGGTGGCAAAGAACTGGCAAAGAAATTGCAGGGATGACTGTAAATTGGGGAATGACTGAAAAATAATGGAATATGATTATGATGTAATACTATTGTGCTATATGAAATGATGAGTGTGTTGACTTGGAAAAAAGCATGGTTAGACTTACATGAAATAATGAAAAATGAAGTGAATAGAGCAAAGAGAACATTGTAAAAACTAATAGCACTATTGTTTTAAGAACAATTTTAGTCTACTTTGAATATTATAAATTTCTAAGTTAAATAAAAAAGGACCTATAAAAGAAGATGCTATATTCATCCAGAGAATAGAAATGTGTATAGAATGATTTGCAAACAGACACATTCAGATATGTACATATTTTTGTGTCTAAAGGTAGCCATGTCTAGTGTGTGTGCCAGGAAGGGCGGGAGAAAAAGAATTTAGCTACATGGTAACTTTAGTATACAAGTTGCCCATTGAGAGACTTGTATTTTCATGTGTACTCATTTTTAAAAAATTCTATTATGTTATAGAAATGATTGTTTTATTTCATAAATTAATGATAAAATAAATAAAATTTTAAAAAATAAAATGAGTAGATTAATACTTGCAATATATAGGTAATGGGGTTGTTTTGAGAAAGGCATGAGAAAATGTGTCTGAAAATAACTTGTCACTGTGAAGTACTACTCTATAAATGTCAACTCCAATGAGTTCACTGTTTTTATTTCTTTTTATTCTATAGACATGTTTTTATAGTAAAAAATATTTCCAGACAAAATTGTACTGATAATTGTATATTTGCATGCCAAAATACTACACTGATCTATTTATAACAACATTTTTAGTTTTGCATAGTTAAATATAGGAGAGATGGCTTAAAAATAATTTTTGATCTCTAATCTCAAGGCAAGAAAACTGATGCTAAATATATTTCTTTCACCTAATCTAAATGGTGAATAACGTTAATGAACATATCCATAGAAGCATCCCATTTCTATTTCCTCTATTTCCTTGAATTTTCCACCTCTGAATTTCTACTTTTCTATTTCATTCTGAGATCATGGCTGAACCAAAGCACTTGCATTTTAAAGTGGGGAGGTGAATAATGTTGTGTAGCTGATCAACTTTATACTAAGCTTCTCCAACTTGCTACATTACCAGTTATTTCCTCTAACAGATAATTTATGTAGCTTTTAATTTTCTACTACCAATTCATTTCCCTGTGCACTGGACTTTTCATGAAAATGGTGTTAACAACTATATAATATCATAGAGGCTATTCCATTATTTTCTACTTAGGTCATTTCATTTTACAATGAACAAAAAAGTTTTCTCTAAAAGTGGGTATGACATTACCATGTCAAAAATAATATGGAAATAATTAGAATTTCAATAATAATGTATTGTGATATAACTGAAGATTTCTCTACATATATTGCCAGAAAGGAATTCTGTAGAAATGTACATGTTAAGGCAAGTATATGTCTTTAGGTGAGTGTTTTTGAAAATATTAAAATTTAAATAAAATTCAGTAAAACAGAATTAACACCATTGGAAACATTCTTATTTCCCCATATTCTTATATTCTGAGCATCTGAATTGCTTCTTCTCTTCCTGCCCTAGAGTTCCCTGATGTTTTCATTTCTCTGATTGATTCCCTTTCCTTGTGAGTAAATAGGACATATAACTGAAGTAATCATTAACTGCTCATCCAAAACCAATACTTTACATGAACATCAAATGCAACATTAACAATTTAAATCCAAATGATACTTAGTTTATAGTTATAAGACTCAGAAATACAAATGATAAGGGTAGAAGTTCTATAGAAGTGTGGGAATATTGTTATACAGTAAGAAAATATGCAAATTTTGAATATGCAAATATTATACATTAGGAATCATTTAAAGGAAACTACTAGGTAAGAGGAGTACAGCTAACTAGATGATTTGACCTGTAGTTCCAACATAACTTGAATAAAAATATGAAAAAAAATCTGGACCTCTTAATTACAAGGAGATTGCATTATGATAAAATGTCTGTTTTCTATACCAGCACATTTTTCTGGCAAGAAGGATAAGGAAGATATTATTTAAAAATATCAAGGCACTGAATTTTAATGTTTTTTTGTTTGTTATTTTTTGCAAAATAGTTTTATATTAAATTGGAAGGAGCTTTTAATTATTTTAATGACTGGCTCACAATTTATCCCTGTAGGAAATTTGACTTCTTTACTAACTTTCTTCTTCTCTGAAAGTACATGCTTTTATAAATGAATATAAAATAATAGCACTAGATTTGGAATATACTGCGATGTCAATAATATTTGTAAGATATTTTTCAAGTGGAGGCAAGAATCACAATAAAAAAGATGACTGCTACTATATTCATTCTGGTCTTTTCACAAGATGAAAAATCAAAATCATTAGCATGCAGGTTCATGGACAAAAATCCTGGAAACCTATATACACATACTCACCCTCTGCCAGTGGGTACAGAATAGAAATGGACAAAGAATGGTTTACATAGTGGTGGTGGTGTGGTAGTGATGGTAATGGTAGCAATGGTGGTGCTGTAATGGTAACACTATAGGCTATTGCTCAAGACAGGAAAATCATTACTGGTTAATTAAAAATAAGACAAAGGTCAATATAAAGACTTGATAGATGAGAACACGCTAAAATACACCATCTGCAATAAACATGATCTTGGTATTGGAGAGTCAAGGTTTGAGTCCTAGCTTTTCCACATACTTTGTAATTCAATTAAATTCTGATTTCATCTGCTTTATCTGTAATAGAAGGCATTTGTCCAAAGATTTTTTTAAGATTTAAATACCAGAAGTATTAATATTATGCATGAAAAGCAGCACAAAAGCAAAAAAAACCCTTTGGTGTCATATGTGGCTGGAAAAAGACATAGGTCAGTAATGAAGCAAAAATGAGATATAATTGATAGATGGTCTAAGGAATACATCAACATCCTAAAGATGTGGAAAGAACAAAAAAGAAGCTCTTCAGGACACTGAGTAGATTCTTTTGAAGGAATTATGGGAAAATTGAATAAGAATCGCAAGATTGAAAATATATAGAATTATTAAAATGTATCCATACTGAAAATGTATGCATATAACACAGTTTCAAAGTACAAAGTGATAAATACTGATAATTTATATTGATGGTACAAAATTATAGTTAATGAAATTAATTACTTCATGTTAAGCATTTAATTTTCTACTCAACTTAAATGCTTTTTTAGAGTCACAATTTCCTGTAATTTTTGGATCAGAATGTTAAAGCTAAAAGGAATCTCCCTTTAAAGATCCTCTATCCTAACTCCCTTATTTTGCATGTAAGGTTGCAATCACAATTAAATGAAAAGAAGGAAGAAAAAGAAAGAAAGAAAGAAAGAAAGAAAGAAAGAAAGAAAGAAAGAAAGAAGAAAAGAAGACGAAGAAGAAGACAAAAGAGGAGAAAGAAGGAAGAGAAGTAGCAGAAGAACAAGAAGGAGTAAAAGGAGAAGAAGAAAGAAGAAGGAAGAAGAAAAAGAGAAGGAAGAGAAATAAGAGGAAGAAAATTCCACATTCAGAGATATTCATAATCTAACATGTTTCTCCCTCACTCCAAATCTTTCCAGTCTTCTTATAACACATCCTGAAATGTACTCTTTGATTCCGTAGCCTTATTTCCTTGCTGTCTTTCAAAGAAGATCTTCTAACTCCTATCTCCAGACATTTTCAGTGGTTAACTTCCATACCTTAAATGTTCTCTCTTCTTTTTTTCAATCTCCTCCTAATTTGCTTCCATACTCAGCTAAAATATCACCTACTGGAAGTCCTTAGCAATCCCTCTTAATTCTAATGATGCCTCTCTTGAGTATTTCCTATTTATCCTGTACATAACATGTTGTCCAAGGTTATTTGTTTGTTGGCATACTTTTAGATTGTGAGCTCTTCAAAGGTACATCCTGTCTTTTGTCTTTATATCTCTAGCCTTTGGCACAGTGCCTGGTTAATAGTAGCTGCCTCATGAATGCTTTTGTTTTTTTACTTAAATTGTTAGCTATTTCAGCCAAAGCTTTTTGCTCTCATGGAGTAATTTTTTTGCATATTTGTTTTTCTTTCTCACATTTAAGAATGTCTGTGTCTTTGAAAATTTTGTAATTATTTTAATTTGAGATTGTCAGGCTTTAAACATCTAATTTCTGTAACACAGGTATTCCTCAGATAGAGAGATGTTTTCAAAAACAAAAGAACATTCTCACTGTCAAAATTGTCACATAAAATCAGGTATCATTTATGACTGATAGTGCAGGGAGAAAAAAATGAAGTTACATGTTAAGCAGTATATTTTTAAAATATTACTTTATACCGTTTAACCCCTAGAAATATAATTTTTATATAAATAAGAACAAAAAAGTCTACATGAAATTATAAAATTTCCATTTTAATTTCCCTCTTTTTTCAAAAATTAACATAATAAATACAGTACATTACCTTCAATGATATCCTGTTTATACTTTCTTCCCATAACCCTTTGTTTATCTTTTGTGCTTTTTTTTATTCATTGCTGGTGCTAATCAATTTCTTTCCTCCCCCATGAACCACCTACCCCATTTAACTGAGAGGGAAAAATCACAAGGCTTTATAACAAATATAGTTAATCAAAATGAATCCTAATGGTGGCTATTTTAAAACCTTATGTCTATTACCTGTCTCTCAGAGGGTAGGTAAGATGTTTCTTTTTTGTTTGTTTCTTTGTTTGTTTTTTAGGTTTTTGCAAGGCAAATGGGGTGTGGCTTGCCCAAGGCCACACAGCTAGGTAATTATTAAGTGTCTGAGACTGGATTTGAACCCAGGTACTCCTGACTCCAGGGCTGGTGCTTTACCCACTGCGCCACTTAGTCGCCCCATAGGATGTTTCTTCATCACTTCCCTAGTGATATGATTGGTCATTCTTTTATTAGAATCCTAGTTTTTAAAAGTTGTATTTCTTTAAAACTGTACATACCCTTTGATCTAGGAGTACCACTTCTATAATCTAAAGACATCAAAAATAAGGAAAAGGACCAATTTTTGTAAAATATTTATACCAACTTTTTTTGTGGTGGCTAAGAAATGAAAATTCCTTTGGGCAATGGCTTAACAAGCTATGCTATATGATTGTGATGGAACATTAGTTTGCTATTAGACAAGACAAGCAGGGTTATTTCAGAAAAGAAAACACTTGGAAAGACATATGAATTGATGCAAAGTGAAGTGAGCAGAACAAGAGCGTTGTATATAGTAACAGCAATGATGGGGATATGGGAGGATGGTGATGCCCTTGATAGCAAGAGAAAAGTCTGAAAGTGGGATAGTTAGGGGGAGAGGGGAGGAAAAGATGAAGAATACAGTTTTAGACATGTATTTAAGATATCTGTAGGATATTCAATTAGAATTTCTAGTAGACAGATACAAAACAGGAAACCTGCAGAAAGGTTAGGAGTAAATAATTAGATTGGGAATCAACAGCATACAGATTAAAATTGAACCTATGGGAACTGATGAGATCACCAACACATATATATATATATATATATATATATATATATATATATATATATATATATATATATATATATATAGAGAGAGAGAGAGAGAGAGAGAGAGAGAGAGAGAGAGAGAGAGAGAGAGAGAGAGAGAGAGAAGAGAATAAGACACAGGATTGGGAGTTGTGGAAAATGCATAGTTCACAGCCATGTCCTGGGTGAAGACACAGAAAAAAGAAAAAGGAGAATAATAAACTTTTAGATTGCTGGAGGAGAAACAAGAGAGAGTAGAGTCCTAAAATCCTAAAGAGAAGAAAGTAGCAAGGAGAAGGGAGTTTTAGATATTGTCTGTAATTGCTGAGAAGTTAAAAACGATGAGGATTAAGAGGAGTCTTTCAGATTTGGTAATTAAGAGATTATTGGTAATTTTTTTGAGAGATTTTGGTTGAATGATGAACTAAACTGTAGATGGTTAAAAAGAGTGAGAGGAAAGAAAGTGGACACATATTGTATATTGGTTTCTTGAGTTTTGACACAAAAGTCAAGAAAGAAATAGGGTGAGAACAGTGATGAATGTATTAAGGGAAATGATTGTGTGTGACAGACAGAAAGTGAGAGAGAAGAGAAAGAGAAAGAGAAGAGAAGAGAAGAGACCAGTGGGCAGCAGGAGATTCAAGGTAAAATGGAATGGAATGATGGAAATGAAAATCAACTATAAAAGACAGGATGAAATAGAATTTGTGCATTTAGTGATTTTTGCTTTGGCTACAAGAAGTACCAGCTCATAATATGAGACAGGCATCAATAAGGAGATAGTAGCAGAAGTCATCTAGGTAATCTGAGTTAAGACAGTGGGAAAAGAGGGCAGCTAGGTGGTGCAGTGGATAGAGCACATCCCTGGAATCAGGAGTACCTAAATTCAAATCCTGCCTCAGACACTTAATTACCTAACTATGTGGCCTTGGGAAAGCCATTTAACCCCATTTGCCTTGCAAAAAACTGAAAAAAAAATCTATTCGCAAAACATTGTGACCTTCAGCAAGTCACTTAACCCCATGGCCTTACGAAAACTAAAAAAAAATGGGAGGAGAGTTTTCAGCAAGTGACCACAGTAAAAATTTTAATGTATTATTTATTTTTAATTCTTTTATTTTTCAATTTTGAATTCCAAATTCTCTCTCCCTCCTTCCCTTCTTCTTTACCCTGTGTTCATTGAGAAGGCAAGCAATACAACATCAATTATTCATGTGAAATTGTGCAAAACATGCCCATATTTTTGAATTCATAAAAGTAAGAAAAATTAAAAAGTGAGAAAATTACATTTCAATTTGCACTTTGTTCATCAGTTCTTTCTCTAGAAGTGGATAGCATTTTTGTTCTTCCTCATGGATCCTTTGAAATTGATTTGGATCATTGTATTAATCAAGTTGATGAAGTCTTTCACAATTTATCAGAATTATATTGCTATTACTGTGCACAATGATCTCCTAGTTCTCCTCACTTCACTTTGCATTAGTTCATATAGTTCTTGCCCTGGCTTTCTAAAACAAACCCTTCATCATTTCTTATAGCACAATCGAATTCCATCACAATCAACTTCCATAATGTTTTCAGACATTCTCCTATCAATGAACATATGCTTGATATCCAATTCATGGTCACCATCAAAAGAGTTGCTATAAATACATATATAGGTCCTCTTTTCCTTTTTCTTTGATCTTTTGGGGATACAGAACTAAGCAATATTGTTTGATCAAAGAGAATGCACAATTTTAAATCCCTTCAGATCCATAGTTTCTAATTGTTCTCCAGAATGGTTGGACCAGTTCACCACTCCACTTATACCTATATTTCCCTAACAATTTGTCATTTTGCTGGTGTGTGAGCTGTTACCTTAGAATTATTTTAAATTACATTTCTTTAAATGATTTTGATAATAGCTTTTTGTTTGTTTGTTTTTGCAAGGAAATGTAAGTGGCTTGCCCAAGGTCACACAACTAGGTAATTATAAATGTCTGAAGTCAGATTTGAACTCATGTACTCCTGACTCCAGGGCTGGTGCTCTATCCACTGTGTCACCTAGCCGCCCTGATAATAGCTTTTTAATATAACTATAGTTTGGCTTGGTTTCTTCTGAAAAAATTTTTAATCATTTATTATTTGGATAATGACTCATATTTTTACAAATAAACTCAGTTCTATATTAAGTATTTATATATATATATATATATTTGAGAAATGAAGTATTTATAAGATAAACTAATGTTAAAATTATTTTCATATTACTTCATGTATATGACAACTTTTATCTCTTTTAACTAGAGCAATTTGCTTTGTCTACAATCCATGGTTGCCACTACGTTTTGGTTTTTAATCGCAGCTGATACATATTAGATTGTCTTTCTATTTAAGTGTGTCTGTTAGCACATATTTTTGGATTCTGATTTCTAATCCATTCTTCTATGTGCTTCCATTTTATGGTTGAGATCAGCACATTAGTATTAACAACTATGGTTACTAAGTTGCATATTTCCCTTCATTCCATTCCATTTTCTTCTCTTTCTCTCTCTCTCTCTGTCTTTGTCTCTGTCTCTCGCTTCATCAAAAGTATATTTTGCTTCTACACACTGCCTTCCCTTTATCATTCCTCCTTTTTCTTATCTCCTCTTATTTCCTTATTAAATAACATATTTCCTTTTACCACTATGCATGTATGCATGTGTTCTTCCCTCTGAACCAATTCCAATGAAAGTGAAATACAAACATTGTCCTCTAGTCTCTCCTTCCTCTCTATCTACCTTATGAGTCTCCTTTATTTAAGAAAAATTTTCCCATTCTATCTCTTTCTCCCCCCCCCCCCCCAGTATATTTCAGAAGTTCTAAAATTTGGACTATAACATTCCTTGGAGTTTTCTTTTAGCCATTTCAGGAGTTGATGGGTAAATTCTTTCAAATTTTATTTTACTCTCTGAATCTAAGATATAAAGGCAGTTTTCCTTGATGAATTTATTGAAATATTTTGTCCAAGTACTTTCTTTGAACATAAATTTCAAATCATTGCATAATTCTTGTTATTTTCCTCATTCTATTTTCCAGGGCATTTCTTTTTGTAGTGAGACCTTTCACTTTTTTTTTCAGTTTTTTGACTTTTCTATTCTTTCTTGTTATCTCATGGCATCATTAACCTCTTACATGCCCAAGTCTAATTTTTGAGGAACCATTTTTTTCACTGAACTTTTACCTTTTTTGCATTTGACCAAGTCTGCTTTTATTCAATTTGCAGTTTTCTTTAGATTTTTTATTTGGTGCCTCTTTTACCAAGTTCATAATTTTCTTTCATCACTCTCATTTCTTTTCCTATTTTTACTCCATCATTCTTACCTTTTTATTTTACTCTTCCAGAAATTCTTGTTGGGTTGGGTCCAATTATCATTTTTGAAGGGTTTTTGTAACTATTGTCCTCTTCTGAGTGTATATCCCAGTCTCTCTCTCTCTCTCTCTCTCTCTCTCTCTCTCTCTCTCTCTCTCTGCCATCAAATAATTTATAGTGGTAAAATACTTGTCTTGCTCTTTGTTAATTTTTCTAGTCTTTATGAACTTTAAACTTCATGTGCAAAATTAGATTCTACTCACCTAAGGGCGGGAAGGTTTTGTCCCAAATTTCAGGCTTTTTGGGGCTGTTTTTTTCAAAGCTCATTTGAGAGGGTGAAAGTACTTGTTTTCTCCATTTTGATCTTTTACCTAGGAAGTTCTTCTGTTCCTTTTTATCTGAAATTATTAGTATTCTTCTTTGTTTTGGAATTATGACCACAGTCCCTGCTTCCTAATGACCAACCACC
Organism: Macrotis lagotis; assembly: GCF_037893015.1. Taxonomy (NCBI): domain Eukaryota; kingdom Metazoa; phylum Chordata; class Mammalia; order Peramelemorphia; family Peramelidae; genus Macrotis; species Macrotis lagotis. The sequence goes on from NC_133658.1 coordinate 522,840,122, forward strand.
AGTATTCCTCTTCACCCTGTAACTGGGACCCAGAACTGTATATGGGAAACAAAGTTGTCAGTCAGCATCAAATATACCCAATTCCAGCAAAAAGTCACTTACAATCACTTTCTCATCAGTTGTCTTACTCCCTGTCTCTGGCCTAAAAGCTGCTGAAGCAGCAGCAACAGCAATTGTTCTGTGTGCATTGTGGATAGGCCTCCATCTCCATGTCTTAGACTTTTCCTACTAATTTCTTAATTTTTTTTGCATGAAAAAATGTCTAACCCGAAACATTAGTTGACTTGCCCACTATAAAATTTTATGAAGCATTAATTAAAAAAGATGCTTGGAAGGGAATAATGGGAGAGTCCAGTTGGATAGCTAATCTGCCATCTTGATTTTGCTCCAATCCTATTTATGATCTTATTTTTTCAGCAAAATATGAGTGACTTATTGAGATTAAGAGGGAGATGTGAAAGGATTGAAGGATAAAATGTGTTGAGCATATAATGAGTTAATTAAGGAGATTAAAAAAAACAACTTGTCTAGTAGCAAAGGGGGCCCACCTGAAGTTTTATAACATAAATTTGCATTAAATAGAACAACTGTATGTTTTTTTTTTCCATCTTAATTCAGTAAAAAGTGTGGAGGAATGAAGGCAGTGAATAGGGGCAGTGGGTAAGGGACTTAAGAGAAGATCATTGAAGACATCAAGGGGTCAAGATGGGAAAAGGGGGAGAGTCGTGCTAGTATAGGATTGATGACCTGGGAGGGAATTGTGAGGTCAAGGGATTATAATTAATTTTATGGATGAAAAAGCAAGGTTTGGATTTAGAAGACTTTGGGAGAGATTTAGAAACTGTTTCTGGTAAAGAATTTAAAAATCTAATGAACACAAAGATGGTGCATTTATGGGTGATGGGAAGATAAAGGACAATTTTGTATATGACTGAGATGGAATAGAAATTTAAGTTGTGAAAAAAGAGTAGGCTGAGAAACTGGATAATTAGAGTATCTGAGGGAGAAACTACACATGTTGAGGTCTACTAACAGTAGTTCTCAATCCTCTGTGGCAGAAAGCTGGTATATTTTAATGGTGCTTCTCCAGTCCCTTCAAGAGGCTATAGATCAAAAAGACCTTTCATGGAGATCAAGCTAAAGAGTAGGGTATGACAGTAAGGTGTTTTCAAAGTCTGGAAATCAGGTAACAGATAGGAAGTCACAATGGTATGACAGTCACCTCTTTTCCCTCTCACTCCTACTTAAGACTGGAAACTAGACATGTGAATCATGGAGCTCTGTAGGCAAGAAAGGAATGAGGCAAGATGGTTAAGACCCAGGATTCTAAGAATGAGTAGGTTCAGTCAGAATAGAGGGAGAAAAGAGACATACTTTCTGCTTTTTCATTTGTCACTGTGCTAATTTAAAGCACAAAATTGTGCAAATGTGAAAAGAATGTAATTCATTACTCAAATACTTGCAAGTGGTTCCCCATTACCTACCACATAAAGTTCAAACTTGATTAGTTTCATGATTCTCTTCAAGTTAAGGATTTCTGTCATTCCTCAAATACTCTAAATCTAACAATCTGGGATACTCCCCAATCCCAAGCAGTTTGAGTTTGATTTCCTTCACTTATTTCCAGTACTCCAAATGCTCTCCTCCTTTTCAGCCTATTAGTATTCTAAGCATCTTCCCAAGTCAAACTTAAAACTATCTTCTCCAAAGCCTTCAGTAAGGCACCTTACTGAATGATCTTCCTCTGTGGGCATGAACTTTTGAACTTGTGTACTTATAACTAATATATAAACTAGTTTGTATTACTGTAAATTTGCAAATGTTTTGTCACTTTTTCACCTCCCTGAGGGCAGAATCCTCTTTATATCTAGCCCCCTCCCCATTACCAGTTTCCTTTACACGTTGAACTTAGTAAATTCTGTGGAGTAAATGAACTCCTCAGAATAGCTCACATATGGAACTTCATGCTGTATAAGGATCCCCTTCTTTGTTTCTTTTCAAAAGCAACTGGGACATCTGTTGTAGCTAGGTGCCTAAGAAAAGACAAGTCAAAAGAAGAAAGAGCATCAGATCAAAAGGGGGGGAGACATATGCTGGGAAAAACAGAGGGGATGGAGTTTGGGAAAACAAGATTGAGCTCTGGCTTGGAAAAGTGACGAAAAATGTTACTAACTTTTCTTTCACATACTAACACCTCTCCATCACACCAGAGGCCAAGCGGGAAGACTGAATCCTGACAGTGCAGCTGATAAATCTCTTGCCAGCAACAGCTGCAGCTAGGAAACCTAGGAGGAGTTAAAAATCTGACGCCTTCTAGAAAAAAAAGACCCCTCCTTCCCTTCTATAAAAAGAAAAACCACATGACATGGTTTGGGGGAGGGCGAGGTGACAGAGAAAGTAAAGGGGTGGTGGGGGATGGGCAATGAATCTTCTAGGAATTGTCCAGTATCAGCTCAGTAAGGAGTCCAGTAAACCAGAGAGCAAGAGTTTGTGTCTGGGACCCCACCCCACCGGCTGTTGCCTGGCTTGCCAGGATTGGGGGGCGACAGATATCTGCCTTTCTCCAATCTAGCCTTGGCAAAGCCCGGACAGTGACGCTGCCGCCCTTTCCTCCCTCTCTCCCTCCTTTTCTCCTCCCCGCCTCCCTGCAGACAGGAGGAGGGGAGATGGGAGGAGTGAGCGAGTTGGGCAGAGCTGGAAATTGGGCATTGCACACAGTGAGAGAGCAAGAGAGCTGAGCGCTGGGGGACTGGGCAGCCAAGGCTCGGAGCTGCCGATGCCGCCCTTGCCTTCACTGGCTGCACCACCTGGGACAGAAGCGAAGGGACACTTCTCCAGCCTCCATCCCCTTTCCCAGCTGCTGCATTCCTGACCAGTCTTCCCATCCAAGTAGCCAGATTTGGGGAGGGGGGGGTAAGGGAGGCAGGAAAGAAAGTGCAACTCTTATAGGGTTGGTTTATTATTTTAATGATTATTTTAGTGGAGTTTTGTTGGATTTTATTTTGCGCGTGTTTTCGCTCTGCAACTCCCTGGAAGAGGTATTGCAAGGATTCCTAATCCCCTAGGGGCCAGAGTTGCTGGGGGCCAGATCATCTGGTAGCGGCGCCCCTGGGCATGGCTTCAGCTGGCAGCGGGATGGAGGAGGTGCGCGTGTCGGTGCTGACCCCGCTGAAGCTAGTGGGGCTGGTGTGCATCTTCCTGGCGCTATGTCTGGATCTGGGAGCCGTCCTGAGCCCGGCCTGGGTCACAGCGGATCATCAGTATTACCTGTCCCTGTGGGAGTGCTGCCGGAAACCCGCCAACGTAGACATCTGGCACTGCGAGTCCACTCTGAGCAGCGGTGAGAGCTCTTCGGTACCGTGCCTCCTCCTCCTCCTCCTCCTCCTCCTCCTCCTCCTCCTCCTCCTCCTCCTCCTCCTCCTCCTCCTCCTCCCGGGGCTCCGAGCTGTCCCCCGCACCACAGTGCCTCGGCCCCTACTTCTGCTGGCCGCGCGGGGCTGCCCCCGCCTAGCCCCACTTCTGCCCGCTGGTTCCTGGCGGACTAGCCCCTGCTGGCTCCCGCTTGATTCTCCCAACTCGAGGCTGCAGCCCCTTCCCAAAGCCAGCCCTCGGTCTCGGGATTCCTCCTTGGCACATCCCAAAGGCTGTTGCCACCCCAGGCCCTGGGCTAAACCTCTTGGTGCTAATCTCCCCTTCGAGCACTTCTCTTCCCCACCCCCAATCACTCCAGTTCTATTCCTCTAACCATTCCACTAGCTCACAAGTAACACATGTTATTTTCTCTAATTGGTATAATTTGCGGCAAAGACCATGTGGAGGTTTTAAAAACATAACGCCTTCCCCGCTCCAATTTTTTTTAAAAGGGAGAAAAGCAAAACAAAACACCCCTCCCCCCGCAAAAAAAAAAAGATCCAAGTACTCTTCCAGGATCGTATGTCCCACTCCACCCCCTTTCTTACTCATGAGAGTAATTTTTCTGTCCCCCCCCCCATTCGCTTCTATGTTGTATGGATTTTTCCAGTCCGGTTTTTGTTTGAGGTTTTATTCCTGTAGGTTTGTAGGGATATTAGAGCAGCGGGAAGAGCGAAGGGTTTGAGTTTCCTTTTTTGGTGGCATAGTAAGTAATTTTTCCCTTTTTCTTTCTCTACCTCCGCCCATGGTCCCTAAATATGCTCTTTCTTTCTCCGCGGTGAACTGCTCACAGATGGCTAGAAAGTTGTGCCTTCTAGTGCTTGTGGTTTTATTCAAGGCTGCATTGATTAGCTTCCTTTACAGGGCAGGAGGTGGGAGAGAGAGAAGAGCAGGAACTGGTGGGTCACCCTCTTCTCTGGTACTAAACAAATACAGCCCTCTGTTCTGGGATGTCTGGCTTCCACGTCTCCACACCCACCAACGCCCGCCCCCACTCACTCCCTGGCTTCCCATCACCTTCTCCACGCGACCCTACTGGACCCCCTAACCCGGCTCTGGTGTTTTTTTTTCTCTCGGTCAAGAGCTGCTGGTCTCTTCAGTCTCCTCCTACTTTCTTGTTCCTATACTATTGTTACTATTCTAGATTCTTTGGCTATTAATTTTAGCCCTAAGAAAGGATACAGTCAAACGGTTTTCATTATTAAAAGAAGTAAAACATTGGGCACCAAACACTGGTATGGATGAAACTCTTCAGATTTCATTATACACAGGTTAGTTCAGGTTTTCTTGAGACAACTTGTGAAGCTTCACTAGACATGTTGGCAAGTTATACCCTTACTCACTCCAGCACTAAAAACTATTTCCCTGGAGTTGGTCTTTGTCCTCATCACCTTGGCATGGGGTGGGGTGGGGGGAGAAAGCAGTTTTAATTGGACAATGTTCTTGTCTTAGTCTTTCTTTTTCACTCGGGACTTAGAAAATATCGACTGAAAAGAATAGCAACAATTTCTTGGTGGTGGTTCGTTTAATTTACCTCCAGTGAGCTGACAGGAGGACAGTAAGTAGTGGCTTCATTTTGTTGAAGGTTGCTCCTTTACAGCTGAAAATACAGATTGGTTCTTTAAAAAGTCTTCCTTAAGTAATCTGGGTATCCAAACAAACTTCGGAAGAAAATACCTTTTCTTTCTTCTCTCCAATATAAATGGAAATTTATGTAGGAATGTCAGCTTCACCATGTTTCCTTAGCAACGTGAATCTTTTGCCCCTTTCTCACTGTCTACTGAAATAATAGCCCCTGATTGCATAGACTTTTTCAGATAGGTTAAAAAAAAATAATGGCTTCAAATCCCCTCTTTCTTTTCATATTCTTTCCCCTTTATGCTTCCAAAGAATGTGGGGAATGGAGAGCAGCCAGACTGGGCTTGTTGAACAGTATGCAATGTTGGTTAATCTTTCATTAATTGCATCAACAGGCATCTATAGCTTAATTTAAAAAAAAATTAAAAAAGAGCAAGAAATAGGGATCCATAAATATAATGTAGATGTAGGTAAATGGAACACTTCAAGGTAAAAATCCAACAAAGACACAGTTATCCTTTGCATTTTCCTTCTTTTGACACCCCCCCCAATCCCTACCATTGCATTCATTCCTTTTAAGGTTTCTAAGTATCAATTTAGCTTTATTTTAATTAAAAAAATTAATCTCAGATGAGCTGGGGTTAGCAAGCTCCTGGAAAAGAAGTAGTGATTGTTTTGTTTTAAGGATACTTGAGCAAGTTCCTTATTCCTTTAAGGTACTATTCTTTATTTACTAGTGTAGGGGGCAGAAGGGTATGGAAAAGCACCCTATCTCCTTTTGCTCCCCAGATTATTACTTTTTTTTGTATTTTTTTTAATTTCAAGTGAAGTTTTGAGCATAAAATAATGTATCTAACTATCTAAAAAGAGAGGGGGAAAGCCAGCACAGAAGCTGGCAGTCCCTTGCTCTCCTGTTTGTATTCTATAGTAAGAGTTTTAGCTGGTTGGCTGTGAGAAACTGTAGAAAGCCAGGATAAAGCATCTTTTTCTGGTGCCTTGAAGAAATAGACTTCATTGTCCCTTGAAGTGGATTACCTTCAGAGACACTATCAAGCATAATTTTCCTAAAGGCCCTTAACACCATCTTCAAGGCTTAATTAAAAACCTTCGTCTTAATTAGAATTAGAATTAGAATTGCTATGAAATGGCAAGTTCATGTATTTTTTGAGCAGGAAATTTTCAAGAATATTTCTACTGGCAGCAACATGCCCTGTTACTGTTCTGTCTCCTCTCCAATTTCCTTCTATTTCAATGTAGCTGTTTTAAAAATTTTGATACAAAATGTGCACCTTTTGCTGTTTATAATTCATTTTGTAGTTTTAACTGACGATAGCTCTATCCCTGTTTGCAAGGGCCTGGGAAACCAACATCAGCACTTACAGTTTGAACTATACTAATTCTAAGAGTGAGTTAATCAGTCATAATGTTCCTTGCCTCTCCTTTTCTGAGACTGGAATTCAGCATTTAGAACAGTTCTAAAGAAATATTTCTACAATTGTTCCTAAAATCAGATTAGGAAAATGGATAATTTAGCATCAAATTCAGTGTGGAGAGAAAGAAAAACTATTTCAAGTCTACAAACTTAGGACCATTCACATTTTTGCTCATGTGAGCAAAATATATTATATTCACAAGGATATGACTCACTAGATTTCTTCAGAAGTGTGACAGAGCTCTTGTTTTTAGGTAGTCTTTTGCCAAAAATATTTAATGTTTTTTTGGAAGAATAACAATAACAATAACCCTTTTGCTTGATCATGCTGTTTTGTTTTGTTAATATTGCTTACTCAAGGTTTACTACAGATTTAAAGAATAGATCAGCTATGCCAAATTAGTATATATTCTATGTGAATACACTCAGAGTATTCATAAAATTATACTTGAGTAGTTTATTAAATTGTAAAAGTTTTACATTGCGTCTTTTGGGAAAATGTGTATATTGTCTTGTGCTTTTTTAAATAGCTGTAAAAATATAAGCCCAGTCTGTTCTTTTGATGTCAGAGTGACCTATTGAGTAAGCAAAAATCAACAAAAGACCAGATCAACATGGTTAACCCCTTTAGTGCCTTCTGTAATAAAAGGAATACACTGATCTAGAACCTATACTCAAACTATGGATTGATTTTAATACATAGACCCACCCCACCCAGGAACATGGTTATTTAGCCATTAATGTGGAATTCTAAAAATAGCCACTTTTTAAAAACATGAATCACTAATATAGTTTTTTAGAAGTTTCATAAATTATGTCAATTTGTCAGGCAAAAAATTAATTTCCCATTTATAAAACAATTTGAAAACATGCTTTTAGAATGTAGTATGAGATATTATTTTACACAATCATCATTTCCCCCCCCAAAAAAACATAACATCAAAAATCTACTTTTGGTGGGAGAATGATAGGTAATGGTCAATCACCCTGTCTTGAGTATCTGAGCATTTCTCAACTCCTGAGATTTGTGACCTCATGTCCATAAATATGGGCTTGGAATCTAAAGCATCCTTGAAACAAAATTGCCAACTCAGAAGGTGTCTTCCTCTAGGGAAGCAGCAGATCATTGCTTTAAATGAGTTGATATTGACTTGTGTTTACAAATAGCTCAGCAAGATTGGTGGGTAGTACAATATACTCCATAGGAAAGCAGCCTCAACAGAAGAAATACAGTTTTATTAAGTTCAAAAACAATCATACTTGTGAAAAACTGATAAATAACAATTTCAATTAGTATCAAATACTTTGAAACCGATTATATTCCTAAAGCAATTATTATAAAACATAAGGGGATAAAAAATCAAATAGTTCATTTTAACTTCATCAGAACCTTTTCCTCCCATACTCAGTTCCAAAAGATTCATAAGTTTATTGCAGAATTGTAATAGGATCTTGAATTTAGAGTTTATAAAGGACATTAATATCCTGGTACAAACTTCATTTCAGGAGAATATTCTGAGTCTTCAGAGAAGCTAAATAACTTGCCCAAGGTCACACAAGTACTAAATAGGAGAGCAATGACTTGAATCCACATCCCTTGAATCCAATATTTTCTTCCCTCTACCTTGCTGATTTCCCTATTGTAATTTATTGAGAAAAATGATGAATACTTTTTCTGAATAATTTTCTTCAGAAATCTTCATTTTCAATTTCTTCAAGGCTTTTGTTAGAATTATTTTAATTTCAGACAGCTAGATAGGGGGATTTATAGAGTTGAGTTTAGAAAGACCTCACTTCACATCTAGATTTACTAGCTGTATGACCCTGGGGAAGTCATTTAAATTCTTTGCATCAGTTTTTCCATGTGTAAAATGGGGATAATAAGAGCATCTATGCCCCAGTGTTATGAGGATAAAATTAGTTAATTTTTTAAAAGAACTTTGCAAATCTTGAAGTGAAATAGAAATTCGACTTATAGTTCCTGTAAGAAACTTTTAATTAAAAAAATTGGATTTCACCAACGTGCAGAGATATACTTCAATGGTTTGCTATAAGTTAAGGTTGAATGAACATATCCAATTGGGGGTGTGCACAGAAAAATATATATCCAAAGGCATACTGTTAAAAAAAAAAAGGTCATTATGGGGTTTCAATATTGTTTTCCAAATGCTCGTTTCTCCAATACAAACTATAGAGGTCTTGTATAATATAATGCACTTATAAAGGGGTTTAAGTTTTGTTTTACAACAGTCATTTATGAAAGAGTTCTATTGTGTTTTGTGTAACATAAATGAAATAAGAGTTAAATCTTTGGGGCAAGTAATTTAAGGCTCCTTTTTATTGTATTAAAAAGAATTTCTTTACCTTAAACTCTGTGGTGCCTTTTTAGCTATTCAATTATATTTGAGTATTACTTTTCTTGGCAATGTAATGTCTACAATTTAACAAGAACACATTAAGGGAATGTTACATGCCATCAAGTCAGTTGAGCAACAAAAAATTTAAAAAAAAGATGAAAAAAATATTTCCTTCCATGAGGAGGAATTTATGGAATTGGAATATACAAAATAAATGACAATTATAGTATATGATGATGTACAGGGGAAATATAGAAAAATTGCCCTGGGAATATTTAAAGAGGAAGAAAGCACAATTAGACGAACCAGATCAGATTCTCTGGAGTATATAGATCACAAGTTGAACATTGACAGAAGAAAAAAACTACTTTAGCTGGAGATGAAGAAGTGCATAAAGGAGCATGATTCTGTGAAAGGAATTGAATATGGAATTGGAAGACTCCACCACTTATCATTTATATGAACTTAGGCAAATGATTTATCTTCTCTTTGCTAAGTTTGTCTCTTCAGTCCCTTCCAGCTCTTAAAGTTATGATTCTATGATTCTATTAGATTAGGAATGGAAATAGACTACCTGAATGCAAAGAGATAAAGATGGCAGATTGAAATTAATTTATTGTATTATATAACATTTAGGTGGAAATAATGGAAAGATAGGATGGACATCAGTTTATTTACAATTTTAAGTGATAAGTAAAATGTTTACAATTTGCCCCCTTTTGTTGTTATTAATTATATTTTTATTCATGAATTTCTATATAGAACCTACAAAACCACAAGGTTAGGTTATCTACTAATTTCTAGCCTCAAATGCTCAAGGCAACATAAATAAGATGAAAATTGATTGTAATTTCAGATAAATACTTTGGCACATTTTTCCTTTACTAAAATATCAAAATAGTTTTGTGGTGGAATGTGTGTGGAAACATGTAAAAGTTTTTTAATGAAAATGTACTCTACAAAGCATTTATTGAACACTGATTAAATGCTAAGTGCTAGGGATATAAATATACAACTTACTCTAATAGATATAAAACATATCCTAAGTGCTAGGAATATAAAAATACAATTATGATAAATCATGCTCCCCAATAACTTACATTCTACTGGGGTGAGATTGCTATAAAATGCACACAGTTAAGCAATGATAATAGGTCAAATGTATTTCAAAAGATAGAAATAATAACATGGAAAATCAAGAAATGCTTCAAGTCAGAGGGGGCATTTTTGACAGAAATCTGTGATTGCAAAGTGAAGAATAATGGCAATTTATACATGTTCAAAAACAAAAGACTAGAAGTGAAAATGCTATCAATGTGGAGTAATTTTTACTTCATTCATTCCTCAAATGAGCATTAATTTTCTACTCTGTGAAAAGCATTGCTGCGTCCTGGTGAAACAAATAAATTTTCATATGATAAACAAAGCAGATACAACTTGTTGAAAATGCAGTCAAATTATGTGGAAAATGTGATAACTTATTTTTAAAAAATATTTCTAGGCAATTGTCTAAATATTACATGACCTGGCTGGAAATGAAGAATATTTCTTTTGATCAAATAAGATTTGATTATCTCAATTTTGAATAGAGGATAGGCAACTTGCCTTTGTTTTATATGTTATATGATTATCATACAAGGTTAAATTCTCAATGAAGTGATTCCCAAGATTCCATTCCATTTTCTTTCTTGTCAATATTTGTGGATACTGATGCTTCTGCTGACATCTCTTGGTAGTCAGAAACTTGTTTGAATAGTATGACATATTCCCTTTAATAGGGAAGTTAAATATTATATAACATGTAGTTATTTTCCTTTTGCAAGAAGGTATATCCCCCCCATCACTCAAATAAGGTTCTCACATGAATTTTAAATTGCTTGCCCAATATATTAAACATAATCTGCTTTACAAAGTATCATCTTTAGCTATACGGATTAATTATTTATTTTGACTTGCCTCTATTGAAAGCTTCCAAAATATTGTACTATACTACTGTGTAAATACAGTGTGCATTTATATATAAAAATCAAAATTCCTCATTTTTTAAAACTTATTTCTATCTTGGAAAACTTTGCTACAATATTTTCAGGTAAATGAAAGTCAGCCAGAGGAGAGAACAAAGGCAGAGTCACAGCCAAACACAGAGACAAGGAAATAAGAAATTTCATGCTAAAGCTATCATAACTTCTTTTAGTAAAGCATACAAATATATTTAATAAACCAAATGGTTCTACCTCATCATCAATATGAATTTTTAATATGACTATCTAACAAACATTTATCGAATACCATTTATGTTCCAATCATGAAATGGGTGCAGTGGGTCATAAAGAGTTAAACAAGTCATGGTCCCTACCTCAAAGAAATTAGAATCTTGAGATATATAAAATGTAGATAATTATAACTGTAATGAATGCTTTCAGGCAACTATCTAAGGAGATTCTAAGGTAGCATTTGGAGGTTAAGATGGTCTCATTTCTAATATTTTATAGTTAGTGTACACCAGTAAGTGTGTCTCTCCACTGTGTTTTCTTTTTTACTTTTTTTTTGCTTGTTTTTTGCAAGGAAATGGAGTTAAATGAATTGCCCAACTCAGGTCCTCTCGACTCCAGGTCTAATGCTCTATCCATTGTGCCACCTAGCGGCTGTTTTTTTTTGAAGGGTGCTCAAGAAGTTCCATTTAGGCAGAGTATGTCTTGGTAAAATTATGAAGGTATTGATAGAAAATGTATCCCCACCTGATTAAGGTACCATAGTATTCCTTTTTAGGATTGATTTTTTTTTTATAGAGTGAAGTAATTTGATTGATTTACCCAGTCAATTCCATCCTTATATAAGCAGAAGATTATATAATGATATAATGTAGATATAATGATAAATGTAGTAAGACAAATAAATCAAATGCTGAAGGAATTCAAATGAGGGAGAGAAAATTTGGGATTGAAAAAATGAAGGAAAACCTTGAGAAAGAGTTGCCCTTTTAATAGATATATGGTACATATATGAGTGAACTTTTGTTTATTTTTCTCTTTTTTTTCCAGCTTCCCAAGAACATACCCTAACAGTTTTGATTTATGAAATTTCATTTGAAAGAAGTACTATGGTTCAAATATAAGACAGTAAGGAGCAAGTCTAGAAAAAATAGTGAATAGTTCAGTTTGACTATGTGATGGTGTTTATGCTTGGAGTAAGATCATAGATTTGATGAAAAAAATGTAAAATAAAACTGAAAAGGTAGATTGATATGAAATGATGGAGAGTTTGAATACCATGCCAAAAGTAGAGGTAAAATTTAGTTGGCATTGGGAAAACACTGAGGATATTAAAGTATCCCTTATTGTAACTATGCATTAAAAAAATTAGTCCTGTAGACCATGGAAAGATTACATATGAAGAAATTCAGCATAGGTTAATGAGATCTAGGAAAGAATGAATAAACATTTGAAGTAAGGTGGTCATAGTGGAAATGAAAAGAAAAATAAACACATGGAGACATTATTAAGATATAATTGGCAAGACTTGGCAACAAAATTGAATTTGGTAGGAAAAGGAGAAAAAAGGGAATAATTAATTTATATAGCTCTATATCAGGCAGTCTGCTAAGTGATTTTACAGATGTTTCATTTGGTCTTCACAAGAACCCTACAAGGTAGGTGTTACAGTCATCCCCATTTTACAGCTAAAGAGAGTCTGGTCACCAGAGGTTGAGTTGTTTAGTAAGTATTTGAGGATGGATTTGAATGTGTCTTCCTTTCCTTAACGTCAGCAGTCTGTCCATTGAATCTCCAGCTACCTCTAAGTAGATTGCTTTAGGGAGATGAAAACCTGTAAGATAAATTTTTATGTGACTGAGTTCCTGGTATAATGTCATTGGAAAAAATAGGGAAGACCTGAGAATAGCAGATTTGTGAAAGAATACATCTATTTCTATTTTAGAAAGAGCTAAAATTATTATTATACCATATTTGAATGGTTCAAAAAAACCATAAATATTTAATAATGATAATAATTCAGTTATTACTATTATTAGAACCAAATTTTCAAAAATATGTAATCAGTGTAGTATATCTGTATGCATATACTTAGAACAAAAAGTTAGTTAATACAATTGAAAAATTCTTTTTTTCTCTTTTAATGGTTTTTGTGTTTTCCCCAATTACGTGTAAAGATAGTTTACCACATTCAGTAAGATTTTGGATAGTTTTCCTTATTTTCTTTCCCCCTTTCCTCTGTACCACAAGACAACAAGTAATCTGATGTAAGTTATATATGTACCACTATGTTAAATAGATTTCCATATTAGTTGAAGTTGTTAAAAAAAGAATCAGAACTAAACGAAGAAAACCATAGGAAAGAAAAAGCAAACAAACAAAAAAATCCCCAATTTTAAAAAGGGAATAGTATGTTTGTGTCTGCATTCAGACTTCATACTGCTTTCTCTGGATGCCAATGGCATTGTTCACTGTATTGTTGAAAAGTGCTAAGTCTTTGTTATAGATCATCACAAAATGTTGCTATTGCCATGTACAATGTTCTGATTCTCTTTACTTCACTCAGCATCAGCTCATGTGAAACTTTCCAATTTTTTTCTAAAGCTGTTTGCTTGTGATTTCTAACAGGAGTATTGCATTACATTCATGTACCACAACTTGTTCAGCTATTTCCCAATTGTTGGGTATCCTTTTAACTTTTAATTCTTTGCCACTGCAAATAGAACTATTTTTGTACCTTTGAGTCTTTCCCCCCTTTTTTATGATCTCCTTGAGATACAAACCAGTGCATCTCAATACAGTGATATTTCTCAATCAAAGTGCATGCACAACTTTATAACTCTTTGGACATAGTTCCAAATTGTTCTTTAGAATGGTTGGATCAATTCACAACTTTATCAATAGTTCATTAATGCCCCAGTTTTCCCACACCCCCTTCAACATTTAACAGAGAATTTCTCTTCTGAAGCACTGTTCTGATTACTGTTGCAAATTTAGTTCTAAGGAAAGGAATTTACCAGAGGTTGCATTACTTTAAAAGTAGAACAAAATAATGATGATGCAGATAGATTACCAAATAACAACTCAAAAATATTTTGAAAATGAGGGGAAAAAACTAATCACCATCAAAAACAGTTAAGGTGATATCATTAAACCATTTTTTACAGGAACTCAAGATTCAGCAATATAAACTCTACCAATCTGATTTTTAAATCCCTCAATCCTGTTCAACTCCAACTTCTGAATAGACATTTATGTTTGCTTATTTGATAAATGGTAGATTACTTCTTTTATCATGATGGCAAGCAGATAAAAGATGGGAAAATCAGTCTCTAGGCTAATATTTATAAGGAAGGCCAATTTTTCTTTAGTGGCAGAGTTGACTTAAACTCAGAAAAAATATTGATGTAAGTGAAATATGCTATAGATAAAAAAGTGTGATTTGGGGAATCCATGATTAAAAAGAGTGTTTCTCAGGGTTTTTCGTTTACAAGGAAGTCTTGCATACTTATAGAACTGTGTAAATAAAATTTTAAGCATAGAGAAGAGGTAAATATATGCGAATGAAATATTATTTAATGATCCATATTAGGATAGAAGATTAATATTCATTTGAAAATAAAACTTAATGAAAATAGAGCATTTTTAAAAATCTAACTTTTATAAATTTTAATGAGTTATTTCATTTTGTGTAAATAGTATTTTTTATATTACATGTGAAGATAGTTTTTGACACTCAATTTTTTAAGATTTTGATTTCCGGATTTGTCTCTCTTCCCTCCTCCTCCCCAAGATAACAATAAGTTATAGGTTATATATGTGCAACCATGGAAACATATTTCTACATTAGTAATGTTGTAAAAAAAACTGAACAAAAGGGAGAAGGCACAAAAGCAAAAGAAAGTAAAATTAATAAGCTTTGGTTTGCTTTCAGAATCCTTTGTTTTTTCTCTAGATGTGGGTAGCATTTTCAGTCACGAATTGTTTGGAGTTGTCTTGGATCATGGAATTTCTGAGAAGAGCTCAATTAATGATAGCTGCTTATCACACTGTGTTACTATTACTTTTTTTAAAATGTTCTACTGGGTCTTGTTCACTCAGAATTGATTTATTTAAGTCTTTCCATTTTTTTCTGAAATCCAAGTGCTCATTTCTTATAGCACAATAGTATTACATTATATTCATATTCAACAATTTTTCAGCTATTCTATAATTGATGGGTATCCTTTTATTTTCCAATTCTTTGCCAATACATAGAGCAGCTTCCATAAATATTTTTTTGCACTTGTGGGTCTTTTCCCCTTTTAATAATCTCTTTGTGATACAGACCTAATAGTGGTATTGCTGTATCAGAGTATACACAGTTATATGAACATAGTTCCAAATTGCTCTCTGGTACACAACTCCAGCAACAGTGCATTAGTGTCTCAATTTCCCTTCTTCTCTAGCATTTAGCATTTCCATTTTCTTTCATAATAGTCAATTTGATAGGAATGAGGTGGAATCACAGGAATTTTTTTTAATTTTGCAATTCTCTAATCAATAGTGATCTAGAGCATTTTAAAAGATAATTGAATATATCTTTAATTTCTTCATCTGAAAACTGCCTACTCCTTTGATCATTTATTAATTGGAAGATTACTGATATTATTATAAATTTGATACAGTTCACTGTATATTTTAGAAACGAGACCTTTGTCATCAACATTCACTATTCAAAATGTTGCTTCTCTTTCTGCTTCTAATCTTGGTTGATTTTGTTTGTGCCAAATCTTTTTAATTTAATGTAATCAAAATTGTCCATTTTCATAATGTTCTTTACCCCTTGTTTGATAATAAATTCTTCCCTTCTCCATAGATCTAACAGGTAAACTATTCCTTGCTGTCCTAATTGACTTATGATGTCACTCTTTATGTCTCAATCATGTACCCATTTTGATTTTATCCTGGTATAATGTGTAAGATGTTAGTTTATGCCTAGCTTCTGCCATACTATTTTCTAGTTTTCTCAGCAGTTTTTGTCAAATAGTGATTTCTTTTCCCAGAAGCTGTAGTCTTTGAGTTTATCAAATAATAGACTACAATAGTAATTTGCTACTATGTCTTGGTACATAATCTATTCCACTGATCCACTACTCTATTTCTTAAACAGTACCAAATAGTTTTGATGATTGCTGCTTTATAATATAGTTTTATAGCTGGTTTGACTGGGTCACCTTCCTTTAGATTGTTTTTCCATTAATTCCTTGATATTCCTTACTTTTTATTCATTCAGATGAATTTTGTTTTAATTTTTTTCCAGTTCTACAAAATAATTTTTGGTTGTTTGATTGGTATAGTACTGAATAAGTAATCTAATTTGAGTAGAATCACCATTTTTATATATATTAGCTCAGCCTATGAGAAATTTATATATTTCTAGTTATTTAGAACTGACTTTATATAAAGTGTGATAAATTTTGTTGAAATTGTATTCCTGTGGCTCTTGAGTTTGTCTTGGGAGATAGACTTCCAAGTATTTTATGTTACCTACCATTATTTTAAATGGAATTTCTAAATCTCTTTCTTGTTGCTGAGCTTTGTTGGTAATATAAAAATGTTGACTTTTGTGAGTTTGATATCTCCTGAAGCTTAGCTAAAGTTGTTAATTATTTCAAGCAGTTTTTTGGTTGATTCTCTAAGATTCTTTAAGTATGTCATCATTTCGTCTGCAAAGAATTTTTGTCTCTTTGCCTATTCTAAATAATGCAATTTCTTTTTCTTTATTTGTTGTTAAAGCTAAAATTTTAATATAATACTGAATAATAGTACCAGTGAACATCTTTGTTTCACCTCTGATTTTATTTGGAAGGTTTCTAGTGTATACACATTACAGATCATGCTTGATAATGATTTTAAATAGATACAACCTTACATTTTAAAGAAAGCTCTATTTATTCCTATGCTCTTTAGTGTTTTAATAGGAATGGATGCTGTATTTTGTCAAAAGCTTTTTTTGCATCTATTGACATAATCAATTATTTTATGTTAGTTTTATTATTGCTATGGTCAATTATTTTCCTAATATTGACACAATCCTTCATTCCTGGTATAAATCCCACCTGGTCATAGAATATTGTACTCATTATAAATTGCTATAATCCCTTTGCTAATATTTTATTTAAAATTTTACATCATTATTCATTAGGGAAATTGGTCTATAATTATATCTGTTTTGGCTCTTCCTTGGTTAGGTTATAAGAATATTATTAGTGTGATAAAGGGAATTTATTCAGGATTTCTTCACCTCTTTTTCCAAATAGTTTATATAGTAATGGAATTAATTGCTCTTAAATATTTTGTAGAATTCACATGGAAATTCATCTGACCCTAGTGAGTTTTCTAAAAGAGTTCATTGATGGCTTGTTCTATTTCTTTTTTCTCAAATGAGGCTATTTAAGTAGGTGTTTTTCCCCTATTAATCTGGGCAATTTATAATTTTGTAAATAATCATCCATTTCACTTAGATTGTCAGATATTGGTATTCACTTGGGCAAAATATTGTCAGATTGTTGTTTTAATTTCCTCTTCATTGGTGATGAATTTGTCTTTTTCACTTTTGATACTGGTAATTTGGTTTACTGCTTTCTTTTTTAGAAAATCAAATTAACTAAAAATATATCTTTTATTTTTTATGATACCAACTCGTAGTATTCTTAGTTTCAATTTTTTTAATCTCTCTTTTCAATTTCAGAATTTTTAATTTCATATTTAATTGGGAATTTCAATTATTTTCTTTTTCTTTTACTAGCTTTTTTACTTGCATGTCCTATTCATTTATCTCCTTCTTATTTTATTTTTATAATGATTTAGAGATATCAGATTTCCTATAGTGATCAATTTGAATGCATTCCAGAAGTTTTGGTATTTTTCTCCTTATTGTCATTGTCTTGGAAAACAGTATTGCTTATTTCTATGATTTGTTGTTTGATCCAATAATTTTTTTTAGGTTTTTGCAAGGCAAATGGGGTTAAGTGGCTTGCCCAAGGCCACACAGCTAGGTCATTATTAAGTGCCTGAGACCGGATTTAAACCCAGGTACTCCTGACTCCAGGGCCGGTGCTTTATCCACTGCACCACCTAGCCACCCCAGATCCAATCATTTCTTAAAGCTACGTTAGTTTCCAATTAATTTTTAATCTAATTCTTCATGGTATTTTATTACTTTCCATCATGATGTGAAAATTTAATATCTGTGCCTTTCTGCATTTAAGTGTGAGATTTTTAATGCCTTAATATATATTTAATTTTTGTATAGGTACCATGTACTGTTGAAAAAAGTATATTCCTTTCTTTCCTCATTTAGTTTTATTCAGGTATCTATTACATGTAACTTTTCTAACACTCTACCCACTTTCTTAACTTTTTTCTTATTTGTGATTGGATTTATCTAGTATTGAGAAGTAGTTATCTACTAATCCAGTTTTTCTGCCTAGTTCATCCTGTAAATCACTTAACTTCTCTAAGAATCTAGATGTCTTTCCACTTGGTACATGTTTAGTATTAATATTGCATTTAATCTAAGATCGATATTGTTACCCCCTGCCTTTATTATTTACTTCATCTGAAGCATAAAATATTCTGCTCTAGTTTTTAACCTTTACTCTACATGGGTGTCACTCTGTTTCAAATGAGGTTCTTGCAAGATAGTGTAAAGTTCTGTTTTTCAACTCATTATGTTATGTGTTTCCATTTTATGGGAGAATTATTAATTCTATATTTCTCTTCATCTTACTTTTCCTCTTTTATATGTTTTTCTCTCTCTGTCTCTTTATCTCTGTCTCTTTTCACCCTCCCCCTTCTCACCAGTGTTCTGTTTTTGACCACTGTTTCCCTACCAGAGGCTCCTTTCTCTTTTCCCTTTCCCCTCTTATCTCCCTATAAGGTAAGATAGATTTCTTTCTCTAACTTAGTGCATGTTATTACCTCTTTGATCCAAATCCAATGAGAGCAAGGTTTAAACAATGTTTACCCCCTCCCTTCTTTCCCTCAACTGTAATAGGTCTTTCTTGCCTCTTCATGTGATATAATTTACTTCATTCTATGTCCTCCTTTCCTATTCTCCCAGTAAAATGAATTTTTACCCTTGAATTCATTTTTAAAAAATAATAACATCAATGTAAACTAATTCCCACACTTTCTAAGTATAATCCTTCTAATTGTCATAATAGAGATAGAATTCTCAAGAATTACAAGTATCACTTTCCCATACAAGAAAGACAAAAAATGGCTTTCCACAATGTTATGCTGTTTACATATACATAAACTATTTACAAAACAATTTAATGATGTGGAAAACCATTTTTGTCTTTCTTGCTTACTTTTTTATATTTCTCTTGAGTCTTCTATTTGAAGATCAGTTTTTCTGTTCAACTATGCTTTTTCAGCATGAAATTTGAAAATCTTGTATTTCTTTGAACTTCCATATTTCCCCCCTGAAAGACTGTGCTTTATTTTGCTGAGTAGTTGATTCTTGGTTGTAATCCCAGTTCCTTCTTTCTTTTTAGCAGGGGTTAAATGACTTGCCCAGGGTCACATAGCTAAATCATTATCAAATATCAGAGATCACATTTGTACTCAGGTCATCCTGACTCCAGGGCCAGTGTTCTATCCATTGTATCACCTAGATACCCCAATCCTGTGTATTCTTGACAGTAGCTCCTTGATGTTTAAATGATTTATTTCTGGCTTCTTACAGTGTTTTTCCCTTCACCTGATGATTCTGGAATTTGATTACAGTATTCCTTGGAGTTTTCATTTTGAGATCTCTTTCTTGTGGTGATTGATGGATTCTTTCAATGACTTTTTACTTTCTGCATCTAGGATATCAGGGTCATTTTCACTGAAAATTTCTTGAATGATGCTGATTGGGCCCTTTTCTCCTACCTTTTAATCTTGACTTTCACGTTATCCAATAATTCTTAAATTATCTATCTTAGAACTATTTTTTCAGGTGCTTGGTTTTTCATTGAAGTACTGTACCATATTCTAGAGTTGTTTCATTATTTTGATTTTGTTTGATTGATTCTTGATTTCCCATAGTGACATTAACTTCAACTTGCCCAATTCTAATTTTTAAGGAAATATTTTTTCCTTTGTTTTTGCACTTCTTTTTCCATTTGGTCAATTTTACATTTAAAACTGTTCTTTTCTTCACTAAGTTTTCTTTTCCATTTGCCCAATTCTATTTTTAATTACCTTTTCTTCAGTCAATTTTTGTGTTACTGTTTCCAAGTTTTTCATTCTTTTTCTTCATAATTCTCTTCCATAAGTTATATTTCTTTTCTAATGTATTCTTCTACCTCTCTTACTTAATTTTGAAAATCCTTTGATGAGCTCTTCTTTTTTTTTAGGTTTTTGCAAGGCAATGGGGTTAAATGACTTGAACTCAGGTCCTCCTGACTCCAGGGCCGTTGTCTATTTACTGCACCACTAGTGGTCCGATGAGCTCATCTAAGAGGCATTTTTGGGTTTGTAACTAATTCATATATTTTCTCCTGAGGCTTAGAATATAGTATTTTATTATATATTCATTTTATTTTTTTCCAATTAAATGCAATGGTACTTTCTACCAATCTTTTTTTTTAGTATTATAATTTTTCTCCCTCTCTCCTTTCCCTCTCCCCTCCCCCAACAGAAGAAAATCTGATAATAGGCTTTACATTTGCACCCATGATGAGCATAGATCAAAACTGAACCTGCTATGAGAGAAGAATCAGATCTAAAAGGAAGAAATGAAACATTAGTGATAGTATAATTGCATTATACATGAGACAACTTCAAAAAATTAAAGATAATTATCTTTTAATCTTCGTTTAAATTCCACAATTCTTTCTCTGTATACAGATGTTATTCTCCATCATAAATGCCCTAAAATTGTCCCTGATTAATGTACTGATGAAATGAATAAGTCCATTATGTTTGATTATCACCCCATGTTGTTCTTAGTGTGTATAATATTCTTCTGGTTCTGTTCATTTCAGTTAGCATCAATTCATCAAGTCTTTCCAGGTTTTTCTGAAATCCCATCCCTCATGATTTCTTATAGAAAAATAATGTTCCATCATATGTGTATATATATATATACACAGAGAGAGAGAGAGAGAGAGAGAGAGAGAGAACAATTTGTTCAGCAATTCCCAAGTTGATGGGCATCCCCTCAATTTCCAATTCTTTGCCACTACAAAAAGATCTCTTAGTAAATTTCTTGAAATTGTTCTCTTCTATTCATTTTTTTTCTGAGACTGTAGTGGTTTTCTATGGCTAAAGCTATTTTATTTTTTTTCTTTGTTTTTGACTCATTTTTTTAATTGAATTTTTAATTGAACTCTGGATCTGGGTTATAGGGAATACTGTCTCAAGCTTATGGACCAGGGATCTGATTGCTGGCTTTCTGTACCAGGGCCTCTAGAGCTGGTGGCTTGCACATTTTGAAGGGGTGGGCCAGTCTGGTCATTCCTTTTGTGCCCTGTGTTCCAGTGCTGGCAATTTGCCTGCTGTGCTGGGTCTGGTGGTCTAACAGCTAGCCTGCAGAGCTTGTACCAAGGGGTTTTGTTTGCTGATTCATTCTGTGGCTAAGAACCCTGCTTGCTTGGCCTGTCCTGATCTGTGCTCTCCTTTTACTCAAGTAAGGCAGACTTTTGTTAAAATTCTAAGCTATCCTAGATGAAAAAATGTTTCATTCAATCTTTTTGAGAATTTTATCATTCCAAAATTCTTTTAGAGACTTGATTTGATATTGGGGAACCTGAGAAGAGCTTCTAAATCTTCCCTGTCTTCTCTCACTCAACTTGGTTATGTATCACTCCCCCTTATTCCCTGACTTCTTAGTATTTCTAGTAATACTCTATTACATCACTTGACATTAGAAGTAAGAAGATGTGGATTAAAAGTGATGGAAGAGAGGGACTCTAAATGCGAAATGATTTGCTCATTTTTGATCATTATATCACTATCACTAAGGACCACTCGCCACATGCATAGTAAATACTTAAGGAACACTTGTTGACTGCTTAAATGACCAGATCAATAAAATATTTGCAAGGAATGCAAAATTCTCAGAATAGTCCATCTTCACAAGGTGTTGGGAGCAAAAGATGTAGTATCACTGAATCAATGTACAGAAATTTAGAATTGAAAGGTGCCTTGAAGACTGAAAGATGCCTTGAAGACTAATTAGTTCAACATCCTTATTTTTCATAGGAGGAAATTAAGACCATTAAAAGTAAACATTTGGTACAGGATCTCAGGAAGAGTTATAATAGTTTGTACTAGATCCTAAATTTCCTGATCCCAATTTAATTATCTTTCCATTATACTACAACATTATCTGTGTGTAAAAGAGTCAATTGAGAAAGAATTAATTGAAACTGTTATTGTTGCCATCAGATGCTCCCCAAATAGTTTATTCACCAAAATATTTTTCAGTAGTTTCTTTCAGTGGCTGCATGTAGACTTTAATTGATAATTTGGGTAGCTTCTTTTACCTTAACTTAATGAACAATTGAAAAGTGTGAAGGAAAAAATGATTCCTGCCATCTCAAACCTTTTTTATTTCCTTTCTCTTCTTTCTCTTCTTCTTTCTTTCTTTCTTTCTTTCTTTCTTTCTTTCTTTCTTTCTTTCTTTCTTTCTTTCTCTTTCCTTCTTTCCTTCTTTCCTTCTCTTCTCCTTCTTCTACTATTTCTCCTTCTCCTTTTTTTTAGGTTTTTTTTTTGGCAAGGCAATGAAGTTAAGTGGCTTTGCCCAAAGTCACACAGCTAGGTAGTTATTAAGTGTCTAAGGCCGGATTTGAACTTCTTCTTCTTCTTCTTCTTCTTCTTCTTCTTCTTCTTCTTCTTCTTCTTCTTCTTCTTCTTCTTCTTCTTCTTCCTCTTTCTCCTCCTCCTCCTTCTTTCTTCTTCCTCCTTCTTCTTCATCTTCTTTTCTTCTTCTTCAATTAAAAAGACTATCTTTATATTCCTTATTTTCATTTCTGATTCTTCCCATTGGGACAAAAGAGGAATAACTTCTATTTTGTTTGGATTTTCCTTGAAAACCTAAAATATGGTAGTTTAAGACCTGTATGACCATTTAGCAGCCAACTTGTATTGCTGTAGTATATATGTTAATAATTATGAGGGATTATAAGGCAGACTAAAAAAATCAATTTAGCTTAGTGTGAGCAATATGATCCTTTAGTATAGCTTGTTTCTTTTTGGTGGATATCCATGTCCAAAATAAAATGTAAATTTGGTTATTTTTGTTTTAATAAATATTTTGGAAATTACCTGCGAATTTGATGAAAGCTATTTAGTTAGTATAGCATAGAAAATACATTATGGTAAAATAAACAGGAAAATGAGACCTAGTTACCTCACTAAACAGCTACCTTATTCACTTTATTTTCTTTATGTAGGCAGTTTTACAAAGTTATATATTGTGTTTAAAACATTTAGTAGCAAAGTATTAATTATAGTTATCCTTGGAGTCCAAATAATCATCTAAAAATTTAAATGAACACAAGTGTTCTGGTTCCAGCTTGTAAAAATGTTCATTTCCTTATGATGAAAGAGATGAAAGAGTTATGAATGAAAATGGGATCTTTCCATTATAACTTGGGCCTATGTTTCATTAGATATCTTGTTACTTATGAGAAATATAGCATTCAAAGAATCCAATTATGGACTAGGGGGAGGAAGACAGTTCTTCAGGGAATTTATCATAATCATAATCATAATCAAGGATCTATGGATTTTTCAAAAGTTGTTGAACTGACTTTCTGCCTTATATAAGATACTTAACCTCCTATATCAATGATTCTAGGTGAATAAATGGAATTAGCAAAGTAATATCAATTTATCATCATGATAACTAGAAAAATATAAAATTTTTGCACTAAGGATGAATTAAAATATGTGAGATGAAGTTTATAAGGATTAATAAGATACAGTAAACTTGAGGTTTTATTGGATTAAAGGAATGGAAATTTTCCGTGCTTATTAGGTTCTGTAGTATCTAAATAGTTTTAGAAAAGCTTAACTGACTACACTTACAGATAACTAAGGGAGATATTACAAATAGAAAGGAAAAGATAACTTTATTTTGTTAAATGAAGCAGATTGATCATTTTAGGAAAACAATTCTTATTAATGTGTTCTGTTTGATTATTTCTAGACAATAACAATGAGAGTGAATATTTCTATAATGTCTAAGAATCACAAAGTATCAAAAGGTTATTTAAAATGTTGTTTTACCTGGCAATTTTTAGAAAGGGCATGCTCCTTTTTTTTGAGCAGATCTCTTAGAATCAATGTTATATTTAAGATCCACAAGGGAAAACATACAACTTTGTGACTGGACCATTTTACCATTATTAACAAAAAGAAAACATTTAGACTGGTTTTATTTAGCAGAGCTAAACATAAACTAAGCTAAATCTGACTATTGATATCTATTAATAGTTCTCTGTTAGGAGCTGACTATCAACAGACATTCAAATACAACAATATCTATAGATGCAGTTTAATTAGAAATGGGTGAAAGGAAACTTCTGAGATTGAAGAGAAATAGATTATTAGCAAAATCTTTGAGATAGGCATTGCTCTTTGGTCTGGAAAGGGGTCATTTATGTTAATTGAAAATCCCAAACAGCTATGAATTCTGCCATCTAAAGTGCATTCTCCAGTTGAGCTTGTAGATAGTGACCCCAAAGATCTTGCATTTTTTTTATGTAGGACCTCACAGTGAATTATATCATATAAGTCAATCAATAATAACATTCTATGAGACTTCAAAATGTTCATGATGTACTAAGTACAAAATGTACTAAGAAAATATACGATGAAAGTGGTCTATATTAGTACTACTGAGTTGATTTTTTTTTACTTTTTTTTGCAAGGCAGATGGGGTTAAGTGACTTGCCCAAGGCCACACAGCTAGGTAATTATTAAGTGTCCGAGGTCAGATTTGAACTCAGGTACTCCTGACTCCAGGATCCGTGCTTTATGCACTGCTCAACCTAGCCGCCCCTGAGTTGTATTTTTAATGACAGGTTTATAATGACTTCTCAAGTGTTTAGCATATGAAACCGCATCACTGGAACAGTTAAAATGTTTCATCTATTTCATCTTACCTGTGTTTTGTTGTTGTTCAGTCAATTTTCAGTTCTGTCCAACTCTTTATAACTCCATTTGGAGATTTTTGGCAAAGATATTGGATTGGTTACCCTTTTTCTTTTCTAGATCATTTTATAGATGAGGAAACTGAGTTAACCAGAATTAAGTCACTTGCCCAGAGCCACACAGTTATTAAGTGTTTGATTCAAGATATAAACTCAGAAATTTACATTTCTCAGACTCTGGAGTGGACATTCTATACATTCTACCTTCTAGCTACTCTACCCACCTACTATCTATCCATCTATTTGATTGCTTGTTCATTCATTTGCTCATTATTTATTTAGTCATTCATTCACTTCTTTAATTAATTAATTAATCCATTCATTTGTTTCTTTTTTCAGTTCTTTATTTACTGATTTATTTATGTATGTATTTATTCACTTACTTAATTTTTTATCGGATCCAAAAAGAATTTTTAGGGCATTTGTCTAGAAGAGATGCTTTGGGTTTTCATATTTTTCCTCTTTCTAACAAGGCTCATGTCTCTGCTTTGTCCCTGAACTTATATATACAATGACATGCGATTCGGAGAATGATAGCTTTGTTTTAGATTTGATTCCCAGCTTCTAAAGGTTCTTCCTGGGACATTCTTACCCTAACTAGTTTAATGGCATAGTTTAATGACTTCAGGGACTCATATTACATTCCACAAATAGATCACCATATGTTCACTGAAGTCAAATCAACAAAATCCAAATTTTAAATGGGGCAAGCTGATGGTGAAACTAACTAGTTTTAAGAGTACTGTTCTTATGTATTTTTTAAACACATGCCTGGATCATTCCTTTATTACTAGAATGTAATATTTATAAATGATATAAATTTGTAGATATATAAATGTAATTTTAAATAGTGGGTTTTCATGAACTCACATTTCATATATTACAACTATATAACGACTGTAATTGGCAACAAGTTTAATCCAGAATTGAACTTCTTTTAAACATTTAAAATTGATCCAAGATTTTAGAATTAATGGAAGCAAATAGTGCTGTGACCACTAATTATGTTTATTAAGTATTTATTATTATAATATTTTTGGAATAAAATATTCTTAAACTCAAACTATTAGTTGAAAATTTTCACTTCTTTAGTTTTTAATCCAGCATTTTCATCATTTGTCATAAATATCAATGCTGCATCAGAAAGCATTTCTAATGTGTTGCAAAGATGTATTTAACACTCGCTGTAAGATTTATTTTTCAGTTTATGAAGAAAGTAGGCACTAGTTTCCATTTCCCTGTGGTCTAGGTAGTACACTATTCTTGCCAGGCATTCAAAAGTGAGTGAGACAAAAATTGTTACTGGACATTGAAATGAAAAGATACTGCCTCACTTATGGTCTCAGAAATGGCACCTTTATATATGCTTTGCACTCAGCCAAGAAAGTAACCAGAACTTTGAATAAACTGTGAACCTAAGAATTAGCAACAGAGGGGAAGCTAAGTGGCGAAGTGGATAGAGCACCAGCACAGGAGTCAGGCAGACCTGAATTCAAATCTGACCTCGTACATTTAATAATTACCTAGCTGTGTGACCTTGGGCAAGTCACTTAACCCTATTGCCTTGCAAAAAACACCAACAAAAATCCCAACAAAAAGCAGAATTACCACCAGAAAGTCATCTAATCCTATATCCTAGGACACTTTAACTACACACATCTAAACATGTGCATGTATATGTAAACACATATAGTTATGCACAATGTTTATACTTGTATATTTATATGTATATGTAAGTATATGTATATAATTTATGTATTTTTGTATGTATATATCCTATCTTGCTATTCTCTTTATTTTATAACATTTTTGATTTTAAATATACCCTCTCTTCCCTCCCCAACAAACCATCCCATGTACATTAATTTAAAAAGAAAATAAAAACTTAACTTGATAACTAGCACATTATCTATTTCTGACAATATATTCACTTCCAATTGGAACTTCTCATCTCTTATCTCATGTCAAGTTTGAACCACTTGACTTTTGGGTCCAGATAAGTCAGTTGCCTTTAATCAATCACAGCTAAGATTATATTTAAAGCCATGATTACAGGGAGTGTTACCTTGGCGCACTGCATGAACAAAAGCAATCAAATAAGATTTTGGCTTTAAGCACGATTACTGACAAGACTTAGGTAGGTATCAGTCATGTATTGTATGCATGTATTTATGTATGCATAAACATATGCATATTATGTTCATATATCTCTATATACACATGTGTATATGTATCTATTTGAAAAAGATCCAAAATAAGTGTCTCACATGATTATAGACTAGTTTCCCGAAAGTCAATATGAAACCCTAGCTACTTTTGACCAAAGTTTAAACCCCTGCCCTCTTCAAATCCACTTTTCCTAAACTATTCATTTGCTTCTTGTGTTACTGTCCATTTATACACAATTAAAAGACACAAATCAGAGAGCCTTTATTATTAGCTAGAGTTTAGCTTATATCAAATATAAGCAGTAATTAGAAACATTTCAGATAAATGAATAAATCATGAGGAATGCTTAACAAATGCAGGGGGAAGGATGGAAAGAAACTTATGGTTCAGTTGTTTCAGTACTGTCTGACTCTGTATGACCCTATTTTGAGATTTTCTTGTCGGAGATACTGGAATGGTTTGACATTCCGTTCTCAAGATTGTTTTTCTTTCTTTTTTTTATAGTTTGTTTTTTTTTTTGGTAAGCAAACAGGGTTAAGTGGCTTGCCCAAGGGTACACAGCTAGGTAATTATAAGTGTCTGAGACTGGATTTGAACCCAGGTACTCCTGAATCCAGGGCCGGTGCTTTATCCACTATGCCACCTTAGCCATCCCTCAAGATTGTTTGTCATATGAGAAGCTGAAACAGACCAAGTCAAATGATTACCCAGGGTCACACAACTCTATGTGTCTGAGACCAGATTTGTACTCAAAAAGATGAGTCTTCCTGACTCTAGACCTGATACAGCACTCTACCCACTAGCTGCCATCATAGTAGTAGTAGTAGTAGCAATAGTAGTAGTACTAGTAGTGGTAGTAGTAGTAGTAGTAGTAATATCTGTTGTTGTTGTAACTGTATTATCTATATATAATGCACACACTTGAATAAATGTTTTCCATGATTAGTTATATTTGTATGAGAGTTAAGTTGGCAGATTAAGAATCAAGACCTTGATTACAGTCCCAGTTTTAGGAAAAAATGTTACTTTACTTCTAATCATTGAAACTCATGAGTAGAGGGAATTTCTCCACTTGGGAGTTTCATATACTTATTAAAATCGCAAGTCCATTCCCAATCCTATATGTATATGCAGTATTTTTGTATGATTTTCATAAAGAAAAACAGCTTGATTATTATTTATATTTGTTTGATCTAGGTTGCATACTTTCTTTTTTTTTAATTTTAGACAATGGGGCTAAGTGGCTTGCCCAAGGCCACACAGCTAGGCAGTTAGTAAGTGTCTGTGGCCGGATTTGAATTCAGGGACTCCTGACTCCAGAACGTGTGCTCTATCCACTACGCCACCTAGCCACCCTCCACTGTGCCGCCTAGCCGCCCTAGGTTGCATACTTTTATGTGATAGATTGCTACTTTGTTAATCACGTCAATTTCATTAGAACAAATTTCACAATATCATAATTTTGTTGAAGTAACTTACCTGGGTGTGATATTAAAAATGAAACCAAGCAAAACTCTGCATAGCACTGATATACATGCTTTATTTTCTAGCCTATTTATGAGAAATAACCAACCAGAAAGAGTAGTTTTACTTAATTTATAGATTTAGTACTATAGAAGTTGTTACCAAGAGTATACTTTATAGAGTTAGACAAAATCATTACTAAATTCATTTGCCTAAAGAGTAATCTTGACCATGAAAATTGACACTTGAATTACTCTAATCTACATTGTCATGGGATTTTATGTAGGTAACATACTTAAAATGAAGATAACCTGATATAGAAACAGACAACAGACAGTTCTTGAGTCAGAAAGAGAAGTTCAAATCCCAGATCAGATGTTGGTTTGTGTGTCAAGTCACTTCAATTTTGTTCTTTTTTAATAAGTCATAGATCACTACCTTCGTGAAAGGTATTTGTGCAGTTTGACTTTGAGATAAAATACAAGAAAAAAGTCTTTTTCTTTTAAATATTTTCTTCTATAGGTATAACTGCTTATTTCATGAAATCTAGCATGTGAATTATATATTTATTTTATACCATGTTCTAATATTTGATTACCTTCAATTAAAAAAAGCATTTACTATTACATTTAAAATATTAATTTACTCACAAACTTTCAACTTGTAGCAAATGACATATTTCTATTATATACATATTTTTTTCAAATATATTTGGAATTAATTCTAAGCATATTTTTGTAAGAATTTTCATTCAAGACTATATGTTGTAATGCTACAATAGCATATAAAAGCCACTTTAGAAATCACAGTATAAAGTTCTTTTGCTTGAAGTTATATTAGATTTAAAAAGTGAGTCACATATATGCGTATATTTAAAATCATGCCTACTGGTAAGAGATACCTTTTTTGTTATTAATATCATATTATTTGTTTCTTTTGATCTGTATGTGTGTGTGTGTCTGCAACACATGTGCAGGTGAGATCATACTTATCATCATTCCTTCTAATAGAAGGAAGGGTGGTAGATCATCTAAGTTCAGTAGACTAGTGGTAGCAGACAAAATATAATGGGATACTCTATGAGTATCATCATATTGAGCCTCAGGGAGGAGAGCTTTCTTAAGTAAGGTTAAACTAGCTAACCTGGGAAAAATGGATCAGGTCAAAATTCTACACCAATGGGTAGTTTTCTTGTTAGAGTAACTACTGTAACTAAGGAGGGAGATTATATCCTTAAATAATTTAATTAAACAATAAACAAATGATCAGTAAAAGTATGAGGAAGAAATCTGTGGTAAAGGGAAGTTTAAGAAGTAGTTCTATTATTTTCTAACTCTGTTTGAGCATCTCAAAAATCCTAAAATCTCAAAAAATAGAAGTGAATTGAATATCTATTGCCCCTACATATAGACCACAAGCCCAGATATTAATTTTCTTAGCATTTTTAAAGATGGTAGGTGAAAAAAATACAGAAAGGAAAGAATTGCAGTCAGAACCCCAGAGTAGGAAAGCTATGTACAAAAAAGCAAATATGTTGTACCTAAACTTAAATTTGAAAGAAAATGAAGAAATTTCCTATTTCCTCAAATTCTAAAAGTGATGATATAAATAAAGATATCTAAAGGTTTAAAATTGTAAAATGTCTGGTTATCATACTATGTGGATGCAAGCTGCCAAGGCAAAGTCTTTCCATATGAATAAAAGTTCTACACCAGTTTTGATCATCCTTATTGGGAACCATTGAGTCAAACAAGTAGTTTCCCTGAAACAAATGATTTGAGGCATACTACTTGTAACTGGATTTCTGGGAATAAACCTTGTTCCTCTGTAGAAAAAAAAAAATTAAAATGACTTTTCCAACTCTACCAAGGACTATATTTTGAGACTGAATATTCCAAGTAGTGTACTGACACATACTTCAAGAAAAAAGAGACTGTGTAAATATAGACTGCAAGAAAGAGGCATTTTTTGAAACAAAAGAAGAGAAATATGAGATGTTTAAAACAGTGCAAGACTGACTAACTCCTCCAAATGAAGAAATTTTCTCAGTACCATGATAATTGAAATCAATGGTCTCTCACTCTAATGCATTTTATCTTCTAAAATATTATTTTAAAGAAGGACTCATTAAAATATTGCAATTAGTTTTCTAAAAATCAGAAAATATCACCAAACTTTCTACAAGGGATTCATCACAAGTGATTATTCAAAATTCATTCAAGCTCAACATATAGATGATATATAAATTATTTTCCATTTATTGCATGAATTGTGGTACAAAAAAAATCCTTAGAGAGGATGCTCTGTGATCTGTATTCTGCCTTTCTTTTTTATAATACAAATACGTATACACTTGCACAAGGTGTGTTCCCTGTCTGGCTTTCAGTTCCCTCATCCATAAAGTGAAAGTGATGGACAAGATGATGTCTGAAGTCCTCATCAACTTGAATATTCTAACTACCAGTTGGAAAAGCAACTTAGAAATGTATATAGGATATCGGATTTGGATTAAAAATACTCATGTTAGTAATAACCATTGCTTGCATTTACATTGTAGAATGTACAATGTGATATGGATGAGATAAGAGTCCTATAATTTCTAATTTTTTTTCCTTTTATACCAAATGAAGAAAATTTCTTAGTAACCTTCATGGTTAGTTTGATTGAAAAATATCTGGAAATATTTAAACACCATGCTTTGACCATGAGTAGAACTCAATAAATGTTAAATGAATGAGAGAATGAAAAACAGATTCAACAGAGATGTAGCATTTCTATTTCTGATTCACTATACAAATCCAGTCATAGAATGTGTTTCTTGGGTGGTGATTAGGATTTTAGGACTGGGGTGATATAACATGGGGGGAGGGAGGGAGAGAGAGAGAGAGAGAGAGAGAGAGAGAGAGAGAGAGAGACAGAGACAGAGACAGACACAGAGACAGAGAAATAGAAAAAGACAAAGATATAGGAGCAGACATAAACAGAGACAATACAACATTTATTTTCATAATAATTATCATTTATATAGCACTAAATATGTCAAACATATTAATCAATTCATAAATATCTCTGTTTCTCTGATTGGAGGAAAATGATGGAAGAATATTATAAAGCTGAAGTCACCTTCCTTTGATATTCAGGAAAATAGGAAACATTTTTAAAAAACTGAAATCCAGGAATGGGGGATGACTCATACTTCAGAGCTTAAGTGAACTTGTCATCATTAAAATGTACACTTGTACCACAAATGTGGATTTCAACCCCATTATGCCTTCTCATCTTGCATGGTTTTTGTCCAGG
This sequence comes from Macrotis lagotis, assembly GCF_037893015.1. Classification (NCBI taxonomy): domain Eukaryota; kingdom Metazoa; phylum Chordata; class Mammalia; order Peramelemorphia; family Peramelidae; genus Macrotis; species Macrotis lagotis. The sequence goes on from NC_133658.1 coordinate 522,872,022, forward strand.
TTCTTCTGCCAATTTTGAAAAAAAGGAGTTAGCTAACATATTGGAGGGTTTTCTCTTGAACTTTTAATTTTATGTGTAGCCTACCCTAATACTTAGACTGTCTATCTGGTATTCCAGGGCTCTCTATATCATGCTTATTCATATCTAACCACTGAATCCAGATAGCCCGGAGGAGAAAGTGAGGTTGTAACTTACCATGGTTGCCCCTCACTCAGATCTAATTCATGTACTTATTGTAGCAACATCTCCCTCAATTTCTAGGTCTTCTTCAAGAACAAAGAACAAACATCAACATCTCCCTTACTGCATGACTGATCCACTTCTTACCAGTAATCAGCTTTCATGATTTTCTATTTTATGATATTTATTATATGTAAGCTGTTAACAATTTGGTGTCACTTGCTTATATTCTCCATTTATCTTTTACATGACCCTTTGAATGGATTTATCATAAACATATGCTGGTGGAATCCTTAGAAGAATAAAAAAGTGGGGAACATATTGTCCTGAATGTCTTAGAATCCTTGATGAGTTAAATCATCCAAACAGTATAAGGGATATAGAATAACTTGAAAACCAGAAGAAAACTTATAGGACATCAAGGTTCATCCTCTTATTGTACAAGAACACTTGAGTTTCATTGTTATTAAGTGACTTATCCAAGGTCACACACCTCCAATATGATTCAAAAGATAGAAAAGTCAGTGCTCATTCCACTGAATAGCTATAATGAATTTTTCTCATTTCACTTATCAGTTAGTTGCTTCCATTTAACTATAACTTGGTATGGCCTGTGGACTATTAATGTGCTTTATACTTTAGAGTTCCAGCTTGACATAATTCGCTTTCTTTTTCTTTTCTAGACTGGCAGATTGCCACACTGGCCTTACTCTTGGGTGGTGCTGCCATCATTCTCATTGCCTTCATGGTTGGTCTGATATCGATCTGCGTGGGATCTCGCAGACGGTTCTATAGACCAGTTGCCGTTATGCTTTTTGCAGCAGGTAAGTATATTCATGTTTCCCACATCTGTATTAAAATTCACGAGGTTCTCTATACATTCATTTTCTGTGCAGAAGTAGTACATCTATTTTGTACCCCCATAAAAATTTGGTGACATTTGTTATGTCTTAAGGGAAATTGGATTAGACATTAGCAGATTATTAGTTTTTTAGTGTGTCAAATATTTTAAAAGCCACACATTCAAAACTTTTAAATAAAATATGAATAAATAATACCACTTAGTAACTGTAGCAGATTTATTTACCAACAGCACTTTTTATTTTTTCCTCACAGAGGGTTTTGTTTCTGTGATTTCCCTTTTAGTCTTAATGAAATCTTAATAAGTCACTTTTTTTTCTTACAACTTAAAGCTAGGAAATAAATTCCAAACTCTATGCCAACATATGTAATTCAGTGTGAATATAAATCATTTTAGTTTTAAAATTTATTATTTCTACCCTGTACAACAAATTTCAGCATGAAATATTAATGAATATGTGCTCATTAATTTAACAACTATCACAATATGAAACTATTCAGATTAAAATAACATCAATGAAATAAATCTTGAAAAACCTCAGGAAAACATTCAGAAAGTGTCTCACTGATTAAGAAAAAGGTGCACCATTTCTTTAATGAGATTAGTAATTTCCATTAACAATTACTTTGTTAAACATTATGACTTGATCGAAAATATATACATTTCATACTGTCTAATCAAGTTTCTGTCAAAGCCCACAATATCACCTATAGGGTAATGAATAATGAATAGAAAGAAAATGTATACTGTGAGATGGATTTTTAAAAGTCATTAAAATAATAGGAATAGATAGGTAGTTACTGAATTTGAAAAATATTGAGATATAAAAGAATAAAGGGGAAATGATAAAGTGTTCTGCTGCCCCCTACTGCTTGTATTCTTATTTTAACAGACAATTAAACAGAAAGGAGATTCCTTAAGTGACAGGAAAAATTCTTAGAGAGGACAATACTGTCAAACCACCAAACTTTACAGATAACAAAACTGAGATGCAGAGATGTAAATTCACCACTTCTATATCATAAACATAGAAGAACCAAAATAAAAGGTTCATAATATCATTGATTTCAATCTAGAATGGAACCCAAAGATTACCTAGTCCAATTTGGAAATTAAAAAAACTGAATTGCAAAGATATTAAATGATTTAACCAAGGTTACACAGGTGAGAAATAGTGAAGTATCAAATACCATGACATCTAGGACTCAAAACCCAATATCATTATTATTATTATCATTATTATTATTATTATTACTACTGTTGTTAATATTGATGATGATGATGATAATTTAATTATTATTTTCCAAAAACAGATTTCATTTCGTCAAACAAATAGCATTGCAGCAAAATTCCAAGTTGAAAAAAATAACATTTCTGAGGGCCAGGAAAAATTATCATATGACTACTTTAGTAAAGCATTAATATGCCATTAAAGACCCTAGATTAAGGCTTAGTTTTGAATTTGAGTTTTATTCTGACTCCTGCAATGTTGAGTTAAATGAAATAATTTGGATCTCTCTGAAAGTTCATTTTAATGGAATCTGATCTTTATTACCATAACCTGCTTCTTTAAGTGCTTAGAGAAACAATTTTGGACATTATTAATGACACAATTTATACATACATGCATATGTGATATTATTCGCAGTCATGTTACACATATGTTTGTATATGTGTTACATGCATACACATATGCCTAACTATATATGTATGAATATTTGGAGAGGGAAAAAGAGATGAAAGACAGCAAAAGAGAGACAGAGATAGAAAGTCAGAGAAAGAGAAGTATTTTCCTATTTGTCAATAGTATGATATTCCATGATAATCAAGTAATAAAATTGAATGTCTTTTGGTAATTTTGTTAGCCTTTGACTTCATCTTTAATACCTTTGCAATACCTTTGAAGATCTGATTTGGGGGAAAAAATGGTTTGTCATAATAGTTATAGTTATCAAGTCAGTTAAACTTGTTTTCTTCAATTTCTTAGTTTATGAAATGAACTAGGAAAGGAAATGACAAATTACTCCAGTATCTCTGCCAAGAAAGTTTCAAATAGCATCACATGGGTTAGTGGAAAGTCTAGACTGTGGGGTCAGGAGACATGGGTTCAAAACCCACTTTGTAATACTTGGTAGATTTGTAACTATGGATAAATTATTTTCCTTCTTTTTTCTTTAGTTTTTTCAACTAAAAAAACTCTCTTAAAGAATGAACAAGTATTGGGAAAGTCCACAAGGACTAGATATCTATGCACTAATAAGAAAATAAATCTCTTTAAAAATAATTTATTTAAAATTCTTTGAGAAGAACTTGAAACTAGATGCATCCACAAAAAAATGAATCTTAAGTGTTAAGTTCTAGTATTTTTTAAATAACTACTATTACCCAACATCAAAATTATAATAACATCATTCAAACACAGTATCTTTACAATGCTGTCACTTCATTTAACTCAATCTTTTGACATGCTGTGAATATATGAGTTCTTGAAAGAATCATTAACTTTGAACTCATTATGCATTTAAAGAGGATAGAACTTCATGGTTATTTGTAACACAGCAGGTCAGTCTTTCCCTTTCAGTTTGAAGTATATCATTAAAAATGTGTGTAGCTGATTCCTGGAAAATATATTCATTAAAATAGATCTACCATATTCTTATGGGGAAAATGAAGGAGAGAACTGGAAAATCTACTCAATAAAAATGAAGCAAGGTCAAATAGAGGTTTCTTAAATAGAGGCTTTACCCTAAGGACCCTAAAGTGATGTCTCTGTTTAATGGATGTTACTTCAATGTGGAGAGTATTAGGCTTGCAGAGCTTTATTTGCTTCTTCCCAATTGTGTGATCATGGATGAGTCACTTAACTTTTTTCAGTCTTTACTTGCTCAATGACAAAATCAATTGATTGATTTAGCTATCCAATCCCAAGAACACTCCATCTCTTGACTCTCTGCATTTTCATTTATTTTCCCTCTATTCTTCAACCTACTCATCTCTATTCCACCTCAGCCACACTGATATTTCTATCACCCCAAAATGCACATGACTATCTTCAAGAATTCCAAAACATGCTTATCTGATCAAAATCTCTTGATTTTTTACTCTCATTTTTTTGAACCATTTCAGTTCTATCTTCCCCCTTCTCTCTCTCTCTCTCTCTCTCTCTCTCTCTCTCTCTCTCTCTCTCTCTCTTTGATTTTTGCAAGGTTAAGTGACTTGCCCAAGGTCACACAGTGAGGTCATTATTATAAGTGTCTGAGGTCAAATTTGAACTCAGGTCCTCCTGACTCCAGGACAAGTGCTCTATTCATTACACCACCTGGCTGCCCCAATTGTTACTTTTCTTGACTTCACTTCAGACCTTTGATATTTGATCACCCTCTTCTCTGTAACAGTCCTTTCTTTTGAGGTTTTTAGCTTTAAAAGCCTTTCCTGGTTCTCCTTCTGTTTATCAGATTGGTCCTTCTCAGTGTCCTTTGCTGAATTATGCTCTGGGTTATGATCTCTAACAATAGGTGACAAGAAATAACTAAAAGTGTCATGTATCAAATAAATTGGGCTGGAAATCAGTAAGTTTCTAATTTAGATTTTGTTATGTTTATGAAACTAACTATGGATAAGCCTCTTTTTTTTTTTTTTTTTTTTTTGGTTTTTGCAACTTAAATGGGGTTAAGTGGCTTTCCCAAGGCCACACAGCTAGGTAATTGTTAATGATCTGAGACCGGATTTGAACCCAGGTACTCCTGTCTCCAAGGCTGGTGCTTTATCCACTGGGCCACCTAGCCACTCCAGATAAGCCTCTTTTAAAAAAAAATTGTTTTTAGACAATGGGGTTGTGACTTGCCCAAAGTCACACAGCTAGGCAATTATTAAGTGTCTGAGGTCACATTTGAACTCAGTTCCTCCAGAGCCAGTGTTCTATCCACTGTACCACTTACTTAGCTGCCCCAAGCCTCAGCTAGTTCAATCTATTTTCCTATTAGAAAATTTACTTTAGGTTGAATGATATTGAAAGTCCTTTATGTATTAAGATTAAGCAAATATATAAGATTTTTCATAAAATGATTATCTCCTTATAAGGCAGAAGTATTTAAGTATAGTCAGTAATATGCTAGAAAATGTTTAACAAAGGTATCTCCAACAATAAAATTGTAGAAACAACATTCTTTAAGTTTAATCTCCCTTATTGCCATTTTCCACATTATTTTCTTATGTCTGGATAATCAAAAAAAAAATCAAGCTTTGTTTTGTAGTGTTTGTCTGTGTTATTTTTCACACTAAAAATTTAACGAGCTCTTGTGAACCTATTTGAAATAACTCTAATCCTGCAGTTGTCTGTTATTCTCCCATGACTTGAAAATAAAATCTGAAATGTTGCAGTATTAGGGTCTTATGATGGGAAAGGACACTGACTCATTTTTAAGTTATATTTTTCCTTACCCTACTACCCATCCTGCATCTAGGAACTTTTTTTTTAGTTTTTTTTCAAGGCAATGGGGTTAAGTGGCTTGCCTAAGGCCCCACAGCTAGGTAATTATTAAGTGTCTAAGACCGGATTTGAACCCAGGTACTCCTGACTCCAGGGTTGGTGTTTTATCCACTGTGCCACCTAGCCGCCCCCTATCTAGGAACTTTTAAAGAAATTTAAATGACAATTTATACCAGCAATAGAGAGGGGTTTTACTTGTGTCCATATTTTTTTCATTAAATGGGAAAAAATTGCATTTCATAACTGGAAGATTATTTTTTCTGCATTCATTTTATTTTCTACATTCTTCTCTATGATTTCAGAAAGAGTAAATAATTCAGGTCCATAAAGCTGTTTTAATATAATTTTAATCTGACACTAATATAATAAAGGTTTATCTCTAAATAGCTTTACAGGCATTTATTCAGTTAAACCTCTTATTTGGGTGTTCCCTCTTCCACAAGAGGAAAGCTATAGCTACAATACTGTGCCTCAGAGGTCAAATATTTGCTCAAAAAAATTAAAACATACTGAGATGGATTTTAAAAAAATCACTATAAACACCTCATTCTAGGAACTAGATCATTTATAGAAAAAAATGGGACATAAAATTCCATATTATTATCCCTACTCAATGTACAAATCTGCTGATAACCAGGTATTATTAATAATGATATTAAATTATCATATGGTAGTTTGTATAGGTTTATGTGGAATGTGCTTATTTAATTGAGTTCAGTTTCTATTCTTCTTGATAACTAAAGAAATGCATCTTGATTTGTTTTGTTGTTTTGAAGGAAGTAGTAGTAGTCAATATATGATTTCATTAGTTTGGGAGAATTTTCAGGTTTGTGGAATTCTTTTCACTGATATAGATGAACAAGTCTAAACATAAGAGTCTCTAGTGGCATTACAAGGTTATGTATCTTGCCCAGGGTCACTTAAGAGTCAGCAAATGAATCTAAATCTTCCTGAATAATGTCAAACAACCATCCCCATGTTCTAATTATAATTAATATTTGATGAGAATTGACTCCTTGTTTAAATATAGAACCATGGGCTATGAAAGTGCATTTTTTCATATAGAGGCATAAAGTTAATTGGGAAAACTCTGAAAAAAGCTATTTAATGCCTTTATATTGGAAATATTTAAATAACAGTTATCATATTAGCACTTAAAATTTGTTTCAGAGCATTTTATAAGTATAAAAACACTTTATTTGCATTTTGAATAATTAGACTGAAAACAAAGGTCTTATTTTTTTAGGAAGAAATGTGTTCATTCCACTTAAGTTTGATGTGTTCTGAGTGGCTAGGTTGAATTCTCTCAAGAAGTCTTATTGAATTATATGTCAGTGTGTTTAGAATACTGCAAACCTGGTTAGAGACAAATCTTTTGATGACCTGAGGCCATATCTAAAAAAAAGTAATGGATTTTAGGTATCCCTTCTTCAAGAATTTAATCTATCCCTATGATAGAGGAAAAATTTTTGGATTTTTTTTCACATTGAACAAAATGGCTGAAACTGTTGTCACTTTGGTGACAACTTATTCTGAAATCTTATAGTAGATTTTCCAAGAATATAAATCACAACAGTAATGATGACCTTTTGCTGACAATTTGATTGAATAGAAGATTCAGCACTCTTATATGATTAAACAGGTTTCCTCTCATAATGTTGTCCTTTCTGTAAAGGTTAATGAACTCTGTCCATTGCCAGATTCCTGTTCTACTCTCTGCAATGTGATTCTTGGTTTGTGTTTTTTTGTTGTTATTGCTCTTGTTTTATTCCCCACCTAGGATTTGTCAACTCTCAAAGGAAACAGTTAACAAGAATTTACTAAATGCCTACATTGTTTATTTATTTCAGAGATGTTTGTGTATCTTTAAAAATCACAAACAAGTGTGACTTTTCACACATATAATGCCAAGATTCCCTTATGACAAAAGTACGTTAGCAATTAAAATACATATATGCAAGCTATTACACTGCACAGTACACAAGACTTCTTAGCTGAAGCCACAGATTTCAAGTATTTATGGTCTTTGAGAGACTGATGCCCATAGAAGACCAATGGAAAAGAGATGCCATTCAGGAACAGAAATGTTTCTTGTAAGAGAGATGAAAAAAAATGGGGTCATGATAGAGAGCAGCCATTTCAGGCTTTGTGGTGTAAATTTCAAAATGAACTAGATATTTGTGGATCTTTTGTTTTTAGTTTTTTTTTTTTGCAAGGCAAATGGGGTTAAGTGACTTGCCCAAGGTCACACAGCCAGATAATTATTAAGTGTCTGAGACCGGATTTGAACCCACGTACTCCTGACTCCAGGGCTGGTGCTTTATCCCCTACGCCACCTAGCTGCCCCGATATTGTGGATCTTATAAGAATTTCCAGAAGGGTAATGTAATCCTCATTCATAGACAAAACAGAAAAGAACAAAAAAAGGGTTTTTGCCTTACCTCTTGCCTGGTAATGTATCTCTGGGAACTCATTGCCATCATATAAAGTCTTTTTTAGAGAGAAGAACATATTTCTTTGGAGGGAAGAAACCATACTATGAAGTTCTATTCCTCTATTTACTAAATATACTTCCATCACATAAAAAATAAAACATCAGTATACTGCCTTTCAGGAATATAGACTTTAGTAGATAATCCAAAATCCATAAACCAATGTTTTTTGGTTTATAATTGTCCCTTTAACACATTCTTACTACAATTAAATAAAGAATAGTCTTACAAAATGTCAGTATATAGGAAGTCTAATGTGTGGCACAGCATTTCATTAGTACAAGCAAGAATTGATTTTTATTTTGAGTAAATGCAAAAGGATCTTATTTTCCATGAAAAAATCTGTCCTGTACATTTAACTACAATCAAGAAAAATCAGCAAGACTAAAATAATGTGTAGCATCAGAAAGATTGAGGAATGATGAGATTTCCCCAAAAGGTGAGTTTGAAGTTTGGTTTTGAGTTAGATAAAAGATAAAAATTACAAATAAAAAAGGAAAGTGAAGGGCATGGAGAAAGGAATTACAGTGGGAAATTTACAAGTCATACATGTTGGAAAGTCCTTTAAATGAATTGTCTTGGTTTGAAATGCAGAGAGGTAGCTTTAATAGAGTTGATGAGAGAAAGATCTAAATGAACAATAGTAGAAAGCTGTGTCATTGGCTAAAAAGTTCCCTGAGAATGAATATGAGTTCTTTAATTTCTGAATAGCCATAAAATAAGGGCAGGAATTGTTGCTGAAATTTATCCCATAGCAATCAGGTCAGTATTTCTTAAGCAGGTAGGTGGTGCAATGGATACAGCACCAGCCCTGGAGTCAGAAGGACTTGAGTTCAAAACCAACTTCAGACATTTAATAATTACCTAGCTGTGTGACCTTGAGCAAGTTACTTAACCCCATTGCCTTAAATAAATAAAAATTTAAAAAAGAAATAAAGAAATAAATAATCTCCTTCATTCCTGGCACTGTGCTAGAATCTATGGATGCAAATTCAAAGAGTGAAACAAAAAGCTTATATAATAATTGGAAAGATGATAAAAAATGTATACAAACATGCATATGCATATGTATATACATATACATATATAACTATATTGAGACTAAATCAAAAGTAGTTAAATACAACATATTTTGGAAGAGAGAGCACCAGCAGATGAGATAGTGGATAGGCTATATAGTAAAGAAGAGAGGCATTTTATAATGCCAACATAAGAAGAAATGTATTTACAGCCTTGGAGGCCATACAGTGTAAAGGCCTATAGAAGGCAAGGAGCAGCGAGGAGGTTATTTGCCTAGATTGTACTATCTATGAAAAGGTGTCATGTCCAATCATGCTGGAGAGGTTGTTGACCCCAAATTTTGAATGGCTATGAAAGATATATTAGAAGAAAAAGTACTATACATTTATACAAAAAGAAAAAGTAAACCATTAAAGTTTTGAGTGGGGGAGTCATATGGTCAGATCTGCGTTTCCGGAAAAGCACTTAGTAAGCAGTGTAGAATGTGTAGAATGGACACCAGTGGTGAGAGATTTAATGCAAGGAAATCAGTCAAGAATCTGTTTCACTAATCTAGGTAAGAGGTATTGAAGGCCTGAACTAACTAGCTGTGTGAGTTGAAAAGGAGTGGAATGCAAAAGCCATAATACTCATTTCATTCTCCTAAAAAAGCTTTAGGAATGACATTATTTTAAAATATGAAATGAATTAAAATAAATTTTGATATTAGAATTTCACTACTTGAGATAATTGGAGACATTACAAAGGGGAAAAATCCAAAATGGAGGATTGTTCACTCAAGAGTCCTATAGTATCTTTGATAATAGTAGTATTTCTTTCCTTGAGATGCATTGTAGCCCTGTGAATAATGAATTGTAGCTAGCTTTGGAACTTGAAAGTCCTGGTTTTAAAGTCATTCCTCTAATGTTCTATGGTTCAATCAAATTGGAGCCCCATGCCACTATGTAAATTACAGATGACTATAATATGTGTATGAACATGTTTGCTTATGTGTACATACCTATGAATAAATTATATATAGTTACATGTAACTGTAAAATAAAGATAAATTACTGATTGGTAGTTCCCCCAGAGGTGAATTCACATTCACAGCTACTTGACACAGGGCAAAGACTTAGCAGAACTTCTATAGTCAGAAAAACCAGAGTTCAAGTCTAGTCTCAGATTCTATCAATTTAATCATTTATTAAAGAATTATTGGCACTGTGCTAAGCATTGATAATGCAAAAAGAGAAAAAAGATTGCCCTTGCCCTCATCAGAGTCATATTAAAGATAAAATGAGAGAGTAACTGTAAAGCATTTTGCAATTGCCAAAATACATCATCATCATCATCATCATCATCATCATCATCATCATCATCATCATCATCATTATTATTATTATTTCTATTAAATATTTCTTAGGCAACGAAGTGTCACAGTTTATAGAGCACTGGGCCTGAAGTCAGGTAAACCTGAGTTCAAACCTTCCCTCAAATACTTACTAGTTGTATGACCCCAAGCAAGTCCCTTAACTCTGGCTTAGTAAAATGAGCTAAGGAAATGGCAAACGCACTCCAATATCTTTGCCAAGAAAATCCCAAAGGGGGTCATGAAGAATTGGACTTGATTACTTTGTTAAAATCAAATAATTTCATGTCAAATATCACATAATTCACTAGCTTGATTAACTCACATATTTTAGTATTTATTAAAATCAGATAAGTTTGTGTAGTAAATTCAAATTTTTATTAGATAAAAGTTTAATATTTGAAGTTTAATATTTTTCTACTTGTTTCTTGGAAACTTATGACATCTTGTCCTAATTCAGATTGATTTTTTTTTGCAGTTGTTCTACAGGTGTGCAGCCTTGTCCTCTATCCAATCAAGTTCATTGAAACTGTGAGCCTGAAAATTTACCATGAGTTCAACTGGGGTTATGGTCTGGCTTGGGGTGCAACTATCTTTTCATTTGGGGGTGCCATTCTTTATTGCCTGAACCCAAAGAACTATGAAGACTACTACTAAAAGCAACAGTCTCCAAAGAAAATATAAACAAAGGATTATTCCATCTTTTCTAACTTATGGTTTTCTAGAACAATTGTGGAGCATCAAAGCAGTTTGATCTGTTGACTTAAAATCCTCTGCCCTTTGGCTGCTGACATTATAAACAGCTTTTCCATATGTTTTGGGGATCTGCAGAAATTAAGAGAGCTGATTAAACCTAAGCAAATGCTGCAAGCTTCCAATATGTTAACGTCATTTTCCTTGACAAGTGAAGGATCCATACTGTCTGAAAACTAAGGGTGAAAAAATATGCCCACCTCTCCTCTTGCCTGCAGGGGAGCAGCTGGAACAAACTCCATTTCAAAGTTTCTTAACAAGGACAAGGATTCAGTCTTCTTTTGCAAGCTTATTCTAACTAGTCACCAAGTCCTTGGTCATTTGCTTAATAATTTCTTGAAATATGAGCTTCCCTTTAGTATCTAACAGAAATAGTGAATGTGACTTGTTAATGACTCAAATTCTACATTCAGGAGTCTTTTTTAGAGATGGGAGTTTATGCATTGGCAATCAGCATCTCCCTGTTAGTTGTGGCAGAGCAGGGAAGTCAAGACTTGGAGACATTTGCTTTTAATTATATAGCTAGGAGTTGTGTCTCTGCCATAACTAGCAAAAGGGGAAAATGGAGGGCCTCTCCTTTTCCCTGAGGCAAGCAGAAAGAAATAAAAATGCATGAACTGCATTTGTCCTAAATAAGCTCTCAATCATTTTACAAACATCACAGTAAAGAAATGTGCACATGTAACAAGTCGAATTATTTTTATAGAAGGTGATAATTTAGTACAAACTGCAATGATACATATCCCAATTCCCTTGCACACTGACATCTATTACATATAAAATCCTATATTTCTTGTAGCAGAGTGGTTTGAGCACTGACCTAGTGCACCTTGTTAAGCATCTTAGGCTGGTAACCCCCTATTCCCCCCCCCCCCCCTTTTAGCTGACATGCCAAAATACATCGATTTAAGTCATTTGTTGTTTGCTCCCTTCAGGATGTAGTTATCAGGGCAATTTTCAATCAGATGTGTAAACAGAATGTTAAACTGAAATGGGGGTGAATTCTAAAATGAGGTCCTACAATAGGTATTAAGATTACAACCTTTTCTTTAAAGCCCTTAAAAATAGAAGCTGCTCTTTTGATTTCAGGAACCTTAAATACCTAGGTGCTTTTTTTGTTTGTTTCTTAAAAAGCAGAGAGAATTATATACATATATATATATATATATATATATATATATGTATATATATATATATATATATATATAGTTAAGAGTGGAGGACTAGGCTTCATCTGATAATTACATTGTCCTCTGAATGTAACCAATTGGCTGACAAGTTCATGCCTTCAGCTATTGTAATGTGTTTGAAGTGCCCCGATTTCAATCCTTCATAGACTGTTTAAGTTAAGGCAAGTGCCAACAGAAGAAAGTATAGATTTGCAACGAAGTTCATGTTGCAAACTGCTGTTTATTTCCGTTTAATGCTTTCTAATTTGGGTACTTAAATTAATTATAAACATATTTTTATATCATATATACAGTTCTAATATAAAAGTTAAAATACTTATTTTTGTTAAAAAGACATGGAAATGATATATCCTAGTTGGCCCTCTTACTGGAAGAGACAATGAAAATCATTTAAAATGTTCCAATGTGTTCCTGGTTCCACAGAGGAACTGCAGAATCCATTAACAGCAGGACTACATCTTTAGTATTAAACACATTGGTCACAGCTCACAAAACAGGGCCCCTGCTTCCAGAGTGTCATTGTTTAAGCACTGTTGCCAAAACAACAAAAACCCAACCCACTCCAATTCTCTGCTTTTCTGTTTAAATACAGAACTTCTGTTTGTTGAATTTTCCAATATGCATCTTATAGAAATGCAAATTAAATGAGAAATGAGAAATGGAAGTCTCAGTCTTAGTTTCAGCAAAATCAACCAAACTGGTTAAAAGTGCCTGAGGATGACATTCTTTGGAAAAGTGTGGTTCTGTGAAGAATTTTAAGAAATGGAAGGACATTTTAGTTTGATTTCTGTGTAAGGCATTCAAAAGTATTTTGAACCAGTTTTCTTAGAAATACTGCTATCTTGGGCATAGACAACTTTACAACTAATTAAATATCATCATTGAGCAGCATGAAGAACACAGCCTCAAAACAACAACCCCCCTCTATTGTGAGAGGATGCCTTTTTTATTCTCAAATAATGGAAGAACCCTCCTGTGGTGCTGGCATCAATCAGTAAGGCAATTAGTCATCAAGAGGATACAGTGTGCTGTTAGACCAATATCACATCCACACATCTTACCAATAGTTCATTCTCTATCAAAAAAAGATAAGCAAGAAATGACAGAGAATATGTGTTGTGGGCTAAGGCGTGCATAGTTTCAGATTACAGGAAAAGATTTAAAATATGATTTCTTTTGTCTTTCCATTAAAGAGCCCTGTGTTCTATTTCTACTACTAGCAACATTTGGAAATGTTTAAGTACTGACCCAAGAGTTCAGTGTAAAAATAAAAAACTTAAGGTTTCTATGCACCTAAAATGCTTATGTTTTAGAATAAATACAACAATAATATTAATCTACATTGTTCACATCATGTCTGCCCTATTTTAGTCTTATTTTGTTTTCTTTTACAAAAAGAATTATTTCCCTTGCACATTGTTTATCTTCCAGTTGCATACACACCACACACACACACACACACACACACACAAACACACACAAACACACACAAACACACACACCAGGCAGGGCTAGTTATTTGTATTTCTGAAGCTTAACCTATTCCGTCCGGTGCTGACCCGTACAAAGCACCTCTCTTGGATTTCTTGCACAACTATGTTTTAGCTTTTGTAAGTTCAACGTGTAAATTTTAAAGACATAAATATAGAGAGACTTATGTATTTGAAATATAAATGATATATATATGGATTAGCATGTAAATGTATATTATTAAACATGCAATGAAATGACTGGTAAGTGAAGTCTAATCTTATGACTAGCGTTGTAATTTATTCAGACCGTATTTTTGTACAGAACTGTGCACACTAACCTATTGCCTCTGTGTCCTCTTTAAAGCCTAAAACTGTGCCTAGAGATTTCATCTGTCTTTAAAAAAAATTAAATCTATTTCATGCTGTTAAAGGTATGAGTTTCTCTACTGTTCTATATTTATTTTGTTTAAATATATGGTGTGTTTATTACTTAAATGTGAATTCATGGCAACATTTTTTTAAAAAATATCAATGAGAAAAATGTTTATACTATGGTTTTAGTTTGAAAATACACATCTGATTAAACATTTCACAATTTTTGTAGTAGACATAGTTATATATTTGGGGAAAAATAAAAATATCATTGATCATATTGGCACTTTCTTGTGTTCTGCACTGTCCAGGATTTTGGCCTCTTATGGTCCACAGTGCATTTATTACTTAAAATATATAAATGTAGGTGTGGTTGTATATATAAATATACATAAATACAGTTTTAAATGTGTCCATATTTTCTCTTTTAAATTTTTGTTTTGAGACTGTCATATGAATTCCTTTCCATTTTACTTTATTATCTGTGACTGACAATGGAAAAATAATTTAAAGTCTTAGAAAATAATTTTAACTTTCTCAGGGAGGGAGACAAAGGGGGAAGTTGTTATGTGAGAGCAGTTTATGGTTTTTATGTACATATACACATACATATGCATATGCATGTATATACATGTCTCTCCCATGTGTATGTATGCATGCATTAATATGTCTAAACATATATGTGTATATAAAATGCAATGTGCATGTCACCAATATAGGCACACAATATATGCATATACATGTAGACATATTCATACTCATGCATGCATGCATTCTTCTACCTTAAAATTTTTGCTGTACCATCAAAAATTGAACAGGAGTTACACTAGGAAGGCAGGTCAAAAAATTGCCTTTTTCTTCTTATGAGATTATAAATGATTTGTACACACATGCATGTGCATGTTTTTTAATCATACATATTAAATAGAAATAATAAGGGGAAAGGGTTCATTTTATTTTTGTTCTTTTGGGAATTTTAACAATGAAAATACATTTAAGTCCTCTTGCCTACAGCGTTATTGTTTTTAAGTGACTAAAATAAGAACTTTTACAGGAAAAAATTCAGTATCCATTACTTTTGATCACACTTGGAATCAAATCAAAATTATTTCTATAATAGGAATTCATTTGGGTAAAAATCGGTTCTTTTATGATAAAAATAATCATTTATTATGGTACAGGGATTTATGCATTAAATTTATTTCACTGATACTTATATACACATATGTATACATGTGCACACACATAAAATGTATACTCAAGCAAAGCAAATTACCTTATTTTCCACGAACAAAACTATTTGTCTCATGCTGCATCTGAGTCTATTATACCCATCTCAAGAGATCTGATAGCATGTTTTATACTCAGTCCTTTGGAAACATGTTTTCTCATTATTTTCATAAGAGTTCCTTTGTATTTTGAAATTGTATTTACAATATTTTGTTATTTTATAATTTTTTCCTGGTTCTTCTCACTTCACTATCATTAAATATAAATCTTCCCAGTTTTAATTTACAAACCATTCCCAGAAAGTAATTTTAGCTCATCTAGTTTGACCTCATCACTTTATAGTTGAATGAAGTTGATTTAAAGTATAAATACAACTTCCTTAATATTAAATTATCCTTATATGTCATATCTTTGAATATCTGAATTTAAGGACATGTTTTCAATTCAACATTTTCTTCTTGCATTTTCCAGTTACTTAGGGCATAATGGGAATTTTTCCCTTTTACTAAACGATGTAATTGAGTAGAAGGTTCTAAGCTGTTATCATTTCAAAGGATCAAGTTTTTACTGTAGTATCTTTGGACCTTATTTTGCTCATCTGTAAAAGGAAAATGTTGGACTAGATTATCTCTTAAGATTCTGCTTGTGAATCAATGACATAAAAATCAAAAAAATACATTTTTGGTGCAAATGGATTCAGGGAAGGCAACTTAATACACACACACACATATATTTGTTTATCTTCATAGAGAATCTATTAGGTAGGGTGAACATCTAGTTATTGTTTTACATTTAAGTTAAGTGGGACTAAAAGAGTCAGAAGTAATTTGATACAGCTTGGTCATGAATAGTTCAAATAATGAAATTCATGAAATGACTACATTATTTGATTTCTCACTGCAGTGAGCTAGAGTCAATTTAATATATTTGCAAAATTATAACTTCTAAAAGGGTGAATCCAAATTCATGTGACCATTTCATTGGATTGTTTAATAAGGGAATCATTCATTTGGTCCATACTCCTCATTTTATGAGAAACATACTCAATTAGGATAGTTGACATAACTAGTTGGGGATGAATATAGAATTTGACCTCACGTTTCCTTACACTTAGTCTTATCTTTTGCTCATTAGAACTCAATTTTCTATCACTCTTTAGGTTTATGTTGTATTTTTCATACCACAAACTTGGGAAGATGGCAGTGCTGACATTTTTATCCTCATATTAAAGGAAATCAAAGATCATTAGACTGAAATGATTTGTCCAAGGATAGACAACTTATGAATGGTGGACCAATACTGGGAGCTAATGTTTTCTGTAAGTAATTATAGAGCTTTTTGTATTGATTCACAATATATGAGAACATATAGCAAAGAACCAGAAGGAAGTCAGGGCAAAAATGAGAATTTATGTTTTTTAAGTAAAATGTATTCATAAAATCAAAATATATTTTCAAAGTTAAAAATGTACCCCTCCCATGGCAATTCTTTTTAATATCTCTTCTCCAAAGTCAGTAGAGATAAATCCCTATTCTTATGACTTGGAAATAGAAAATTTGTTTACTTTTAGAAAATCTATCACTATACTTTGTGGAAGAGGAATGGTGGGTTAGTTATTAATTAACATTGTATATTCACAACTGTGTTAGATCATTTGGTAGATTCATTATGAAAGAATCAATGAAGTGTAGAAAATTAATTAAACCAATAGTTTTATCACAATATGGAATGATAAGCTCAAGAAGCTCTACAAAGGATATAACTATCTATGACTTCAAAGAAAAGTCATAAGAAATTGCTTTAGGCTCAGTGTTCTTAAGTGATTTGGACACAATAAATTTCCTATTAAATGTTAGAGGTGTCATTAAAATACATATCTTCCTGATTCCAATTATTTAACCTCTTTTGTTGTCATAATATAGAAAAAAAAGAATGATTGCATTTTTCACTTTGATTCTTTACCCAAATTTCATGACTTCCTATTATTAGCTCTGTTGAAGTAGGATCTGAAATGTAAACCATTATGGAAGGGCAAAGAGATGAGATAATGTCTGGAGTTCATTTTGCTTAGTTTTAAAATATTCCTACAGAAAGCATTGTTTTAGTTTCATGTCAGAGTATGAATGACACATGCCCTACATTGTTACTTAATATAATAAAAAATTAGAAGGGACACCAAAGTTTTGTTGTCAGCAAGATTAGAGAAGTCAAAATTACTCATGAAATGCTTTCATTAATTCTAACACTGATGTGCCAGAACGAATGTAAAAGCAATAGCTAACATATTATTTTGATTTTAAAGATGGTAGAGATTTTAGAGAGAAACAAAGAAAGTTTCCAAAGGTCTTACAGCTTCTAGGTATTAGAGCTGAGCTTTTAATTTTGGTCTACTGATATCAGACCCATAGTTTTTTTTTTTTTTCATTATAGCAAAATTATAGAGGGTATCTCAAAAGTTTTAGTGCCAAAACTGTAGTAAGACTCTTGGGACAATTTTTGTTAGCACTTAAATTAAAATTTTAAATTAAATTTAAAAAAAATAAATTAAAAATCTCCTTTTGCCTTGATGCGATTTTTTGATGTATTTTGGGTGGCATTTAATCTTACCTTTTCAGATGAATTGACATTCACAATTTAAGGGACTTGCCTCTGATCATATAATTATTAAGTACTAGGAATAGTATTTGGACATCAGTCTTCTAAGGTTTAATGTGTAGAACTTTAATCATTGTGCCAGGTTGACTTTTTTTTTTTTCAATATAGAATACCTTACATGTCATAAAAATGGAATCTAAAACACACAGGAGGGTTGACGTTATCCCTACAATTCACTCTATGTTGTCACAAAATTTTGTCAAAGATACCCAGGTTTTAATATGTAACAAGGTTTTAAACTAATGTTAATATCAATCTAGACAATGAATCCTTTACAAAGATTTTTCTGATTCACAAGTCAGAGATTAAATACTTACTCAGTGCTTTACATTATTCCAGTGTAAAAGCAGATGATATAAAGAATGGCAAAGATATTTTCTACGCTCATAGACTAATGGAGATAACAAGGAAAAAAAACTGGACAAAAAAACTGCCTACAGTAATAAAGGGATTATTGGCAGAGGGAAGACATTAGAATTAATAGGAAGGGAACAATATTGTATAAATTTTTATAAATGCCATAATTTTGAAGTCCTTAAATAGCTAAATCTGGAAGAGTTTTAAGAATCAGCTTCAAAGAAATTATAGAAAGAGATAACCCTTCTACCTCTCCATTCATATAAATCTGTCTCTTAACTCACAATGGGGCAAAAATGAATTTTTCCCCTCCTCTCATTCTCAAAATCTAGAAGGAACTTTCTCAGATAGAGACACTCCACACACACTAGTTTGGGGATTCTATATTTATGTCCATAATAATTAGAGTATTTCCCTGTTTTAGGTGTTCTAAGGATTTGGGGGGGTTACTATGGTTTTATTAATAGCAAACCCCCTTTTCCCTAGGGTAAAAAGAGAGTTGTTTTGGTTTGTTTGTTTGTTTGTTTTTTGTAATCAAGGCTAGGTCTGTTTCACCTCTGGATTCAAACTAAAACTCTCCTCTCCAGCCAAAAAAAAGGGAAAGCGTTGGGTAGAGTTGTGATCAAAAAGGAATATCATATTCCCAAGACTCCCTACTGAGAGCAGAAAGGTGTGGTCTGGGAAAATTATGTTCCTCTCCCAAATTATTAAAGTTAGAGGAAGTATAAAAGTATAAGTACCCAAACCAACTTTTCTGCAAAGTGAATACTGTTGTATATATACAAAAATAACCTAAGAATTTTTAGAATATAAACCAGTTCAACTGACATGGCTAATATGTTGTCTGTTGGATCTAAGTTATCAGAACTTTGTGGACAGGTTTCTTTATTTTGCCAGCACTGGGTTACATCATGACCACCCAACAGATTTTTAATCCTGGCAATCAAGTACTTCAAGTTAAAAGACTTTATTAATTATTTAATTATGATTTGAAAAATATTTGGAAAAATATTTGAAAGTAAAGTGTTTTTGAACTCTTAGAAGTTTTTGAATGACCCTAGGCACCAAAATGTTTTGAGTCTATAAACAGCAGAAATATTAAGATGTAATCACATTTCCTTGGACAATATAAATTCTCTTCTTGGTCCATTCCAATTCATAGTGAAAAACCATAGATTTAGAGCCTTAACTGTGGAAACCCATCATCATAGTCTTTATTTAGCACTTTAATATTTCCAAAGAGCAATGTTTATAATCACAGAAGTCATTGAGATCTTGTTGTAGTACATCTGATTGCGTATGAAATGTTAAACCTCCCACTAAAAGACCTGCAAATTTAGCTGACCACTGAATTACAGACTAAAATGATATTCCTGTCTTATAGCCAAGTATGTGTCTCTTTTTTCAAAAAAGAGCTACAGAACTTTTGGTTTGGCTCACTTTTAAATAAACACTTTTCAGATCATTAATACAATAGTAACAATAATAATTAAGAGCTAGAAAAAAAAATAAGATGCAAGAACTGAAAATCAGGACCTCCATTGTAAAAACTGTACAGTAGGAGGTAGATGAATTGATTATAACCATTTTACTGATAAGAAAATTGAGTCTGAGTTTACCTGTCAGATCTATGGAAAGGGGAGCAGTTTATGACCAAGGAAGAGTTGGAGAACATCACCAAAAACCAGTTAGATGATTTTGATTACATTAAATTAAAAAGCTTTTGTACAGACAAAACCACTGTAACCAAGATCAAAAGAAATGCAGTAAATTGGGAAACAATCTTTACAACTAATGATTCTGACAAAGGACTCATTTCTAAAATATACAGAGAACTGAGTCATATTTTTAAAACAATAAGCCATTCCCCAATTGACAAATTGTCAAAGGATATGCAAAGGCAATTTACAGATGAGGAGATCAAAGCAATCCATAGCCACATGAAAAATGCTCTAGATCATTAATTATTAGAGAAATGCAAATTAAAGCTTCTTTGAGGTACCACCTCTCACACCTCTCAGATTGGCCAATATGACCAGAAAGGATTGGTGGAAGGGTTGTGGGAAATCTGGGACACTGTTACACTGTTGGTGGATCTGTGAATTCATCCAACCTTTCTGGAGAGCTATTTGGAACTATGCCCAAAGGATAACAAAAAGTGTGCATACCCTTTGATCTAGCAATACCACTACTTGGTCTATATCCTGAAGAGATGAAGAAAATGGGTGAAAACATTACTTGTACAAGAATATTTATAGCAGCCCTGTTTGTGGTGGTAAAGAATTGGAAATCAAGTAAATGTCCTTCAGTTGGGGAATGGCTTAGCAAACTGTGGTACATGTATGTCATGGAACACTATTGTTCTATTAGAAACCAGGAGGGACAGGATTTCAGGGAAGCCTGGAGGGATTTGCATGAACTGATGCTGAGTGAGATGAGCAGAACCAGAAAAAACACTGTACACCCTAAGAGCAACATGGGAGTGATGTTCAACCTTGAGGGACTTGCTCATACCATCAGTGCAACAATCAGGAGCAATTTTGGGCTGTGTGCAAAGGAAAGTACCATCTGTATCCAGTTAAGGAGCTGTGGAGTTCGAACAAATTGCAAGGACTATTACCCTTAATTTAGAAAAAAAAACAGATATCTTATTGTATGATCTTGTTACCTCTTAGAATTCTTGTCTCTTCTCTAAGGATATGATTTCTCTCTCATCACACCCAATTTGGATCAAGGTACAACATGGAAACAAAGTAAAGACTGACAGATTGCTTTCCGTGGGGGGTGGGGGGAGGGAAGTAAAATTGGGGGGGGGTGGAAATTGTAAACTCAAATAATATCTTTAATAAAAATTAATAAAAAAAAGAAAATTGAGTCTGGGGGTGGCTAGGTGGCCTAGTAGATAAAGCACTGGCCTTGGAGTCAGGAGTACCTGGGTTCAAATATGGTCTCAGACACTTAATAATTACCTAGCTGTGTGGCCTTGGGCAGGCCACTTAAGCCTATTTGCCTTGCAAATTTGATTACATAAATTTTCAGCAGTAACAAAGCAAATGAATATGTTGGCAGAATTTGCCCATAGATCTTCCTGACTCAAAGTTCAATACTATGTCTATGATCTTTCTGTTATTTTCCATTAAGGTTATTTCATTTTTTTAAAAAATTCATGAATAGAATTTCTTTTTTGTAGAAATAGAATTTTTAAAAGAGAAATCAAAAGAATAGATCTTTAAAAATCCTTCACTTCACTTCTACTAAATAGAGTATATATTTATCATAGCTTGCTGGCTAGCTTAACTGTCACCAGTCTCTCCCTAATTGAGTCCATCCTCAACTCAGCTGCCCAAGTGATCTTCCTAAAGAACAAGTCAAGCCATTTTCATCTCCCAACTCAATAAATCTCAATGACTATGACTTCCAGAATCAAATATAAAATTTCTGTCATTTAAAAACCTTTTATAACTCCTCCCCCAACATTTCCAGTTTTCTTACATTCTTATGCCTCATACTATTTTTTTCTATTTTCTATTCCCTTGACATTGGAGGATTTTGTGTTTTTCAAACAAGAGACTCCATGTGCCAACTTTCAAACATTTTATCTTTCTATCCTCCCCTGCCTTGAATGCTTTTTCTCCTCATCTCTGTCTCCCCTGTCTTGGTTCAATACCAATCTAAAATACTCCCTTTGTGCAAAGCCTTTATGGATCCCTCTTAATTCTAGTGCCCTGCTTCTGTTGATTATTTTCAATTTATTCTGTATATAGTTATTTGCACATAGATCTTTTTTCATGCCATCTCTCTCTCTCTCATTAGATAAGTACTACATTTTATCTTTGTAGTCCCAGCACATACCACAGTATCGAAACCTTCAGAGATGCCTAATAGATGTTTATTAACTTAACTGACTGCCTATCTGAAAGGGTAATCTAGTATCATAAATTCTGACTAACTGCCAGCTAGAGATGAGTTAATATTCTAATGGTCATTGCTATTTTATATCTCAAAAAGACATAAATAATACTATCACCAAAGGCAAGGGACAATTTCTTCTAAATTCTATGACATCATAACTTTTTATTTATTTAAAAAAAGCAGACTGAAATTCATGGAACTCATCACTGAGATCTCACTTTTGGCAGTTTTTACAATGAAGAGTTTAATTTTCAGTTTTTGCCTCTTATTTTTTCTGGCTCTTTATTATTATTGTTGTTACTATTGTGTTAATGGTCTGAGAGATGTTTATTTAAAAGTGAGCCAAATCAAAAGTTCTGTAATTCTTTTTTGAAAAAGACACACATACCAGCCTATAAGACAGGAGTATTATCATTTCATTCTGTAATTCAATGGTCAGCTAAATTTGCGGGTCTTTTAGTAGGAGGTTTTACATTTCATACACAGATTTACTACAACAAGATCTCAATGACTTCTGTGAAATTCTGTTTAACTAACCACGTTTTTAAGAGCTCAGAGTGAGACTATTAAAACTATAAAACTTGGATAGGCTTTTACCCCACATTCAAGTTCTGAAAAGGAAATTTTTATCCCACATACTTCTGGCCAACTTTTAAGTCATGAAATACCTTGAATTACCATCCCTTAGAGCTGTAACTGGGGATAAAATTAGCCTTTCTCCATCTGTCTCTAAAAGTCAACAAACATTAGAACATATTTAGACTAACATTTGAGCTGGGAGAAATTTAATTGTCCCCCAAAAATGACAATCCAGACTTGCATAATATATCATACTATTTCTGAGTCATAAATGTTCTGCAAATGTACAAAACAGGAGGAAATAGGTAAGTCTTCTGGCATAGCTTTAGTTAAAAGAATTCTTTTACTAATTAAAGGGTTTGAAATTAGAGCTTTGTTTTTGTTTCATCAAGTAAAATATATAACATTAAACTCACCATATGTAAGAAGTTGGATGAATTATATACATTAAAATATTTGAGATGATTTACATATAAGCTGAAGCATAAATCTTCAACCAATTTAAGACCAACAATATTTTGGGGTAGGAACTGACAAAAATTTCACTGAAATAAAGAATTTAGGAGGAAAAGATGGGAAGTTCTTTTCAAATGAGTTTTAATTGCCTCTTTATTATACTAAGTGACATCTTCCTGACTTGTCTATTTAGCTTTACAACATGAACCTATATATTTCTCTCCTATAGTTAGTGAACAAAACAAATTGTAATTCTGTTGGTATCATTAAATATGTCACCCTATCTCTTACCTCAGTGCTTTTGCAAAGGCTGACTTCTATACCTGGTAGACACACACATACACACACACACACGCACACACACACACACACACACACACACACACACACACACACACACACAGACACACACTCCTCACCTTGGCTTCATTAAAAGTATCTTTAACTTCAGCTAGGTTGTACAATGGTTAGAGCTGTGGGTCTGGAATCAGGAAGAACCATCATTCAGACCCTGGACAAGCACTTACCTCTGTTTACCTCAATTTCTTCATTTATAAAATGAGTTGGATAAATAAATGAAAAAACACTCCAGGATCTTTTATAAGTAAACCCCAAATAGAGTCATGAAGAGTTAAGACTGAAACAACCAATCAAAAATAAAAAATGAGACAGCTAAATGTCACAGTAGATAGAGCACTGGCCCTGGAGTCAGGAGTACTTGAGTTCAAATCTGGCCTCAGAGACTTAATAATTATCCAGTTATGTGACCTTAGGCAAGTCATGTAACCCCATTGTCTTGCAAAAAAAAAAAGTACTATCCCACAAATGAAGGGATATCCTATCCTAACATGCTGGCATCCTATTTCAACTATCTTCTATTTAGATAACTTGGAACTATTTGTTTTACTCTCTGAATTTATTGTATCTATTCTTATTTTATTGTCTAGCTAGGTGATTCAATGGATAGCTCTCTGAGGCTGAAGTGAGAAAGACATGAATTCAAATAAAGCTTCAGACACTCATTAGCTTTATGATTCTGAGTAAGTCACTTAATATCTGTCTGTTTCAATTTCCTCAATTGTAAAATGAGGAATTAGAATAAAATTGTTAGAATCAAATAAAATGAGATATTTGTAAAATGCTTTGCAAAAATTCCTGGTATTGGTAAATGGTATGTAAATTCTTATTTCCTTTTCCTGATAGAATGTAAATTTCCTGAGTATAGTTTTGTAATTTTTTAGTATATAAATACTTAAATATAGTTCTTGTCATTATAAAATTCTTGTTGATTGACTGGTTCCTAGAGGTTCCAGAGTAATGATGATCATCCTTGGCTTTTAGAATTGACGAGTACCATGGCTCCATTTCTAGGATGATATGACTTGCACAATTGGTTATTATAGTAAGGGAACTTTTGTGCTAAAACATCCATCTCATTTGTTTAGCCAGAACTATTCCACCCCATTTGAGGCAAGCACCAGCAGGAGATTTCTGGTGCCAGGATGGGATATCCCGGGATATCCAAGATCCAAGATAATCTCTTGATGGACTAATCGTTAGTACAAACTTTCTTCTCAGACCTCCGTCCTTTAAGCCACCCACCAGTAAGACAAAAAAACTTGCTGCTATGTCTCTTAGCACACTTCCCGGAGCCCGAGCATACCAGATGCCTTCAGAACCATGGATGTTTGCCCAGGTGGGTCCCTCTCCTGGAGGGAACCTATTCCAGGCATTCCTGTCCAGAACAAAAAGACAACTTTTCCCAGGGCTCCTACTAGCTTCTCTGGAATCTGTCACATTGCTGCACCAGACACCTAAAGGTGCCATCTCTGCCACTCTAGATTAAGGAATCTGAAGCCAACCCCTTTTTGATCTCAGCAATGGACAGTGGATGCCATTGATGGTCCCTTCAAAATGATGCTCATCTATCTCTCAGGACTGATTAACCCATGTTCAACTGCTATTTACATGGAACTCTTCACCACTTCAGCCTTCAAAAATTCTCGTTTGAATATTTATTAGTGATTGGTGAAAAGCAGGGTAGTATATGTCATATCTATTCCCGAAACCATTCATTCAGATCTTTGACCATGATACTTGGTGGAAGTATCATGATACCATGATATAGGTGGAAGCAAAGATGGTGGAGGAAGTTGGAATTGAACTCATCTAATGGTTGAGCAAGTATTGTAAAGCTGGATTCCATGAAATTGGATAGAAAAACTGATATTTTAATAACTGAAATTTGGCATTTCCTTCAATGATCTATAAATAAAATTCTGAGGAGTACAAAAATTTCACCAGATTTCCAAATGGGTTTATGACACACAAAAGTAGAAAAGAATTCCTAGGATTCATAAGAAAACAAAACAGTTCTATAAAATTAGTTCATAATTCTCTTTTTTAAACTCTTTTTTTAAGGTTTTTGCAAGGCAAATGGGGTTAAGTGGCTTGCCCAAGGCCACACAGCTAGGTAATTATTAAGTGTCTGAGACTCCTGACTCCAGGGTCGGTGCTTTATCCACTGTGCCACCTAGCCACCCCCTCTTTTTTAAACTCTTGAACAAGTCTATAAATTATCAATCAAATAATAAAGGGAGCAGATGGGTCAAAGTTCTTCCAGAAATTTTCATTTAGGAATTTATATTTTTTGGTGTCTTACACTTATGGAATAGATTACTAGATAATTACTAACATATGTATGAATGTGCACATTTTCTTTTGAGAAATATCACATTTTCTATTGAAAAATGTTTGTTTTTCCAAAGGAAGAATAGTGTTCACAGTTGGAAAAATACTAAATAGCGAGCATATTCTCTCATGTAGTATGTAGTTAGGGAATGTTCATTGTGGCCACAAATCAGACACTACAAAATGAATCTCATAATTTATTTTTGCTACTTCCGGCCAAGATGGAAGAGAGAAGTCAGGCACTGTGCTAATGTTTCCTGGCTTTCCTCAGAAATAATATGAAAGAAACCTCTAACGGAAATTTAATCCACAAAACTCAGAAAAAGAAGCTAGGAGAAGAACATCTCTCAACAAGGTCTGTCTCAAGTGTGTGTGGGCAAGTTGGGGGCAGAGAAAGAGAGCCAACCTGGAGTGGTGGGGTGAGGCTAGAGGACCAACCTAAACATCAGAGGCTTTGGCTCTGGGAACTGCGATCTGGGGAGACCCAACAGGGCTAAACGGCGAGTTCCAGCACAGAGAACTGCAAAGTGAGGCTAGACATTGATTCACTCAGATCTGGGCTGGCAGCTCCATACTTTCAGCAGAGCACTCTTCCCAAAACAAACACAGTAACAAACTTCTCCCCCCCACCCCCACCCCCACCTCAGCCTCAGGTGTGGGAAGCAGAGCTCTCTGAGCTGAATATGGAGATTACATACCTTGCCCCAAGGCCCAGTCAACATTGTCCAATGAAAACAGTATCCATCAGAGTCACCCACCCCCTCCAGACATAAGGAAAGGGTCTCACATCAAGGTCACAGACACTTCAGAGAAAGTAACCAGCACCTCCTAATGGCTGGGCCCCATGCAGTTCCTAAACCCAATGAGCAAAGTCTCTAGGATTTTCAACACCAAAGGTCTGTGAACCAGCCACCAACACAATCCCCAACACATGATCTTAGGAAAATGAAGAAAGTTCAGTTAAAAAGGGGGGCCAATTGAAAACTTTCAAGACAAAGATCCTAACCCAGAGATATCTAGAACTTCTGAGAATATGAATTGGTCTCCAGCCCAGAAAGATTCCTAGGAGACATTGGGAAGGAGTATAAAAATCAATTGGAAAAACTGGGAAAAGAAACTGAAGAGAAAATCAACATCATGCAAGAGAAAATGAACATCACACAACAACAACAAAAAACAAATCCCTGGAAAATACAATTGGACAAATAAAAAAAGAAAATTCCTTCTAAACCTCAATTGGGCAAATGCAAAAAGAAATTAAATGTCTCAAAACCTTAACTGAGCAAATGGAAAGCTTCTACAAAAATAAAATTGACCAGTTGGTAAAGTAGCTACAAAAAAGTAAATGAAGAAAATTCTTCTCTAAAAAAAAAAAAAGAATGGTATCAGTGGAAACTAATGACTTCGTGAGACAATAAGAACCTGTTAAACAAAACCAAAAAAAGCCTGAAAAAATAGAAGAAAACATAAAATACCTCACTGGCAAAAGCACTGACATCAAGAATAGATTCAGGAGAGAAAAATTAAGAATCATTGCACTTCCTGAAAACATTGAAGAGAAAAAAAAAACCTGGACTAAATATTACAAGATTTAGTGATGGAAAACAGCCATGATATCATGGAATCAGAGGGTAAAATAGTTATTGAGAGAATACATTGATTCCCTCTAGAAAGTGATCATAAAATGAAAACACCAAGGAATATTGTGCCTAATTTCCAGAGCCATCAGATAAAACAGAAAATCCTTCAAGCAGCCAGAAAGGAACAACTTAAATACCAAGGAGCCACACAGGATAACACAGGACCTGGCTGGGATCAGAGGACCTGGAATGAAATATTATGAAGACCAAGGGAGATTGTAATGCAGCTAAGAATTCACTATCCAGAAAAACTGAATCTTCTGTTTCAGGGGAAAAGATGAATATTCAGTGAAATAGAAGATTTCCAACGTTTCCTGGTGAAAAGACCAGAGTTAAATAGAAAATTTGGACTTCAAATAGGAGAATTAGGAGTCATCTGAAAAGGTTAAACCAAAGGTAAAGAAAAAAAACCCTAGTAAGATGAAATTGGTTATATCCCCCACCTGGGAGAAAGATTCTCATAACTCTGGAGAATCTTAACTCTGCTAGAGAGAATGTACTTAGCCACAAGTAATGGGCATTCATAACTTATGCATGACTCTGTTAGAATGATTTAAAAACAATATCTCCTTAGAAGGGGGTATAGTAAAGAGAGGGGAAGATGGAGGAGATTGAATAGGATAAATAACATTTCATAAAGAGGTGCAAAGGACCTATTGCAATAGAAGGGAAGAAGGGAGGAGGTGAGAACTGCCTGAATCTTACTTTCATCAGATTTGACATTAAGTTAACAAACACACATTGAGTTACTTAAGAAACTTATCTTACCTTTCAAGTATTGAAAGGGGAAGGAGGAAGGAGGGTGAAAAAAGAGGAACTAACAGAAGGAAAAAAGGGGCAAAAGAAAGGAGAAAAAAGGGGAGAGGGTTTGGATACAAGGGGGCAAACACACTGAAGGTGGTAATATTCAAAAACAAATTACTGGGGAATATGGATATAATAAAAAAGAGAAATATAAACACATGGAAGATAGCAAGGAGGGCAATAAAGAGTTATAATTATAATTTTCAATGAGAATGGAGCAAACTCTCCCATAAAATGTAAGCGAATAGCAGACTGGATTAAAAGCCAGAATCCTACAATATGCTGCTTATAAGAAACTCATTTGAAGCAGAGAGATGCATACAAAGTAAAGGTAAAAGGTTGGAGCAAAATATATTTTGTTTCAACTGAAGTGGAAAAAGCATGGGTAGCAATCCTTATCTCAGACAAAGCAGGTACAAAAATAGATCTCATTAAAAAGTGATAACAAGGCAACTATCCTCCCAAAAGGTACCATAAGCAATTTCAAAACTAAATATGTATTCACCAAGTGTTATAGCATCCAAATTCTTGGAGGAGAAGTTGAATGAGTTACAGGGAGACATAGACAGCAAAACTATCTATGGTGGGAGACAAAAACCTCCCACTCTCAGGTTTAGATAAATTTAACCATAAAATGAAAAAGAAGGAAGTTTAAGAGGTAAAATTTAATGTTAGAAAACTTAGGCATGATAGACCTTTGGAGAAAGATGAATGAGGATAGAAAGAAATATACTATTTTTCCTGCAGTACATAGCACTTACACAAAAACTGACCATGTACTAGGGCATAAAAACCTAATAATCAAATTCAGAAAGGCAGAAATAGTGAATATATCCTTCTCAGATCATAATGCAAGAAAATTACATGTAATAATGGGCATGGGAGAGAGAGACCTGAAATTAATTGAAAACAAGATAAGCTCATTTTAAAGAATGACTGGATCAAACAATAAATTATAGAAAGAATTAATGATTTCATCCTAGATAATGACAATAATGAGACATCATACCAAAACTTATGGGATATAGCCACGGTAGTTGTCAGGGGATATTTATATCTTTAAATGCTTACATGAAAAATTGGAGAAAGAGGAAATCAATGAACTAAACAGGCAACCAAAAAATTAAAGGAATAACAAACTAAAAGCTCCCCAATTAAATACTAAATCAGAAATTCTAAAAATTAAAGGAGAAATTAATAAAATTAACAGCAAAAAACTGCAATACTAATAAATAAAACCCAAGATTTGGTTTTGTTAAAAAAAAAACCAATAAAACTGATTAATCTCTGGTTAATTTGATTTTAAAAAAAAGTAGAAAACAAATGTCTATTATTATAATTGAAAAAAGTGAACCCATAACCAATGAAGGGGAAATTAACATAACAATTCAGAATTTTTTGCCCAGCTATATGCCAATAAATTTGATAATCTAAGTAAAATGGATGAATATTTACAAAAATATAAGTTGACCATGTTAAATGAAGAGGAAATTAAATACCAAAATAACTCTATCTCAGAAAATTTCCCAGGTTCACAAGGGTTGGTACTTGTCCATTGTTATTGAAGAAGTCCAAAATGATATTGCTATGTTTGAGACAAATTACAGTTTTTCTTACTATGGCTGATCAGACCACTATGAACTAAGACTGCTCTACTACAGGTTGGGCACAAATATTCCATTTGAACACCTAGGGTGGGTATTCTAAACTTATGTATGTCACATTTCCTTTTAGCTGCTTCAATTCTACCTTCTTCATAGAGTGCAGCACCCTCACTGATGAGGACATGCTATGCTGGGTAGTCCTGTGCCAGTGCCTCCTATTTTGTATAATCAATTCCAAAGTTCTTCAATGAGATCTTCAGGGTGTCTCGCTATCATTTCTTCTGAGTCCCTTGTGAGCTTTTGTGCTGTGTGAATTCTCCATAAAGTAGTTCTTTTGGCAAGTGTAGAGCTGACATTCCAACATGTCCAGTCCATTGTAGTTGCACTCTCTGTAGTAATGTTGGAATGCTAGGCAGTTTAGCTTGAGAGTGTCTGGTAGCTACTCTAGCTTCTTCAGGATATTCCTAAAACAATTTAAATGGAAATGATTCAGTTTCTTGACATGGCACTGGTGGACTGCCAGGTTTCACGGGCACATAGCAATGAGGTCAGCACAACAGCTCTGTCAACCTTCAGTTTGGTGTCTAATATCTGATCTCTGCCACACTTTCTTTTGGAGTCTCCCAAATGCTGAACTAGCTCTGGCAATGCAAGTGTCAACTTCATTGTCAATATGCACCTCCTTTGGAAAGGACACTGCCTGGGGCAGCTAGGTGGTGCAGTGGATAGAGCACCAGTCCTGGAGTCAGGAGTATCTGAGTTCAAATCTGACCTCAGACACTTAATAATTACCTAGCGGTGTGGCCTTGGGCAAGTCACTTAACCCCATTGCCTAGAAAAAAACTTAAAAAAAAAGAGGACACTGCCAAGGTAAGTGAACTTGTCCACAGTACACAAAACTTCTCCATTTGCTGTAATTGATGGTTCCACATATGGAAGGTGTGGTGCTGGCTGATGGAGCCACTGTGTTTTCTTGGTATTCATTGTTAGACCAAGTAGCAAAAGCATCAGACAATGGATCCATACTTTGTTACATCTCAGCTTCAGAGGCTGTATTGAGTGCACAAACATCTGCCAACAGAAGATCATGCACCAACACTCCTTCCACTTTGGTCTTGTCTTGTAGTTTTTTCAGGATAAAGAATTTGCCATCAATGTGGTAGCTGACCTTGAGACCATGTTCTTCCTCTGTGAAGGCATTTGATAACTAAGTGTAGTCAATAACAGAATCAGGTATTCAACCAAGTCTTTTGCTTACAAATCCAGGGTTTTTTATAATCTGCTATTCTGCCTCTCACAAACAAAATGTTAACAGCATTGCTTGTTTTCCATTTTTCTCTTAAAGAAATTAATTTAAGCTTCTGAATAATATGGTATGAGCATATTCAAGAACACAGTTAATCAGGGTTCTGATGGAAATCTAGGCAACTCTAATTGGTAAGAAATATAGAGGCCCATAAGTTCCTGCTAAAATGATTGACCAGGGAGAGATTACTTTCTTTGTCCACAGCAGGGGTTGTCAAAGGCATACAGTTCATGTGATGAATGAAATATGAAATATCTGAGGAAATAAACTTAGTATAGAGCTTCTTAGTATATCAATTTATTAAGCAATGTTTCCCAATGGCATAAAAAAGGCATCAGAACCAGGATGGTTCAGTTTGGCACTGGATCCCAAATATATATAGACAGACCCAGATTTTTAATACATTAAAGATAAAGTAATCTGACCTAATTGAAGTAGGCTTTCTGAGTTGGGGCACTAACCCTTCTACTCAAAAAAAAAAAAGAGAGATATTTTACTCTACCCAGTTCATCTATTCCATCATGGAACAAGGAAAGAATAACTGATTGACGAATATGGGACTAGTTTTCAGTAGTTTCCACAGATTCCAATCTTTTTTTAAGAGGAGAATTTTCTTCATTTACCTTTTCCATCTCCTTTTTCAGTTGATCAATTCTATTTTTGAAGGTGTTGTCATATGTTTCCATTTGCCCAATTGTGTTTTTAAGGGGATAATTTTTTTGCATTTGTCCAATTGTATTTTAAAGGATTTGATTTTTCTGTCATTTTTGTTGTAAGATGTTAATTTTTTCGTGCATAGTATTAATTTTCTCTTGCATTACCTTTCCCAGTTTTTCCATTGGATTTTTAAACTCCATTTTGATTTCTTCCTAAAAATCTTTCTGGGCTGGAAACCAATTCATATTCTCCCCTGATGCTTCATCCTTTCTGTCCTCCTTTTCTGAACTAATGTCCTTGTCTCCAAGGTAACAATCCCTTGACCTTGCTCTTCACTGATCTTTCTGGATTAGTTTTTCCCCAGGGATCTTGTGATGGGGGAGAGGTTGATTTGTAGACCTTCCGTGTTGAAATGCCTAGAAACCTTGCTCACTGGAGTAAGGAACTCCCAAGAAACTCTCTGCAAACCTTCAAGTAAGAAACCAGAGCTTTGTCTGGATTGTCTGTGTTGGAGGTATCAGTACCCACTCCTTATACGTGGGACTGAATCTGGTTTGTGCTCACACAATCTGGGCTATACCATGAGAGTTACAAAAGTCAGAGGCTCTTGCCTGGTAATCAGTGCTGGGGAAGAACTGTTGCCCACACAGGGCTTGGGACAAGATGAGAAAAACCTGTTTCTGTGATTGTGCTGGAGAAAGTCAGACCCTCCCACAATGTGGACTGTAGAAGGCAGTCTGGTTGGAAATTCATGGGCTTCACTGGAAACATGGGTGCTCATGACCCCAGCCTTCCAGACTAATCCAGGTGGCTGGATAGCTGTCTGGGCAGCCATGCTGGAGCTGTCTCAGCCACATACATGGGCAAAGCTTCCCCCAGGGTTCTTAGGTCAGTCCTCTGCCTCATCCTGCCACTTGGGAACTGGGTCTCTGTTCTCTGCCCTGGGCATGCCCATGCTCCCTTGTGTCTGACCTTGTTGGGAGATGTTTTCCTTGGTTCTTTTATGAGTTCTGTCGATCCAAAATCTGTTAAGAAACTTGATTCATTTAAGCTCAGGAGAGCTTAAAACAGTGCCTGGTTTCTTTTTGCCTTCTTGGCCAAAAGTCTCCTAAGAGGTTAATTTTTAGATAAGACTTTTGTGTTTTTCAAGAGTTATAATTGTGAAAAAATTCCTTTTATCATTCCTATTGAGTTTCTGATAAAAGGTGGTTTAGCTTCTCAGTCACACAAGACTAGGTTCAATTTTTTTTTCACAGTTCCCACAACTAAATAAAATTTCTCATAAGACAGAAATCAGACGGACTGTATAATTGAATAGAAAAAGAACTGTGCAAAATCCAGAATTGAGTTACAAGATAGAATCAGGTTGGGTCACTCAATTTCCACAATTTCGACCATCTCCTTCATCACCCACACATTTTGATTTTTGGAGGAGACTAGCCCTCTCCATCATGAATTACTTATCTACAGGCCAAATATTTAAGATTTATAATTTGCTCATGCTCACCATCAACATTACTACCAAGAAAACACCATTGGAAGGTATTCTTTCACAAAGTTTAATGCAATAGTCACAGGATCTAAGAAAAATAATGATTATAAACCTTGTTAAATAGATTCTGTAGGTAAACTAAGGTAGGATACAGATTAGCATATTTAGAGATTTCACAAATTTTGAGAGAAGAAGATAGATTTCTGGGAAGATAGCAGAGTAAGTCAGAAAATTTTTGGCTTTTGAATTTTCCTCCTTAAAAAGGAGAGAACATCACCTCAGAGAAGCGGAAATAAACATGGAATAAAGCAGTTGTCTTCCTAAGAGAATTTGAGAAAACCCCAGGAAAGACCCTGGTGTCTGTTCTAGGACAAAGGACAACTGCAATTTGCAACCACTGGAGGAAGCAAGATGATCTGGAGGACAGTATGGTTGGGGGACCTAGCTGAAGCTTAGAACTGGACAGAACAGGAAAAAGATCCCAGTGGGAAACTTGGAAGAATATTATAGCCAAGTTTCAGTGCTCCAGGTTAAGGAGAATATATTACAAGTAACAAGAAAAAGCAATTTAAATATTATGGAGCTGTAATAAGGATTTAATAAGATCTAGCAGCTACTACAATGAAGGATCATAGGTCTTGGAATACTATATTCTGCAGTATAGAGCAAAAGAACTGGGGTTAAAACCAATAGTGACTTACTCACCAAAGTTAAATTTGAATTAAAAAAGTGGCATTTAACAAACTCAAAAGCTTTCAGATTTTCATAACAATCTCCCAGATAGAATATGATTGGGTTGGAATATTGTTGTGGTGTAGGAAATTATTAACTGATTGAGTTAAAATAAAATGGAAAGATTTTATGAAGGAAGATACTATCTACCTTCAGAGAAATGGATGATAGGAAGAAATTAGTATAATATTCTCTTACATATGTTCATGAGAGAGAGAGAGAGTGTGTGTGTGTGTATGTATGAGTTTATTTGTAGATATCTATATAAATGAATATATACATATATCAACATATACATACATATAGATATGTATAAATGCAAATGTATACATACACACACACACACACCAACACACACACACACATATTTAGGGTGGTTGGGGAGGAAGAGGGAAATAAAGTAAAAACTGTAAAACAGAAAAAGAAAAGAAAATCAATAAGGAAGCAAAAAAAAACTCAACTGAATAGTTTTGAAAATAATGTATATTACTGGGTTTTCTTTTTATAAAAATTTATTGTTTTTAATTGAATACTCTTATTTTCTGCTGTGTACAATGGACATTGTTTTCTTTTTTCATTTTTTAATTAAGTTTAAATAAAAAACTACAAAATATAATTTTAAGAGTGGAGATTTGTGTCACCAAGGTAACCAATGGAAAAAACTCAGAAAACATAAATACCTTGAAACAAAAGATCAAAGCAATATAACTTCAAGTCTTCTTGTATCCTAGTAACACATTCCCAACATCTAATGCATTTTTTTCCCTTAAGTCCTAGGTATCCCATCTTACCTTCTGGTCCCTGTAAATACTTTCTCTTGTATTTTCAAGAATAGGACTTGTGATCAGCATTAGCTCTGAGGAAGCCTTTTTTTTAGTTCAGTTATTTCCATAAATTTCTAGACAATTATGCTAAAATCTGCCAATAACAAAACAATATAATTTGGTACAATGTACTATATTTGGTTTTCTACTAACTATAGGTCATGTAGTAAACACCTTATGGAGATAATCTTATTAACAGCGTAAATAAGAAGAACATCAAATTAGTAACATAATTTGCATGAAATTAGAAAATTTCAGATTGCTGTTTTTATCTTGACATGATCACTGTATGTTATATAAGATTCTAAAACAAAGAAATCATGAGAATCTAACTTGTAAAATGAATGAACCATGCAGAAATTTTTAATGTTATTTTATTTTGTCAAAGTACGTACTAAGATAATTTTCAACATTCATTATTTTGTAAGCTTTTGAGTACCACATATTTCTAACTATCTCTCATTACTCTGCCCCCCCTTCCCATGACAATAAGTAATCTGCTTTTTATTATACATGGACAATACTGTTTAACATATTTCCATATTAAACATGTTGTGAAAGAAAAAAAACAAATATGTTTAAAAAAGTGAAAATAGTATGCTTTTGGTTCGTGTTTGGACTCTATCATTCTTTTCTTTTTTAAAAATTTCTTTATGTATTTAAGGAAATGTGGTTAAGTGACCTGCCCAAGGTCACACAACTAGGCAATTACCAAGTGTCTGAGGTCATATTTGAACTCAGATCCTCCTGATTCTAGAGTCAGTGTTCTATCCTCTGCACCACCTAGCTGCCCTAGACTCTATATATATTCACAGAATTGAATGGTATTTTCCAAGAAAAGGTTATTTTTTTTAGAACTGTCTTTGATCATTAAACATCTAGATCCATCAGAGTTGATGTACTTCACTTAACATCAGTTCATGAAAGTCTTTCCAGGTTTTTCTGAAGTCTGCCCATTCAAGATTTCTTACAGAACAATAGTAAGCCATCGCAGTCATGTACCATAATTTGCTTAGTCATTCCCCAATTGATGGGCATCCCCTCAAGTTCAAGTTTGTTACCACTACAAAAAAAATTACATATTTTTGTGCCTGTCGGGCTTTCCCCCTTTGTTTTAGTATTTCTTTGGGATGCAGGACTGGTATTGTCCTTTGGGTATAGTTTTATTTATAGTTCCAAATTGCTCTCCAGAATGACTGAATCAGTTCACAATTCCACCAACAATGCATTAATGTCCCAAATTCCTCACATTTCATCCAACATTGATTATTTTACTCTTGTTATTTTTGTCTATCTGTTAAGTGTGAGGTAGTAACTCAGGTTTGTTTTCATTTGCATTTCTCTAATTAATAGTGACTCAGATCATTTTTATATGACTATAGATAGCTTTAATTTCTTCATCGGAAAACTGCCTATTCATATCTTTTTGACTTGTGTTCTTAAAATTTGACTCAGTTCTGAGTGTATATATACATATATATGTATAATCTTGGTATTGGTATGAGATCTGGATTTATGCCTTGTTTCTATCATAGTATTTTCCAGTTTTCCAAGAAGTTTTTGTCAAAGAGTGAGTTT
Source organism: Macrotis lagotis (assembly GCF_037893015.1). NCBI lineage: Eukaryota > Metazoa > Chordata > Mammalia > Peramelemorphia > Peramelidae > Macrotis > Macrotis lagotis. Next base: position 522,908,720 of record NC_133658.1, read on the forward strand.
TTATCCCAGAAGCTAGCATAGTTGGGTTTATCAAAGAGTAGATTACTTTAATCATTTTTTAGTGATTCTTTTGTTCCTAAACTATTCCACTGATCTGCCACTCTATTTCTTAATCAGGACCAAAAAGTTTTGATAACTACTGCTTTATTATTTAGATTTAGATCTGGTATGATTAGGATACTGTGAGGAACATGTGGGTGTTTGGGTTCTGTCAAGGGAAATTGTTAGTTTACATTACAAAGACTAGGGTCTGCCTGTATTGCCCATGGGCAGGTATGAGAGTTAAAACAAAACACATAGCCTCAACCTGATCAAAACCAGAGATGAGGAATGGGCTGCCCACCTAGTCCTGAGTTAACCTTCTTCTCCTTTGTACATGCTCATGGAGGTAGCTGTTCTTGCTCATTGGTGTAATGAGCAGGGCAAGGAAAACACATGCAGACAAATGTATCAATTAGGTTTGTGACTCCAGTCAATGACTGGCACAAATGGGGAGGAACAAGCCTTTCAGAGTGCATATAACTCCTAGCAGTTCTGGATTTCAGTGTTCCTCTCCCCTTGAGAGAGGTTTGTCATTTATTAAAATGTTTTAATTTAAAAAAAAATTAATCACTCTGAATTAAGTATTCATGTGCCATTTATAACAAATACCATTCTTTGAATTATTTTTTCATTAACTCCATTTATATTTTTGATCTTTTGTTCCTCCAGATTTATTTTGCTACAAAGTTTTCTAGTTCTATAAAATATTTTTGGTAATTTGATTGATATGGCATCAAATAAGTAATCAGTTCACAATTCCACCAACAATGCATTAATGTCCCAAATAGGTAGAATTGTTGTTTTTAGTTTTTAGTTTATTAGTTTTTTAGTATTTTTTTTAGTATTTAGTTTATTAGCTCAGTCTACTCACAAGCCTTTGACAGTTTTCTAATTCTTTATTAGGCTTTATTTGCATGAAAAGTGTTTTGTAACTGTATTCATAGGTTTTTCTTGGGAAGTAGAATCCCAAATGTTTTTCGTTGTTTGCACTTATTTTAATTAGAATTTCTCTATCCCTTGGTGCTGCCCTTTATGGGTAATATATAGAAATGCTGCTGATTTGTGGGGTTTATTTTAATTACTTCTACTTTGCTAAATTAATCTATCTTCATTTTCCTTTCCTGTCTACCTTTTTATGCAACTCTTAAGTCTAGTATATTTGAACATCAAATTTTCTGTTCAGTTCTGATGTCTTCATAAGGAAAATGTGAAAGTCCCTATTTCCTTGAATGTTCATCTTTTGCCCTAAAAGAATATGCTCAATTTTCAGGGTAATTGATTCTTGATTATAATCTAATCAGCTTTGCCCTCTGGAATATTACCCTGTGATTCTTTAATGTTGAAGTTACCAAGTTCTATGTAATCCTGACTATGACTCCTTGGTATTTGAATTCTTTCTTTCGGGTTACCTGCAGTATTTTCTCCTTGATCTGATAATTCTGATATTTGGCTCCAGTATTTCTTGTGTTTTCATTTTGGGATCCCATTCAAGAAGTGACAGGTGTATTCTTTCAATGACCATTTTATATTCTGGTTCAAGAATATCAGGGCAGCTTTCCTTGATGATTCCTTGAGAGATGTCCAGGTTCTTTTTTTTTTTAGGGTTTTTTTTTTCGTTAGGCAAATTGGAGATTGCAAAAGATTGCTTGCCCAAGGCCACACAGCTAGGTAATTATTAAGTGTCTGAGGCTGGATTTGAACTCAGGTACTCCTGACTCCAGTGCTGGTGCTCTATCCACTGTGCCACCTAGCTGTCCTCTTTTTTTTATCGTGTCTTTTAGATATTCCAGTAATTCTTAAATTCTCTCAACAGGATTTGTTTTCCTGGTCACTTATTTTTCCAGTGAATTATTTATCATATCTTAAAATTTTTTCATTTTTAAAAAATTTTGATTGATTTTCTTTTTTGGCCAGGTCACACTGCTAGGTAATTATTAAGTGTCTGAGGCCAAATTTGACTCAGATCCTTCTGACTCCAGGGCCAGTGCTCTATGCACAGCACCACCTATCTGACCCATTTTGATTGATTCTTGATGCCTCCTAAAGTCATTAGGTTCCACCTGCCCAATTCTAATTTTCAAGGGATTTTTTTTCAGTTAAGTTTTGTATCTCCTTTTTAATTTTTGCCAATTCCATCTTTAAAGAGTCCTTTTAAAGTTGTTTTAAAGAGTTGTTGTGATTTTATTTTTTATTTGTCCAATTATATTTTTGAAGGAGTTGTTTCTTTTTTCATTTTCTCAATTCTGTTTTGTAAAGGAATTGTTTTCTTTAGTCAATTTTTGTTTCTTTTTTTTCAAATGGTTGACTATCTTGCTTATCTCTCCTTCTCCCAATTTTTAAATTTTTAAAAATTTAAAAATTTAAATTTTTAAAATTCTTTATATTCTCTTCCAAGATGACCTTTTGGAGTTGAGATCAATTCATATTCCCCTCTGGGCTTTCACATAAAGGCCTTTTTCTGAGATGGTGTTTTGATCTTTCTAACTCCATAGTAGTTTTCTATGATTAGGGCTTTCTTCTGTTTCTTGGTTATGTTTAGCTTAGTTCATGGCTTTTAAAGTAGAGCTGTGTTCCTGGGTAACTGGGAGCACTGTTCCAAGCTTTTTTAGGCTGGAGGTCAAAAGCCTACTCACTATTTTTTTTTTGTGCATTGTGACTTCGGATGTTAGCAATTTTCCCCTTCACTGGGGTTGCTCACTCAGTTGCTCACATTAAATGGGGTTTTGAGGTTTGCAATTTGCCTTCTACCCTGGGTCTGGAGTTCTCTCAGTTGGGCTTCTGTGTCACTGGTCTGCTAAATCAGGACCTATAGGACTTGAATGGTGATCTATGTTGGACCATGCTCCCCCTAAACCTGAGTGAATCAAACCTATTCTGAAGTGTTTTCAAGAAATCTTAAGCTAGAAAAAACTATATCCTGTCCTTTTGTGGGTTCTGTCACTCTAAAATCCATTTCCAGATTTGATTAACAATGCTTCTGAGGACTAATACTGAGTGAGATGGGCAGAACCAGAAGAATATTGAACACCCTAACAGCAAAATGGGGGCAATGATCAACCTTAATGGACTTGCTCATTCCATCAGTGCAACAATCAGGCACAATTCTGGGATGCAATGGAGAATACCATCTGTATCCAGAGAAAGAATTGTGGAGTTTGAACAAAGACCAAAGTCTATTACTTTTAATTTAAAAGAAAAAATTATCTTATATAATTTTGCTATCCCTTAAATGTTTTTCCCTTAAGGATATGATTTCTCTCTCATCACATTCAACTTAGATCAATATATACCATGGTAACAATGTAAAGACTAATAGACTGGCTTCTGTGGGGGATGGGGAGGGAAGTGAGATTAGGGGAAAATTGTAAAATTCTAAATATATATATTTTTTTTTCAAAAAAAAGTGTTTCTGAGGGAAGTTAGGGAGAGCTCAGATAATTTTCTGGCTTCTCTCATCCAACTTGGCTCTACCCTGAACCCTATAGTCTTTAAAATCACCATATACTTTAAAATGAGAAAATAATTTGACTTTAATAATGCATCTTTGTATATAAAACCCTTAATCCAATTTCTATTATATTATTATTTTTAGATAAAATATCAATAAAACATTGTTAAAACTTTAATTTACCATTCTACATTTCATTTGCATATATATATTTATATATATAGTTCTTAGGGTAAATAGTCTGATAATGCTGCTTTCATAATTTACTATTTCATTTCATTAAAAAAATTTACATTTAACATTATATCTTCTTTTTTTATTTTTCCTTATTCCTCCCGTATAAGAACATATGCTATAATTTGACCATAAATACCAACTGAAATTATAATTTTTTCATACTTGCATACTATTATAACTCAGACTGTACTAATATCAATTTAATTAATTAATAATTTATTCTTGAACCTAGAAAATGTTTATTGTTCACCTCTGCTGGTTAGAGATTTTTGCTCTGAAAGAAAAAAAAGGGAAGAATAGTTGGAAAAATGTCAAGGCTGTTCCTTTGATGGCATAGACTCTCCTGACATACCATAATAGGGAAAAATTTCCTTAGCTATATTTGAGTCGTATTTGATACTCAGTTATGTGGCAGAGATCCACATAATTCAAAGGTTATCAAAAGCTAGGCTCAGGATAAGGCAAGTGGGAAAATTTCCTGTTCGAAAAGGACAAAAAGCACAATGAGGAAAGATTGTACTTTAATTCATGCAAAGGTCTTACCCCCAACTTTTAGCTTAGATTGAACAATTTTTTTTCTTACATTGGTTTTGTGATAATTCAGATAACATTTCCTGGTAATCAAAACTCAAAGGAACATAAATTGTATTTCTAAGAGATTTATATTATAAATTAAAATGCAAGATTTTACTAATCACAGAATAAGGATTGAGTATTTTTGATTATTGAATATCATTAATTTTCTCATTTATATATTTTAATCCCTTACTTATAAACTGAAACAGATCACATTCTGGGGGGGATTCAAATCATACCTACAAAGAATATATGATGGCTATCTCAGATTATTATTGAAATTATTATATTTAAATCATCTACATTTTAGAGTTTTTTAAATGTGTCAACCAGAAGTTTTCAAAGGAAAATTTGATCTTTTTCATAGTAAGTTCACCTATTTCCCCTTTCCTTGATTAGAAGTGGAGTTTCTTGTTTTTCAGTTCTAGGTTTTCAAACTTCAGCATTCTAAAATTTTAAAAAATGAGTTCACTAACCTTGATAAAGTCTTATGACCCTGTCTGCATATAGGGTCTCATAGTACCTCATAAATAAAGATACCTTAAAGGTCTGTGCAACAATTTTGCTCCAAACAGTAAATTAATATAAGCATTATTGCTGTTATATTAATAATATCATTATTTCATGTTTAAACAAAACATATTCTATTAAATTTGAAAAGTTTTCAAATACATATATCACATACTTTCTATTGCTCAATTAATAATCTAATAACATTCAGATTAAAAGATGTTATTTGTCTAACAGCATTTTGACAATGGTTTCTCAAATTGTACAATGTAATGAAAAAATTTAGAAAAATAATAATCACACACAAATAAAGACATTAATATCACATAACTAAAATATAAAATAAAATTTATTACCAATCAGATCATGTCAATTCAGTCAAATGCATTTCCAAATTATTTTGCACATAAAATCATGCATTTGATCATTTGATAAATTGATAGCATTTTTTACTAATCACATCTAAAATCTAGCATACAGTTATCAAGCCTGCAACAATTATATTCAATGAAAGACATAACAATAGTAAACATTTTTTATTTTTTTATCATGTGTTAGTCATTGCATGAAATATTTCACAATGTTATATGACCCTCACAACAACCATGGGATGTTGGGACCCTTATTATTTTCTTGTTTACTCATCAGAAACTTGAGGTAAATAGAGATAAGATAATTTGTTTTACATCAAATGGCTAATAAATTTCTGAGATTTGATTTTAATTCAGGCTTTCCTGATCCAGGAAATTTATTTTTGTGGCATGTATTCATGCCACAGTTAATAAAAGGCTATATTTCAAAAGGATATTTCCTTTAAAAGAACAATAGGTTGGAGAAGTTAGGTGGTGCAGTGGATAGAGCACCTGTCTTGGAATCAGAAAGACCTGAGTTCAAATTTAGTCTCAAATAATTAATAATTACCTAGCTGTATGACCTTGGGCTAGTTGCGTAACTGCATTACCTTGCAAAAAAAGTAAAAAAAAAAGGTCAATAGGTTATTGATACTCTCTTTAGGGAATGATAGACTCTGTTAAAAAATAAAATAATGAAGAGTTAATATTTTTAAGTGAATGATGGTTTCCAGTAATAGAAAAATACTAAAGTATTCCTCCTTGAGTAAAATTTCTTTTGGCATGAGACACTGCTAAACTGACACCTCTTATGGAAATTAAACTTCCCATACAGGAATGGAGGGGTTGACTAAAAGATAGAAATCTAAAATTTTAATAAAATTTATAAAAATATAATTAGTTTCCAATATAGAAATATAATTAGACTCAGGAAGAAGAATCTTCATGACTTCAGTTCTGACATTCTCTACACTGTACACCTAGCTTCTCCTCTTCCCACATAATAGAGAAGAAATAGTAAAGAAAATTTATAACTCTAGTAGAAATATATTAAATATTTAGTGAATGGGCTATATAACATGGAAACTGAAAATCCAAGAATAATTCACAATGTTCTGTGGTTAAAGAAAAATGCATGCTCTCTTAATCCAACATTGTCATTTTACAGATGAGAAAACTGAAATCCAGGTTGTTAAAGTAATTTCTTCAAGGTCATGAAACTAATTAGGGGCCAAAAACAAAATAGGAAGTTATGTTCATTGCTCTTTATTCAGTGTTATTTCTATCATAAATGCTGCTGGTAGTATCAGATTAAACTTTTCATTTCTTAATTTTTTTTAATTTTTAGTCACCATAGATGTGTATATCTGAAAAAATAGTTAAAATATTCTTTATTCCTATGGATTTATTTAACATGTGCACTAGGTCTGAGGTAGTCTCAGTGTAAATGATTCTACTGTTAGTGAAGAATTAACAAAAGAAATGGGATCTAAGCTACGCCTTGCCAGTACTATCATTCCTCATTTATTGGTAAAATATACCAACTTTCAATATACTTAGTTGCTTTATGATTTTAAAATAAAGTTGCTTAACTTCTAGTCAAATCTAAATTTTCACTGAGTTTAGTAATTTACACTTAGCACTGTCCTATTATCAAAGGAATACTGAATTTCAACTCAAGACCCAAGTTCAAATTCCACCCCTCCAGAATTTCATGGTTGTGTGATTGGGAGCAAGTCATTTGACCTCTCAGATTTGGTCTTCTCATCACAAATTTGTTGTAAGGGAGGCACATTATAACTTAAACTGCTGAATAAAATTGAACTGTCAAATCCTTGAAAACATTTGCTGCCCTACATATCCTGAATGTCTCAAAGTATATGGTTCTGAAGATAAAGTCTCTCTTCTTTGAAGGAAGGCACTAAATTTCCAGTTTCGTGCAAATTACCTAGCTCAGGTATTTTAGTTTATTTTCCCCCTTTTTATTGGAGGAGCAGAGGGCAAGTCAGAACAACTTTGTATTCCAAAATTCTTTATCAGTGCTTGTTAGGCAAGTGAAATACCAGGACACTTACTGAACATATGACTTAACATTATGCATTGGGTATCTTGTGGTTTATAAAATATCCAGAAAATGTGAAGATGAGGATAGGCCTTAAAATGCACCCCGTCAGAACTTGTTCCATTTCTCCCTCCCCATTCTTAAGCACAAGCACATATTCTCAGACAGTTATCAGAAAAAAATATCCCTAATGAGAAATTCTCCTTCTCCCAGAGGGTTCCTCTGCTACTATCTATTTATGGAATAATAGCTGGGTCCCTACTTCTTTCTCACATACTATGTTTAAAAGAGCAATTTCCATTTATGAAGCAATGCTGAAAGGAAAGAAGTCATCTTTTATCATAGTCAGGAAAGGTCAACAAGTCAGTAATCCTCCATTCACTTGCTGACAGAAATATCCTTTTCCCTTTCGGGCCAGACCTAAAAAATGATTTATTCACGACTGACATTAATACATAAAATGGCCAATACACAGAGCTATGCCTCAGCAGTCCTGTACATGGTCCAGGGGCTTCTTTTATTACCTTCTTGGTCTTTGAATGAAATTTGTTGAAGCAGGTATTGGCGACAGGATTCCCAAACTTCTAAGTACTCTAGCATAATATCCAATCTTGGGAAGGCCACACATGAAGACCAACCATTAAGACTTATTTCCCACACTTCCCTTATATTATTAAATTTTTCTGAGTTTCATCTTTCCTTTGAATGTTCCAGTACATAAAGACATATATGCTTGAATGCATACACAGACATGCAAACCTACTTCACAGGAACTAAAAATAAGTGTAGGGTGACTGGGATTTTGCTCCAAGGGCAGCAAATTTGGAGAGTTCTAATAGCTTTCATTAGTCTTTGGTAGAAAGAAACAAGCCACCTTGTCACTTACTTACCAATTTTGCTTGTTTGTTTGCTTGTTTTGGGGAAATGGTACTGGAACTTTGAATTCACAGATGTAAAGAATTGTTACTGAGGGAATTGCAACTAACAAGTAGACTGCTACTGTTCTTCAACTGATACTTTATGAAAGTTGTCTAGGGGCATTGAAAGGTTTAATATTTTGCAGAATGCAATATACCTTATGTCGGGAAAGGTCTTGAAAGGAGGTCTTCCTTATTCCTGGGCTAGTTTTATTACTCTCCCATGATGTTTCATATTAGTAAAAATAGTTGAAACATGAAGTTCATATCAAAGGTGGCCATAAAAATCCTATCTTTTTATGTTAAATATGAGAAAATTGAAGTACTGGGAACTTAAATGCCTTATCCAAGCACATTCAGATTTGGATATAGTCCTCTGACTTCTGGGGTTGGGTAATCTTCTCTTCTACCTTTCTCTGCTTTCCTCTGTACCTATGATGGCCACTATTCTTGTAAAGGTAACAAACCATGTGTATAAGCATTTTTTTCCTTTTATAAATATGAGAGATTTCATGTGGTAAGAAGTCCCTCACTCATGACAAGAGCTATTCTCTGATCTATAGAAAGGAGATAACCTTCTGTTGCTTGAATAGAGGCAGAATAAATATCTCTATCCTCTTCTCCAAGGAAAATTTTCATTCCCTCCGGGAGAGGAAGCAGGAGATTGTGACCATGGTTGCTCTGCTATCTACAAAGAAAGGGATACCTGGTTAGAAGTATACCTAATATAACTTTTAATATTATTAGCGCAGGAGAGATGATAGGATTAAATCTTTTGATAACTGTGTCATTACTGAGAAGAATCAGAATCCCAAACTCTAGATCCAAGATTACCTCTTTGCCACCAAATATCAGGTCCGCAATGAATGCAAATAGAAAATAGCAAAGAAATCTGCTTAGTCAATTCATTGCAAAACAGAAGTTGGAGAATACATACAAAGGAGAGTATATGCCAGACAATACAGAGGGAAGGCATTATCCTAATGAGAGTGAAGCAACTTGGCTCAACTAAGAGAAAATGTTCTATCTCTTATCCAGGAAGACTCTACTTATAGATAGCTTGGATAGGTATATAATGGAGACTGTCAGCATCTTCCACATCTGCCCAGAGTCTTTTCTTTCAGCAATCCAAAGTGGGGTTGGCCTCTTTCATTATCCTCTCAAAACTGGAATCCAGAAACATCCAAAATGACTGGACACTTGAAGAGTCTCAAAGAAGAAGAGTAGATGAAAGCTTCTCTCTTCCTCTTTAAAACTTCACCCCACTCCTCATATTAGACAGGGAATTCATATTTATTAATAAGTAGAGAGAATCATACAAATGCGTTTTTGGACAGAGGGTATATGAAATAAAAGGATGTCTTTTGTTAGGAATAAATTTTACCTTAAAAAAAATCAGTGTGTAATATCTTTGATTTGATGGACAATGGCTTTTCTCATCTAATGTGCCCTTCCCTAATCCACATTGAATTGTGTCATAATTAGGATCATAGGAACACAGGATCATAAATCTATGGGATGTTGGAGGCCATCTATTCCAATCCAATAATTTTACAGATATTACTCTTTAATCATTTAAATCAGGTTCCATTCTTCATGACCCCAATTGATATTTTCTTGGCAAAATCACTGGAGTGATTTACCATTTCCTTCTCTAGATCATTTTACAGATGAGGAATAGAAGCAAGTAGAGTCAAATGATTTGACCAGGCTTTCATGTAGCTAGAAGTTTCTGAGACTAGATTTGATGTCATAGAGATATCTTCCTGACTCTAGACCCCTACCTCTTATGTACTATACAATCTATTTCCCCATAATTTTACAGATAAACCAAAAAGGATAGATCTTTTGTCCAAGGTCACATAACTAGAAATTTTCAGAAGTAGATTATCAAACCAAGTCCTCTGACATCAGAGCACTTTTCCCTCTCTACTTCCTCATTCCCATATTTTAATTCCATGTCTCATATCTATGAAAAACCGTATTTGTATGAAACTTTTCCTATCTCTCCATCACTTTTTCAGAAAGAAGTAATCTGTGAATATTTCTATAACCTTGATAATATTCTCTCCAATTTAAAACTATCATTCATATCATTATCATATTACACCTCTTTATGCTTTTATACCTTTACTGTCATGTAATACCTTTACTCAAAATTCTTCTTGGCTCTTACTGTATAAGTATCCAAATTCCTTGGCATGTAAATAAAAATCCTCTCCCATCCCCTAAACCTAAGTCAGTAATGGCCTTGTCTTTTTAACCTACTTGAGTTTGGGATAGCTCATTATCAGGGCTGGCTTTCAAGGATGCACATTTTTAATTGTACGAATTTTCAAAACCATTTCTGACATTCCAAGAGGATTTCTGTAGAGGTTATACTCACATTGATGAGATTACAAATCCCTGAATTTTTATGATTTACACAACATTTTATCTTATTTGCAGTTTACAATAAAGACAGAAATGGCAGTCATAATTATTTCCACTTTACAGAAAAAAATTACTTTCAGAGAAGTTAAATGACTTCTCTAGGTTGTTTCATAAATATATATGTGTGTGTGTGTGTGTGTGTGTGTGTGCACATGCCCATTTGTATGCCCCAGATTAATAATTGAGACTCATTGAGGTTAAATGATTTTCCATTAATAGAAGTAGGATTTGAACCTAGATTCCCTGACTACAGCTACAAATCCAAATCATCGTTGCATTTCATACACAAGGGGAGATTTTGTCCTTTGCTCATTTTAAGAAATGCAGAGTAAGATTCTTTTTACACTGATTATTAATTTTTGTGGTCAAAAACACAAGGGAGTTTAAGAGGAAAAAAAGAGAGGAAGAAAACAAGAATCTGTATAGTACCTAATATATGCCAAGCACTTTGCTAAACATTTACAAATGTTTTCTTATTTGATCCACACATTAACACTGAGAGGAAGGTTCTATTGTTATGCTCATTATAGTGTTGAAAAAGTTGAATCAATCAGAGATTAAGTAACTTGTCCTACATCACAAAGCTGGTAAGCATCCATAAAACTTTACTAAGCATCACGCTGGAAACTGATCTTGGGGATTTTGTTTTTGACTGGATTGGAAATTTCATTGGAATGCTAAACTATTGGTGAATAATCGCCTGTCATTATTGCACTGCTTTGCAACTCAGTTTTAGAGAGTTGTTTAGTAGGTGCTAATAGTTTGGTGATTTGCCCAGATCCATTCAGCCAGAATGTCTCAGGATGTTAGGATTGGAATATTGATTTTTCTGACTGGAGGCCAGTTTTCTATAAGCCAATCTGTGCTTCCTCTCAGGTTTGCTAATATGACTGCTGAAAACAAGGATTGCTTCAAGAGATGTAGCATTTCCACTATAATCTGTGTGAGTCAGATCACTTTTGAAGTATTTGGATATTTCTGGGCATATTTTAGGATAAGAACAAATTGGAATATGGCTAAGATGTTGAATGACATTGAATAGAATAGAATAAACCTGGGGTATTCAACTATGATAAAGGAAATATAAGCTTTCTTCCACCTGGAGTGTCCTATTCCTCTTATCCTTTCCTCTTTTTTTTTTTTTTATCAAAACCCAAACCAGCTTTGTGTAATTAATAGTTTGAAGCATATATAGATGGGACAGATTTCTTTTTTTTGCTTAAAAATACCCATTTACTTAATAATAAAGCAAAACAAATGATATTGTAGTTAATCATAGTATAATGGCAATTGAATCAATAGACAATATATCTCAATTCCCAAATAAATATGGTTCACCCTCTCCTAACAATGTACACAAGTCTTTTGGAGGAACGTGGGTACACTGACAAAAAACCTGGTGTAGAAGTACATGTGAGAAACTGTTCAAATTAATTTACAACTCTATTTTTGAATCATTGATAAAGATTTTTGGATAAATGTAGTTTCTGTATGGAATAGGTGCTTACATTGATAACACCTCACTAATCATGACTTCAAAGCTAGATTAGACAAAAATCTGGCCACATTTGATTTCCTTCTCTGATTTTTCCATTCACTTAATTTACTCCATAAAAGCAATAAGATCTATCATTCTAGCTTCAATATCAGTTGATACAATTCCAATTTCAGGACAAATTTCTTTTTTAATTGATAATTTTATCTTTCCAATTAATTATATTCTGTAATAGTTTTTCAACTATTCATCTATCTGCAAATTTATGAATTTCACATTTTTTCTACCACCCTACCTTCCCTGCTCTCTCCCCATGATAGTTAAGAATCTGATAAAAGTTGTACATGTACATTTGTGCTTAACATATTTAAATATTAATCATTTTATGTAAGAAGAAATAGGGCTAAGGGAAAAGGAAGAAAATGATGAAATAGGAAGAAAAAAAAATGAGAGAATTTTTTTAAAAAGCTGATTCTGTGTTTCTTCCCCACCCCCAATGCAGATGATGTTGTCCCCAATAGGTCTCCCAGAATGATCTCTGAACTTCTGAGAGGAACTGCATTCATCATAGTTGATCAACTCACAATGTTGTTGTTAATCTGTTCATAGAATTCGTTTTATACTTCTCTTAAGTTTGACCACTCAGTGTTTCTTATAGAATAATAGTACTCCATAACATTCATATATCATAACTTTTTCAATCATTCCACAATTGATAGGTATCCCCTCAATTCTGAATTCTTTGACACAATGAAAAGAACTGCAATGAATATTTTGGAACCTGTGGGACTTTTCCCACTTTTTATGATTTCTTATGAATATAGGCCTAGAATTGGAATTTCTGGGACAAAGGAAGTGAATAGTTATATTGCTCTCTGGGCATAATTCCATGTTGTTCTCCAGGATGATTGGATCTGTTTGCAACTACACTAGCAATGCATCAATGTCTCAGTCTTCTACAATCTCTCCAACATTGATCATGTTCCATTTTTTCTCATCTTATTTTATTAATTTGCATTTCCCTAATCAATAATGATTTGGACCATTTTTCATAGTATTGCATATGGCTTTAATTTCTTTATTTGAAAACTGTCTATTCATAGCCTTTGACCATTTATCATTTAGGGAATGACTTGTAACCATACAAATTTGATGCAATTCTCTATATATTTTAGAAATGAGACCTTTAACAGAACTCCTAGTTGTGAAGATTGTTTTCCAGCTTTTTGCTTTCCTTCTAATTATGGCAACCAAGGCAGTTTTGAGGGGAAACTTTATCTTTCTAAATGCTTATATGAATAAAATAGAGAAACAGGAGATCAGTAAATTGGGTATGCAACTAAAAAAGGTAGAAAAAGAATAAATTAAAGATCACCAATTAAATACCAAATTAGAAATTCTGAAAATCAAGGGAGAGATTAAGAAAATTGAAAGCAAGAAAACCATTGAGCTCATAAATAAAAGTAAGAATAGGTTTTATGAAAAATCCAATAAAATAGATATTCCTTTGGTTAATCAGATTAAAAAAAAGAAAGAAAGAAGATAACCAAATTACCAGTATCAAAAATGAAAAAGGTGAACTAACCACCAATAAGGAAAAAAATTAAAGAGATAATTTGGATCTACTTTACCAAATTGTATGACAATAAATGTCCCAATGGATTTACAAGTGAATTCTACCAAACATCTAAGGAAGAATTAATTCCTATTCTGCACAAACAATTTTAAAATAGTTGAAGAAGGAGTTTTGCCAAAGTCCTTTTATGACACAAATATGGTGCTGATACATAAATCAGGAATAAACAATCAAAATAGGCAAAGAAAATTATAGACCATCTCCCTAATGAACATCAGTGCAAAAGTCTTAAATAAAATTTTAGTAATGAGATTACAGCAAGATATTACTGGATAATACACAATATTCAGGCAGAATTTATCCCAGGTAGGCAGGGATGGTTCAATATTAGGGGAAAACAACATAATTGAACATATCAATACCAAATTCAACAGAAATCATATGATTAACTCAATCGAAGCTGAAAAAGTCTTTGATAAAATACAACATAGAAAATTTCGGCATAAATGGAGTTTTCCTCAAACTAATAATCAGTATCTTTCTAAATCATCAAGAAATATTATATGTAATGGGGATAAAGCTGGAGCATTTCCAACAAGATCAGGGGTGAAACAAGATACCCAATATCATCATTACTAGTCAATATGGCATTAGAAATGCTAGCTGTAGCAATAAGAGAAGAAAATGAAATTGAAGGAATTAGAATTGGCAATGAGGAAGCAAAGTTTTCACTCTTTGCAGGTGATATGATGGTATACTTAGAGACCCTGAGAAAATCATCTAAACATCCTTGAAACAGTTGCCAAATTCAGCAAAGGAGAAGTATATAAAATAGACCCACATAAAATTTCTATATTTCTATATTTCACCATTTCTATATTTGAAGAACAACACAAGAGCAATAGATAGAAAGAGAAATTCCATTTAAAGTAACCATAGACAACATAAATACTTGGGACTCTACCTCCCAAGGAAAATCCAGAATATGTATGGAAGCAATTAAAAAGCAGTTCTCACATGAATCAAGTCAGATATCAAGAATTAGAAAAATGTCAGCTGCTTATATAGGTGGAGTTAACATAGTAAAAATGAAAATTCTACCCAAATTAAGTAACTTATTCAGTGCCATACCAATCAACCTACCAAATAATTATTTTAGCAAGCTAGAAAAAATTGTAACAAAATTCATCTAGAGCAAGAAAAGGATAAGAATAACAAGGGAAATGATGAAAAAAAAATGTAAAGGAAGGTGGCCTAACTCTACCAGATCTAAAACTGTACTATAAAGTGGCAGTTATCAAGTGCCTGGTCCTGGTTCAGAAACAGAGTAATGGATCAGTGAATTAGGATAAGTCCAAAATAAACAGCAATAAATGACTATAGTAAGCTACTGTTTTATAACCCCAAAGAAATTAACTTCTGGGATAAGAACTCACCATCTGACAAAACTTATTGGGAAAACTGGAAAATAGTATGGCAAAAGCTAGATGTAGACCTCACACCATATATCAAAATGAGGTCAAATTGAGTACAGAATTAGGACATTAAGTGCAACACCATAGAAAAATATTCTAACTGTCATATCTATGTATGGAAAGGAGACAAATTAATGACAAAACAAGAAATAGAGTACATTATAAACTGCAAAATGAATGATTTTGACTATATTACATTAAAAGGTCTTTGCATTAATGAAAGCAATACTGCTGAAATTGGAAGGAAAACATTAAGCTGGGAAGCAATCTTCACAACTAGGAATTCTGATAAAGGTCTCATTTCTAAAATATATAGAGAATTGCATCAAATGTATATGGTTACAAGTCATTCCCCAATTGATAAATGGTCAAAGGATAAGAATATACAGTTTCAAATGAATAAATTAAAGGTATATATAATCATATGGAAAAATGCTCCAAATCATTTTTGATTAGAGAAATGCAAATTAAAACAACTCTGAGATATCACCTTATACCTATCAGAGTGACCAAGATGAGAACAAGGGGAAAAGGATCAATGGTGGAGAGGTCGTGAGGGGATTATGACATCGATACATTGCTGGTGGAATAGTGAACTGATCCAACCATTCTGGAGAGCAATATGAAACTATGTCTGAAGAGAAATAAAACTTCATACCCTTTGACCCAGCAATTCCAATTCTAGGTCTATATACAGAAGAAATCATAAAAAATGGGAAAAGTCCTAAAGTTCCAAAATAGTCAAAGCAGCTCTTTTTGTTGTGGCAAAGAATTGGAAATTTAATGGAATGCTATTGTTTTACAAGAAACTATAAATTATCAGATTCTAGAGAAGCATGAAATGACATATAGGATCTGATGCTGAATGAAGGGAGTAGAACCAAAAGAACAGTGTACATATGAATAACAATATTGTGAGATGAACAGCCTGATCGATGCAGCTGCTCTCAGCAGTTTAGAGAGCTAGCATAACCATATTAGACTGACAATGGACAATGCTATCCCCATCCAGAGGAAGAAAAATGAAACAAAATAATAATAATAATAATAATAATAATAATAATAATAATAATCCTTCAGAATTTGATGAACATTTTTTGAATAATTTAAAAATATCTCTTAAGAATTTCTTTCCCTTAATCCTAATTCCTTATATTGAAAATGACTAATTTGTAAACATGTTTAATGAAAATGTGTATGTGTAATATTAACTTGACTGCTGCTCAAAGAAGAAAGGTGGGAATGGATGATGGAAGGAAATTTTGTAACTTAAGAGTATACATAGGCATATGGAAGATTGTTGAAAAATTCTCATAATATGTATTTGGAAAAATAATTTTAATTCTTTTAAAAAAAGAATTTCTAAAGGTAATTGATATATGGGAGGCTTCATTTTCCTCTATTAATTTCATCCATAAGAAATTTCTTTCTTGTTCATAAAGTCTGTGATATAACATCATACAGCTTTGAACTAATGATGACGACACCAAAACTCTTAATAACTTAACCACTTATAAAAAAGATTTAATGAAATTATGAGAACCCTTTTTTATATAACTTATTCCACATATTATCATACACCATTAATTAAAATCCTATTAGCAGTTCAAAATTTAAGTTTAATACATGGCCACTGGTTTTGAATCATTTATATTTGGATACTATGCTAAGGAGAATAACTATCCTGTTATCATGCCCATTGGCTGCTTGGTTTAATGCCATGATACTTGCAATGCTTCATAAAATTAAAGATTATCTATTAATAACTTTGCTTTATTCCTCTATTTGTATCTTTATGATTTATGTCAGATTAGTTTTTTCAACATATAATCCATTTTAATGTCACTTTTCATAGAGTTAAACTTTGTTTTTTTTCTATTTTCATTGTTGTTACTTATCAGATAGCACTGGTCTTTCATTGATTCAGTATGAAGTGAGATATCAGTATTACTCAGTCTGACCTATATTCCTTTAGTAATTCAACTGAATTAATTATATATTGATTGAGTGACTGCTATGGGCCAAGTACAATACCAGATGCTCAAGATACAAAGGCAAAAATGGAAAAACAAAAGCCTTCCTGTCATCAAAAACTTACATTTTAGTGGGAGAATATCTTTATAAGTATGAAAAAATAGAAAATATGTCAAAATAATTTGGTCAGGGTGGGGTGATAAGGATTGGGTGGTGGGGATGAGATGAAATCTTTAATAATTTACATTAGAGGCATAAAGAGAAAAGATGATATTTAAATTATTACTTTAGCTACATTTCTAAGGGGGCTAGGATTCCAATAAATTATGAAAGAGAGATATTCAGACTTGGGAGGACAAACTATATAAAAACAGAGAGGTGGGTAAGACCTGGAATATATGGTTGGAACACAGAATGAATAGAAGAGTATATTATAAAATTAGCCTGAAAGATGGCTGAAATGAGATTGATAAATGCTTTTATAAGCAGAAAGAAAAAGGCAGCTATATTTTTGGTATTTGGGAAGACTTCTGTTTTGAGGGAAGATATATTAAACCAGAATTCTAAAATAATCTTGAAGAACTGTCTATGTTCTATAGTTTCAAATATATCCAAGGAATCATCTCCTATATATTAACTTTCCAGAGAAATTTTGTTCACTTTTGTTGCAGGAGGGTTCTGAAACTGGTATCTCATTAGTTTAGGTTTGATAATGGGAAAAATGATGCACTGCAAGTCACTGAACACTTTTGTTGAGGAAAGGATATAGAACAAGAATACAATGTCACAGCTTCCATGGTTGCAGTTTCCTTGCTATTGTCTGAAAAAACATCTCATCACTATATCATCAAGGTTTCATAACTCACATTAATCACCAAGTCTCAGAGTCTTTTTCTGCACATGATTAGAAACTTTTATGTCTCCAGGAAGCTACAATAAGGGAAATGGAAGGAAATGATTGAAGAAAACAAATTGCTACTGTATCCCCAATATCTCTCTTAAACTTTAGAAAAGGTACTGAGAACATAGAAGGCAAGAGGATAAATGTTGTATATGCTATAATGCCATTACTTCGATTCATGTAAGTAAGGCATCATCAAAAGGCATCAAAACTTAGTAGTTCAACCATTTTGGAGAATAATTTTCATCTATGTCCAATGGGCCATACACTCCATGACTCAGTGATATCACTATTAGGTATGTATACCAAAAGTAATAAAGAAAAAGTAAAAGGATCTATGTTTACAAAAATATTTATAGTAGCTCTTTGTGTGGTGGATATCCAAGGAATGACCATCAATTGTGAAATGGTTGAACAAGTTGTGGTATACAACGGTGATAGGATACTCTTGTGCTATAAGGAATCATGGGGGGGTGGTGCAGATGGTTTTAGGAAAACCTTGGAAGACCATTATATGAACTGATGCAGAGTGAAGTAAGAAAAACCAGGAAAACATTGCATTATTAATAAGAATTATAGTAATGATGTTCAAATGTAAACCACCTTAATTACTCTGATCAATGCAATAACCCAAGACAATTTCAAAGAACTCATGCTGAAAAATGCTATCTAATCCAAAATGTACAAAAATATTCATAGAAGAGCTATTTGGAGTGGCAAAGAATTGAAAATTGTGGGGATGCCCATCAATTGGGGAATGACTGAACAAACTGTGGTATATCTACATGATAGAACACTTTTGTTCCATAAGAAAATCATGAGGGATGAGATCCTGGAAAGACTTGCATGAACTGATGTTGAATGAGATGAGCAGAACCAGAAGCATATTGTACATACTAACACAACATGGAGTGATGATAAACCATGACAGAATTTCTCACCCCCTAAGTAAAATAATCAGGAATAATTTTAGGGAATTTGTGATAGAGATTATCTTTTGTATCTAGAGAAGGAACTTTGGAATTTAAATGGAGACTAAAACTTATCTTCAGATTTTAAAGTTGTCATATATTATATAATTTTGTTATCTCTAATGTTTTCCTTCTTCCTTTTGGAGCAACAAATTCAATTTTGATATATGCATATCATGATGTAAAGACTATATCAAGGGGCGGCTAGGTGGCGCAGTGGACAGAACACTGGCCTTGGATTCAGGAGTACCTGAGTTCAAATCCGGCCTCAGACACTTAATAATTACCTAGCTGTGTGGCCTTGGGCAAGCCACTTAACCCCATTGCCTTGTAAAAACTAAAAAAAAAACAAAAAACAAACAAGACTATATCAGATTGCCTTCTGTTGGGTGAGGGGGGGAAGGAAAGGGAGGGATGTAGAAAAAATGTAAAACTCAAAAGCTTGCAAAAAATGATTGGTATAAACTGAAAACAAATAAAATATTTATGTAATGGGGGAAAAGAAAAATGCTATCTACCTCTAGAAAGAGAGAGAGAGAGAGAGAGAGAGAGAGAGAGAGAGAGAGAGATCTGATCAACTGAATGAAAAATGAAGTATACTATTGTTAATTTTCCTATTTTTCTTCCTTTTTTGTAATATTACAAATGTGGAAATAAATTTTGTATGATTTTATCATATTCATGAATAGAGGAGAAATTGGAGGGAAATAGAATATTTGGAAAAACATTTAAAATTTGTGTTAAAAATAATATTTCTAAAAAGAAAAAAATGAATTCATACCTTATAATCTGACCAGTTCACTTTCATTTTTCCAGTGCCTTTCCAATATGTACAGAAATAAGAGACTATCTAAGGGAAACAAGCAGGGATTACACATATTGCATGAGTTCCTGTAGAAGACAGAAAAATTCAACAGAGCATTTTAAGTAAAAGATACCAGACTCATTAAGTAAAGAGTTTTATTTCATTAGATTCAACACAGACATTTCAACTGAGAAATTGCAGTGATTGGATAATCAGTTGACAGAAGCTTTTGTTACTGTTACTGGTCTAGAAAATAACTACTGGCCTACGTAGTAAATGAACACTGGATTTAGAGTCAGAGACTCTAGTTTCAACTACCTATGTGACTGTGGGCAAAGAAGTTAAACTCTAGATCTCAGTTTTCTCATTCATAAAATGAAAAATTTGAATTTGGCTACTTCTAAGACTCTTGCAACTCTAAATCATATGATCTTAGAATCCTATAAATTCTTAAGAAAGTAATAGAGGCAATGAACTTTAACTCTTTCTGCATATACTATCTTCATAGCTGTTTTCTGTGTGTGTATGTCTGCGTGTGTGTTTATGAAAAATCTTTGTTCCATGACTTGCCATGATGATGCTTTGCTCCTTTGTGTAGAAGTATGCAACACATGTGACTTTAACTGACTTTCTATATTTGTTAATCCCTGTTCAGCACCTGCATCCCAGAGTCTCAAAACATTCCTCCACTAGCAAAAGTGGTGAATTCTAGTAACTGTCATTTCCTCCCTAAGTGATTATATTCCCCTTTCCCTTTTCTACATTTATATATCTTGCCTCAGTGTCAAATTGGGTTATGAATCAATTAGTTTGTAGGTGTGAATGTGTGCGTGTATATATATATATATATATATATATATATATATATATACACATTTATATATGTACATATTCACATATATTTATAGGTAAATTTGCACATTTGTGATATGTGTTTATATGCATGTATAGATAGATAAATGCACAAATTTATACATATACATATATAAGTGGGTATAGAGATATACATTTGTATGTATTTGATTACATATACTGAATTTTTCACACTCAAATAGAAACATCAATGGTGACAATATTGTTTAATATGGTGCTCCATTCATAGTCTCCAGTTGGTTGGTTGGTTAGCTGTTGACCTTCATTTTTGAAGAGAACCAAAATAACATTACTATGTTGGGATCAAGATAGAGTATCTCACTGTGGTTGATCAGACCAAAACAAAGTTGGAAGGTTCTATGACAGGCCAGACACAAATAGTTCATATAACCATTTGGAGTAAAGTTGTCCCTAAATTATAGCATCTCACTTTTGTTTTGAGCTGCTGCAATTCTGCTCTACTCTTAGAGCACAGCAACTTCTTTGATGTGGGCATTCCATGCTGGGCAGTTCTATGCCAATGCCTCCAATGTTTCACAATCAATTCCAAAGTTCTTCATAGAGATTTTGATTAATCTCTAATACATATATAATAGATGATCAGGAACTATCCTAACTTCCACTGGCAAGGATAACTTGGTTCCATGGATTCTACATCTCCATAGGACTAAAGGGATAGCTATAATTGTTTAGGTTTCTAATGCAAAAACTCCCAAGAGTCTAGTATTACAATTTTTTTCGTGATTAATGCATTGAATTGATTCATCAGTTATATTGAATTTGCTTTTAGAAAGGAATGTTTTACCCAAGTATTAAGTATAGGAAGAAGAGTTGTACAAATATTTCCCCCAAAAAAGTTGTGGCTCTTCTATAGAGAGTCCAATAGAAAATGAGTTCAAACTTAGAGAAAACATGTATTAGATGTATAATTCATAATATCTGAAAGTTATTTTGCTAAAATTCTCAAGATTCCCTTAGATATGGGATAGTTTTTCTTCCAGTCTTTTGAAAAGTTTTAAATCAGCCTATCATTTTTATAAATATTTTATTTGCTTTCCAATTATATACAATAGTAGTTTCTACTTGTCATTTTAAAACTTTTTTTGCTTTTTTTATTTTTTAATTAATTAATTAATTAATTTTCATCCATATGCATATGTATATTTTTAAGTTACAAAATTTCCTTCCACCCTCCATTCCCACCCCCTACCTCCCCTCAGTGGCAAACAGTTAGGTTAGCATTTTATATGCATCTTTCTATCATTTCTGTTAGGTTTTGAATTTTGCAATTTCCTTCTCCTTTCTTCCTTCCTTTCCCCCTCACCCCCCATAGAAGGCAATTTTATAACCTTTACTTTGGTTCCATGCCATCCATTGATCAAAATTGAATATATTGAAAGAAAAAATATCCTTGAGGAAGAAATAAAATATTAGAGATAGGAAAATTTTGTAATACATAAGACAACTTTTAAAAAAATTGAAGGTAATAATCAGTGGCCTTTGCTTAAATTCCATAGCTCTTTCTCTGGATACAGATGGTATTCTCCATCACAGATGTCCTAAGATTGTCCCTGATTATTGCACTTATGGAATAACTCCAAGTTGTCTTAGTGTGTTCAGTGTTCTTCTGGTTCTGCTCATCTTGCTCAGCATCAGTTCATGCATTTTTCTCTGAGATCCCATCCCTCCTGATTTCTAATAGAATCCTTGTGTTCCATAACATACATATGCCACAGTTTGCTAAGCCATTCCCCAATTGATGGACCTCCCCCCCCCAATTTCCAAATCTTTGTCGCCACAGAGCTGCTATGAATATTTTTGTACAAGTGATGTTTTTACCCTTTTTCATGTTCTCTACAGGTTATAGATCCAGTAGTGGCATTGCTGTATCAAAGTGTATGCACATTTTTATTGCCCTTTGGGCATAATTCTAAATTACTCTCCAGAAGGGTTGTATCAGTTCACTGTTGCACCAACAATGAATTAGTATCCCAGATTTTCCAAATCCCTTCCAACATTGATCATTGTCCTTTCTGGTCATATTGGCCAATCTGAGAGGTGTGAAATAGTACCTCAGGGATGCTTTAATTTGCATTTCTTTAACCAGTAATGATTTAGAGAAATTTTCATATGAATATAGATAGCTTTGAAAATCAGCCTATATTCTGCCTTGGTTCCAGATTTCAAACTCTGCCAGCAACTATTCCAGGGAAACAGCTCTGGTTTTCTGGGAAGACTGGAAATCCAAAATTCTTTTTCAGTGTCCTCCTCTGACCAATAGAGAGGGAAGAGAAGGGAAAGAGACCAATAGGGAGGAGAAGGAGGAGAAGGAGACCAAGAAGGACATCCTTCTCACACATACCCACTGGTTTTGGTTTTGGTTTTTGTTTTTTAAAGAAGCTAAACTAGGGTTTTCGCTCTTCTCTACTTCCTTGAAATCTCTCCTGACACATTGGTCCCAGAAGATATTACCAAATTTCCTTACTTGAATTTAAAAAATATTCCTCTTTATCCCAAATACAAGGAATTTTTCACATAGTCTCTAGACTATGATTGAATGATTGGTTACAGTGTATTATCATTTGGTTAAGGTAGCAGAGTTAAATTTTTCATTTTTTATTTACTTTGGTGATGAGTGATTTACCCAATTTGCTCCCCACTCATATATGAATTGGTTAATTAATAAGTATAGATACACTTTTCACCAGTTCCCCATTCAGACCTCAAAATCCAATTGCATCTTATTTATGAAAATAGTTTCTGTAGTTCAATAGGAAAACATATTCCTAAAGACTTTGGAATAAGGTTACTTAACAAAAACCATTGGTTTTCATATATAGTTAGCAAATTGTCTTCTAGGCTGCCAGTTGGCACCTTGTTTACAATAGCACTCAATTTACCATTTTTTCCCTATCAAGATAGCTTTAGTCATTAAATTCATAGGACATTGCATGCTCTGTTGAACAGCAGTTTTTTTTTTCTGTCTTTGATGCCTCTGAACTGTTTGTGTGCCTAGACTTTAAAATTTCATTTATCCTATTTTGATATAGTTGTTGGGAATCCAAGAAGCAAACATATATTTACCTAAGAATAGTGTTATTCAACAACTTTCCACCTACTCCTGAAGATTTATGGTACTTAAGACTGTGAAAACATCCAAACACACTGTTTTCTACTTATACTCAATAGTATAAGGATATATTTGCTTTGAAAAAATGATTCACATGAATGTGAATCACAGGCACTCAGAAAAAATTTCTTATCTTTAAACTTTAAAGATCAGGATTTAAAAATGATTTAGACCAATTTGATCATTTAAGAGATGAGTAATAAATACATCAGAAATATAGTTTACATTTTATGTTTCCTTCTCTACCAGTTTCTACCCCTACCCACCACCCAAGAAGTTGAAGATTAGACAGACCTCAGAATACAAATACCTCCTTATTTATGAGTATAAATTCCTAAATTGCAATAGGAAAACTACATTTCTAAAGAAACTGAGGCAGGTTTATAAATAATGAAGAGATTAAGTAGGATATATATATATATATATATATATATAGTGCTTCTAAATTGTTTTTTAGTATTCTTTTATTTATATAGGATTTTCCCAAATTCATTTGTGTCAGGTAGCACAATAGATAGAATACTCAGCCTTGAAACAGGAAGTCCAGAGTTCAAACTAGGCCCTAGGTGGAGGCAGAGGAAAAATAAATGTATAAATGCACAACCAAAAAAAAAAAAAAAAAAGAAAACCTTGAAGGAATCAAAGAAAAGCTAGGTAGCTTTAAAAAAATGTATAATATTTACTACGTAGGTTTTTCTGTAAATGGAAATTTATTGTTATATATTGAAAGTTCTCCTGTGTTCTGCAGTATACATGCAAACCTTTTTCTCTTTTTTTTTCATTTTGTATTTAAGTTTATAATTGATAAAAAAAATTACAAAAATAAATACAACTGGATCCTAGACACTCACCATGTGACCCTGGGCAAGTAATTTAATCTCTGTCTGTTTCCTCGTCTGTTCAGGTTTCTTGTAAATCTTCTAAAATGTATCATCTAACCTCATTACAAAATAACTTTCTCCCAAATTACCAATTTTCTTTTGGCTTACAAATCCAATTCCCAATCCTCTTCTTATTTGTTCTCTCTATGGTATTTGGCATTTTAATCTTTTTCTTTAATCTTCGCTTTTGGTAACAGAGCTTTTTTGGTTCTCCTACCTATATGACCATGCGTTCATATTCACCATTACTGGGATTTTCATCCTTCTTAAAGCTCCAAACTCTCTATCCTAGACCCTCTTCTCTATTTGCATTTTCATGCTGATTTTTGTCAGTTTCCATGGGTTTAATTATCTCTACGTAGACCACACTCAGATTATATATCTAGTCCTAGTCTCTTTTCTTCCATCCAACACATATTTCCAACAGAGTACTGACATTTCAAATTTTATGTTCTGTAGTCATTTCAAACTCACTATTTCCAAATAAGAAATAGTTATTGTTTGGGGATTTTGTCTTTGTTTTTTTTCAAATAAAATTTTTCTTCTTCTGAATTTCTCCACACTGCTGAAAAATTTCTCTACACTGTCCTTCAAAATAGAAAGATTGACATTGAATGACAGTCAGGTTCAGAAAAATCCAGGTAATTATAATCATATAGATTTGGTCTTGTTAATTACCTGGACTTGAAATATATCTTTAAAAAAAGGAGCTTGAAGCAATTAAAACATTGTCCTGGCATCTCACAAGCATATTTCTACCTCCCCCCTTTCCTTCTTACTGAGAGTACTTGTTTGCTTCAAAAGAACCTTGTTCCCAGAAACAGAATCCAGGTCATCTTTTCTAAACATTAGCTCACAATTCAAAAGAATAATATCCTGCCACCCATCCCTGCCCCCTTTACACCCCAGTCACTTCTGAATTATTCAGTTTTTTTGAAGCTGCCAAATGGATATAAGAAAGCTGGATTATTGTCAACCCTTGTCTTCATTTTGGGATCAAAACACTTGAACAAAATCGTATCTTTTTTTTTCCAAGTTGGACTTTCACTACTTTCTTGTTGGTATGAGAAACCTTATGTAACTTCATTCAATCTGTATTTTCCACTCTGTTTAGTAATAAAATATTTGATGGAAAAGGCACCGCAGTGTTGAACGCAATGGGGATCTGACTGGAAAGCACATAAGATAACTGATTCACTGGTATACCTTTCAAGAAAAAAAGAAAGGATATTTAGCTGTAATAGGTTTGTTTCAATTGCCTGCCTGAACTCTGAAAATTTCTTTTTAAAGGACCAGTCAATTGGTGTTTCCTGGCAGACATTTTCTTCAAGAACTATTTGTTCCTGTTCCTTTCCTCCATTTCTTCCCTTTATAATGTTTGGTAAATAAGCTAATCTTTTCTGACAATGAATTTTAAACCACTAGGATGTTGTATAATTTCACTTTCTTTTTTCCAGTGATTTCCAAAATAATCTTTGTACTCTGAGGCAGAATGTAGTCTGAGGAGCTAATCAGATGATTACTTAATTGCTATGTTTCTCTCTCTACTTTCTACAGTATGAAAATAATTAAATGCATATACATGTAAAACCAGTTTGGGGTTGATGAATAATGTGTGATTGTAGAAGCTTCAATACATTTCACCTGGGATTGTTTCTTTGGGCTAGATTACTCCCTACAACCTGCCCCTCCCTCCAATTACACGATTACTCTCAAAGTTTCTCCAAGTTATTTGGGCATAGATGTTGAGAGGAAATTAATTCTCCCTTTATTCACCATTCAGCTCTTGAGCTTTCACCAATATATTCTTATTACACAACAATCAAATCAAAAAATAACACAACCTGTTCTGAGACAAAAGGTAGAGACAACAGATGTACCAGCTGTTATATTAATACAAGCCAGCACCTCATGATAATGAAACTCACACATAAACATTTTTTCAATAAAGAAAATAATATTAACAATAGCAATGCCACCATTAATATTCATATATAAAGCAAGAATATAAATTATAAAATACATCAGAATCCACAGAGAGACTTGAATCATCCTCTTCTCTCAAATCCCTTTGGATATGTGTCAGAGAGTGTGCACACATAAAAAACTGGCAAGGAAGCAAAGGAAGGAGGCCATGTGTTCATAATAACTCAAAACTCAGACTTTGATGTCTTGTTTCTATTCAGGTACCACTAGATATTGCTTGTATATTAGTATTCACCACTATCTCCCCCTCCTGATAAAATACTCTTTTTCTTCCTTAAAAGTCAAAAGCTAATCTTATAATAACCATTTAATAGGTTGTTAAAAGTGTTACCACTTAATATAAAGAATAGTTGCCTTTAAACCAGAGAACTGGACCTAGTAGAGAACAGACTAGCAATCCATGGTCTGTATAGAATAATTGTACCAGATATTTACTCTCTTGAAAGTTTTGTTGTCTAATCAGAAAAGAGCACATGATCACATAACCCATGATTTTTGCAAGTCAAAAATCTATCTCACCAAGTTACAAAATAGCTGCAGAGCCTGTCTTACTCTTTCCTTTTTTTAATTAAAATCTCAGATGGAAGCAAAGGGTAAATAGGAGATTAACCTTAAGTAACTCTAGGTGGCACTAAATGGCAATACTTTTCACTGAAACTTAGCTAAGAAAATCAATTCTTTCTCCTACCCATCAAGAATAATTTAACTAAATTAACTTAATGCCTGCCTACTGATTACTTCTAGTTGTCACAATATGGACAGAATAACATTTCAGGCATATTCAATTGTTCTCAGTTTTCTCACATAGGTTTTCAAAATTAGATTCCTCTTTCAGGCTTTTCATCATTTAATGGCTTAAATTAGAGCATCCTAATTTCAGTTATTCAGCTATCATTTAAAATGAAGCAAAATAACTCCCCAACTTTTTTCTGATTAAAATTATACTAATTTCTTTAAATAACACATAACAAATCATAAATATACTATTTTCCTATATATTTGATCTTTAGATATAATATATATATATGTATATATTCAGAGAGAAATAAGAGACTTGCTTGGGTTCTCCCTCAAAGATCTTTAAATGATGCCCTAAAAGAAATCCTGAAGTGGTAGAAGCCAAAAAGAATGGAGCAAAGAAATTTTCTAGACTAAGAGAACTTATAAGTTTAGCAGGATGGTCTGTTGCACCAGAGCGAGAGTGGAATACTATCTAATTCAGGTCACAGGAGCACACATCAGCCTCCAGCAAACAAAAAACAGTCCATGATATTGAATGAATCAGCAAAAAAATGACATTTTAAAAAGCAGACTAGGCCAAACAGTAAAAGAGGTATTAAAAAAAAACAATGAGGAGAACAATGCCATAAAAAGAAGAATTGGGACTTCTGGCCAAAATGGCATGGAGAAGCCAGGCACTTTCCTAAGCTCTCTTGACTTTCCCTCAGAAATAACATGAATCAAGCCTCTTAAGAGAATTTAGATATACATAATGCAGAGAAGAACAAAGGAGAAGAATACCTATCAACAAAGTATGTCTCATAGGAGCTTGGGTGAGCCAGCAACAAAGAGCAAAAAGTTAGTGCAGAAGCTAAGGGACAAACCTTAGAACAGCCATGGAATTTTGTGTGTGTGCAGCAGGTGAAAAAGTTCCAGCAAAGCTAAAGGAAGAGTTCCAGTGCAGCAGCTAGACATTGATCCCAGTCAGCTAGGCTCATCTGGATGACCAGGGTTATGAGTTCCTGTATATTCACTGGAGTCCCCATGTTTCCAGTTGAGTTCCCTCTCCCCCATCCCTTTGGGAGAAAGTGACTCTTCCCAGCACAGATACAGTAACACCCCCCCCCCCAATTGTGGACAGAAGATCTCCCTCAGTTCAGAGTAAGGATTATGGAAATTAACTATATAGCCCAAGGGCCAAGTCCACATCATTCAAAGATAATCAGATCCTGCTGTCCCCCCAATCCCCAGGCCTAAGGAGTGGGTCACAAAGCAAGGTAACAGACACAAGCATCCCTACTAACTGGCTCACTAAGTCTAGTGAGCAAAGCCTCTAGGGAATTCAACACCAAAGGTCTGCAAATTAGCCCCTCCCCCAATACAAGATACTAGGAAAATGAAAAAAAGTCAGCAGAAGGGGGGATCCATTGAAATATACTTTGAAGTCAACATTCTAACTCAGAGAGATCTAGAACTTTTGAGTAGAATATGAATTGGTCTCCAGTCCAGAAAGACTTCTTAGAAGAGATCAGGAAGGAGTTTAAAAATAAATTAGAAAAACTAGGAAAAGAAAATTATACTTTGTTAAAGAAAATTATCAGTTTGCAACAAGAAAATGAAAATATAATTGACAAGTGAAAAAAAAAAGAAAAGGATTCACTCAAAACCACAATTGGACAAATGAAAACTCATTCAAAAATAGAATTGACCAATTGGAAAAGGAATTGCAAAAGGTAAATAAAGAAAATTTTTCTCTAAAAATATACTAGAATCTGTGGAAGCTAATGACTCCATGAGAGATCCAGAATCTGATAAACAAAATTTTAAAAATAGAAGAAAATATAAAATATTTCATTGGCAAAACAAGTGACCAAGAGAATAGATCCAAGAGAGATAACTTAAGAATCTATGGGAGAGCAGCTATGTGGTGTAGTAGATAGAGCACTAGCCCTGGAGTCAGGAGGACCTGAGTTCAAATCCAGTCTCAGACACTTAATATTAGCCTAGCTGTATGGCCTTGAGTGAATCATTTAAGCCAAATACATAAAATTTACAAAAATTTACAAAATTTACAAAAAAAAAAAGAATCATTGGGCTTTTTGAAAAACTGAAGATAAAAAAAGACTGAATTTATACTTCAGGATATAATGAAGGAAAATTGTCCTGATACCATGAAACCAGAAGGCAAAATAGTTATTGAAAGAATAAATTAATCATTTCCTGAAAATGATTCCAAAATGAAAACACCAAGGAATATTGTGTCCCAATTCCAGAACTATCAGATAAAAGAGAAAATACTGCAAGCAGCCAGAAAGAAACAATTTAGATACCAAGGATCCACAATAAGGATTACATAGGATCAGGTTGCAACAACATTAAGCGGTCCAAGGTCCTGGAATATGATATTCCAAAGAGCAAGGGAGCTTGGAATATAGCCAAGAATTCACTCTCCAGCAAAATTTGAACCTTCTTAACCAGGGGGAAAAGATGGACATTTAACAAAAGAGGAGACTTCCAATTTTTCTTGATGAAAAGACCAGAGTTAAATAGAAAATTTGAATTTCAAACAGGAGACTCAAGAGATACAGGAAAAGGTAAAACTGGGAAAGGAAACAAAAACTGTTATACAATAAGAAGAAACTGGCTTTATCCCCACATAGGAGAAAGATTCTCATTACTCTTAAGAATTGTAACTCTATTAGAGTTACTTATGGCCACTCATGACTTATCAGAGTCTCTGATAGGATGATTTAAAAACAATATCTCCTTAAAAAGGGGAGATTGTAAGAGATGGGAGGATGAAGGAAATCGAATATAGTAAATTTCATCACAAGAAGAGGTGCAAAGGGTCTATTGCAATAGAGGGGAAGACATGATGCAGAGAAAACCATCTGAATCTTGCTCTCATCAGATTTGGCTCAAAGAAGGATTAAAATATAGATACTCAGTTAAGTTAAGAAACTAATTGTACCTTTCAAGTATTAAGAGGGGAAAGGGGGTGGGGGAAGAAAAGTGGAACAATCAGAAATAAAGGAAGAAAGCAGGGATAAAGGGCAAAAGGAATGTAAGGGGAGGGGTTGTATATGAGGGGGATAACACATTGAAGGGGGTGGGGAATATGGATAAAGTGAAAAAAAAGGGAAAAACACAAACAGAGGGAAAATGCATGGAGGATGATAATGAGTTAGTAATTATAACTTTGAATGTGAATGGCATGAACTCTCCCATAAAACCTAAGTGATTAGCAGACTGGATTAAAAAACAGAATCCTACAACATGCTGCTTATAAGAAACTCATTTTAAGCAGAGAGATAGATATAGAGTAAATGTAAAAGGTTGGAACAGAATTTATTATGCTTCAGCTGAAGTGAAAAAGTCAGGTCTAGCAATCACTATCTCAGACAAAATAGCTGCAAAAAGGGATCTCATTAAAAGAGATAAGGAAGGAAATTATATCCTCCTAAAAGATACCATAGATAATGAAGTAACTTCAATGCCAAATATTTATGCACCAAGTGATATAGCATCTATATACTTAAAGGAGAAGCTCAATGAGTTATAGGAATACATACACAGCAGAACTCTACTGGTGTGAGATCTCAATCTCCTGCTCTCAAATTTAGATAAATCTAATCTTAAAATAAACAAGAAGGAAGTCATGGAGGTAAATAGAATGTTAGAAAACCTAGACATGATAGACCTTTGGAGAAAATTGAATGGGAATAGATAACATGCAGTACATGACACCTACACAAAAATTGACTATGTACTGGGGCATAAAAAGCCCATAAACAAATACAGAAAAGCAGAAATAGTGAGTACTGTCTTCCCAGATCATAATGTAATAAAAAATCTCTTGCAATAAGGGCCATGGAGAGATATACTTAAAACCAACTGGAAACCAAATAACCTCAAAGTAAAGAATGAGTGGATCAATCAACAAATTATAGATAGAATTAATGATATCATCCTACACAATAACAGTAATGAGACAACATTTCAAAACTAATGGGAGACAGTCAAGGCTGTACTGGGGATATATTATACATTTAAATACTTAGATGAATAAAATAGGAAGAGGAAATCCGTGAACTAAGCCTGCAACTAAAAAAATTAGAGAATGAACAAATTTAACCCCCCAATTAAATATTAAATTAGAAATTCTGAAAATTCAAGGAGAAATTAATAAAATTGAAAGCAAGAAAATTATTGAACTAATAAATAAAACCAAGAGTTGGTTCTATGAAAAAAACCAATAAAATAGATAAACTTTAGGTGGATTTGATTAAAAAAAGAAAGAAGAAAATTGAATTATTAGCATCATAAATGAAAAAGGTGAACTTACCTCCAATAAGGAGGGAATTAATGTAATAAATCAGAACTACTTTGCCCAACTATAAGCAAATAAATTTGATATTCTAAGTGAAATGGAAGAACATTTACAAAAAAATATTTTCAGATTAAATAAAGAGGAAATTCAATACCTAACTAACCCTATCTCAGAGAGAAAGAAATTCAACAAGCCATTATTGAACTCCCTAAGAAAAGATATCCAGGGACAGATGGAAGCACAAGTAAATTCTATTAAACATTTCAGAAACAATTGTTTCCAATTCTGTATAAACTCTTTGGAAAAATAAGTGAAGATGGACTTCTGTCTAACTCCTTCTATGAACCCAATATGGTGCTGATACCTAAACCAGGAAGAGTAAAATCAGAGAAAGAAAATTATAAATCAATTTCCTTAATGAATATGGATGCAAAAATCTTAAATAAAATATCAGCAAAGTGATTCCAGCAAGATTATACACTATGACCAAGCTTAATTTTCCCACGAATGCAGGGATTGTCAATTTTAGGAAAACTGTAAGTATAATTGACTATATCAATAACAAATCTAGCAGAAATCATATGATTATCACAATAGATGATGAAAAAGCTTTTGACAAAAATACAGCTCCCAATCCTACTAAAAATCCTAAAGAATATAGGAATAAATGGATTCTACCTTAGAATGATAAGTAGTATCTATCTGAAATGATCAACAGGTATTTTATTCAATGAGGATAAACTAGAGGCATTCCCAATAAAAACAGGGATGAAATCAGGATGCCCATTATCACCACTATTATTCATTATATTATTAGAAATTTTAGCTACAGCTATAAGAAAAGAAATAGAAATTGAAGGAATTAGAATTGGGAGGGAAGAAACAAAACTCCCACTCTTTGCAGATCACATGATGGTATATCTAGAGAACCCTAACAAACCATCTAAAAACTCCTAGAAACAATTAACAAATTTAGTAAAGTCTCAAGATATACAATAAAACCATATAATATATATATATATATATGTATATTTATATATTACTAGAAAGATACAGCAGCAAGATCTAGAAAGAGAAATCCCATTTGAAATAACTTCAGACAATATAAAATTTTGAGAAACTATCTGACAAGGCAAACTCACAAACTTTATGAAAACAACTACAAAACACTTCACACAAATAAAATCAGATTTAAATAACTGGGCTACTATCAACTGCTCATGGATAGGCTGAGTTAATATAATAAAAATGACAATTCTATTTAAATTACACTACTTATTTAGTGACTTATCAATCAAACTTTCAAAAAATTTGCTTTACGAGGTAGAAGAAATTCTAACTAAATTCCTGTGAGTAACAAAAAGTCAATAATAGCAAGGGATTTAATTAAAAAATGTGCAAAAGAAGGTGGCTTAATCTCAACAGATCTAAAATTATATTATAAAGCACCAGTCATCAAAACTGTCTGGTACTGGCTAAGAAATAGTGTAGTGGATCAGTGAAATTGACCAGGTACAAAAGAGACAGCAGGAAACGGTTATAGTAATCTGCTGTTTGATAAACCCAAATAACCAAGCTTTGTGGATAAGAACTCTCTCTCTAATAAAAACTGTTGGGAAAATTGGAAGTTAGTATGGCAGAAACTTGGATTAGACCAACATCTCACACCCTAAACCAAGAAAAGATCAAATTGGGTACGGGATTTAGGCATAAAAGACAATATTACAAGAAAATTAGGAGAACAAGATATATGGAAAGATCTATGGAAAGGGAAACAGTTTATGACTAAGCAAGAGATGGAGAACATCATGAAAACCAAATTTTGGTTACATTAAATAAAAACTTTGACACAAACAAATCCACTGTAACCAGGATCAAAAGAAATATAGTAAATTGTCAAACAGTTTTTACAACTAGTGTTTCTGACAAAGGACTCATTTCTAAAATATATATGTAGCTGAGTCAAATTTATAAAAAGGCCATTTTCCAGTTGACAAATGGTCAAAGGATATTCAGAGACAAGTTACAGATATGGAAATCAAAGTGATCCATAGTCATATGAAAAATTGCTCTAAATCAGTATTGATTAGACAAATGCAAATTAAAGCATCTCTGAGGTACCACCTCACACCTCTCAAACTGGTCAATATGACCAGAAGGAACAATGATCATTTTTGGAAGAAATGTGGGGAATCTGGGACAGTAATCCATTGTTGGTGGAGCTGTGAATTGATCCTACCTTTCTAGAGAGCAATTTGGAAGTATACCCAAAGGGCAATAAAAATGGGCATATCCTTTGATCCAGCAATACTACTATTAGGTCTATACTCCAAAGAGATCATGAAAAAGGATAAAGACATGACATACAAAAATATTTCTAGCAGCTCTGCTTGTAGTGGCAAAGAATTGGAAATCAAGGGAATGTAAATCAGTTGAGTAATGACTGAAAAAACTGAGGTATATGTATCTTATAGAGCTCTGTTGTTCTATTAGGGACAATTTTAGGGTATCTGTGATGGAGAATACCATCTGTTTCTAGAGAAAGAGCTGTGGTGTTTAAACAAAGACCAAAGACTATTACCTTTATTATTTCAGGAAAAATTGTCTTCTGTACTACATAATTTTCCTATCTCTAGTATTTTATTTTTTCCTCAAGGATATCTTTTTTTTCTCTCTCAAAACATTCAATCTTGATCAATGTATTGCATGGAAACAATGTAAAGAATATCTGATCATCTTCTGTCGGGGGGAAGGAAGGGAGGAAAAGGGTATAATTCAAAACCTTACAAAAAACAATAGGTAGAAACTACTATTGTATATAACCTAAAAACAAATAAATTTCTTATATAATTAAAAATTTTAATTGGATAAATAAAAAGAGAGTGTCACAAATTTTGATGAAGGAAATAATTCTTTAAAATTTAGAAATGAGCAAATGGAAGTTAATGACTTTAATAGAAATGAATAAAAACCAAAATCAATGAAAAATAGATTACTATGTAAAACATTTTCCTGGAAAAACAACTGACCTGGAAAATAGATTGAGAAGCAATAATTTAAAAATTATTGAACTATCTTAACGCTTTGATTAAAAAAAACTCTCAACATAATTTTACAATCTATCATCAAGGAAAGTTGCCCTGATATTCTAGAACCAGAGGGTAAAGTAGAAATTAAAAGAATCCACCAATCATCTACTGAGATTCCAAAATGAAAATTTTCAGAAATATAAAAAAATTCTAGAACTCAAGATAAAGGATAAAATATTATAGTGAGCCAAAAAGAAACAATATAAGTATAGTGGAGTCACAATCAAGAATACACAGTATTTATCAACTTCTATATTAAAGGATTAAAGGGCCTATAATATGATATTCTAGAGGACAAAGGAAGTAGGATTACAACAGGAATCATTCATCCAGAAAAAGTGAGTATAATCTTTTAAGGGGGAAATAAATATCAATGAAAAAGAGAACTTCCAAGCATTCTCAATGACATGACTTGAGTTGAATATAAAATTTGACTTTCAAATATAGAACCAAGAGAAGCATATAATGGTAAACTAGAAAGGGATTGTCATAAGGGACCTCATAAGATAAAATTTTACAATTCTACATGAGAAAATAATCCTGATAATTCACAGGAAATTTCTAATTATTAGGGCAGTTGGAAGGAGTATACATAGATGGGGGTACAATGTGAGTTGAATATGAATGGATGATATTTAAAAAGAATAAAATTAAGGAATGAGAGAAAAATGTACTGTGAGAAATGGAAATGGAGTGGTAGAATGGGTAAATTATCTCATATAAAACAGGCAAGAAAAAGCTTTTACAGTGTAGGGGAAGAGGGGGAGTGAATGAATCAACACACACAATCAATTAGGCATGGAAAACTCTCTTACCCTACAGGAATGTAAGGGGGAAAGGACATAAGTGAAGCAGGGATGATGATCGAAGGGAATGAAGATTTGGGAAGGCATTAGGCAGAAGGGAAACACTTTTGAGGAGGGACAGAGTGAAAGGAGAGAGAGAAAAATATTAAAAAAAATAGGATGCAGATCAATTTACTGTGAAAAAAATTGAAGCAAGATTCTCTGATAATGGTTTTGTTTCTCAAATTTATAGTGCAAAGTCAAACTTAAAAAATAAGAGCTTTATTTCTCATTTCAGTTTTACTTATTAATCTTGGTTTTATTTCAGCCTTAAATAATATCAGGTTGATCATTTTTCCCTACTTACACATGTATATTTACAAATATTAGAGTATAAGTATCCAGAACAAAATAGAGGAAGAGTAGGGTAGAGTAGACTTGGAACATGGAGGACTAGATAGAAATGAAAGAAAATTATGGAAAACACAAAGAACAGGAGATTATTGAGCTGGGAGTGAATGGAATCAAATCTCAACTTGAAAAAATTGTAGAAAAATGAGATACTGAGGAATTGTGAAGCAAAAGACAGACAAGAAAATAAAAAGCAGAATGATCAAAAGGTAGAAAGGTTAAGAGGTAAAAGGAAAATAATTGAGGCACCAAGGGAATGAGAGAGCAAGGGAATGAAAGCATTTTTGAAGCCATAGTTACTGGACCATATTAATTAACATGGTTGGAATTTAATTATTTAGCATATTCAATATGTAGGAATTTAAACAAAGATTCTCAGAGTTGAAAGCAAATTCAGAAATAAACTAGTTTCCCTCATATTAGAAGGAGTTACTTCATTCATATCGATTCCACCTTCCATTTGAAAATTGCCTGATGGAATGTTGGGAAAGAAAAACACTGGATTTGGAATCTGAGATATACTAACATCCCAAGTCTTCTACTTGCTAATGATATGGCTTCTGCAATGTCCTTCTGTTTATGCCCATTTCTTCACCTCTAATAGTTTGGATTTTGGATTAATTATCTGCAAGTTCTCTTCAGATCTAAATCCTAAGGTTCAAAAATAGTAGGTGGAGATCTGAATATCTTCCTATGTGTTCCATTTCATTTTTGCATTATTTCTAAGTGTTAGGAAGATTATTTTTCTTTTGTTCCTCACCATGAAATGGCAAAACCCCAAAACAAATCTAGTTTATTAAGCATTGTTTTAGCTATGAGGTCAGTGCCATTTCAGAAAATCAAGAACCTGCAGAAATCTAATTAAAAAGGACTTTCATTGTGAGGAACTCAACTTATCTTAGGAAAATGTATGTGATTCTTCAGTTATCAAAATAATTATAAATGATTCATGTGACTTGATCATGTTTGTATGGATCTTCTCACTGTCATGTAAAATGTGTTTCCCAGGTTACTAGATTTCTTCAAATCTTAGTTGCAATAGTTTTCTTTGTTTAAAAACTTTTTAATTTAATATAATCAAAATTATCCAGTTTATTTTTTATAATTCTACCTTATCTCTTCTTTGGTCATAAATCACACTTGTTTCCATAGAGCTGACAAGTATACTTTCTTTTGTATTTCTAATTGGCTTACAATATTACCTTTTATGTGTAAATCCTGTATCCATTTTGAGTTTATCTTGGTATAAAGTGTGACATGTTTGTCTATGCCTAGTTTCTGCATTCTATCTTCCAGTTTTCCCATCAGTTTTTAACAAACAGTGAGTTTTTATCCCAGAAGCAGAACTTTTTGAAATTACTAAGCAATATACTATATATAATAGTCATTTATTGCTGTCACTTTTGCACCTAATCTATTCCACTGATCAAACTCTCTATTTCTTAGCCAATGCCTAACAGTTTTGTTGACTGAAGTTTTACAATATACTTTTAGATCTGGTATGGCTAGACCTCCGTCTTCTGCATTTTTTTCAATAATTCTCTTGATATTCTTCACCTTTTGTTCCTCCATATGAATTTATTTACTATTTTCTCTAGCTCACTAAAGTAATTTTAGATGTTTGACTGGTATGCCACTAAATAAATAATTTAATTTATGTATAATTGTGATTTTTATTATGTCAGCTTAGTCTTCCCATGGGCAATTGACGTTTGTCCAGTTATTTAGATCTGATTTGATTTGTGTGATGTGTTTTAGTTTTCATATAGTTTCTGAATCTGCTTTGAATGGTGGACTCCCAAGTATATTTTCTTGCCTGATACGTTTTAAATGGTATTTCTCTTTCTCTTCTACTGTTAGTAATCTATAGAAATCCAGAGCATTTGTATTTATTTTATATATTGTGACTTTGCTAATGTTGCTCATTGTTTCCTGTAGTTATTAAGATAATTTTCTAGGTATAGCATTATATCATCTGCATAGTTTCTTCATTTTCATTCTTATTTTTCTTCTTTTATTGTTAAGCTAACATTTCAAATACAATGTTGAATAATAGTCCTAATGATAGGCATCCTTGTTTCACCCTGATCTTATTGGGAATGCTTCTAGCTTATCCCCATTAGATAAAATGCTTGTTGATGGCTTTAGGTAGATAATTGTTTATTATTTTAAGGAACATTCCATTTTTCCTTTGTTTTCTAGTATTTTTAGTAGGAAATGGTGCTAAATTTGTCAAAATAATGGGTTTTTTAGTATCTATTGAGATAATCCTATGATTTCTGTTATTTTTAATATATTCAATTTGCTGATAATTTTCCTAATATTGTTCCAGTCCCACAGTCCTGGAGTAAATATTACTAGTTCATGGTGCATTATCCTAGTGATAACTTCCTATAATTAATTTGCTAATATTTTATTAAAAAAATTTTGCCTTCATATCAATTATTGAAATTCATCTATAATTTTCTTTCTCTCTTGTGACTCTTCCTGGTTTAGATATTAGTAACATATTGTGGTCGTAAAAAGGATTTGGCAGGCCTCCTTCACCTATTTTTTAGAATAGCTCATATCAAATTGGAACCACTTGTTTGGTAGAATTCACTTGTGAATCCATCTGGTCCTGAAGATTTTTGCTTCTGAAATAAGGTTATTTAATTATTTAATTTTCTCTCTTTTAACCTAGGCAATTTATATTTTTGTGAATATTCATCCTTTTCATTAGGTTATCAAATTTATTGGCATACAGTTGGCAAAGAAATTTCGCTTTATTTCCTTCTCCTTGGTGGTGAGAAGGAAAGCACCATTTCTTTTTTCATTTTTGATACTAGTAATTTGGTTTTTTCTTTTTTTTTAAATCAAATTAACCAAAGATTTATCTATAGAATTGTTTTTTTTACATAAAAGTAACTTTTAGTTTATTGCTTCAATAAGTTTTCTTGATTTTATTTTATTAATTTCATCCTTAATTTTCAGAATTTCTAAGTTGATATTCAATAGAGGATTTTTCATTTGTTCTTTCTCTAACATGCTCAGTTTTTGCATGTTCAGTTCCTTGATCTCTTCTTTCTCTACTTTATTCATGTAAGCATTTAGAAATATAATGTCTCCTCTAATAACTTCTATGGCTGTATCCCATAAGTTTTGGTATGTTTTCTCATTATTGTCATTATCTTGGATGAAATCATTATTTCTTTCTTTAATTTGTTGTTTGATCTACTCATTCTATATAATTCTTATTTAGCTTCCAATTTGTTTTAAATCTATCTCTCCGTGCCCCTTTATTGCATGTGATTTTTTTGCATCATGGTCCGAGAAGGATGTAATAAATATTTCTGCCTTATTGCATTTGATCATGAGGTGTTGTTGCCCTAATACAAGGTCAATCATTGTGTTGATGCCACATACTGCAGAAAAAAAGATATATTCCCTTCCATTCCCATTCAATTTTCTCCAGAGGTCTATCATATAAAATGCTTCCAACATTCTATTTACCTCCTTAACCTCCTTCTTGTTTATTTAATTCTGAGAGAGGGAAAATTTTCCTGTCATATCTTCTACTTCATTTAACTTTTCTAAGAATTTGAATGTTATATCACTTCACGTGCAGACAGTTAGTATTGAAATTACTTTATTACTATTACTATTACTATTTTTGCTTTTACTTTGTGTGTATCTCTTTGCTTCAAATGTGTTTCTTGTAAGCAGCCCATTGTAGGATTCTGGTTTTTAAATTCACTTTTCTATCTACTTCCATTTTCATCCCATTCAAATTCACAGTTATATTTAATTTTTTAAATTATTTTAGGTTTTTGCATGGCAATGGAGTTAAGTGGTTTGCCCAAGGCCACATGGCTAGGTAATTATTGAATGTCTGAGACTGGACTTGAATTCAGGTACTCCTGACTCCAGGGCTGGTACTCTATCCACTGTGCCACCTAGTTGCCCGATAATTACTAACTCTTTATTGCCCTCTTAGCTATCTCTCCTCCATTTGTATTTTTCCCTTCCCTTCCCTCCTCCCCAAAGTTTTGCTTCTGAATACTGCCTCCCTCTTTGTGTTTTCCCCTTCTATCACCTTCCCTTTTCTTTCCCCTTTCCCTTCTTCCATCCCTCCCTTCTATCAGTCCTTCCTTCCCTCCTCCCTCCTCATTCTTGAAAGGTAAGATAAATTTCCAAATTCAACTAAGCATGTGTGTTAATCCATCTTTGAGTCAAATTTGATGAGAGGAAGATTCAAGTGGTTTTGCCATCCTCCCCCCCGCATTGCAATAGGTCCTATGTACTTCTTCATGTGTTTCAATTTATCCCCATTCAACTTTCCCTTTCCTCCTGGCTCTTTTCAGTTCCCACCTTTCTAATGAAATAATTTTTTTTACTAATCATTTCATCAAAATCATGGACATACCATGACTGTTCATACCTTCAGTCTAAGTATATTCCATCTAATAGAGTAAAAATTCTCAAGACTTATGAGACTCTTCCCCCCAGGTGGGGATGTAACCAGTTCAATTTTATTGAATGCCAGTTTTTTTTCCTTTATCCTCATTTATGTTTCTATATATCTTTTGAGTCTCCTGTTTGAAGGTCAAATTTTCTATTTAGCTCTGTTCTTTTCAACAGGAAAATTTGAAAGTTACCTATTTCATTAAATGTCTCTCTTCTTCCCTGAAAGAGAATGCTCCTTTTTGTTGGACAGTGTATCCTTGGTTGTAATCCATGTTTCCTTGCTCTCCAGAATAACCTATTCCAGGCTCTTCTAGCTTTTAAATTTGATGCAAACGGGTCCCATGGAATCCTGATTGTAGCTCCTTGGTATTTGAATTACTTCTTTCTGGCTGCTTGCGAGATATTCTACTTGATCTGATAATTCTGAAGTTTAACCACAATATTACCTGATGTTTTCATTTTGGGATTCCCTATCAGGAGGAGATCGATGGATACTTTCCATGATGATTTTGCCCTCTATTCCAGGACATCAGACAGTTCTCCTGAGTTATAGCCTGAAGTATTGAGTCCAGGCTTTTTTTTTTTAATCAAAGTTCTCTAGGACTCCTATGATTCTTAAATTGTCTCTCCTGGATCTATTCTCTGGTTCAATTGTTTTTTTACCAATGAAGTATTTTATATTTTCATCTATTTTTTTTCATTTTTCATTTTGTTTAACAGATTCTTGGTGGCTCAAGAAGTCATTAGTTTCCACAGACTCCAATCTCTTTCTCAGAGAGTAGAATTTTCTGCATTCAGCTTTTGCATCTCCTTTTCAATTTGGCCAATTCTATGTTTAAAAGAGTTATTTTCCATTTGCTCAATTGTGTTTTTGAGGTAAATATTATCTTTTTGAATTTGTCCAATTCTATTTTTGAAGGATTGTTTTTCTTCTGTTATTTTTGTTGTAAGACGTTAATTTTCTCTTACATTTCTTTCCCAACTTTTTCCATTTGATTTTTAAATTCCTTTCTGATTTCTTCTAAGAAGTCTTTCTTGACTGGAGACCAATTCATATTCTCCTCTGAATTTTTGCATATATATATTGCCCCTACTTTACTCCTTTACTGAATTAGTATCTTTATCTTCAGGAAAAATTCAACAGACTCTGCTTTGCACTGACCTTTTTTTCATTTTGGGATTTAGTTTTACTTAGTGTCTTGTTTGGGGGAGGGGTTGGTTTGCAGAACTTAGATGTTGAGAAACATTGAGGCCATGCCCATTGGAGTTAGGTATTCCAGGGAGTTACTCTATGAACCAATCTGCTTTGGGGATGTCCACTATGCACTTCCCAGTCCATGGGTCAGGCAGTCAGGGATAGAAATGCCAAAGAAGTGTCTTTTTTGCATTTATTGCTGGGAAAGTCCCGTACCCATACATGGGCCTTTGGGAAAGGTGCGAACATCTGGGTTTGTTTCTGTGTTTGTATGGGAGCAAGTCAGTCCCTCCCACAGGAATTTCCTGGGCTCTGCTAGAAAAAAAGGTGGCTATAGGTCTGACCCTCCAGACCAGTTAAACTGGAAGACTGGATGTCCTGGGTAACCCTGCTGGAGTTCTCCCTGTCAGGGTACTGGAGCTCTCTCAGGCTGCCTGCCACTCACTATCAAGATTTCCATTCCCTCCACAGTTCAGTAAAGTCCCCTGCCTCACCCTGCCACTGATGCTCTGGGCCTCTGCTCTCTGCCCTGGGATTACCTATACCCCCCACCCCCATGAGACTTTGCTGGGAGATATTTCGCTATGCTCTTTTGTGGGCCCTATCAATCCAAGATCTGTTAGGAGTCTTGGTTCATGTTTGTTCTGAGGGAAGCCAGGCAGGAAAGCTTAAAACAATGCCTGGCTTCTCCCTTCCATATTTTATGGAAGTCAGAAAACATTCTTGATTATTCTATAAATAGAGGTTCTTTTCATTTTATTTTATTTTCCTTCCAAATATACACAAAAGTATTTCTACATTCATCCTTTTACAGGATTTTGAAGACAACATTTTTCTACCACCTTTCACTCCCCCTTCCCCTCCTCATGCCAGTGAACAACCTTATATAGACTATAAATATCATGTTTAACATATGTCCATAATTTTCATGTTTTGAAAGAGGAATTAGAACTAATGGGACAAGGATGTAGAATCAAAATAGTGGCATGAAGACAAGAATTCCCAGAAACATACACCCCCCCAAAACTCCAAAATCCAAGAAATTATGATTCTAGTCAAAATCTGGGTGGGGGGGAAGAGCCCACAGAAAGATTGAGTAATAGACTTTCCAAGTCCAAGACAACTTAGAAGATTTCCAGGATGGGTCTGTTCGACAGGGACTGGGAGTTGGAAAAAGTCACAGTACAAACACAGCTACAGCAAAACACAACTTGACTGGATGGCTGGGTCCATGGAAGAGGGGTGGTTTAATGATTGGGAACAGCAGGAAGGGGTGGTGAAAGAACTTTGTTGTACCACAGTGTGTGTAGAGAGGAGCTCAGGTCTCAGAGCATCCCTGCAGTGAGAACATGCAGCGGGAATTGGCAGAGTCACCCAGCACATCCAGAGATCTCAGCCATAGATGGTAAGGCACTCAGGGGAGAATGCAGAAATCTCAATGCTCTCCCTGGGGCAGGACTCAGTTGTTTTCTCACACTTAGATCCAGGTTGATGTTTGGGCTTCCATAGTACCATAGCCAAGAAGAGAACATCCTCAAAGCTCAAGGGTAGACCAGAGAGCCTGAAGCCTCTCATGAGACCTTGGAGGAATTAAGATCCTTATGGATTGTCCCTCAACCCCCCCCCCCACAAAACCTTGGAAGTGTGGTAAATCAATCATATGCTGAGAAACTGAGCAAACAACAGAAA
This sequence comes from Macrotis lagotis, assembly GCF_037893015.1. Lineage (NCBI taxonomy): Eukaryota > Metazoa > Chordata > Mammalia > Peramelemorphia > Peramelidae > Macrotis > Macrotis lagotis. The sequence goes on from NC_133658.1 coordinate 522,952,027, forward strand.
ATGAAGAATCTGACCATAGAAAATTACTTTGGTTCCATGGAAGACCAAAATACATACTCAGAGGATGACAAAATTGAAGCTTCAGTATCCAAAACCTCCAAGAGAAAATAGGCTCAGGCTATAAATGAGCTCAAAAAAGACTGAAAAGCAATTAAGGGAGGTAGAGGAAAAATTGGGAGGAGAAATGAGAGTGATTCAGTAAATCATGAAAACCAAGTCAGAAATTTGGTGAAAGAAATACAAAAAAATACTGAAGAAATAAAATATAAACCAATTTAGGTCAAATGTAAAAAGACACACAAAAGGCAAATGAGGAGAAGAATGCCTTAAAAAGGGAGTTACCTTGGGGGGGGTGTGGAGCCATGTTGGTGACAGGAGAAGAGTCTCTCTTAGGTGGTCTCTCTCAAAACTTATAAAATAAGGACACTAAGTTTTTGAGAGACAGAACCCACAGAGGGATCCAGTGAGGCAGTTCTCCAGCCCAAGGGAACCTGGAAAATAGCAGAAAGGCTTGGCTCCATGGGTTAGAGGGGCGGCCTGCCAGAGTGAAGGAACTTCAGCCTCCTGGAACCAGTGCCAGGGTGCTGGGAGCTGCAGCTCACAGGCAGTGGGGGCAATTTCCTGTGGGGGGGTGGGACCTCTGACAGTGCAAGCCTTGAAAACCAGCCTTCAGGGAACTCAGCAAGCAGCGTGGCTGTGGCAACCCAGATCCAGGAACCAGAAGCAGGCAGAGCTGGTAAGCAGGAGCCACCAGGCAAGTCATACTTGAATACTCAGTCTAGGTAGTGGAGTAGAGAGAGACTTCTGAGGTCTGTCTCCTGTGCCTGGAACAGGACCCTGGGGCTCTGACCACATTCAGATCCTGATCACAGTCTAGGCCCCAATAGAACAGCAGCTCCACTCCACCCCCCCACATCAGCCTCATGGCAGAGGGGTGAGTTTGTGGTCATTCATAAACTAGGAGGGAGGACAGAGCTTCACACACTTAGATCCTTGTGTGTGGGGGGGTATCCCAATAATACTCAAAAGCTGAGGAAGCACCCCAAGACCAGACACAGGCAGGGGAAATGAGTAAACAGAGAAAAAATAGGGACACCATTGAGAAATACTTTGTCTATGATCCCAAGAAGGATCAAAATACTCAGTCAGAAGATGAGGAAGTCCAAGTTCCTGTATCTAAAGACTCCAAGAAAAATGGAAATTGGGCTCAGGCTATGACAGAGCTCAAAAAAGATTTTGAAAATCAAGTAAGGGAAATAGAAGAAAAATTGGGAAAAGAAATGGGAGAGATGCAGGAAAAAACATGAAAAAGAAGTCAGCACCTTAGACGAGGAGATCCTAAAAAATGATGAAGAAAATAACATTAAAAACCAGCATAGGTCAAATGGATAAAACAGTTCAAAAGTTATTGAGGAGAAGAATGTTTTAAAAAGCAGAACTGGCCAGATCAAAAAAGAGATAAGAAAACTCTCTAAGAAAAGCAAAATCCTTCAGATCTAGAATGGAGCTGAAGGAAGCTGCTGACTGTATGAGAAGTCAGGACACAATACATCAAAACCAAAAGAATGAAAAATTAGATAAAAATGTGAAACATCTCATTGAAAAAACAACTGATCTGGAAAACAGATTCAGGAAAGATAATTGAAAAATTATTGGGATACCTGAAAGTCTTGATCAGGAAAAGAGCCTTGACATCATTTTTAAAGAATTTCTACAGAAAAATTGCCCAGATATCCTAGAAGCAGAAGGCAAAATAGAAATTGTGAGAATCCACTGAGATCCAAAAACAAACAACCTCCAGAAATATTATAGTCAAGTTTAAGAATTCCAAAGTCAAAGAGAAAATATTACAAGCAGGCAGAAAGACACAATTCAAATATCATGGAGCCACAGTCAGGATCACACAGGACTTAGTAGCAACTACATTAAAGGTTCATAAGGCTTGGAATATAATATTCCACAAGACAAAAGAACTCAGAATGCAACTGAGAATCAACTACCCAGCAAAACTGAACGTCCTCTTCCATGGAAAAAAGAAGGACTTTCAATGAACCAGGGGAATTTCAAATTTTCCTGTTAGAATGGCCAGAGCTGAACATAAAGTTTGATCTTCAGGTACAGGACACAGGTGAAGCATAGAGAGCAGAGGAGATGGGTAAAATATGAGGGACTTAATCACAATTCTGGAATCGAAAAATGATACTGATAATACTCATAGGAAACTTCTCATTTAATAGAGCAGGTAGGAGTTTTTATGGATGAAGCACAGGAAAGAGCTGAATTTGAAGATATATTATATTGTAAAAATGGAGTCAATGGCTAAAAGGGAAATTGTGGGAACACAGGCTATTTTAATGGCCCCACCACCACCTGGGCAGTCTCAGGAGCTGGCATGCCACCCTGAGAGATAAGGTGCATCAGAGTCCTTGAGAGCTAGTCATTCTGCCCCACAGCCCAAAGGCACAGGACACAGCTGTGTTTTACCACCTCCTCACTAATGTACCCCCTTATCCTGTAACTCAAGACGCTGCACATATACCCAACTTGTGCACCCCCCCATTACCTCATTTTCTTTGTTCTTCCCCGGAAGACTTAACAGTATATGTAGAAGCTAAGCAGTACTGAAATTGAGCTGGAGGCATAAGGCAGTGGTGGCTTGACTGTTTATTCTCAGCTCCCCTCTGGGAGGGAGGTTGTCACTGCGGGCCCCAAGTTGAAGCAAGCCACAACAGGAAATGTAATGGGAGTAAGAGAAAGAAGAGGTAGAATAGGCTAAGATATTTCATATAATAAGATTTTTTTATTACAATGAGCTATTGCAATGATATGGAAGGGGGAAGCTGAGGGGGAATGGGGGAACCTTTGCTCTCATCAGAGGTGACTCAGAGAGGAAACAGCATATATACTCAATGGGTTATAGACATCTAGAATAAGAAGGAGAGAAGAGGGACAGGGGAATGGGGGGGGGATATGAGTGATGGAGAAGAGGGTGGACCACAGGGGAGAGTGGTCAAATATAACACATTTTCTTTTATGCTTCTTTCTAGGGGCTGGGATTGGATGATATGTCTGTGACCACAGGGCCGGGTGGTTGCTGGGCCTTAGGGGTGTATGTGCACTCAGGAATTCTTGGCCCCAGGACCAGTGATTAGTCTGCTTTGCCACTCAGCTACCCTACAGCACATTTAAGGAGAGGGACAGAGTGAAAGGAGAGAGAAAATATAGTGTATGGTAGTGGGGAATTATGCTTGGAGGGAGTTGTGATCAGCAATGGCAATAGTGGAAAATGATGGAAGTAGCTTTTGTGATGGACTTATCTTAAGGAATGTGATCCACCTACAACAGAGCTGGTGGTGCTGGAACACAGAGTGAAGCATATTTTTTATTATTATTATCATTATTATTATTGCTATGGAGGGGGTTGTGGGGCAGATGGGGCTGGGCAGCTTGTCCAGGGTTGCACAGCTGGGTGATTGTTGGGTGTCTGAGAGTGGATTTGGACCTGGGTGCTCCTGATTCCAGGGCCAATGCTCTGTCCACTGCTCCACCTGGCCATCCTTATTATTATTATTATTATTATTATTATTATTATTATTATTTTATTTATTTATTATGTTGGGGGTTTTTTGCAGAGTAGTGGGGTTGGAGTGGCTTGCCTAGGGTTGCACAACTGGATGATTTTTGGGTGTCTGGGGTCTGATTTGGGTTTGGGTGCTCCTGACTCTGGGGCTGGTGCTCCATCCAATGTGCCATTTAGCTGCCCCTATCATTATTATTATTATTATTATTAATATTATTGTTGTTGTTGTTATCATTATCATTATTATCATCATTATTATTATTTTCATTTTTTCCTCTTTCCTTTTCTCATGAGGGTCTATATTTTTGGGGGAGGGGTTGTTATCTTTACTCTAAAACAAGAATATTTTAATAATGTATAAAAAACATCATTTGTGCAAAAAAAATAGATAAAAAATGCCTTAAAAAGCAGAATTGGCCAGCTGGAAAAGGAGATAAAAAAAGCTCTCTGAAGAAAATAACTCCTTCAAATGCAGAATCGAATGAAAGGAAGTGGATGACTTTGTAAGAACCCAGGAATAAATAAAACTGTACCAAAAAAAAAATAAATTAGAAGAAAATGTGAAATATCTCATTGGAAGAACAACTGATCTTGAAAACAGATCCAGAAGAAATCATTTAAAAATTATTGGGCTACCTGAAAGTCATGACCAGGAAAAGAGCCTAGACTTCATTTTAAAAGAAATAATACAGCAAAATTGTCCTGAGATCCTAGAAGCAGAGGGTAAAATAGAAATTGAGGGAATTCCCCAATCACCTCCTGAAAGAGATCCCAAGACAAAAATTTCCAAGAATATTATAGCTAAACTCCAGAACTCCCAAGTCAAAGAGAAAATACTAAAAGCTGATAGAAACAAGCAATTCAATGAGGCTCTATAGTCAGGTTTGCACATGATCTGGCAGGATCCACTTTAAGGGTTCATAGAGCTTGGAATGTGATATTCTGGACTGCAGAGGATCTTGGATTACAACCAAGAATCAATTACCCAGGAAAACTGAACATCTCCTTTCAGGGAAAAAGATAGTTTTCAATAACAAAGGGGACTTTCAAACTTTCCTATTGAAACAACCAAAGCTGAACAGAAAGTTTGATATCCAAGTACAAGGTTTGGGGTAACCACAGAGTGGGTGGACAAGGAGGACTTATGAGGAATTTAATCATGTTGAACTGCTTTAATTCCTGCATGGAAAGAAGATACATTTAACTCATAAACTTTTTCATTGATAAGAGCAGCTAGAAGGAGCATATATAGACAAGGTACAGGAAGGAGTTGAATAAAATGGTATAATATAGTAAAAAGATGGAGTCCATGGGTGATAAAGGAAAACACTGGGAGGAAAAGAAAGGAGAGGAAGAAGGGGCTAAGATATTTCACATTAGAGTCATGAAAATGCTTTTAATGAGGAGTGGAACAAGGGAAAGTGAGGGGAAATGAGTGAGCCTTCATTCTCATCAGAAATGGCTCAGAGAGGAGAACATACACACTTAATAGGGTATAGAAATCTATCTTACCCTGGAGAAAAATGAGAGAAAAAGGATGGAATGAGGGGAAATGGGGAGAGAGAAGGTGGGCATAGGTGATGGAAGAGAGGAAAGTTCATTGAAGAGGGTACTCAGTTACAACACACTTTTTAACAGGGACAGGATGAAAGGAGAGAGAAAATGGAATAGATGAGTGTGGGAAGGAATACAGTGAAGGTAAATATAGCCAGTGATAACAACTGTGGGAAAAATACTGAAGTAACTTCTCTGGTGGCTATGATGAGGAAGGCAATTCATCCTGGTGTTAGAGCTATTGGAATCTGAACACAAAGTGAAGAACACTTATTTTATTTTCTCTCAGTATTCTTGAGGTTTCTCATCTTTTTTGAGGGTGGTGGGGTTATGATTACTCACAAGATTTTTGTAATAATATAAAACAAATAAACAACAAAAGAGAGCTAAAAAAATCAAAAAATAAAATTAAAAGCAATAGTCTTTTGTCTTTGTTTAAGCTCTAAAATTCTTCCTTTGGATACAGATGGTATTCTCCATTGCAGATACCCTAAAATTGTGCCTGTTTGTTACACTGATGAAATGAGTAAGTCCATTAAGACTGATCAACACTCTCATGTTGCTGATAGGGTGTACAGTGTTCTTCTCGTTCTGCTCATCTTGCTCAACATCAGTTCATGCAAATCCTTCCAGGCATCTCTGAATTCCCATCCCTCCTGGTTTCTAAGAGAACAATAGTGTTCCATAATATACATATAGCATAACTTATTCAGCCATTGATAGACATTCACTCAGTTTCCAATTCTTTGCCACCACAAACAGGGTTACTATGAATATTTTTGTACAAATGATGTTTTTACCCTTTTTCTTGATTTCTTCAGGGTGCATCAAAGGGTATATGCATAATTCCAAATTGAGCTCCAGAAAGGTTGAATGAGTCCACAGCTCCACCACAATGTATTACTGTGCCAGATTTCCCACATCCCTTCAAACACTGATTATTTTCCTTTCAGGTCATATTGGCCAGTTTGAGAGATCCTCAGAGATGCTTTAGTTTGCATTTCTCTAATAAGTAATAATTTAGAGGAATTTTTCATATGACGATGGATCACTTTGATTTCCTCATATGTAAATTGCCTCTGCATATCCTTTGACCATCTATCAGTTGGGGAATAGCTTCTTTTGTTTTTTTTTTTAATAAATTTGAGTCAGTTCTCTATATATTTTAGAAATGAGTCTGTATCCAGATAAAGAGCAGTGGAGTTTGAACAAATTTCAAGGACTATTCCCTTTAATTTAGAAAAAATACCAGATATCTTATTGTCTGACCTTGTTATCTCTTAGACTTTTAGTTTCTTCCTTAAGGATATGATTTCTCTCTCATCACACTCAATTAGGATCAATGTACAACATGGAAATGAAATAAAGACTGACAGATTGCTTTCCATGGGGGATGGGGGTGGGGGAGGGAGGTAAGATTGGGAGAAAAATTGTAAAACTCAAATAAAATCTTAAAAATAAAGAACTGTTGTCTGAAATTTTAGTTATAAATATAGTTCCCCAATTTACTACATTTCTTTTGATCTTGGTTACAGTGGATTTGTTTGTGCAAAAGCTTTTTATTCAATGTAATCAGAATTATCTAGTTTGTTTTTAATAATGTTCTCCATTGTTTCCTTGGTCATAAATTGCTTCCCTTTCCTTAGATCTGAGATCCTTAATCCCCTAGTTTGCTTAATAATATTGTTTTTTATTTCTAAATCCTGTTCCATTTTGATCTTTTATTGGTATAGGGTATGAAGTGTTGGTCTAATCCAAGTTTCTGCCATACTAACTTCCAATTTTCCCAACAGTTTTTATCAGAAGCTGAACTCCTTGAGTTTATCAAACATCAGATTATTGTAATCATTTCTTCCTATCTCTTTTACACCTAGTCTATTCCATAGATCCCTTACTCTATCTCTTAGGAAATACAAAACAGTTTTGATGACTGATGCTTTATAATATAATTTTAGGTCCAGTAGGGCTAAGCCACCTTCTTTTGCACTTTTTTCCATTAAATCTTGGAATTTTTTCCTATTTTATTTCTCCACATGAATTTACACACAATTTTTTTCTAACACATTAAGGTAAATTTTGGGAATTTTGATTGGTAGAGCACTAAACATGTAGTTTAATTTAGGTAGAATTGTCATTTTTATTATAGTAGTCTGGCCATTCTATGAACAGTTGACATTTGCCCAGTTATTTTAATCTGATTTTCTATGTGTGAGAAGTGTTTTTGTAGTTGTTTTCATGGATTTTCTGAGTCTGCCTTGGCAGGTAGACTACAAAGTACTTTGTATTGTTTGTAGTTACTTTGAATGGAATTTATATTTCTAGCTCTTGCTGCTGTTTCTTGAGAGCAATATATTGAAATGCTGAGGATTTGTGAGGGTTTATTCTATATCCTGCAACTTTGCTAAAGATGTTAATTGTTTCTAGTAGTTTCTTTGATAATTTTTTTTTAGGATTCTCTAGGTATACCATCATGTCATCTGCAAAAAAGTGAGAGTTTTGTTTCATCCTTCCAAATTCTAATTCCCTCAACTTCTTTTTCTTCTCTTATTGCTGAAACTAACATTTCTAAGACAATATTGAATAGTAGTGGTGATAACACACATCCTTATTTCAATCCTGATCTTACTGGGTATGTCTCTAGCTTATCCCCATTGAATATAATGCTTGTTGATGGTTTCAGATGGATACTGCTAATCATTCTAAGGAAAAATCCATTTTTACTCTGCTCTCTAGTGTTTTTAGTAGGAATGGGTGCTGTATTCTGTCAAAGGCTTTTTGAGTATCTATTGATATAATCATCTGATTTCTGATAAGTTTGTAATTGATATAGTTAATTACTGTCTTTGCTAAGGTTTTATTTGAGATTTTTGAATCTATATTCACTGGGGAAATAGAACTATAATTTTCTTTGTTTTGACTCTTCCTGGTTTATGTATTAGCACCATATTGGTTTAATAGAATGTGTTAGGCAGAATTCCACCTTCACCTATTTTTCCAAAAAGTTTATATAGAATTGGTACCAATGGTTCCTTAACATTTTACACCCTAACAGCAACATTGGGGTGATGATAAAACTTAATGGACTTGCTCATTCCATCAGTCCAACAATCAGGCACAATTTGGGGTATCTGTAATAGAGAATACCGTCTGTAACCAGAGAAAGAATTGGGAAGTTTGAACAAGACCAAAGACTATTACCTTTAATTTAAAAACAAAACTGTTATCTTATTATGTAATTTTGCTATATCTTATACTCTATGTTTTTTCCTTAAGGATATGATTTCTCTCTCATTACATTTAATTTAGATCAATGTATACCATGGAAACAATGTAAAGACTAAGAGATTGCCTTCTGCGGGAGGTGAGAGGCAGGAAGCGAGATTAGGGGAAAAATTGTAAAATTCTAAATAAATACATACATTTAAAAAAAACCACAAAGGGCAAACAATAAAAAATTTTTAAAAATCTCTCATTGATCTATTTTCAATGCCAATTGTTTTTCCAATGAGATATTTCACATTTTCTTCGAATTTTTTGAGGGGTACAGTTTTATTTCTTCCTGGTACTCACAAATTCATGCATTTCCTTTAGTTCCATGCTACATTTGAAGGAGTTATTTTCTTCAGAGAACTTTTTTATCGCCTTTTCAAGCTGACCAATTCTGCTTTTGAAGGCATTCTTCTCCTCATTTGTCTTTTTTGTGTCTTTTTCCATTTGGTCTAAACTCATTTTTAAACATTATTTCCTTCCGGTTTTGTTTTTTTTTTTTTGTATTTCATTCACTAAGTTTTTATCTGTATGGCTCTCATTTTTCCTCCCAATTTTTCCTCTACAGCTCTTAATTGCTTTTCAAAGTATTTTTTTTTTGAGCTCATCCATAGCCTGAGTCCAATTTCTTGGAGGTTTTGGAGTTGAAGTTTCACCTTTGTCATCATCTGAGTATGTATTTTGGTCCTCCATTGGGACCAAAGTAATTTTCTATGGTCAGATTCTTCTTTTTCTGTTGTTTTCTCATTCCTCAGCATCTGACTGATTTACCACACTTTCAAGGCTTTGGACAGTTTTGGGAACAATCCATAAGTATCTTAATTCCTCTAAGGTCTTATGAGAGGCTTCAGGTCCTCCCCTCTAGCCTAGAGGTGTGAGGATGATCCCTGCTCACTCATGGTAGTGTGGAAGCCCAAACTATAACCTTGATCTGAGTTCAGGCAAACAGATGAGTTCTGTCCCAGAAAGAGTAAAGAGATTTTTTACAGTCTCCCCTGGCCCCCTTACCATCTATGGACTGAGAGCTCTGGATGTACTGGGTGATTCTGCTGACTTCCACAGCAGGTTCTCACTGCTGGGCTGCTCTGAGACCTGTGCTCTGCTTTGCACTCACTATGGTTGCAGCAGAGTTCTCTCACCACCCATTCTAGCTGTTTCCAATGATTACACCATCCCCTCTGCCAAGGACCCAGGTGTCCAGCCTGACTGTGCTGGGCTTTTTTCTGTAGCTGCACTCTGCCTTTTTTCAGCCCCTGGTCCTGCTGGTACAGACCTGTCCTGGAGATCTTTTAAGTTGTTTTGGACTGGGAAATTGTATCACTCTTATCTTTCTGTGGGTTCTGCCTGTCTAGATTTTGGCTAGTCATAATTTGACAACTTTTGGAGTTTTGGGGGGATCAATTTTCTAGGAATTCCTGCCTTCACTCTGCCATCTGGACTCCAAACCCCTATTACCTTTAATCTTTTTTTTAAACATAAGTTATTATGTAATTTTGTTATCTCTTTATATTTTATTTTTTCCTTAAGGATATGATTTACCACACTTCCAGGGCTTTGGGGGGGGGCTTTGAGGACAATCCTTAGTGACCTTAATTTCCTGAAGGTCTTATGAGAGGCTCTGACTGCTCTCTTACCTGTGCTCTGAGATGTGGATGACCTCAGTGCTGCTCTCTGCCCTGGACCTGTGAGGAGATACCCTGACTATGGCAGTATGGAAGGCCAAACTGCAATCTGGATCTGAGTGTGGGCAAACAGCATAGTCCCGCTTCAAGGAAAGCAGAAAGACTTCTACAGTCTCTCCTGACCGCCTTACTTTCTGTGGGCTGAGAGATCTGGAAATGCTAGGTGGCTCCACTGATTCCCGCTGCAGGTTCTCATTACTGGGCTGCTCTGAGGCTGGCACTCCACACTGGTGTGGCACAGTTCTCTCACCAACCCTTACAGCTTTCCCCAGGTATCCCTGGGCCAAGAGGTCTGGAAACTGCCCCCTTTCTCACAGACCCACGCACCCTCAGGGATCCAGGTGCCTGGCTCAGTTGAATTGCACTGTGGCTATGGCTCTTTCCAACCTCTAGTCCAGGTGAAACAGGGCTTTCCTGTAAAACTTCTAAGTTGTCTTGAACTGGGAAATTTTGTCACTCAGTCTTTCTGTGAATTCTGCCCCTCTCAATTTTGGCTAGAGTCATAATTTTCTGGCTTTTGGAGTTGGGGGTATGTGTTTCCATGAATTCCTGCCTTCATGCTAGCATCTTGGCTCTGTCCCTGAAAAGTTGGACATTTAATGAAATAGGAGGCTTCCAACTTTTCCTGATTAAAATACCAGAGCTAAATAGAAACTTGGACTTCAAACAGTAGTCTCAAGTGACACATGAAAAGGGAAAAAAGGGAGAAAAAGACTACTATGAAATTGGCTATATCTCCACCTGGGGAAAAAAAAGATTCTCATTACTCTTGAGAATTGTAACTCTATTGCAGAGAACATACTTAGGCAGAACTAATGGATGCTCATGACTTGTCCATGACTGATAGAATAACTTAAATACATCTCCTTAAAAAAGAGGGATAACAAAGAAATGGGAGAATGGAAGAGATTGAGTGAGGTAAATCACATTTATGAAGCGGTACAAAGGACCTAGTGCAATAGAGGTAAAGAAGGGAGGACATGAAAACTGCCTGATTCTTACTCTCATCAGATTTGACTCAAAGGATTAACATACAAACACTCAATTAAGTTAAGAAACTTATCCTACCTTTCAAATATTAAAAGGGGAAAGGGGAAGGGGTTTGAAAAAGAGGAACTAACAGAAGGAGGGCAAAGAAGAAGGGGCAAAGAGAAGGGGGGGGTGGATGTAAAAGGGCAAACAAACTGGATGAGGTGGTATTTAGAAGTAAAATACTGGGTAATTTAGATAAAGTAATAAAAGGGGAAGAATACAAACAGAGGGAAGATAGCATGGAGAGCAATAAAAAGTTAGTAAATATAACTTTGTATGTGAATGGAATGAACTCTCTCATAAAACATAAACAAATAGCAGATTAGATTAAAAACCAGAATGGTGCTTACAAAAAACTCATTTGAAGCAGAGAGATACATATATAGAGAAAAGCTAAATGGTTAGAGAAGGATATATTTCACTTCAACTGAAGTAAAAAAAAAGCAGAGGTAGCAATCCTTATCTTAGACAAAGCAGCTGTAAAAATAGATCTCATTAAAAGAGATAAGAAAGGAAACTGTATCCTTTTTAAAAGGTACCATAGACAATGAAGCAATTTTAATACTAAATATGAATGCACCAATTAGTATAGCATCCAAATTCTCAGAAGAGAAGCTGGATGAGTTATAGGAAGATATAGACAGTAAAACTCTATTGGTGGGAAATGTCTACCTCCCTCTCTCAGATTTAGATATCCCTTGTTTGCATTCTTCCCCTTTATAAAATAAAGATGAATGAAATTAAGGAGGTAAATAAAATGTTAGAAAACCTAGACATGATAGACATTTGGAGAAAATTGAATGGGGATAGAAAGGAATATACCTTGTTTCTGCACTACATGACACTCACACAAAATTGTTCATGTGCTAGGATATCCATATTCATTAGAAAATTGGTCTATAATTTTTGTTCTCTGTTTTGACTCTTCCTGCTTTAGCTATCAGCACCATATTGGTGTCATAGAAAGAGTCAGGCAGAGTCCTGTCTTCACATATTTCTCCAAAGAGTTTATATAGAATTGGAATCAATTGTTCCTAAAATACTTGATAGAATAAAACTTTATAATCAAGTGCAAAAAGGCAGATATAGTGAATACTTCCTTCTCAGATCATAATGCGATAAAAATCACATGCAATAATGGACCATGGAGAGACAGCATCAAAACTAATTAAAAACTAAATAACCTCATTTTAAAGAATGAGTGGATCAAACAACAAATTATAGACAGAATTAAGGATTTAATCCTGGATAATGACAATAAGGAGACAAAATAACAAAACTTATGAGATAAAGGCCAATGCAGTTGTCATGGAATATTTTATATCTTTAAATGCTTTCACAAATAAATTAGAGAAAGAGGAAATCAATGAACTAAACATGCAACTATAAAATTTGAGAAAGAACAAAGTAAAAACCCCCAATTAAATGCCAAATTAGAAATTCTAAAAACTAAAGGAGAAATTAATACAATCAAAAGCAAGAAAACTAGTGAATTAAGAAATAAAACCAAGAGTTGGTTTTTATGACAAAACCAATAAAATTGATAAACCATTGGCTAATTTGATTAAATAAAAGAAAGAAGAAAACCAAATTACTTGTATCATAAATGAAAAAGGAAGAACTCACCATCAATGAGGAGGAAATTAAAGAAATCATTTGGAATTATTATTTTGCCCAACAATATGTCAATAAATTTGATAATCTAATTAAAATGGATGAATATTTACAGAAATAAAAGTTGCCCAGGTTAAATGAAGAGATAATTAAATTTCTAAATAATTCTATCTCAGAGAAATTCAACAAGCTATCATTGAACTCCCTAAGAAATAATCTCCAGGGCCAAATAGATTCACAAATGAATTCTATCAAGCATTTAAGGAACAATTGATTCCAATTCTATATAAAATCTTTGGTGAAATATGTGAAGACGGAACTCTGCCTAACTCTTTCTATGACACCAATATGGTGCTGATAGCTAAACCAGGAAGAGTCAAAACAGAATAAAAAGTAGAGACCAATTTTCTAATGAATATAGATGCAAGAAATCTTAAAGAAATCTTAACAAAGCAATTACTGCAATTTATCACTAAAATAGCACATTATGACCAAGCAGGATTTATCCCAGGAATGCAAGGTTGTTTCAATATTAGGTAAACTGTCATTATAATTGACTATATCAATAACAAACCTAACAGAAATCATATTATTATCTTAATACATGCTGAAAAAGGCTTGAATAAAATATAGCACCCATCCCTACTAAAACCACTAGAGAACATAGAAATAAATGTTTTTTTTTTCCCTTAGAATGCTAAGTAGTACCTATGTGACATCATCAACAAGCATATTCAATGGGGGAAAAGCTAGAAGCATTCCCATTAAGATCTGGGGTGAACAAGGATGCCCGTGATCACCACTACTATTTAATGTTGTAATGTTAGTTTCAGCAATAAGGGAAAAGAAATTGAAGGAATTAGAATTTTAGAAGGAAGAAACAAAAATCTCACTCTTTGCAGATGACTAGTTGGAAGATCTAGATAATCCTTAAAAATCATCTAAAAAACAACTAGAAATAATTAGCAACTTTAGCAAAGTCATAGGATATAAAATATACCCACATAAATCCTCAGCATTTCTATATATTACTAGCAAGATACAGCACTAAGAGTCAGAAAGAAAAATTCAATTTAAGGTAATTTCAGACAATATAATACACTTAGGAGTCTACCTGGAAAGTCAGACTTAGAAGCTCTATGAAAACAACTATAAAACACTTTTCACACAAGTAATCATTTAAATAAACTGGGCAAATATCAATTACTCATGAATATACCAAACTAATATAATAAAAATGTCAATTCTATCTAAATTAAACTTAGTGCTTTACCAAACTTCCAAAAAATTACTTTATGAGCTAGACAAAATTCTAACTAAATTGAAGTAATAAAGGTCAAAATTAACACCAAATTAGAAGCTTGACTAAAGATAGGAACTAAGTTTTTAAAATTATTTTAACATTAGTTTCCTCCTTAAAAAAAAAAAACATAACTGAAGGAATTGAACTAGGTGACTTAGCAGTTTTCTTTTGACTCTAAGTCTGTGATCCTAAAATTATTGTGTCATATATTTTGCTTTAATAGTGTGCTCTGTTAAATTACTTCAGATTTGAATTTTCATTTGTCTGGGAACATTTCCTGCTTTATGCTGCTACTAGCTCTATACATTAATGCTAAGAAATAAAAGAGGAAAAAAAAATCTCTTTGAATCCAGGATCATTATGGCTGAAAATGTTTTTTCTATGTAATGACAAAATAGCTACTCTTTTCATTTTTGTGTCTAATCCTACTAGGAGTTATATTTATAACAAAGGAATTTGAAGGTAATAATGATATTTCACATGTAGTAACCCTGCTGTATTTTACATTTCAAGTTAAATATGAAATGAAGCAACAAGAATACAATAGGGTTACCCATTCTTCTACTCCTTTGGTCTTTAGATTTTGTATAAAGATTTTCATATTTTTTGAAATAAAAATTCTTTCAATATGGTTATTTTAATTAAATTTACTTCTCAGATACAGAAACTAGTGAGAACCCAATTTGATTTGTTCATTACTCCTGAAAATATAAGACATTTTTCTGCTTAGTCACTGATAAATAATTCACTCAGTTTGGAAATAGATTTGAGTCAGTTCGTAAAAGCTGCAGACATCTCAGCTTTTTACCACAACTTGTCTTATTCAGATTAGATAGAACAGATAAAAAGTGGCATTACAATCAAGAAATGAAAAGGATTTTCCTCTTCAAAATTTTGAGCAAGCAGTATCTTAATTACAGATATCACACAAAGTCATATTATTTTGGATCAAGGGATTCTAGGCCTGCAGAAACTAAGCTATAGTGTCTGTTTATATGTGTGTGCAAGTATGTGTGTGTGTATGTATGTATGTGTGTGTGTGAATTGTTGATATCAGGAAAATATATGTTTTTATGTTGACATATTTAAAATAGGATAACAAAAAAATGAGAAAAAATGAGAAAAGTACCATATGTTGCAAAATATTCATGGCTGCTATTTTTGTAGTGGCAAAGAATTGGAAATTGAAGGGATTGGGGAATGGATGAACAAGTTATGTTATGTTAATGTTATGGAAAGACTATTGTTCTGTAAGAAACTATAAATGGTCAGATTCTAGAGAAACATGGAATGCACTGTAGGACCTGATGCTGAGAAAGGGGAGCATAATAACCAAGAGAACATTCTACACATTAACAACAACATTGTGAATTGATCAGCCTTGAAGGATGCGACTCCTTTCAGCTGTTCAGAGAGCTAGGAAAACCCTATTAGATCACCTATGGACAATGCTATCCCCATCCAGAGAAAGAAAAACAAAACAAAACCAAACAAAATAAAACCAAAAAAGCCCTTCAGCATCTGATATATATTCTCTTCTTTAAAAAATTTTCTCATGTACTTCCTTCCCTTAATCCTAATTTCTCATACTGATATGTAAACATGTTTAACACCAATGTGTATGTGCAGTATTCACCTAACTGTATGCTGCTGAGGGGAGGGGAGATGGAAAGGGAGGGTGGAAGAAAATTCTGTAACTTAATATATATGTATATATATATATATACATATATATACATATATATATGAATAAAAATATATAAATAAAAGAATAAAAAATAAAATAGGATAACTAAATAGTCGACTTTGTGATTTCAAAAGGATTTGTAATTCATTTTTTCTAGGCCATCAGTTTTATCCATGAATTTTTTCTAAACCTAGACCAATATATGGGACTCATTGCTGTTCTGCAGTTCTTCTTGTTTGTTTGTTTGCTTGCTTTAATTTCTTTTTGTTTTGCCTCACATTTTTGGTGGGGGGAGATGGGAAGGTGGATTTTGACCTATGACTTTATGGATATAGGATACTACAATTTTGATTACAAATCTCCTCTAGGATAAAGGTATCCAAGTCTTCAAGTTCATCTTTTCAAAAGTTTCCTGCATCACTAGGAGATTACTTCATTTATGTGCACACATAAAGTATGTGTCATATATAAGACTTGAAAATGAGAATTATTGACACTAAAACTGATCCTCAGTTATTCTGCACCTTAGTGTCACTCAAGAGTATTAGAAGACATTTACTTAAACTCCTTTATGTAAGGCTTCATGTCCTTCAGGAAATTATTTAGAAGTCAAGAATTTTAGGATTATAAATTACTATAGGTAAAACCTTAAAGCTTAGGCAGATGGATAAGTGGGTTCAGCAGAAAAACCTATTACCCTTTGAAGTAGTCCTTTCCATTTTGGGATTTCTTTGATATGAGCATCTCATATTGAATCAGAAAACTTCTTCCCTCTAATTTCTACACATGGATTCTAATTATGATTTCTGGAGACCACCAAAATAAGTATAAACATTCTATAATATAACAGGTTTTATAATATTTGAAGTCCCTCATAATTTCCTAGTTTTTTCCCCAGGTTGAATATTCCCATTTTCTTCAACTATTCCTCCTGAAACATAGTTTTAGGGGAGGTGGAGCCAAGATGTAGTCCTGAGGGCAGTAAGTCACAGAAACTCACCCCCCCACACACACACACACACAACTCCAAGAGCCATCCAATTATGACTCTAGTCAAACTTTAGAAGGTCAGAACCCACAGAAAGAAAGAGTGATTCAATTTCCCAGTCCAAGACAACTTAGAAGATCTTCAGGAAAGGTTTCTTTTAACAAGACCAGGAGATGGAAAGAAGTACAACACAGCCACATTGCAACACAGTCAGGCTGGAGCAAACTTGCTCCAGCATTCCAGGAACAGCCCGTGGAGCACCTAGGTCCCTGAGACACCTGAGTCTGTGGCAGAGGGATAGTTTCCAGACCTCTTGGCCCATGGATCACCGGCGATGGCTTGAATGGGTGGTGAGAGAACTCTATCACACCAGAGTGAGCCTAGAGCCCCAGCCAACACTGATTTCAGAGCAACTCTGAAGTAGGAACCTGCAGAGCCACTCAGCCCTTCCAGAACTCCCAACCCACAGAAGGTAAAGGAGTGAGGAGAGACTGCAGAGGTCTCTCTGCTCTCCCTGAGGCAGGACTCTGCTCCTTTGCCCACACTCAAATCCATATCACACTCTGGGTCCCCACACTAATATAGTGGAGCAGGGACCCTCCTCACAGCTCCAGGGCAGAGGGAAGAGCCAGTGGTCTTCCACATACCACAACACAGGCAAGAGAGCAGTCAGAATCTCTCATAAGATCTGCAAGGAATTAAAGTTCCTATAGGATGTACCAAAGCCTTGAAAGTAAATCAATAATAAGTTGAGGAAATGAGCAAACAAGAAAAAAAAAGAAGAACCTGACCATAGAAAATTACTTTGGTCATATTGAAGTTTGAAACTGTTGTATTCAAAGCCTCCAAGAGAAATAGGAAATAGGCTCAGTTGATAGTGGAGCTCAACAAAGACTTTGAAAAACAAGCAAGGGAGGTAGCAGAAAAATTGGAAAAGAAATGAAAGTGATGCAGATAAATCAGGAAAACCAAGTCAGCAGCTTGGTGAAAGAAATACAAAAAATACTGAAGAAAATAAATGTTAAAATACAGATTAGGTCAAATGGAAAAAAAACAACCCAAAAGGCAAATGAGAAAACGAATGCCTTAAAAAGCAGAATTGGCCAGCTGGAAAAAGAGATTTAAAAACTCTCTGAAGCAAATCACTCTTTCAAATGTAGAACAAAACTAAAGGAAACTGATGACTTTGCAGGAAATCAAGAAATAATAAAACAATGGGAAAAAATAAAAAATTAGAAGAAAATATAAATGTCTCATTGGAAAAACAGCTGATCTAGAAAACAGAAACAAGAGAAATAATTTAAAAATTATTGCGCTACCTGAAATTCATGAACAGTAAAGGTTTCATTTTCCAAGAAATAATGTAGCAAATTTAGCCTGAGATCTTGAAGCAAAGGGTAAAATAGAAATTGAGTGAATTCACTGATCACTCCAGAAAGAGATCCTAAAATAAAAGTTCCCAAGGAATATTACAGCCAAATTCCAAAACTCCAAAGTCAAAGAGAAAATACTACAAACTGCCAGAAACAAACAATTTAACCTCTGTGCCTCTACATTCAAGATTACAAAGATTTGGCAGCATCTACATTAGGAGCTCATAGACTTGGAATATGATCTTCCAGAAAGGCAAAGGAGCTTGGTTTACAACTGAAAATCAACTACCCAGCAAAATTGAATATACTCTTTCAAGGGGGGAAAAGGTAGATTTTTCAATGAAAAAGTGGATTTTCAAACTTTCTTGTTGAAATGACAAGAGTTGAACAGAAAGTTTGATCTCCAAGTACAGGACCCAGATAAAGCATAGAGTGGTTGGAGAAAGACTAATTAGGAAGAAATCAATGATATTGAACTGGGTGTATTCCTGCATGGGAAAAGGATACTGATAACTCATATAAACCTTCTCATTTATAAGAGCAGTTAGAAGGGGAATATAAAGGGCACAAGAGAAAATTGAATATAATAGCATAATATAGTATAAAGATGGAGTCAATGGGTGATAAATGAAAGTATTGGGAGGAAGGGAAAGTAGAGGTAGAATAGGCTAAGAATTTTCATATAAAAGAGTCAAGGAAAAAGCTTTTGCAACAGAGTGGAAGGCAAGGCGAAATGATTGAGCCTTCATTTTTATCAGAAATGACTCAGTGAAGAAATAACATATCCACTTAATAGGGTATAGAAATCTATCTTACACTAGGGAAAAAGGAGAGGAAAGGGATGGGACAAGAGAGATGTTAGAGAGGACAGGAAAGTAGGTAATAGAAGAGAGGGGAAATCATGGGAGAAGGTAATCAGATACAGCACATTTCTGAACAGGGCCAGGTTGACAGGAAAGAAAGAATAGAATAAAAGAGTGGGGAGGAATAGAATGGAGGGAAATGCAGCTAGTAAAAGCAACTATGGAAAAAAGATATTTAAGCAAATTCTCTGGTGGATTTATAAAGAGGGCAAATAATCCCAGAGACAGAGCCCATGGAATCTGAACACAGACTGAGGTACACTTTTTTTTCCTCTCTCTCTCTCTTCACTTCTCTTGAGTTTTCTCTATCTTTTTTGGTGGGATGGGGTGTTTTTGTTTACTTTCACAACAAGATTATTGTAATAACATAAAATAAAGCATAAAAATAATAAATATAAAGAAAAAAATATAGTTTTAGGTTTCAACATCTTCTTAGTTTATCTGTTTAGACCCTGATACAGAGGACAAGTTTTCTTCCCGGTATGAAATATGTAAAAATGAACAGAGATAACTGATAGCTTCATTGTCTCACTAACACAGAGTAATATGAAGATCTAAAAGCAACAAAAATAAGTCTAAATTTGATTTATATTAGCAAGAAACATCATTGTATTATGTACAGAGGTCTAGTCTCAAAAGCAGAGAGAACAGAGTTCTAATAGTGTCTCCCATATATGCTGTATTTTTTACACACTAGGCAAGTCATTTAATCTCTCCGTTTTTTTTTGGCATTTCTATAAATGGCAAAGGAGGTAAAATGAGTTTTCCTATCTAAGTGTTACCTATATCAATGAAATCAAAAGTTTATTCCCTGTCTTTTTAAATGACATGTTTTGGATAGAATCAATAAATGCACTATTAATGATGCATAGATTATTGTGATACATAGTAGATATTATATGCTATAGAGAGGACTCATTGTTTTAGAATTCATTATCTAAAGTAAAGTGTATTGGACAATGTTTTGTCATAATAATGAAGTTCCAACAATTCAGATCATTCTGTTTTATTTGTTCTAAGAAGCATCATAAATTTGCAATATTAACATAAATTTTGCTAGATGTAAGAAAAATCAATTTATTTTCATATATTTTAGGATTTTCTTAAAAACAAAATTCTAATTTAACATTTTTTGTTCTTACTCTGAAATATTGGCTCCTTTTTAAGTGGATTCAATTTTAGTGACCTTTTTTCTGATACTATTTATCATTGGGTAATGCAAGCCTGCGGTCTAAAAACTGGGAGCTTCTTATACGGGGGGGTAAGATTTTTTCCTTGCATTTTCTGCTTTTTCATGCTTCTTTTTATGTTCCTTGTTATAGATTTTCCCCTCACATTTTCTGCTTTTTCACACTTGTTTTTCTGCTCATTGTATATTTTTCCCCTTGCATTTGCTTCCTTTCCCCACTGGTTGTATTTGGCTCATTGTTTCACATTTGTTACTGGTATATTAGTTTACCTTTTGCCACATTCTGCCCAGAAATGGCTCAGAAAATATTTCCATACAGTGCTGCATTCAAGTTATAAATGATCCAGTTCTCAAAAGTGAATGAAAATTGTGCTGCTGAATGTCAGCTCGGTTCTCCTCCACCTGAGAAAAACAATCTGAGACTGGCTAGGGAAGAAGAAATCTTACTGAAAATGCCCCAGCAGAAAAAGACCATGAGAGGTAAGGCAGAAAAATGGTCTGATTTAGAGAGCGAATTGAAGAGATAGATTGAAGAGCAAAGGGCCATTGGAATTCCTGTGTCCACAAAGAAGGTTTAGCAAGAGGCAAGAAGAATTGTGAGGAAAAAGAAGTGACTGATTTCAAATGACACAATTGGTGCTTCTGGTTCATAAAGTGGAATGGACCAAGCATGCGTCCATGCACCAGGCTTGCCCAAAAATGGCTGAAAGCTATGAGCAGAAGGTCCTTGAATATCATGACGAATAAACCTTGAATTCAATAACTTTATTAATAAATTTTTTCAAATTTCAGGCCCCAAAATTCAGGTGTGTCTTATACATGAGTAAATGTGGTAAGTACTTACTAAATGTCATATTTTGTTCTTGTTATAATAATCATTACTTGCTCAGGTTTTTAAAAAAAACATAATGTTTTATCATCCTAGACTTGCAAGGAAGCTAAGAGTTTGTAGAGTCTACTCTCCTTATTGGAAAAAATGATTATTCTAAAAATATTTCATGATTGTAACCCCTCCCTGTTCCCTAAGTGTTAAGTTGAATTTAAAATTATGTCTTTTATAACAGTTTGTAGTGTGAGCTTCATTACTAAGCCAAAACCTTGGAAATTTTATTGTTGCAAAAAGAATAAAAAACATATAAATTAACATTCTCTGTAACAGGGATAGGAAATGTCTGTGAATAAATTGTATAAGGTCCATGAAATCATTTGATCTGGAGCTGCCAAGGCAACTTTGGTGGGACTAAAAATTCAATAACTCTAGAAGTTTTTTTAACAGGCTAATTTTCAAATTGATAATTTCGTATGACCCTAAAAATACAGTTATAAATATCCAAAGGGCCCTTGGCAGAACAATTGGTTCCCTACAACTGCTTTACAGAATGTCAGGGAAATGAAACTCTATCAGAGATTCTTTATCTTTTGGGAAGGATGAAGAGATAATAATGACCTAAATTAGTGGCTTATAGGCAGAATACAGAAATTCACAGGTGAGTTAAGCAGAATTAAACACTAAATAATAATGATAATAAATAATGAAAGATAAAAATAAATACAGACATCAATTTATATGTGTATTTACATACAAATTTCAATAAATAAGATTCCCTGTTTGATAATTATTGAATCCCAGAGAAAAGTACATACACTTCACCCAGTTCTCTTCCTTTCCATAAAGTAGTAACTTAATATGGAAACACAAATAATGAAACACATAACCAGTTGTTAGAACCAATCATTTCTTCTGATCTATCATAAGTGTTATTAAAATAGAAAATAAGCAACTTCATAGAATTGAAATAAGATTTAACCTCTGTCTTCTTGGGCACTCAGTGGGAAGGGACAGGAATCCTCTCAGATGATATAGAATATTACAAAGTAAGTTTGCAACATTGGACTAGCACGGTCTCAGAAAAATTTCCAACCTATTTGATATTATATATAATAGAAATAGTAACTAGTTTCTACTATAATCCAAGCTTAAATACACAGTGACTAGGTACTTTGCCATAATTTATTTCAAAATGAATTTATTTTTAAAGGTAATTTGTGAGCTAGATTCAATATCTCCTGAGCTCTAGAGACTAAACCTGTGATGCATAGTTTGAAGCAAAACAATGGTTGAGGATAAAAATTGACTTTTATATGATGTCTTAAGGTTTGGAAAATTGCTTCTTCTGAATATCTCTCATATAAGCCATACAACAATACTATGGTAGATTCCACAGATTCCTAATATCCCTGATTTATAGGTAAGGAGCTTGAGGATTATGGAAGATTAAAAGATTATGCTCACACAGTTTATAGTATCAGAGGTACGATTTGAACTAAATTCTCCCTGATACCAAATATAGCCCTTTAACTACCATCCAATTTGTCATAAGAAATGTATTTTATGAATTAACTAAGATTCACTTTGTGTTTGTATTTGTAGAAGAATAGGTATATTAAATAATGGTGAATTACTTAGACGAATAGTCCACAGTTCTTAACTCTGAATCTGATGTTATGTTAAACTCTATTTCTGCCTTCCTAACACATACACACACACACACACACACACACACACACACACACACACAAACATACACACACACACACACACACACACACACATAAAATTTTGATCTTATCTTAAATTTTCTGGGTCAATACCTAGTCATGAATCACCACCAAGATTGATTTTCTTCAGTCTCACTTCCAAAGTAATGAGAGTTTCTAAAGGAAGACTAAGAATCAGGTAGAAGTAGCCCAATGCAGATTTATGTTAATATCATGTTCACAGGTGCTCATTAACATTTTTATTCACCACATAGTGATGCTTTCACACATTCCTTCTGGCAATTATCTAAACATAAATTTTCAAACTCAGAGTCATTTTCAACTTCCCATTAATTCTCAATCAACATCTTCAATCAATTGCCCAGTCTTACTAATTCTAACTCCAAGTCATCCCTCACATCCATGTCTTTCTTATTACTTTTATTTATTCCTTTTATCATCTCCATCCTACAGGGCCTTATCACCTTTCTCCTCAATAAAAATACCTTTTATTTATTTTCTATATATGTGTATATGCACGTGAACATGCTATATATAATACTGCATATATTGTAAATATGGGTCAATATTGTTTCCCTGATATAATGTGAGGTCCTTGAGTGTAGTGTTTCATTTTTGTGTTCATAGTCCCAATAATGTATATGTACTTATATGATGCTCTAAGAGATAACCCTAAAAGATTTGTATCACCTTTCCAAAGGGGGGGGGGCTTGGTAGGTTCTCTATCTATCTATCTATCTATCTATCTATCTATCTATCTATCTATCTATACATGTAGCATTCCCCCTATGCTAATGACCTCCAGTGGTCTATTCTAATGTTCTGCATGTCGCATATCTTCTCCCTTTCTGATACTAATTCTAATGTGATGTCAATGTGATTTATTTTTTACATATTCCTTCATTTTCAACTTTACTTTCAGATAAAGAAGTTTCTCCCTAAAAAAGTCACTTCACTCTTTAGTCTTTCCTTTCCAATTGTCTCACCCATTTATTTATTTTCAAGATATTAAGATCTAGTCATCTACTAAATCTAACTTTTTTTGGTACTCTGTAAAATGAAATTCAAACATACAAAAATTAATCTTCTCAATGGACTCTGAAATGATCACATAGCAAGAGTATTTAGATTTTATCTTTTCTGTACTCAGATGTGTTGGTTCTTTCCATCTAGGGAGTCCCTCTTTCATACTTGTTGTCTATTAAAGAACATTTTAATTCAACGGATACTTACTAAGCATCTTCTATGGACTTTCTCCTTACTTCTCTCTCTTTTCAAACCTCCTTTGAAAATTCCTTTCCTCTCTTATCTCTCTTTTCTGCAAACAACTTTTCCATTCATAGCTAACTCTGTATGGTCTATCACTTAATAGTTCCAAATGCATGACTGAGCATATGGTAGGAGCTACAATACATGCCTTCTGATAGACTCTGGGCATACATCAGTAATCTGGGAAATTCCAGTTAACTGATTTTTCAACTGAATAAATGGAAGCACACATGATTTTCAACTTGAGTTACTATAATTCCTTGTATAACATAAGATATGGGTTATGTCCTAGCTAACATCACAATGAAAGATTAAAAAATATGTTGAGATCATAGTAATCACAGTTAACATTTATATATAGTGTTAATGTTTGTACATATATGTTAAATTTTCATACATTATTTCACTTGAAACATACAGTCTTGTGATGTAGTTATTATCTTTATCATCAGAAGAGGAAATTGAAATGATTTATTCCTCCTCCTAAATAATAATAGCAATAGCAACAATAATAACAATAATAACAACTGGCATTTATATGACACTTTTAGGTTTGGTAAGCAGTGTGTAGATATTACCTAATTTGATGTCAATGGAGCTGTCTGGGTTATCCAGGTAGCAAATGTCTAAGGCAAGATCTGAGATATAGTATACATCTTACTGATCAACTTATAGGCATATAAACCAATATGAATATACCATGAAAAAGCTCAAAAAAGGGTGACAATTAAACACAACTGAACACAACTGGACACAACTGAAATAACAATCTCAAAGTCAGCAATCTCTTCATTATGCTTCTCCCAAGTGATATGATATCTTCATACTAGTTTGTAATTATGATTGTTTTTCAAATGACATATTCTAGACAAGATGGGGAAATAATATTTTTTAAAAAGATTATTCTGAAAAGAGAACTCTAGGCTTCATCGATTTGCCCTAAAAAGGTTCAAAACTTCCAGTTTTGTTTTGAAAATAGGTGCTACTTCTTGAGATAAAGCCTAGGTTAGGAAAGGAGACCAAAGACAGGTCATATTGCAACTCTGTATGCTAAAGAAATGCACTTAGTTTCTAAAATAATTGCAGCAAGTAATCTATGAAATGAAAAATCCTTTTAAAGCCTGAGTGCACTCAGAGAGCACTTGAAGTACTTGGTAAATCATTCCAAAGCTCTTTATTAAAACTCTAATGTTTCCTTCTCATTTCACCAACTAAATTCAGAAATCTGAGATGCAGAAAGCTATTCTTAAATCTATTGGTGGGCAGGGTGACAACACTAGTTTAATTCCTTGATATTTCCTTTCCTTCCCTATCCCTCCATAAACTTTAATGCCACCACTTGACATAGAGTATTGGATGTATAAAGGCTCAGATTTTTAAAATAATTTTTGGAGTATTTTAATAATAATATCATGCTATTTAATGTATATAATAGAATTATTATTTCATATCTTCTTGTTCTTATAAAATGTCCTTTTTTCTCTATAGGAGTAATTTATTAAGAGCAGAGTACGTAAAATTTATCCATCTGTTTACTTTAGGGATGTCTCTGCAAGTCCTCAAGGGCACAAAGGAAATTCCAGGAGGGCCCTAGGAGCAATTTCAGCACTTGTTCAAATTGCCTGACAACCTCTAGCTGAAGAATGAAGGAAAGAGAGGGCTTTTCTACTACTTCTGGAAAGAGATGTTCCCTTATTTCTATAGGAATAAATGTACCTCTATCAACCCCCATCAAAAATATTTATTTCTCAGGAACAGAAGAGCCAATGTGTGAATGTGTGTGTGTGTGTGTGTACATATACTTACATACATACACATATTTATGCATATTTAATCTTGGTTTCATGGTATATTCATATTGGTTTATATGTCTATAAATTGATCAGTAAGATGTATACTATACACATATGTATATGTGTTTCTAAACTAGCTGCACAAGTGTCTCCTAGATTCACAAGAATGAAGCTGAGGAGGAAAAAAAAGATTTATAGATCCAATAAGAAATTAAAGATGATGGGATTTGAGAGAAAAAGGTAAGATATTCCTCAACTTTATGATTAAAGGGTTGAATTGAATGGGATGTGTTGTTCCATCCAATCTTAAATTCACAGTCTTATGCCAGCAATAAGAGAACAAAGATATGATTCCCAGGTATTTGGGGGCATTACAGTTTAAAAAACTCAAGACTCCAGACTAGAAACTCTTTCTCACAGATATTAATATCTGTATGTGTCTTATTAACTATTTCTGGAAATCAAATACTGCAGATGGTTCAATAATACAGAAAAATATGTTACAAAAAAGAGACCAAAAAAAAAAAAAAACATGAGATTATCTCTTTTGGTCAGGGGAGCAAGGTGATTCTTGGAATGTTGGTGAAATGCAGAAAGAAAGGTTATTGTTCAGCACAACTAAAGCTATCAAATGTTACCAGATGCTCTTTTCCCCTCCCTTCTTCAGTAAGTTTCAGTGATTCTATTTCCTTTATTATAAAATAAAATCTTTCCTGTTTATCAACAAAGGATCATCTCAATTTGATTCCAATATGCCTTTACAGTGAAATAATACATTTTCCCCTTGAAGCCTATGCTTTTTGTCTCTTTATTTATAATATAATTTTATAATAATGTTGTTGTGAGAGTAAATCATAAAACCTCCTCCCCAAAAAAGATAAGAAATCTCAAGAAGAGTCAGAGGGGAAAAATGTACTTCAGTCTGTTTTAAGATTCCAATGTCTCTGTCTCTGTGATGAGTTCCCTTCCCCATTATAGTTACAAGAAAAGTTGCTTCAATATTTTTCCCACAGTTGCCATCACTAGCTGTATTTCCCTCTGCTCTATTTTTCCCCCCTCTTATCTATTACATTCTCTCTCCTTTCATCCTGACACTGTTCAGAATTGTGTATGATCTTCCCTTTCTTCTATCACTTATTGCCCCCCTTCCTCTCCCTCATTCCCCTTTATCCCATCCCTTTCCTATATTTTTTCTCCAGGGTAAGATAGATTTCTATACCCTATTAAGTGTGTGTGTTATTTCCTCTCTGAGCCATTTCTGATGAGAATGAAGGCTCACTCATTCCCCCTCATCTTCCCCTGTTCTACTCCATTGTAAAAGCCTTTTCTTTACTCTTATGTGAAATATCTTAGCCCCTTCTTCCTCTCCTTTCTCTTCCTCCCAGTCCTTTCATTTATCACCTATTGACTCCATCTTTTTACTATATTGTATCATTATATTCAGCTCCTTCCTGTGCCTTTTATATTCTTCTAACTGTTCTTATAAATGAGAAAGTTCATTTGAACATCATTTAAGTTCCTCATAAATAGTTCTTCTTGTGCATTTCCTCTATGGTTCACATAACTCCTGTACTTGGAAATCAAACTTTCTGTTCATCTCTGGTTGTTTCAATTGGAAAATTTGAAAGTCCCCTGTTTCATTGAAAGTCCATCTTTTCCCCTGAAAGAGGATGTTCAGTTTTGCTGGGTAGTTGATTCCTGGTTGTAAATCAAGATCTTTTTGCCTTCTAGAATATCATATTCCAAGCCTTACAAGCCCTTAATGTGGATGCTAATAGATCTTGTGTAATTCTGACTATAGAGCCACAGTAATTGAATTGCTTGTTTCTGGTAACTTTTAAGTATTTTATCTTTGACTTGGGAGTACTGGAGTTTGGCTATAATATTCCTGGAAATTTTTCTGTCTTCTGCTTCTAGGATCTCAGGACAATTTTGCTGTATTATTTCTTGAAACATGAAGTCTAGCCTGTTTTCCTGGTCATGACTTTTTGATACCCCAATAATTTTTAAATGATCTCTCCTGGATCTGTTTTCAAGGTCAGTTATTTTTCCAATGAGATATTACACATTTTCTTCTAATTTGAGGGGGGTTTTTTTTGGTATAGTTTTTTTTTCTTCCTGAGTTCTCACAAAGACATCATCTTCCTTTGGTTCCATTACGCTTTTGAATGAGGTATTTTCTTCAGAAAGCTTTTAATCTCCTTTTCCAGGTGGCCAATTCTGCTTTTTAAGGCATTCTTCTCCTCATTTGCTTTTTGTGTTGCTTTTTCCCATTTGGCTTAAACTGTTTTGTTTTTTTTTTTTTTTGTTTGCAAGGCAAACGGGGTTAAGTGGTTTGCCCAAGGCCACACAACTAGGTAATTATTAAGTATCTGAGACTGGATTTGAACCCAGGTACTCCTGACGCCAGGGGCGGTGCTTTATTCACTATGCCACCTAGCTGCCCCTTAAACTGGTTTTTAATATGTTATTTTCTTCAGTATTTTTTTGTATTTCTTTCACCAAATTGCTGAATTGGTTTTCATGATTTATTTGCATTGCTCTCATTTCTCCTCCTAATTTTTCCATTACCTCTCTTAATTGCTTTTCAGTCCTTTTTTGAGCTCATCCATAGCCTGAGCCCATTTTCTATTTCTCTTGGAGGTTTTGGATACAGAAGCTTCAATTTTGTTTTTATCTGAGTATGCAGTTTGATGTTCCATGGGACCAAAGTAAATTTCTATGGTCAGATTCTTCTCCTCAGTCTATGACTGAATTACCACACTTCCAAGGCTTTGGGGTTTGGGGGACAACCCCTAGGGACCTCAATTCCTCCAAGGTCTTATGAAAGGTTCTGACTGCTCTCTTGCCTGTGTTCAGGCACTCCCCTCTTCCCTGGAGCTGTGAGGATGGTCCCTGCTCAGCTATGATGGTGTTGTGGTGGCCCAGACTGTGACCTGGATCTGAGTGTGGGAAAACAGCTGAGTCCTGCCCCAGAGAGAGCAGGGAGACCTCTGCAGTCTACCCTGATCCCCTTACCATCTATGGGCTGAGAGCTGTGGACATGCTGGTTGGCCCTGTCGACTCTTGCTACAGGTTTTCACCACAGGGCTGCTCTGAGACCAGAGCTCTGCTCCACACTCACTCTGGTGTACAGAGTACTCTCACCACCCTTTCCAGCTGTCCCCAATGATCCCTGGGCCAAAAGATCTGGAAAGCACCCCTTCTGCCATGGACCCAGACACCTGAAATGGTGTTCTGCACTGCCTCTGTGCTGCCACTTTTTCCAACCCTGGGTCTTGGTGGAACAGACCTTTCATGAAGAACTTCTAGGTGGTCTTGACTGGGAAATTGTATCACTCAGCTAAATTTTGTCAAGTCATAATCTGACAGCTTTTGGAGTTTTTTGGGGAACAGTTTTCTGGGAATTCCTGCCTTCAGGCTACCATCTTGCCTCCTCCCCCTCCATAAGACCTGTTCTTTTTCTCTTATGACATTTAATTTTTCCTTATCATCTCTTTGAATAAACTATACCTGCACCTCACTCCCCAACTACTTTCTGGAATGCACTTCTCTTATCCACCTTAAATTTTATAGTTTCCTTCAAAGCTCAGTTCAAACACCACCTCTTACATGTTGTTTTTCCTAGTTTTCTTAATTGCCAGTCCTACAATTCCCTTGAATACATTTGCATTTACTTAGATATTTACATGTTGTCTTTTCATCATGAACTCTCTCTAGGTTCATTCTCTATAGTTTTAGTCTCTCATTCTCTTACTTCTCAATGACCTTATCATCTTCTTCAATTAGTCTTCTATATTACTACCTGAGTAATCTCTGAAATTCACTGCCATTAAATTGTCACTCCTCTCATCAGGAATCTTCCAGAGATTCAAATTGCCTAAAACATAATATTTAAAATATCCACCTGTCATTGAAAACTGTTTAAAATCTGGATCCAATCTATCTATCCAATCTACCTATCTTTCTCTCATATTCCCTTTGCTATATCTTGTGCTAAAGACAAACTAGACTGAATTCCATTTTTTTTCTATTTTTCTTTCTACCATTTCTTCTCCCTTTGCACAAACTATTTCCTCTTTCTAGAATAGACACCTCTCCTACCCTCAAATCCATCTCTTCCTGATAAAGTTCTTTTCTTCCTTCAGGGTCTAAATCAGATGTTATTCCCTCCATGAAGTGGCCTATCTCTCCACTACTAGAGAAAATAATTTTCTTTTCCTTCTCAAATTTTGCTTTTTCAATTACTTTTCATTCATCTCTTTCTCTCTTTCTTTGTCTCTCTCTCTGTCTCATAATAGCTTCATTTTGATAGATCCTTCATCTTATCAGTCTTTAAGTTCCTTAAAATCAGTGTATATGATGCTTTTTTCTATTTTTGTCTTGTATGTATTTAGAATAAATGCTTAACAAATGTCTATGGAATTTGAATTTAAAGTCTCTTTTCAGTATAAT
This sequence comes from Macrotis lagotis, assembly GCF_037893015.1. Lineage (NCBI taxonomy): Eukaryota > Metazoa > Chordata > Mammalia > Peramelemorphia > Peramelidae > Macrotis > Macrotis lagotis. The sequence continues at coordinate 522,982,235 of NC_133658.1, forward strand.
ATGATAGAAGATGAGAGACTTAGATTCTAGTTATGGGATTACTATTAACTCTTTATCTATCTTTAATCATACAACTGCCCTGGGACTCAATTTTCTCATTTGTAAAATGAGGAAGACAGATTTTATTGCTCCTAATGTCTTTTTCAGAAACATTTTATAACTCTGGTACCGTACCATATAATTACTAAGTAGGGACTAGAATATTTGGAATCCAGTCTTGGGTGAAAAATCTATTATGTTCAATAAACAGATATTTATTAATCACTTATTCAAGGTACTGTGCCAAGTACTAGAGATACAAAGATAAAAAGAGATACAAAATGAAAACAAGCCCTATCTTCTATGAATTTATATCCTGAGTTATTAATAATTTAACAAGATTCAAATAATTTTGACTGAATTGCATGACTTTATATATTTCATTAGCAACATGAATAACTGAAGGAATTTTGAAATAAGATAATTTTAAAATACAGGACAAAAATGGAAGAGTAGAGCACCATAGCTACATTGTTTACTTGGAAGAGTGGTTGTTCAGTCAAAGCTTGTTAATCATCCCCTTTCAGGAAGTCATTACCATCAGTGACCCTTGATACAATGGGGAAATTCAAATTTGTTATTGAGGTCAATAAGAGCAATGATTATTTGCAAAATAAATAGAAAACAAAACACCCAACCCCGATAAAGTAGTATTTTATCTTGCTAGGGCTGAGGCTTCAACTCTTCTAGTAGTTTCCTAAAGATTCTGTTTCCTTACCAACATCCTTAACCCCTTCTATAGGAAATATGGACTTTCCCCTAATGTCCCTCAGCCCTATGATGTAAGCTTTTGAGTTGTACTTTTAGAAGCTTACAGAGAGATCTCCATGCTACTTCCTGATTATCTTTTCAATGTGCTGTACACACATTCTCTGTTCCCTCCCTCCTCCCCCATTTTCAGACTCCCTTTTATAAATTGTCTTTTCTCATTATACTGTAGATCTTTGAAGATACATCCTTGCTAGTTTAGTACTTATTAAGGACATGAAAAGTGTTTTATATATTTAAATGTAAAAAGATTAATGAAAGAGAGCACTAGTAATTAGAAGGCATATAGAAAGAGGGTAATGTTGAGTTGTGTCTTGAATTTGATAGATTTTAAGGTAGAGATGAGAATTAACTGAATTCCAAGTATGGGGGAAACAGCCAGTGAAAAGACATGGAGATAGGAGATGGAGTACCCTAGAAGAACAAAGAGAAGTCCAGTTTGACTGGATTGTAGTGGGAGAAGAGGAGTAATATATTCAATATAATAAAATATAAGATTAAATTATGATCTGACATTATATAATAGACTATAATGGGGGAGTTATTTAATAAGTTTAATATTATATGACATGATTGGTACTGTATGCTATGGTACTATATGAATCAGTATGATACAATATATATAACAAAACATAATATAACACAATATAACATAATATAGCATAATATAATATGACATGACATGACATGATGTGATATGTTATGATATGATGTATATTTATATAACATAATATGAAATAATATAAGTAATAGCTGGGAAGAAATATTGGGTTCAGGTTTTGAAGAGTTTAAACAAACTTGTATCTACATCTATAATGCTTTGTTATATCATATTATGGTCACATTATGCTAGAGTTCCTTAGGGAGTCACTTAAAGAGTAGTTATATCTACAAGTTGTTCATTAAGTAATTGTCAGTATTCACTTTTGATTAAAATATTTTTTTTGGAGATTTCCCAAGAAATTAGGTAGATTTTCAAATCCTACAAGCTGTTAAGATTATTTCCTGTTTTTTTCTGAAGATTTGGTTAAAAGTTAATCCTAGCCCCTGCTTTGTAAAATCCTATCAACAATCTTTTTCCTCTCCAGCAAGAATCATGTTCTATGAAAGCAGCATGTCTTTTTTTTTCTTTCTTGACTGAAAATGGCTTTTGACTGCTCTGATTACATGATAATTGAATCAGACAGTCAGATCTGAGCTATATATTTCCTTTGGTTTTTCATTTGTTTGTTGTTGTTTGCATTGCTGCAAAACACATTAGACTGAATTTTGATGAAAGGAGCTGAATGCTGCCTGTCTGATGTAAAGAGCAGGCTTGTTGTTTCCAGATGCCATTTTAATTTCCAGTCTTTCAAGCAGAGATGTTGTGTGTTTTCTATTCATCCATAGTTCTTTTCTTCTGAACATGTTTTCCTCTTTAAATCAGATAACAGTTTTTCTTTTTTTGAAGACTGCAAATGGTTTCCCTATCTTCTTTAAAAGAAAAACTGATGTCCAACAGTAATGAAAATTTTTCTAAATGGTATGCAGTAATACCTCTTACTTCTCTGACATATTAGTTGGACCCTTTAAGATTTCATGATTTGGGGAAGGAGAGTCAATTGACAACTAAATCCATTAGACATTTAATATGTGAGTGCATTTCTTTCTAACTACATTTCTACTCAAGGGCCTTAGTCTCTTGAACCATATACAAATATTTAACTATTTAGCAGAGGAATCAAGGAAGAGACAAGTTAGTATTTGATTATGTTTTTATAGTGGTTATCAATGTGCTTTTAGTAGGACATTAAAAAAAAAACTTCAGGAAATGACATCTAAAAATTTCATGTCATTTCTCCCTAAAAATACGCAAGATGATCATTTTTTCCTTTAACTATTTACAAAAAAAAAAATTCAATATAAAATTTTCAATCAGGAACATCTGGGGTTATTCTCAGGGAAAGAAAAAGAAAACAGCTGTTTACATTACAAGCATGTCTCACATCCCAAGAAAATGAGACTTTGTTCTGTTAATACTTGGTTCCCATTTTTCAAAAAGCTACAGTAGATCTCAGAAAATCTGTTGTCAAACCATTTTCAAATTTTCATCTAAGGGACTGGTTTCTACTTCTTTTAATAGGATGCTATACTAATGACTTCAAATTGATTTTACTCCTTGGAGTTCCCAAAATCTGGAAAGCTGCTAAGAAAGTCATATGAAGAAGGGAAAAGGGAAAAATAAACAAACTGACAATGGAGTCATTAGCAGAAGTGTTTCCTCTACCTTCTCTATTGCTGAAACACAGATGTTTCTTTTGGAACAGACCTTTTGTGGTAAAGTGAGAATAAACACCTAGCACTTGTACTGAATTAAATTTACCTTTGATTAGTGACTAAGCACTTTGAAAGCCTGGAAGAAAATAGGGATAAATCATAGAAGGCAAGTTTTCTATCGGTGTTCTTATATGGACTGTATTAAGGAGAATTACTTACAATGTTTTCCATGGCACATTTTCCAATATATTTCATAAGTAGATCTTTCAAACACTTCAGGAACAAATCCTTGAGGGCATTGACTATTATGTCAGTAAAGTTATAGGAAATGATGATGGTTGGGCATGGATTGAAAGAAGATATTGGTTGTCATGAAAAATTTATTGTTATTTTAAGACATCTTCTGACAAATTCAAACATAAATCCTGTAACTAGGTACCTGACTTTTAACATAACTCTATCTAAACAGCATTGTCAACAGAGTATAGAAGAGATAGATGGATAGACAGACAGACAGACAGACAGACAGACAGACAGACAGATAGATAGATAGATAGATAGATAGATAGATAGATAAATGGATGGATAGAGACAGACAGACATAGAGAGTCAGAGTCTGAGAGAAACAGAGAAATAGAGAATGACAGAGGCAGAGATAAAGACAGAGAAAGTAATATTCTGTGAAGACTATATAATTTAGCCTGTAACCATACAATGCCAATGAGTTTAGATGATTCTCCCCCATAAAATCATTGAATCACAAATATTAGGGTTAGAAGGCACCTTAGAGATCATCTCATCTTCTTATGAAATCTAGAATTTTTAAGTAATCTTGCCAGAAATAAAAACATACTTTATTTTCCCCCTTCCTTGAATTTTTCCAATAATAGTAGAGTAATTTTAAAAGATAAATAAGATCCCAAGATGAGATAGTACCACTTGTTGCATGCTGCAGTGGAGAGTCCATTAGTCAGTTGTTGGGGTTTTCCAAATATCATTGTACCTGTTTTATCTCAGATTTGACCTAAGAACCCTGAAGAGATGGAGAAATGCACTAAGGTATCTCTGCAACTTAGGCCATGAACCTGATCTAGACATTTCCCAGAAAATGATCTGGTTAGATTTTCTCACTTTCTTCTGTCTATTTTTCCAGGTAATCACTTCAGAAATTTTTCTCTAGACCTTTTGTGTCTTTATTTTGGGCCTCAACTTTAGAGTGCCTTTATATTTTGTATTTTAATTTTTTTCCTAAAGTAAGTTTTTCTTTCCTTTACAGTGGATAGCGTGTTAGACTTGGAGTCAAGAATATTCAAATTTAAATCTTGACGCAGATATTTATTGTGTGACCCTGGATAAGTTATTTATCCTCTTTTAATTGAATCTATAAAATGAAGAAAATGATAACAATTACTTCACTGGGGTGTCAGGAGATTCAAATGAGAAAATATATGAGTAATGTTTATAAACCTTAAAGTACTACAAAAGACTAGTTATTAGCATGATGATTGATTGTAATATCATAAGCTAGATGGCTGAGTGATTAGAATACTGGGCCTGGAATCAGGAAGCTCTGACTGAATTCATATCCAATCTCAAATGCTTATCAAATGTGTGACTCTAGGCAAGTTATTTGAAATTTATCTGCCTTAGTTTCCTCATCTATGAACTGGAAATGATTATAATACCTACCTGGTTGTCATAAGGATAAAATAATAATTGCAAAGATTATGTGGCTTATGAATGCTATTTTCTATTATTATACTTTGCAAATTACTCTTTTAAAAGGTGAAAAATTCATCTAGTTATGAAATTTGAAGTCTGACTCATGGATGTAAAGCAAATTTTTAGCATTTTACTTGCCCAGTTAGAAGGTTCTTTGGATGCCATGTTGTCTAAGGATCAAAAATAATCATTCTAAAAAAACCTTACAAGAGGCTATCCAGTAGACATTGGTTGAAGATCTCCCACCCCACTACTATTCAGAGAAGTCCCCCTTTTAGATAGATCTCATTGTTAGGAATGGGGCAGTTAAATGGTTCATCAGATAGAACCCTGGGCTTGGAGTCAGGAAGACCTGAATTCAAATCCAATCTCAGACACTTACTAGCTATGTAACCCTGGACAAGTCATTTAATTTATGTTTTCCTTAACTTACTGAAGGAATGGAAAATCACTCCAGTATCTTTGCCAAGAAAATTTCAAATACATTATGGTCCATGGGGTCACAAAAATTGGACACATTAGGACAACATCATTGTTAGGAAAATTTTTAAAGTCCACCTATCATTCCTCATTCAGCTTTCTGGGGCCAAGAACAAGCAAAAAGCCTCCTTGACATGAAAACATTTCAGCTACTTTAAGGAGCTTTCAGACCTCAAATTCCAATCCTGAAGCCTTCTTTGTTCCAGACTAAACATCTCCAGTTCTTTTAACTGATTTATTTTTCTGTATTACCAGTGGTCAGTTATCTAGTTTCCAGAGGCTTGGATACTTCCAAAGATGAGAATTTCATTCTATTATAAAGCAAGGAAGTGAGATTTTGAATATTTCTAACTGATAGGAAGTGTTTACTTATGCAATGATTTTTCTTATGTTATGGATTTGAGTTTCTTCTTCCTTGATATAGATTGCAATCTTAATTCTTCTAAATCTGTAGGATTCTTCTCCAGAGACAGATAGGGGATGAAGTAGATAGAACTTGGGACCTGAAGTCAAGAGGAAATGAGTTCAAATTTAGTCAAAGATACTAATTATTCACTGAGACAAGTGATTATTTTTCTATTCAATTAATAATCAATTATTAATTCAGAATTAAACTTTTCTTTTTCTATTTCCTTATTTTGGGACTAGTCTCTGAAAGTTAGTCACTCTCTGAAGGACCTTGTTGATAAATGAAATTGCCTAAATCCTTCAGGGACATGTTTCTTGATCTTGTGTGGAAGCTCACCCAACTAGAAAAACCTTAATTTTGTTTAGAGTGATCTACAGAATCTTATCTAGGTAAATTTCTACTCTTTGTAAATGAGCCTATGTCAAATGTACTGTTCCACTGAAATTTAAGGTAACCCAGCTTATGTAAGATAAAATCAAAATGATCTAGGTAGACATGGAATCCTTTGTCAAGATTGCTAGAGGTATGTGAGTTGCATGATCAAGTTCCATTCTCACCAGCAGGAGCTGAAGACTTTTAGCTCTTCTCCTCATTAATATTTTCATCCCCTCATTAATTGGTAACCAATCAGGATTGATTTTCATTTTATCAAGGGCACCTCCTTTTCCAAAAGAATTTAAGCATTCATTGATCTACATTATTTTATCTTTGATTACCATGAGAAATCACTGACCATCAATTCATTGATTATTAGTTAGTCTAATTATTGAGTTGATTATTAATTACCCAAAAACTGTCTCTTAGATTTTTCATTCATCTGCCTCAGTTTCCTCATTTATAAAATAGGGAAAATTATAGTATCTACTTTCTAGGATTTTTTAGAGGATCAAATGGCAGTATTTGCAATGTCCTTTGTAAATCTTTAAGTACTATATACATTTTAATCATTATTACTAGTGTTATTAATATTAATTTAATTTAGCCATTATTATTAATATATATATATAAAGAACTTTGCAATCTTTAAATCATTACATAAATGCTAGTTATTATTCCTAATTTTATTTCCTCATCAATCCTACACAGTGGAGCTACTTAATTATTTTACCATTTCTTGTATTGAGCTTCGTAGTACTAAAAATTCTCCTTTTTTCTCCAAACCCTTCATTCTGATCATCATGGATACAAAAGTTCCGATCATGTGAAGTATCAGATATTCCCAGAGATTCTATCCAACTGGCTAAGCTTTTCAATCACTCAGTTTTAAGACGGTTCTATTTTGGTAATACTCTTTTAGAGTCAAAAGTATTTTTCCATTTATACTGTCTTTTTTTATGAAATTGTCTCCCTGACATAAACATTAACTTTATTGAATGAATAATTATTTTAATCCTGAATTCAAGATATGAATTTTAGTAACCTTCTACTTTTCTACTTCATTGATATTGTCTTTTAATGTTAGTAAAGGAATGTATATAACATATATTTAGTAAAGTAAATACACACATAAGTGTGTACATATATATATATATTCATGCATATGCTATATGTATATGCTATATACACATATCTTATATATGATGCATTTGTAAATATTCAATAAGTATATTCCTTAAAATAGTATAAATATATAATTATTAATTTCTGTTTATATAATTATATTTTAATCTATTGTTTAATTATATGATTATTGCATTAATTATATTTTAATAAATGATATATTACTATAAATATATGAATTACATATAAACACATATGAATATTGTATATAATTGCATTATATACAACATACATATATACATTCCATAAACATACTTTTTCAATCTTATTTTATAAGTCAATGTCAAACATGAACATAGCTATATTTCCATAAAAACTTAAAACCTTGTGAAGCCCTTTACAAAGATTATCTCATTTTCATTTTTTTAACAACCCTGGGAGGAAGGTCCTATTATTGTTTCTATTTTCTGGTGGAAAAACTGAAGCAGATGAGGTTAAATTATTTAATCAGGTCATATAAGTAGAGAAATATCTAAGTCAGGATTCGAACACAGGTTTTCCTGATTCAAAGACCAGATTACTATTTACTGAAGTCCTATGTACTTCAAACTAACATGTAAACGATGACCAAATAATATCCAGAATATCTTTTCTTCTATCATACGTATTTTTCTGAAGTAGAGTGTTGGGGAGGACATGTTTGGGATGATACTGCTGCTCTTATGCTAATTTGTAAATATACAAATATGGAAATTTTCTTATACACAGATCAAAAATGAGAATTATAAGAATGCATCAAATCTCAATTGTATAATATTTAAAATACATTTTAAATTGAACACATTATTTCCAAATTTGACTTTTTTGTCACCTGAAGTTTTTTTGTTTAAAAAAATTGGAGAATTTCATTGACTTTCTTTTCCCAGATACGATTTTTTACAGCAATCCTGACTTCATCTGGGAAGAGATTAAGGACTTTAGATAATTCAAACACTTTTATAAGAATATTTTTATTAGAAATGAAAACATGAACAAATGTATTTGATCAGTTCATCCAACAACTCATCCTGAACTCATCCACTTTTGGTTTCTTTTTTCATGGGTTCAATATCACAGACACCTAGATAAAAGGAATGATTTTCTTTCTGCTGAAAAAGAACAGTAAAAATTGAATTGACTCATGACTGGTAAATGCATCATACTATGACTTTAGATATAGAAGAATAGATTGTCAGCAAGATTCTTTGCAATGAATCTTGCAGGAATGACCTTGCTTAGAAGGTTGAAGCCTGATACAAAAAAGAGAAGTCATTCAAAATGACATGAATGATTAATACATTTCACACAAAGTATAAGGTATCCTTGGAATACATTTACTAAGACATACCAAATACATTTCTGTAGATATAAACACAGATGTTAGTGATCAAGACTTTCAAGGTGATTTTTTTTTAAATCATTTGGAAAGAATACCTTAAATATACAAAAAAGCATGTTAACAATAAACAATAACCAAAAAAAAAAGGCAAAGCACTTCTTTGAAAGTGTACCAAAAAAAAAAAAAAAACCAAGAAAGTGTACAAAAGGACCAGGGGTCCAGTTTATAGGTATTAATATAATTTTTAAAGCTGCATTCTCAAAATGACAATGCAGAAGAAATTTGTGAGTCTAAATTCAATCATTCCACAGTATTGCTCTTTGAAACTTTCTCAAGGCATGTATCACAGCATCATAGTTGATTTCCTTGATAGAATCAGTTATAAATGAAATTATATGGCACTGGTCTTCATATCTGCTTCCTAAAACAACTTGTCAGCACCAGCATCAGTCCTCTGTAGACTTCAGTCTCAATGCCACCTATGATACTTGGGATATGGTAAAAGTGAATTTAGTCAGGAAACTACAAAGCTAAAGTAGTTACTTTTACCAGTTTGACTAACCTGTTTGATTCCTGACCCATGATGAGTCCTGCTTATATGTCAGCTCAAACAAAGGTGCTCTATGAAAAACTAAAGGGATGCAGTGTGCTTTATCTTTTTCCCACACTGAATAAAGTTTTCTTTACTTATAATTTTCCCTGAAATAGGAGGAGTGGTAACACAAAGATCCGTGAGAAATCAGTTTAAATTATTTAAGTGTGTGATCTCATCATTTCTAGAAAAGATACAGAATTTTATATAACAGCCTCCCAGCAATATCTCTATCTATCTATCTATCTATCTATCTATCTATCTATCTATCTATCTATCTATCTATCTACATACCTACCTATCTAGATCTATATATCTATGTGTAAATTAAGATATCAATCTTTTTAAATTTTAGTTTACATTATTTATCTATTTTGAGGCAAAATTCAAGAACCAGGAAAAAAGGAGTTGGGATTCAGAATATGGTAGACAAACTACTTTAAGATTGTCGTCCCTTTACTGGGCTCATTTTGTATATTACCTAGACGTGGGGGCAAATGGGTGCTATAGTGGATAGAGTGCTAGTCTTGGAGTCGGAAAGATCTGAGTTCAAATATAGCCACAGACATTAACTGACTGTGTGACCTTGGGCAAGTCACTTAACTCTGCCTCAGTTTCCTCATTTATAAAACAAATGAAGAAGAAAATGGCAAATTGCTTCAATATCTTTTTTCAAGAAAACCCCAAATAGGACCATATTAGCAGATATTATTTAATAAATTCTTTTAAAAATAATTAACCCATTCTGTGTTTAGAATCAGAATGTTAGAATACTCTTCATAGAATTCTAGGGAGAGTGGGCTAAGGTACTGTACTTTAAATATATATTACTAAAATACCATTTAACAGGTTTAAATGCTTTTATTCCTTTCAATTCTTTAACATATAATATTTCTATCCATTACCTTCCTATTCTACATGAAATTTCTAATCATTTTACAAATGTCATTCTATTAAATCTAAAGTTTAAAAGCACTATGCCTTCCTAGAAAGATTGTAAATTATTATTCCATTAAAAAACAGAACTGGTTACTGAATTTTTTAATAGGTAAATCCAACTTCTCAGTACATACCAAATATAATGTCAATGCTATACCACAATGTTCATTTCTAAAGTGAATTCTAAATTATCTTTTTTTTTCAAGTTTGCTGCCCCTAGATCAAGTTTTTATGATAACAATTTGGCTAAAAAATGAAGGAAATATTGCCAACAATCAGAGAATATCAGATTATTTCTCAAGAAAAAATGAACTTGTATATCTCATTATCAGTCAATTAAGACAACTACTGTCCTTGTAAAAGCAAAATTATAAATTGCCTGTTCCAGTAGCATTTCTTTCTTTTGAAATGAAATAAACATCAGATATGATTATTATATATATACATATGTTTGCAGCTGTATATATATATATATACATGTGTTTGCATATATTTATATTGTATGTGTACATATATATAATATTTATATATATTATATATATATATTCCTATGAAGTTTTGAGGTTTTGCTGTGAGGAATTCATTTTAAAATATTTATTAAATGTGTTGTAATTCCTAAGTGTTGAAGTTAAAACAAAGTTGAATAAAATACTGATGTTGTATACAATTCTTCCTGACTACATTTGAGGTTTTGTTGGTAAAGATACTCCAATGATTTGTCACTTCTTTCTCCACCTCATTTTATAGATGATGAAGCTGAGGCAAGCAGGGTGAAGTGACTTGCCTAGGTTCACACAGCTAGTAAGTGTTTGAGGTTGGATTTGAAAATAAGTCTTCCTGAATCCAGGGTTGGCACTCTATCTACTGAGCCACATAGTTATCCCAAATACTGATATTTCTAATCTTATCTATTGAATATTGAATATTAAGCATGTCAGCCTGGTACTGATATATCTCTGAACTTCATAAGCACCTAGATGTAGTTGTTTTCTTATAATAATAACTTATATACACTGAAATTTTTAAAAAGACAATTAAAATATTAAGATAACTACATAGTACAGTTGTATAATCCTGGGCCTGAAGTTTGAAAGACCAAGTTCAAATCTAGTCTAAGACAGTTATGTGCTTTGGGAACATGGACTAGACACTTACTCTTTGACTGCCTCAGTTTTTTCAGTTTGCTTCTGAAAATGGGGATAATAATAACATATTACCACTACCACCCCCAGGGTTGATATGAAAATCAAATGAGATAATATTTGTAAATCTCTTTGGTAAATACTAGATGCCAAGTAAATGTTTGTTCCCTTGCAATTTTTAAAGATGCAGCAATTAATAAAAGGAAGCCACCCTCATCTACAAGTTATTCCCCAAACTTAGAATTTCAGACTTTGCATAGGCCATCTTTCATGCCCAAAAAGCATGCACCTTAGCTTCTTAGAATTCTTAGGTTCCCTTTTGAGGTTCAGTTCAGGAAGTTGTTTTTTTTTTTTTAATTTTTTTGGTTTTTGCAAGTCAATGGGGGTTAAGTGACTTGTCCAAAATCACACAACTAGGCAGATTTGAACTCAGATCCTCCTGACTCAAGGGCCAGTGCTCTATTCACTGTGCCAACTAGTTACCCCACACAGGGGGCCTTTTAGAAACATCCTAGATGTTGGTATTAGTATCTTGTACTTATTTTCTGTGTACATGGAGGATCCTTTAATAGAATTTTAGATCCTTAAGATTAGGTGCTTTTTCTAGTTGTTGGTTTATGTTGTTGTAGTTAAGTTGCTTGCTTTGTTTTGTTTTGCTATTTACCTTTGTGTTGCTGGTGTCTGGTATATACTGTTCTTCAACAATTGTTTACTACAGTGCTGATCAGGATTTCTAAACTAAAAGAACCTACTATAGTTTGGGAAGATAAAACTGAAGGATAAGAAATAGAAAATTTTCATGTCTGCTGACAATAGTGGAAGAGTTATTCAAGAAAAGAGTGTGGACTAGAATATAAGATTACTCTTTTGGGGTTAGGTGAGATTTGGACTTAGTTTTGAAGGATTTGTTGCACTCCAAGTGTAAAGAAGGAACATATTAGATTTTGATGATCTTTTTTGATTTTCTTTCTACAGAGAATATGATTAACTAACAATTTTGAGTAATGTAGAATTAAATCAATGATAATGTACCTTTTTCAACCTCTTTGCATATTTTTTGTTCTTGTTTAGTTCTTTCAGTCCTGACTCTTTATGACCTCAATTGAGATTTTCTTGGCAGAGACACAGAAGTGGTCTGCCATTTTCTTTTTTAGCTCATTTTACAGTTGGGGAAACTGAAACAAATAAAGTGAAGAGACTTGTCTAAAATCACAGAGATAATAAGTATCTAAGCACAGATTAGAACTTGCTAATATGAGTGTTTCTGTTCATTACACATTTTATTTAAATCCATTAAATATTCTATAAACACATTAATTATCAGTTCATTTTCTTTCAAATAATGTCTTTCATTTTCATAGCCTCTTAAAAATAAATTTATTATTCAGTTATTTTTAACATTCATTTTAAATTTTGAGGTCCAAAATTTCTCTCTGCCTCCAATCCCTCCCCACCCAAGGACATGCATAGCACTTTAAAGATCACAAATCATTTCTAAATATGTTCTGATGACTATAGCTATAGGGTAAATAATTTCTTTATATTTAGGAAAGAAAATAAGGTTCAAAGAATTGAAGTTGCTTTAATTGTTCCAAGGTCACATTTCTGACATAAGATTAGGTCAAAACTAAAACCTACCTCTTTTACTTATCCAGCATTCTTTTAAAAACAAGCAAAAAAAAAATCAATATATTTTGTTTAGACATGACAAGACTCTTTCCAACCGTTACCTCAAAATTTATCTTCTACAAAGTTAATTCCCTGAAAATAATGTGTTCATTGTTCACTGAAAGAAAGGATAATATTCCTTTTTAAATGCAAAACTTTCCCTCCTGGGCAAGAGACTATGCTCTTTAGAACTCTTAAACTTTTTTAGCTCAGACACTTCCTCTCTGAGGCCCCAGTATCCTGACTGGTGAATGCTCTTGTGGCCCCTATCTCTAGATCCAACCATGCTTTATTTCACTCCCAGAATAACTTTTTACTAGCTACCTTGCTGCCTGTTCTCAGTATCATCATCCTTTTGCCTTCCAGTTTGTGAACCATTATCAAATCTATACAACAATTGCTACTGGGGGGGAAATGGTATAAAATGGGGAAATTATGTTTTTAATCTTTTGTTAAGAGATATGAAGAAAAAAGAGCATTGAAACTATTTCTTTTTAGCTTTTACAAAGAAATATTTACTTCAAAATATATCAAAAATATATGAACCTACTTTCTCAACAAAGAGATAGTTTAATCATCCTTGAATCACTTCATACACTATTGAAGGGGAGAGAGATTAGATTCTTGACTAAGATCAATTGTTACAGGATACAGTCCCAGTTCTGAATACAAGATACCCCCCATGGGCTTCAGACCCAGGGCACCCTGACTTCTGGGGCTTCCCTACTGAACTGGTTGGCTGTGTCATCCTAAATACTAACTTGTTTCTAAGGTCACCATGGCTCAAACTTCATATTTTGTTGAATCCACAACATTTTAAATTTGGTAGAAATTATATCTTTCATCTGTACTTTTGACAACACATATAATCATGCAGCATTAGCTATTTTGAGACTTTATTGTATCACAATATGGAAGCAAGTGAAAGAAACTTATTCCTTCCCCAAGGCCCCAAAGAACTGTATTTGTCAGGTATAGCAAATTTCAAAAATGAGAGAAATGTCAACAGATTCTTTGGATAATGTCCAGATTCCCTAACTATGTCCTGTACCATATCAGTGAGTAGATGGGGATCAGGGGTAAACTCTTTTGATTGGTTTCCTAATTTGAACACATTGCATCTTTAACACCAGAAAGATTGACATAGTTGGTCTCTCTGGTTAGTGAAAGTCCCTACTTGTTTCCTCTTTCTGTGTCCAGACGCTAAAAACTACAATTCATTCACAGTACAGGAATCATGAACTGGATTGGTGAGAGGAGAAGGACTTTCCCTATTCTTCCTTTCTCTTTATTCTGGTTGAAAAGGTGACAGAGGTTGAAAAAACATCCTTAAAAAGCATATTGTGAGCATCATAACAAACACTTAAAATGTTCAGTTATTTTCAGTCATTTCTGACTATTGGTGGTCCCATTTGGGATTTTCTTGGCAAAGATGCTGGTATAGTTTTCCACTTCCCTATGTAGCTCATTTTACACATAAGGAAACAGAGGCAAAAGTGACTTGCCCAGGGTCACACAGTTAGTACATGTCTGAGGCCAGATTGAACTCAGGAAGATTAGTCATTCTGAACTCTAACTCCAGTGTTGTATCCATGGTACAATTTAAGTGATATGAAACTCAAACACATTCACGTAAAATAATCTCATAGGATAATCCAACTTCTCATTTGGCTATCATTGCTTGAGAACATGAAAATTATTCCATATTATACACTAAACTTTACTCTAAAAATTCTACACATATTTTTTATTGTTCTCAACTAGAGTATGGTCTGAATATAGCTTCATTTAAATTAATACCAGTCTTATCTCAGCCACTTGCTGCATATGTGTATCCATGAACAACTCAACTAAGCTATAGCAGTTTCTGGCTCCTTATCTGTAAAATAAAAGGACTAGGATAGATATCTTCAGTTGCTCATTATACTACTGTATCTTTGATCCTGTGAGGTTTTTTAAAAAGCAATATATTCTCTTCCTGCAATATCATATAGAAATAAGCTCCAGTTTTGAAATGCATTTTGAATACATTATAATAACAACAAAGACCTTGGAATATTACAGGAAATCTGACATTAAGTAACTTGAGATGTGATGATGTTGTTTGTCCTTTGTTCTCAAAGAAGACCATGACATCAGGGAGGTGATGCCATTACAAGTACATGAATTGGATTTAAGTGATCAGAATGCTGTGTTAAGTCACCAGCCTCACTTTCTCCTCTGAAACCGTCTGGGTCCAGTGATCAGATATGAATCAAGACAACTAGAGATGACCTTGGATGTGAGACAATCAAGGTTAAATGACTTGTCCAAGGTCACATGGCTAGTCAGTGTCTGAGATTGGATTCAAACTCCGGTCCTCCTGACTCTAATACCAATACCCTATCTACTGTACCACCTCGCTGCTCATAACTTAAGATGTATAGTGGTTCAGAAGATAGAAAGTAGTTGTCCTGAAAGTCAGGTATTCTGATAATTAATTCGTGCTTCCGATACATATTAACTGTGTAACCCTGGACAAATCACTGAAATTTTCAATGTCCCAGTCAACACTTAAAAGACTATAAGCTTCAGAAGAGTATTTCATCTATGTGAGTCAAGCTACTTTCCTCAGTGGTGGTTTTCTAGACCAATTAAATAACAATTTAGTCTACTATGCATAGATATGAACCTGGACATATATATATATATATATATATATATATATATATATATATATATATATAAAGTAGCCATAGCTAGATAATAGATCATATTACTTAAATATATATTAGGATAAGAACCATCTTAAAACAACAACAGCAATGGCAATAACTATACTCTAATCATATAATCTAGGTTTTGAAACTCAGGATTCCCTTTTTACATGGAAAGACAGCACAGCAAAACTTTGGAAGAAGCTTTTGTACATAATTACTAGCTATGAAACCCTGGAGAAGTCACTTACCTTCTCTTTCTTCTTCTGTAAAATGGGTATAATTAGAGCATCTACCTTGCAGGGTTACTTGAAGACTGAATGAGTTAACATATATAATGTACTTTGCAAACCTCAAAGTGCTACAAATATCTAGCTATGGTTTTTAGTAGGCACTTGAAGCTGTTGACAGGATGAAAAAGTGAATTGAAGCAAACCCTGAATATGAAAACAGGTATTTTTACCACCACTTGAGTGACTCCTGATGACCTTTCCCAGAAAAACCATTAAACCCACATTTAAAAAAATACACCCTAAGTCATAACATGAATCACAGAAAGGTAAGTGCTAAGGGTCACATCCAATAAATGACAATGGAAAATCTGAAACTACGTTTTCCTCGTGAAAAGCCAGTCCTTTGAGCATTTTTTTATACTGCCTCTATAGTAGCAAGGGACACATATCGATTATTAGGGAGAACTGGCTTGAAGACTCTGCACTGATGATAATTATTGAAAAAGCCCAGTTGGTCTTGAATGATTGAACCATATTTTCAACTTAAAGAGCACTTTTCTTGACTTCTGAATGTGTCAATTTTCTCCTTGTTATGTGTGCAAAATTCTTATTACGCTAAGTGGTAGTTATATGTGTGTGCAGTGAAGAGAAAATGGATCCCAGGGGAATTAGTAAAGAGACTTGTACTTATGGTCACTTAATGTACTTGACTAAAGGAAGCAATGTAATCTTCAATAAAAAGTATCAAACTCTTCAAGTCTTTGCAGCAGGAAAGAAAAGCTTAACTTCTTTCGTGGAATGACAAGAGGGTTCCACTTGAAGTCAAATGAGACAAATTATGAAAATTAGTCTAATTCTAGTCATTCTTTAGTCAAATAAAAACCTACAGCATCAATCAATAGAAATAACCTGAGGAGTGGCAAGAACCTTCCGTTAGTCTCCTTTCCTATTTAGGCTCTGATAGGGGATTCTCAGAAGTCTTGGGATATAGGTTAAAGGTTAATTAATTTAAAAACTATTTGTGGTTTCACTACCTAGAAATCAGTAGTCGTTCATCCTGATTATGAAATGAAATGCTAAAGTAAGAGAAGAATGATTCACTTATTTTAGTCAATGGGTAACAGCAAAGGAAGGGCAAGGTAATTTAGCATGAAGTAATGTCCTCTGATTACATGGCTGCTTCCCTGATCACAATAAATCCAGTCCAAAAGGCAAACAGCCCTTGGAGTATAATTATTCTGAACAGCTTTTGCCAAAATGCAGAAACATTTACTGCTAAGGGAACACAAAAATTGGTAAATTGGTAATTATCATTTTTACATTAAAAGCGGTGATTCTTTCTTACCCCTCCTCCCAACCTAGAAAATGTCATTGTACTACTATAGTTTGCAATTATTCCATTCTCTAGAAATTGAGGGAAAGGAAGTAAGGGTAGAAGAGAGGAGGCTTCTATTTGACTGGACATGAAACATTAGTTTTTAATAATTAAACTATCATTTGGAGGTTTCAACAAGATTTAGTGTTTGAAGAAAACTTAGAAATAATACCCTATTTTATATCTGAGAAAATAGAAAAAAAGGTTAAGTGATTTATTACTGTGGTCATGCACTGAATAAGTAGCAGGGCAGAGATACAAGTCTAGCCCTATTACTCCAAGTATACTTCTATTTCCATTTGCTATATTGATTCCATTTGGAATTAGGAAATAATATTATTGTTAATGAAATAAGTAGCAATATCTTGCATTTATAGAGAGTTTTAAGATTTGCAATGCTCTTTACAAACATTTTTATTTGATACTGACAAGTCCAAGAAATTCTTTCTGTTGTGATCTGAAATTTATTGATGATGAAGTGAGAAATATGGTGGTTAAGTGACCTGTATGATGATAAACATAATTAGAGGCTGATTGGAACTTAGATCTTCCTAAATTTTCAACCTACTCTTTATACTTTGTGCCACTTAGCTACCTTAGTACATCCTGATGATGTTGATGATGATGATTGTTGCTAAAATTCATATAGTGCTATAGTTCTGCATCAGCATAACAATATTATGATATGGGGATAAAGGGGGAAATATCCTGAAAGTTAAGTTTACTAAATGAGCTTGCCTATGTACAAAAGGCATAAGTTCATATGTATATAACTTTCATCATTGCCAAAATTTCTTAAGTGAAAATTATCTATATCAAAGTGCATTTGCAACTTGTTTTCAACTTATAATAAAAGATTAACTGGAGCACTCAGAGGTAAGGTGATTTGTCAAATTGTCAGAGTATTATTGTAGGTGCTGAAGAGTCTGTGAATGAATTTCATTGACACAGTCTAGCTCTCAGTCAAGTAAGCATTTAATACAGGTCTTTGGGGTACAGCGAGCTAGAGATGGGCTCTAGTACAGAGTAGTTGAGGTAGGATCCTTAAGGCAGAGTAAACAAAAATGTTTTTGGGAAATGAAAAGATGTAGTCAGAAGGAGAGGTGGACATAGACTCCGGGTGGGGGGCAGGTCTTGAACAGGATGAAAACATGTTTTTCATGGGAAAAGGAGGACTTTCAAATAAGTTTTCAGGTTCAACAAACTCAAGAGTATAGAGGGTTGAGCTCTCAAACTCAAAATAGAGAGGGTTGAGGTCTCATACTACTCTTATTGAAGAAATTCCTTCCACCAAGCAGATCAGACTCTAAAACCTGCCAGTCTTAAAAGGATGCAAGGTTGGTCCTGAGAAAAGTAAGTAATTTTACAAGTATTACAAAGCCAGTATAAATTAGAAAACAAGATTTAAACCCAGATCTTCCTCATTCCAAGGCATCCACCATACTCTGCTGCCTTTTGTATATGTTGTACACATTGGTAGAATTAATGAAAAATACCCTTATTCATTTACATGTAGTATTTAAAAAATATATGTTTTTTGCTAACTTGTCCAATATAAATAGCTAAATCAATTTCTTTTGAAACATTGCAATCTCGTGGAAAAGGCCTAGTAGTGTTCTTGAGCAAACGTATTTATCACAACTTACTGCTACAATAATGTATCCTTTGTTACCCAGAAATCAGACTCTCTTACAAGCAGGGAGAGACTTCTGATTAAGACCTTCATGACCTTCACTACCCTCCTATCAACACATAAAACTGGGGCTCAGTTACTATGCCTAGGCGTCTTGCAGCAAAATACTGACCGAGTTGGACTGGAACCCAGGTCTTCTGAATTGCAAGCTCAAGATCTTCTCTCTTTTGGAGAGAGATTTAGTGTCAATATTTCAATTTAATTCAATTTAATCTCCCATACTAGCTCTAATGTTCTCTGACCAAAATGTGAATATACAGCAGGGAATTTTAGCATCATCTCTGCCCAGCACCAGATTAGTGCTACCACA
This sequence comes from Macrotis lagotis, assembly GCF_037893015.1. Lineage (NCBI taxonomy): Eukaryota > Metazoa > Chordata > Mammalia > Peramelemorphia > Peramelidae > Macrotis > Macrotis lagotis. The sequence continues at coordinate 523,001,435 of NC_133658.1, forward strand.
GCAGGGATTTTCTTTTACATGCGGGTGAGCACACACGATCTGCCACATTTATTCCAAGAGGTCATACATTTTTATAGCTATATAAATCCTCCTGCCTGGCTTATTTCAATGATACTTTTTCTATTTTAGGGCCATTTATTCTGTCTTTGAGGTAGAGTAATTCAGCAGCAGTGGAGAGGTTTCTGATTACCAAACAACACTTTACCTTCTTTGTTAAGTTACAAATGCAAAAGCAAGTTTCCTGGATGAGGGGAATAGTCTATTATATTGGAAGAAAATGCAGGAATCTTTCTCCAGCTGTACATGACCCTCACAGATCTTAGGAAAACCCTTAAGATGGAGAAGAGACAGACAGATATATGTTTGTGTGTGTGTGTGTGTGTGTGTGTGTGTGAGAGAGAGAGAGAGAGAGAGAGAGAGAGAGAGAGAGAGAGAGAGAGAGAGAAAGAGATGGGAGAGGGAGGGAGAAAGGGGAATGAGGGTAGAGGAGAGGCAGTGAGAAATCGTAGACAATGTGGGAAGGAATCATTTCCTATTTCCCATCACCAATGATATATTTATTTGTTTTCTATTTAAGTATTAGGACATGAGGCCATAATGCTCTTGTAAAGAACAGGATAATCAGGGGTGGCTAGGTGGCACAGTGGGGGGAGGATAGGTGGAGCAGTGGATAAAGCACCGGCCCTGGAGTCAGGGGTACCTGGGTTTAAATCCGGTCTCAGACACTTAATAATTACCTAGCTGTGTGGCCTTGGGGAAGCCACTTAACCCCATTTGCCTTGCAAAAACCTAAAAAAAATTTTTTTTTATAAAAACAGGATAATTATTTAAAGCAAATGTTCAGCATATACTGTCAGGGGGAAAAGATGGATGTTCAATGAAATACAGAACTAACAGAACTTCCTGAGACAAAGACCAGAACTGAACAGGGAATTCAGTCACCAAATACATGACTGAAGATTTTCATAAAGAAAAAAAAGAAATCATAAATGTTTGGACTCTACAGAATTATGGAATGGCTTACAGGATCTGATGCTAATCCTAGGGAGTAGAGTCAAGAGAACAATGTACTCATCAACAACATTATGAGATGAACAACTTTGCTGGATGCATCCTTGATGTACAACTCTATTAGACTGGTTATGGAATATATTATTCCCAACCAGAGGAAGAAAAACAAAACAAAACAGATAGAAAAAAAATGCCCCTACCGAATCTGATGAACACTTTATATAAAGTATCTCTTATGTATATCTTTCCTTTAATTCTAGTTCATCATGCCAAAAATTACTAATTTTTAAATATGCTTAACAAAATATATATGCAAAATGCTAGCCTGACTGTTTCGTACTGAGGGGAGGGAGGTAGGGAGGGTGGAGGAAATTTTGTACCTAGAAAACATGAATGTACAAATATATGAAAATTTAAAAAAAATTAATGTAAGACATTAAAAAAATTTCCCCTAAGAAAAGAGCAATAAAACTGATCACTCTCTTTGATCCAGCAATACCAATACTTTGCCTATATCCAGAAAGAATTATAAAAAATGGGAAAAGTCCCATATGTCCCAAAATATTCATAGCAGCTCTTTTTGTAGTGGTAAAGAAATGAAAATTGAAAGGATGCTCATCACTTGGGGAATGACTGAAGAAATCATGATATATGAATGTTATGGAGCACTATTGTTCTATAAAAATGAAAATTGTTGAACTCTAGAGAAGCATGGAAAGAATTAAAGGTACTGATCCTGAGTGAGGGGAACAGAAACAAGAGAACATTGCACACATTAACAACAACATTATGAGTTGATCAACTTTGATGGATACAGCTCCTCTCAGTAGTTCAGAAAGCTAGGAAAACACTATCCACATCCAGATGAAAAACAAAACAAAACAAAACAAAAAACAAACTACAGAATCTGAATAAGCACTATACTAACTTTTTAAAACTTTCCCATGTTTTTCCTCTCCAGCTCATAGCTTTCTTTTTTTCCCTTTGTCTTAATTCCTCATATAGAAAATGACTAATATATAAATATGTTAAACGTAATTATGCATGTACAATGTTTACTAGACTATTCACTGCTGAGAAGAAGGGAGAGTGGGAAGGGTGAGTGGAAGAAAATTATGTAACATAAATATGTATGTGGATTAATGTTGAAAAACTTTCATAATGTAATTGGAAAAAGAAAAGAAAATATAAATTTTTAAAAAATAAAGCATGTGTGGAACATGGAGAGAAGTGTTGACTAATGGATAGGGCACTAACTTGGAGTGAGGAAGCTGTTTCTGATACATATTAAAAATATGATCATGGCTAAGACAATCTCTCAATACTTTAAGTAATTCTCTAATACTCTAAGTTGCAAATAAGTTCTTAATGTACTTTGGTAATTATCATCTACGAATTTCTGGAAAAGAAACATATGTATATATTTGTGTATGATAGTGATGTCTGTCCTTCATTCTTGAAGAATGATCATGACATCAGGGAGCTGGATTCCAGTCACCATCACACATGCTAAGTCACCATCCACTAGGCCACCTATCTGCCCCTATAAAACATCTATCAAGTGCAGACAAACATGACATCATTTTGTTTAAATGACTTCTTAGACATTCATAGGTGATAATCAGGATTAACATTATTATAGCACTTATTATTATTATTATAGCAAAGTACTTTACATATAGTATTTCAGGTGATGATAATTTCCTCTTTGTTCAACTTGTTCAGAACATCTCAGTGGAAAGTTTAATTGCTCTGGAGTCAGAGCACCTAGGTTTTTTTTTTAAAGTATGATTTAGTTTTATTTATATTATATCATATCATATCATATTATATTATGTTATGTTATATTATATTAATTATATTAATTATATTATATTATATCATATCATATCATATCATACTATACTATACTATACTATACTATACTATATTATATTATATTAATTTTATATCATTGCAATAATTTTGTTATAAGAGTAAACATAAACCCTCCTCCCCCACCCCAAGAAGATGAGAGAGAGAAAAAAATGTCTGTCAGTCTGTGTTCAGATTCCAATGGCTCTGTCTTTGGGGTGAGTTGCCTTCCTTATCATAAGTCCACCAGAGAAGTTGCTTCAATAGTTTTCCCACTAGCTGTATTTCCCTCCACTCTATTCCTCCCCACTCTCATTTATTCTATCCTCTCTCTCCTTTCATCCTGGCTCTGTCCAAAAGGGTGTTGTATCTGAGTACCCTCTCTTCTATCACCTATTTCTGCCCCCTTTACCTCCCCCATTCCCTCTTATTCCATTCCTTTCTTCTCATTTTTCTCTAGGGTAAGATAGATTTCTATACCCTATTGAGTGTGTATGTTATTTCCACTTTGAGTCATTTATGATGACAACGAAGGCTCACTCATTCCCCCTTGCCTTCCCCTGTTCCACTCCACTGAAAAAACTTTTTCTTGACTTTTATGTGAAATTTCTCAGCTACTTCTTCCTCTCCCTTCTCTTCCTCCCAGGACTTCCCTTTATCACTCATTGACTCCACCTTTTTACTATATTATACCATTATATTCTGATCCTTCCTGTACCCTATCTATATATGCTCCTTCTAAGAGCTCTTATAAATGAGAAAGTTCATCTGAATTATCAATATCCTCTTCCCATGCAGGAATACAAATAGTTCTATAACATTAAGGTGCTAATAGTCCTTTTTGTCTACCCCACCAGAGGCCTGGACTTGAAGATCACTTTCTGTTCAGCTCTGGTTGTTTCAATAGGAAAGTTTAAAGTCCCTGTTTCATTGAAAGTCCATCTTTTCCCCTGAAACAGGATGTTCAGTTTTTCTGAGTAGCTGATTCTTGATTGTAGATCAAGATCTTTTACCTTCCAGAATATCACATTCCAATCCCTAAGAGTCTTTCATGTAGGTGCTGCTAGATCCTGTGCAATCCTGACTATAGAGCCACAGTAATTGAATTGTTTGTTTCTGGAAGCTTTTAGTATTTTCTCTTTGACTTGGGAGTTCTGGAGTTTGGCCATAATATTCCTGGAAATTTTTCTTTTGGGATCTCTTTCAGGAGGAGGTGACCAGTGAATTCCCTCAATTTATATTTTGCCCTCTGCTTCTATGATCTCAGGGCAATTTTGCTGTATTATTTATTGAAAAATGAAGTCTAGGATCTTTTCCTGGTCTTGACTTTCAGGTAGCCCAATAATTTTAAATTATTTCTTCTGGATCTGTTTTTGAGGTCAGTTGTTTGGCCAATGAGATATTTCATATTTTCTTCTAATTTTTGGCTTTTTTTAAAAGAGTTTTATTTCTTCCTGATTTTTTGCAGAGTCATCAGCTTCCTTTAATTCCATTCTGTATTTGAAGGAGTTATTTTCTTCAAAGAGCTTTTTATCTCCTTTTCCAGCTGCTTTTTAAAGCTTTTTTCTACCTCCAGATCCTAATGAAACATACCTTTCATGAAGAACTTCTAAGCTATCTTGGACTGAGAAAATGTATCTTTCTGTTGGTTCTGCTCCTCTAAATTTTGGCTAGAGTCATAATTTGCTGATTTTTAGAGTTTTGGGGGGGATAGAGTTCAAAGAAAATGCTGCCTTCAAGCTGCCATCTTGACTCAACCCCCAGTACCTAGATTTTAATCCTACCTCTCCTACTTAGTAAATGTGAGACCTTGGGTAGGTAACATTTCAGTGTCCCTGGTTTCTCATCTTTAAAATGAGAGTATTGAAATAACCTTTTATGATTCTGACTATTAATGTTTTAACAGATTGATATTCAATCAATTCTTTAATATTATAGTTCAAAGTATAAGTTGGAATGAAATTTTTAAAAATGATTAAAATGAAAAAATAATTCAAGATCCACTTTTAAAATTATTAACCATCTATTTTCTTCCTTTTGTTGCCCTCTCCATCAACAATGAAACAAATATGCAGTCAAGTAAAATGAATTCATGTAACAGCCTTGTCTAAAAATATACTATTATTTCTGCATCTTGCATCCAACACCTGTCAGAATTTGGATAAGCCACTTCAACATCAGTTCTATTGAAATTGGAACATCAGTGAATTGATTATCGATCAAAGTTTTCATCTTTGGAATATTATGGTAATTATGTAAATTGTGCTCCTGATTCTGCTCATTTTATTCTACATTAGTTCCTACAAGTTTTAACTTTCTCTGAAACTATCTTTTTTGCATGAAGGTAATTTATAAGTTGTAAGGTAAAATGTACATCATTTTTCAGTACATTATTATTTTCCATTTATACACCATAAGCTTTTTTAAATCTTTCTTTAAATGATGGATACACCCTTAGTTTCCAGTTTTTTGCCACTATAAAAAGATAATATAAATATTTTTGTATATCTGGGAATTCCTTTCTTTGAATTACAGAGACTTGTTTCATTTCTTGGTCAAAACATAGGCAATATAGTTACTTTTCCTTTTTAGAATGATAGAACCAAATCATATCACCAACAAAATTGTTTATTTTCTTTCTTCTTTCTTCTTTTTTTCTCTTATTTCCTTTTCACTCCACCACTTCATAGAAAGATTATAAAACTCAATACATAATTTTGATTATATTAAATTAAAAAGGTTTTGCACAAAACCAAAAACAATCAATCAAGATTAAAAGGAATGTAGTAACTAGGGAAACAATTTTTACAGCTAGGACTCATTTCCAAAATATAGAGAGACCTGGGCCAAATTTATTAGAATGCAAGTCATTCCCCCAATTAATAAATGGTCAAATGATATGAATAGGTAGTTCTCAGATGAAGAAATGAAAAAATTATCTATAATTATATTTAAAATGCTCTAAATCGTTATTGATTAAATAAATGCAAATTAAATTAATTTGTATTTCTCTAAAAGTAATTTGGATAATTTTTTTAATTTTTCAATTTTCTTGGCAACTTGGATTGCTTTGCATAAAATTTTTCTATTCAGATCCTTGGACAGATAATCAAGTGGAAAATAACTCTTGATCTTATATATTTGAATTCACTAAAGAGACCCTTATTAGAGCTTCATTTGAGAAAATTGGTTTATTTTTTCCCATTTGACTTTTTATCTTATAAAATAATTATAAGTAACATTAAATAATTTTAAGTAACCTGAGTTGATTTTATTTTCTATTATCCTCTCCTTATTTGATCACAAATTTGTCTCTATACATAAATAGGGAAGGAAATTCTACTTTTTTACTCTATTTCATGAATTCAGAAAAATATGGAAGCCTTCTCAAAATAATAGATTTATATTAAGAAAATAAAATATATAATATTACAAAGAAAACTAAGATTATACTTAGGAATAGAATTATCAAAATATCCCCCAAAATGTTCCCATGAAGAACTACTGATTTATTTACAATGTAATACTTTCTAGCAAATTCATGTATACTTAAATTAACCTTGGTATTTGATGTATAAATGTATAATTTGATGTATTGTTCTACTCTAATTTCTTCCAGAATATTTTCCTGTTATCTCATAATTCTTTTATTAAATAGTGAATCTTCATTTGTTTAGTTGTAATATTTTAATTATCTAATCCTATGTACTGAATTGCTTTACTTCTATTATATTTAATCCCTTTCAGTGACTGGTGGATCAATCCCTAAACCAGTACCAATCTATTTAAGGATTATTGCTTAATATTTTTTAAATTTGCTACTATATTTCTTCCCATTTTTCTTCATTTTTCTTTTTGTTCCTCAAGATTATTTATTGATTTTTTCAGCTTCTTTTAATGATCTGAGTGTTAAGGTACTACATTAATTAATTTAGATAGCATTTTCATTTTATTGTGCCAATTTGTTCTAAAAAAATAAGCACTTGATATGTTTCCAGTTATTTAGATTTGTCTTTATTCCTGTAAAGTCTTTTGGCAATTGTACCCAAATTATTTCTTTTGTCTTGGAAGGCAGACTCTCAAAATTTTTAGATATTTTGTAATATTTTTACAAAGAATTACTCTTTTAATTAAAGCTATCTATAATAGTCTTATGAAAATGCTCTAAATCACTATTGATTAGAGTACTCTGAGTTACCATTTCATACCTATCAGATTGGCAAAATTACAACAAAGGAAATGATCTATATCCCAAAGAAATCATAAAAATGAGAAAGGACCTATGTATAGTATACAAAAATATCAATAGCAACTCTTTTGGTAGTGGCAAAGAATTAGAAATTGAGACAATGCCCATCATTTGGGAAATAGCTAACAAATTATGGTATATGACTATGGTAGATTACTATAGTTTTGTAAGAAATCATGGATGAACTGACATCAAAAAACCATGGACATTTTTGCATGAACGGATATTGAATGAAGTGAGCAGAACCAGGAGAACATTGAACACATCAACAGCAACATTGTATGATGATCAACTATGACAGGATTAGATTTTTCTCAGCAGTTTAGTGATCAAAGATATTTCTAAAAGACATGATGAAAACTGCTTCCCATGTCAGAACACAAACTATTTTCACTTTTTAAAACTTGCTTTATATATTTTTTCTTTTTCTCTTATTTTCTCTTTAACAAAATGACAAATATGGAAATATGTTAAAAATGATTGTACGTTTATAATCTATATCATATTACTTGCTGCCATGGGGAGGAGGGAAGGAAAGAAGCAAAAAGGAACCAAAATGTGGAAACCAAAACTTTTCAAAAACATGAATTTTGAAGACTATAATTGAATGTAATTGAAAAAAAATAACATTCAAAAATGATTTCTCTTATATCTGCTACTAGGTTTTGTTGGTAATATGCCAAAATTTTAATGATTTGTGTATTTTTTCATGAATTGCAACTTTGTTGAAATCAAAGTATTAATTAATTTTATTGTATTCTTTAGAGTTAATGTCCATATCCTCTGCAAAAGTGATAATTTTATGTCCACTTTTCCTGTACTACTTATCCAAATTTAATTTTCTAGCCTTTTACTATAATTTGCTTTCTATATTCTTTTTCCATATCATATTCTTGCTCTCCCTCTGATCTTATTAGAAAGACCGCGAAGTTTATCCCCATTATATTTAATACAAGCTTTTGGTTTTAGCTATAAAACTTAATATGTTTGAGCTATACAACTTATTATGTTATTTTATTCCTTTTTCTAGGCATTTTGAAACAGCAATTAATATATTAAGTCAGAAAACTTTTTCTTAAAAAAATAAAATCTAAAATAAAAAGGCTTTTCCTGCATTTATAGACATATTTCATAATGTTGTTATTAGTAAATATATTATCTTTAAAACTTTCCTAATAGTTAAACAAACCTGGAGTCCAGGGATAAAGTCAACCTGTTTCATAGGGATGTAATCTTTTTTTGAATTGCTGCTTTAATTTCTTTCCTAATAGTTCATTTAAAATGTTTGTGCCAGTATTCACTGAAAGATCACTCTACTCTTTAAAAAATCAGGGAGCCTTTATGGAGACCTTTAAAAAATATTGATTTAAAACACATATATTTTGTGTAGTGTTAACTGGATCAGAACTGACCTCTAACCGGGGCGTGGCTGGAGTGGAAGCAAAACAGGCTAGAGACAGAAGAATCAGGACATAAACAAAAGTTTAATTACTTTCAAAGTGAGGAAAATAATGCCTGCAGATAGTAAGTACCACCCCCTGCCTCAAGACTCAAGATAGAGTAGCTTAAAGCTGCTAATGTTGGGCTGAGTTGTATACATGAAAGGGGTTGGCCCACAACACAATATTCTCATGGTTAGCATTTCATGAGACAACAAAGATGTTCTTGACTTATTGTTTCAAGTCTTGGGGGTCATGGTCATGTTGTGTGGCACAGAACTAGAGCTCTGTGATGGCAACAGGGTTACAATATCTATCAATGAAAAAGAATATGTGAACATATGATGGTTGGTCCTGGAAAATATGGAGAGTTAAATCCCTCAGTGAAGACTTAGTGCGGGTCCAATTAATACCCTTTGCCATAGAGTCATTCCAGAACACAAAGGATTATTGATATGCCAAACACAAGTCACAGCCTTCTTGCTGGTCCTTAGCTCTGGAAACAGGATCTTCAAAAAATTTTGACATTTCCCCCTTTTAGAAAAAGGGAGGGAGTCTGAAAGAAATAGCACAGTGAGGAGAGGCAGAAAATTTATACGCAGGCCATGGCCTACATCAACCCACAAACTTTCCCAGGCACCTTAATTCTTAGACTGCTGCACATGCCATTTTCTACTATTAGGTTTCAAACATAGTACAAACTTACTATTAATATATTGAAGTTACATTTTTAAATGACCTGGTACACTTTTATAATAGTCAAGATTTTCAAGTGAAAAATCTGCTGTCATAGTTATTATTATTTTACCTGTTTATAACTAAATATTAAATATTTTAAAGTTTTCAAATGCTCAATATTATTACATACTTTTTAAGGCCTGCTTCATGTGGCAAAATCGAGATTAAAACTGCTTTGTCTAATAGAATTTCTGTGCAAAAGTCTCTCAAATTTTCCAACATAAATTTAGAAATACAGTACAATTTAGGAAATATTATAGCACAAACAATAAATTTCAGATGACTTCAATTACATTTCCAAATAATTACATATAAAAATCATTGATCTTATTACCTCTGACATTTTAAATACATTTTAAAGTTATGAAATATGGAACCGTTGATTTCAATCAGAGAATTTGTAATAATACAGTTCAGCATATACCAGTCTTTGTGTTAAACACTTTACAATCATATCATTTTGATCCCACAACAACAGCCATTATTGGGGTTTTTTTCCCTTTACAAATCAGGAAACTAGTGCAAACAGATATAAAATAAATTGCTCTAAATTGCATAGTTCTACATTTCTGCAACTGGAACAGAGAAGAATGTTTTTACCAGGGTCAGAGCTTATTTGTAATCATAGTTTGTGGTTTTTAAATGCAATCTTCTTTGTGTCATTTATATATGGCAATAAACATGTTTGTTAATGTTTATCAAATTTACAATAAAAATGTATATTTTTAATAGAAAGGGGTTTCCTCCTCTCTAGAGGTATTCAAGCAAAAGCTAAATGACCATTTGTTGGGGGTGGGGCATCTAAAGAAAATTCAAGTCAGTTACTTGAAGATAAATGAGATATACATGTAAGAATTCAAAGGAGATATACATACTTTCCAAACTTAAAACTGAATAAATATTAGAATTGGGGATGGTAGAATCATGAAAAAATTGCATATAAGGTGATGTCTTTGCTGAGTCATATTTCTGTATAAGGAAGGTATTTTGCAACCCTTCACATGCTATATAAATGTGAGTTATGATTTTTTTAACATCATTTGAATAATATTAAAGACTTGTTTAGCAAGGAAGGAACTCACTTTTCTGCATGGGAACTTTTTTTCTTTTCTCTCAAACAGAAGGCAATGTTGTAAAGTAGTATCATATTTACATCTTTATTTGAATTATCTGTGTCATTTTAAGCAATTGTTTTCCTCCAAGAATTAAGTATGAACACATTTATATTTGCTTCCTCATCACCTTGCTTGCCCTTTGCATGGTTATCACTAAGGAGTTTACTCTCACAAAATAGCCAACCATCATCAACAAAATTAGAGAAAGCTCCAGGGAAGCAGGATTATTTGAAACACAAAACAATAGGTCAACTTGTGCATTTAAGCCAAAAGGATAGGGAGAATTTTGCCCTAAGAAGCAACTATAATTGCGAACATACTTAGCAATTAGAGTTTCATAGGATTCTAATTTTAGTCCCCTAATACCATAGCACTAAGGAAAATACCTACAAAAATAAAAAAGAACAAACTTAAATTTATTTATCTTTGTTTACTTGTTTAAGTTGGTTCCTTACTAATTTGGGATCAAGAATATGGTTTAAGTGAAGGCAACAGTAGAGTCTGGTTTCTTGGTGGGCCTCCGATTCTCATGGAAAATTAAATGAGTAATTCTAGAAAAAAATTACTGTTTACTGAGCATAGACTTTTTTTACTTAAAACTGTTACAAAATTAAATATGAAATATTTTTATAGCTATAAAATACATTCTTGCTGTTTTTCCCAGTAGCAATGGTAGGAAAGAAAAACTCTTAGCTCTCACATTATAAATACATATGCTATGTATAATGGTACTGAGGTAAAACTTCTATCATCTCTATATAAAAAAATCAGTGAGGATAAGAATTACAACTAAAGATGAATCTCCATGAAAATTGCATTAATCCATCCTAACACCAAATATTTCCTTAAAAATAGAATGGAATATATGCAAAAGAGTAGATTTCCCTTTTTCTTCTTCCAAAGCATATATTAAAAAAACTATACAAATGCCAGAATTTATAGCTAGTTAAACCATTTTATTGATATTTTTAAAAATATTACCATTGTAAAAATAGATGGGGCATAAAAATTCAATATTTATCAACATGACAAATATATTTAATAAATAAATAATTTGCAGAATAAATCTAGATGATAAGGGGAAATAGGTCTCTATTCAAAGTGTTCATAAAAACATTCACCTAGCATGTCAAGGAAAGAAATGTAGTGGAAAGAACTGATATTCCTTCAATTGCTTATGAGTCATTCTCATATTTTTAAAAGTGATTACCCTGTGAAGCCTTCATTCGATGAATTTCATATTGCAGTTCTTCTTACTAGGAAAGTGTTCCTAACTTCTTTTGGAAAACCTGAAGTGTTTGTATAGCAAAATTCATCTCGACAGTTTAGTCTTCATTCTTTTTATTCATATTTTTCACAATTAATTTATGAAAATATTGCTTTTTATCATGTCCTTGTAACGCTTTCTTCAAGTAATAGGAGATGGTCTGAGTAATCTGGGCTGTTTCTACCTTTGAAAGGAATTGACTATGGGAATTTCTTAATCTTTTGGAACCCTAAACAACCCTAGTCTAAAGACTGTAAAAGCAGATCTAGAATACCATAATAAAAGGAACTCATGAAATCATAGATCCTTCCACTCTTTTTTTCAAAATAAATAGTAAAACATCAAATCTGAAGTTTTAACCCAGATCATTTTTTCATTGAATATATGAGGAATATGAGACAACATAAGTTAAGTAATTTGATCAACAACTCAGATATATATTGAGAGACCTGAAACTGGATCTTAAATCAACTCTTCTTATATTGGTTGAGGGATCAGTTCTCCACACAGTGATTCTACATATTAATCATATGATGATAATTTATCCATTTACATATGCTCATGCCATCACAAAAGATCATGTTTTAAGGTAGTCTGTAAAAATTTTAATTTGAAAAGAATATTTATTTGTCTTAAAAGGATTTGATAAATAATTGGATATATTCTTTATATATCCCATCCTCCATTCAGCCACTAAAGTTATTCCTAAAGCACAGGTTTAATCATCTCACTACCTACTCATCAAACTCCCCTAATTCCTTGTCTTCAAGGTCAAATTTAAAATGTTCTGTATGACTTTCAAAATCCATTATAATCTACTTCCCTGCCATTCCAGCCTTCATATTCCTTTCTCTCCGACACAGTCTTCTATCCAGTGACACTGGCCTCTTGCTTGATTCACAAACAATATATTCTAGCTCTTGACTTCACACATTTTTTTCTAGCTGTCCCTCATGCCTGAAATATTCTCTCCCTTCACTTTATTGACTGACCCCCACACACTTCCTTTCAGGTCTAACTAAAATGCTTTCTTTTACTGGAAGACTTTCACAACCCCTTTAAAACTAGGTGCCTTCTTGTTAATCACTTTCTTTTTATTTTGTGTAAAACATTTTAGGGAATATATGTGTTGCATGAAATCACCTCCTTAGATTGCAAGATCCTTTTGGACAAGTTTGGCTTTTTTTTTTTTTCATTTTTGTTTCCCTAAGCCTGGGGCTATGTCCTTAATAAATGTTTAGTGATTAATTACCATTATAACTACAAATCAGTTCTAGTAGACTGGGCTCTTTTTAAAAAAAAAAAAAAACTAACAGGGTTAAGTCACTTGCCCAGGGTCTGAGGCCAGATGATTTGAACTCAGATCTGTATGGCTCGAGTCAATACTCTATCCACTGCACTACCTAATTAACCTGTAAACTGATTTTTTTTTTGTCAATTTCATCTGGGCTCTTAACATTTTTTTAAAAAACTTATGATATGAAAATTTGATATTCTACCAGAATTTCATTGAATTTTCAAGCCAGAAATGCTGATTTTTATTATGTTTCATGGCCACAGAATCCCTTATTTCCCACTTCCATTGATCTGTTCTCTTAGAGAACATGATCAAGGAGCATTACTCCCTGGGGAAATGGCATCAAATGTAAACAAAAGCAAGAACCACTAGACCTTATATAAAAATCCTTCCAGTTTGCATATTGATTTAGAAAACTATTAATGTATCATACATCTGTGTGAATATATGCATCTATATGTACAAAGTTAGTATATTAACATGTTAAAATCAGTTTAGAACTATATTTAATCAGATTTGAGTCATATTAGAGAATGCTGTGAGTTACATGAGGCCTATGAATACCATTTGTTTTAGAAGACCAAATTTTCTCTGATTCTACCACTGCCTCAGAGTAATTCTCTAGGGTAATCTCTCAAACACAATTTAAGAATTTCTCCTGTTGTGAGTTTCCCCATTAAATGGGGAAAAAATAAGAATAACAATCATTTTAGTAGACTAATCCCCCAACTACCAGATGGCCTGATAGTGGAAAGATCCCAACCACTACTGAATCAGAAATAAAATATAAGCAAATGAACGAGGTCATAGCAAAGAATATGGTCTTCTCCATTACTTTAACAGTGCTGTCCTTAGAAAAGAGTTCTGTCTAATGTAATTCTTCAATAATAGTAAAAAAATTGTCTCTTTCTATCCTGCTCTTCTAATTCTGATAGCAAAACTGTCCCAGCTATATGGCAAATACTACCAAATACTACCCTTACTCCATTTGCTGATCTATTATTTCCTTACTTTCTCTCTCTCTCTCTCTCTCAAAAGTTATTACTTATTTATCCTAAGTCACCACAGTGCTGCTGGTTGTGTCCTCTAAGTAGGCCAGAAAGTTTTAGAATTAAACTTGTATCTTATGAAGCTGGAGCTGTTATTAGCTATCAAGAACAGAGCAAACTGAAAAAAATTCTTTATTTTCTATCTTTAGCTTACATCTTTTAGAGCTACTATTCAAAAGAATACATCTCCCCAGAAGTTAGCATTCAAGAAAATTCTTCAAAATAGTCAATAGATTTATTTCATAATGAAGTGGAAAGAGTGTTAATTTTGAATTCAGAAGACCCAATTTGCATTCTTACTTCCTTTGTGATCTTGGGCAAATTATCTTGTTGGCTTTCAGTTTCCTTATCTTAAAAGTGAGGTAGTTGGACTAGATGTCCTCAGAAGATCATTTAAGTCTATAATTGTTTGTAGTGATTATTAGGTCTAGAACGCATTTTTATTTCCTCCCCTGTATGACAGGTGAAAGACACAAAGATAGATGAAAATATATAAATAAACCTTAAAATAATTTGCTATACTGCCTCAAAAATTAATTCTTTGTGAGCTTGCTACATAAATACTTCTTATTCACCTTAGTCCTGCAATAGAAGAGTAATTCGCAGTAATAATTATAACAGATTCACAAAGTCTAGATTTCCTGTATGTTATTGTTGAGTACTCTTTTGATCCTACATCTGCGGGATGCTTTTGTTGGTTAGTCTTCTAATAAGTAGTTATTCAATAATGAAACACACTTGTGAAAGAACACTAAATCGAAACTCATGAACTGTCAACCTATAATGTGATGATCAAAGATAGAAACATTCATTTCTTAAAATCTGCCTATGAGGATTGACCTATCAACCAAATGCCCCTTCTAACTTCAGGAAACATCATCAGTCTTGTGCAGTCTGTCATTATATCATGCTCAAACTATTACAATAGTAATTCATCCTGTCTCAAATCTTTCCCCACTCCAATTCATCTTTCATTCAGCCACCATAATGATTTCTCTAAAATTAGGTCCCTCCCCACTCAATAAACTTCAGTGACTCCATATTGGCTCAAGGATCAAATACAAAAAACTCTGTTTGACATTCAAAGTCCTTCATAACCTAGCCTCACCCTGCTTTCCAGGCTTTTTTCTCTTTACTCACTAACATATACTCTTTGATCCAGGGCCATTGGTCTCCTGATTCTTCCAAAAATAAGTCACTAGATTTTGCTTTGAACAGTCTCTCTGGCTGTTTTCTAAGCCTGGAATGTCTAATATTTCCTCTTACTGGTTTCTTCTTCTATAGGAAGCCTTTCAAAATCACCCTTAATTCTATTACCCACCTTGTGAGGATTATCTTAGACAAACTAAGGCCTAGGAGAGAGCTTCATTTAGAAAGGCCAAGGTTATCCACTGCATTCTGGGCAAACAACAGTCATTTTGACATTTGTCTTGCCACTGGATTTTGATAACTGGAGGCAAGAACAAGGGCTGAAGACTATGAAACTCAGTCTCACCTAAATTCAATTCACTTGCAAGTCAAGACATCAACCCCAAGATGCCATTGGTCCACTTTGAGAAAAAAGAATGAAAAACAATTAAGTGACTGTATTGGGATGTTCCTTTGTATTCAGATTCATTTATAGCTTCATTTATTAGCTTCATTATTAGCTTCATTTATACTTGTAATGCAAGGCTTTTCTAAACATAACCAGTTTAGCAAATCATATAATCCAAGTATATAAGATTAGGAAACTTTCTTAATCACATTAGCATGGTACTCCATTTTGGTCTCCTAGTCTAGGCTACCACACTGATGTGATTGCCCCTAAAGTCCCTTTCCTAAGAATCCCTTGTCATTTTTGTCCAGCAAATGGCAATCAGAAGAGTCAGTGATTTTGACCAGATTTGAATCTCACCATATACTTATGCCACCACCTGTGCTTGGGGGACTGAACAGCTAAGAAACTGAATATTTGCATTCCTGTCAGTATTGCAATAACTTTGAGTTTGCATGCCTTTTCTCAATACTTCACTTATAAAATCCACAAACTGTTCCCTTTTCAGAAAAGAGGAGGAACAAAGTACAAGAAAAGCATCTTGAAATGGGAGGTCTAAGAACTGGACAGACTCACCTGAGCAAACATTTAACAATCATGTACATACTCTATAGGGCAGGAGGGGATGAAAAGAAATTACTTTCCCTCACTTCTTAATGAAAGTAAAAAAAATCAATAAAAAGGGGGGGAATGTGTGTAGAAAGAAAGGTCCAAACAGGAATGTTGGAATGATTTCTCATCATTCTAATAGACAATAGTGGGAGGGGGGAAGGGATTGCTCCCTCCTCACTCTTAAATGCCAGTGATCAGAAAGTATTATAGTCATCAGGGTCCAAACAAAAGAATTTTCTGTTCTTTCAGCAAGGTGTAGTTCCCTCATCTAAGAGCCAATATACATAACTAGCTTTGTAGTGGTTGTCACACTTCTAACAAGTCCTGCAGTTTCTACAGTGATAGCAAGTGAATGGGGGAAATTAATCTAATTAAGTAAGATTCCTCCAGATCACTTATACTGTCTCCTAGAAATTGCCTCATTTCAGAGGGCTAAGTAAGCTATTTGTGAACTTTAGTCACAAGATAGTGTGAAGTGAACCTTGGAAGAGTTAAAGAAAAATTTCAGCAGAATGGGAACAGAATTAAAACCTTATATGATCAAATGGAAGACAAAAAGACATGACCATGCAATCAGGCAAATGATGGAATAGGCAGAAGGCCTATGAAATGATACTTAGTACAATTATTATTATAGAAACAGGAATGATACAGTCCTCTCTCTTTGCCACCTTTTCTGTTTCTCCCAATTTTGCTTTTTGTTTTCCATTTCCCTTATTTCCTCTCTTTTTTAAATGACTATAATTACAAAAACATTTTCAATTCTTTTGCATTGAAGATATAATTGCAAAAATGAAGTGCTTCCTACTTTCAAGAGACATGCTCTCTAACCATTGTCTTTTTTCTTTATTGTAAATGTCTTAGGTACCTTTCGCAACAATAGCTATTGTTTTTCCTCACTAATGAAACTCAGAGAAAAGTAGTGTCTAACCAAGACTATGACATACCATTTTATCATTGTACACTTAGAGGCAGTTTGTCATAATGGACAGAGAACCAACTTCAATAATCTGGATTCAAGTCCTTTTTCAGATAATAGTTGAGTGGTCCTCAGTTAGTCATTTAAACTCTCAGTGTCCCAGAAAAATCTTTTAAAATTTAAGTTGTAGAGTAGTTGTCATTCTGCATTGATAAAGGAAGTTTCTTCACCGAAAAGATCCTTACACTTGTCCAGACAATACAAATATTAGAAAGCAGTACAGTCCAAATGGAAAAGTGCTAAGGTTGGAGACAAAAGGACATTTATTCAATTCCCAGATTCAGTTACTAACCTGCTCCTCAGATCCCACAACTCTACATTCAGATTTTTGGGTAGATGTTGAATGGTTGGTGTCCTTTCTCAGATAAAATATATGATTTGTTTTCTTTTGCTTTTTTCTTCAGAATGCAACTCAGAGTTTTAATGATTCCAGGATGTCACTAGACTCTGAATCAAAGTAGCAAAGAAAGATACCTTTTCATGGTGCTTTTTTAGAATTTCAAAGCACTTCTCCTGGGTCTCTCTTATTCTCCTTACCCTATTTATTTATGCATGATCTGAGAGTTGGAATTTTGTTACAATAGGGGACATCTTAGATAATGTGTCCTGGAGTTCTCTTAACAATTTCTGGGGAACAGGAACACGTGACTCAATGCTGAAGATTTTGTGCATTGAAATAATGAATTGTCCATCCTCTCCTTGTCTACTGAGCAAGAAGAACCAATGATTCAGTGAGTGCATCTTTAAAAGACATTGACCCCAAGAAAAATTCCTCTCTGATCCTTTTATAAAAATTTTATTTATTTATTTATTTTTGAATATTACAATTTTTCCCCTAATCTCGTTTCTGTCCCCTCTCTGATCCTTTGCAGAGGTTGGGATCCACAAGTAAATAACACTATGTATAACATTAATTTTTTATTGCTAATGTGTTCCCTATTCATCTTTTTTTACCCTTAAAATTCTGTTACATTTTAGAGATGGCGACAGTAAGAGAAATTTAAACTGTAAAAAAATAATTAAATAATTTAAAGTCTTTTCATAGTCATTCTTTTCTTCTTTCCTATAGATTATGTTGGAACTATCTTCTCCTCTATGAGTAATAGTGAAAGAGATGAAAGTCTTCCATTTTTCCCCTCCCTTCCCCACCTCTCTTTGGTCAGCACAATCATCATTAACACCATGGCAACCAGAACTGGGGCTCAACTAGATATTCTTGAGTTTGGGAGTTATTCCTTCCTTCCTCCTTCCTTCCTTCCTTCCTTCCTTCCATCTTTTCTCCTGTCTTTAATTACAGAAAAGTAAAGAATGATGTCAAATTAGACACATGCAGACTTGTTTTACCTTTTGGAGGCAGCCATGTAAATCAGAAAGCTAAGAAAATATTGGGTTCATTGTTCAAAGTTTACTGTCAGCAAAGGGAGTTTGTATATTGGCAAAGATGACCACTGCCAAGAATCTGACCTGAGATGTGTACTGTTAGACAGAAGTCATCTGTAATGAAATAAATTTGGACAATGCAGAGCAGAAGTGAAATATAACATTACCTAAGACACAAATATGAAATGACTTTATTTAGGCATCAATATCTTGGCATGACAGATGTTATTATTACTACATGTTTAGCTTGTTGCCTTTTCTGTCAATATACACTGCGTATAATAGTAGTTAAAAGTTGCTAAATCTAGTTTTGTTTTATTTTGTAGGTATGTTTACCATTTCATGAAGATTTTTTCTGTATTTTCCCATTTTTCTGCATGTGTAGGAAATATATAGTGAATGCCCCTTTTGTATTAAACATTAAGCACCATTTTACTCCATCTTCTAGGAAGACATAAGATGAGACCCACATCAAATATTTAAATAATTATTTACCAGAATTTCAAGTATGGGAACAAAAAGTGTAAGAAGATGACTCTTATTAGAGAACATACTTGACCTCAGAAATACATGGAGTCACTCTTTGTGCTGGCGCAGAGCCAATGATCTCCATAGTGATAAGGCAGAAGGTATAAGCAGTACCTCCTTGAACCTGGACAGAATTCAAATCATTAAGTATGCATAGCCTGTTCCTTCTATGTCTCTCTCATTAATTATAAGTCCTTTTAAGGGCAAGAATAGTGTCATTTCTCATCCTTGCAAATACAGCAGTTAGCAGAGTATATTATAACAAATAGGCACTTAATACATTATCATTTAAATTAAATTGTATTATATTTCTCCAACTCAGTTATCCTCTGCTCTCTAACAAAAAATGATGGAATTTTTAAAATTAAAAAAACTTTAGGGTAAATAATATTTTATTGTAAACACAAATCCCCAAGATTTCTTGGCTAGGATACCTTTTCCCATCTAAGCCATCTATCACCCAGAGATGTGAAAGTATAATTTGTTTCTGTGTGGATAAAAATGTTTTATCAATATTTTTTGCCAGAGATATTTCTGACTTGTTTTCATCTAGGACTTCGAGGTCACAGGATTATGTTAGAGTCAGCATATTGTTTCTAAGGCAACAGGAAAGACTGGGACTCTCTTTAGTGGTATATATTTAACAGGTCATTAACCTAACATATTTCTCAAACTTTCTGTTCATATACCATTAATAATTTCTTTTGAAACATGGAAAAAGAAAACATGAAGAGAAGAGAGGATAGGCTTATTTCTATGTGGAAGACAATTTTAAGAGTCTTTAATATTTCAACTTGCAAAACATACAGGATCCTACTTTGTTTTTGTCAAATATACACAAACATTTCCATTGAATTTCCTGAAATAGACTTGGATTATTTTTAAAAGATTTGAAAAATATTTTACTTTCTCTAATATAATAAATAAGTGGTTAGACCAACTTCAAGGTTGTGGGGAGTGAATAAGCATAGACAAGTTCTGGCATGGGTCCAAGATGATTTGTTAAAAAAAAACACTTCCTCTAGAAAATCTTGAGATTATTAACACTAAAGAATAATATGAGAAAGAGAACATTTTTCTACAAAGTGCAGATTTTCAAAAAATTTCTTGTGTCATTAACCCCTGGTGTTGCCTTGTGTGTGTGTGTGTATGTGGTATGTGTGTGACAAATACATAGATTAAAAAGAAAACCAATAATATTAAAATATAATACTAAATTTCTATTTTTTAAAGCAGGTCCCCATCATTTCTGGGTTAAAACAAATCCTCCTTAAAAGAAAAGAGAAATACCATTGCACAGGTCGTTGGCACATTTGATAGAGGGTTGAGAATGAAACCAAGAATACTTGAGTTCACATTCAGCCCTAGACATTTACCTGCCATGTAGACCTATAAGAATCAAAGAAGGTAATGTGTATAAATTGTCTGGAAAATAGTAGATGTTTAACAAAAGTTTGATCCTTTCCCATCCTCCAGTGATCTTAGGCTATATCTAGAGAATCCCAGCTTCCAAGAATATGATAGTCCTCTATTTTCACTGATCAAAACACATGCAGATGACTGGATTCAGTTCTAAGAACATTTAAGGAAGTACACTTCCAAAGTGGAAAGCATCCAGAGAAGGGTGGCAATATGGCAAAATACCTCAAGTTGAAGTATCTAGGGAAGTTCAGCCTGTACAATAGAAAAGTTGAGATTGGTCAAGAAAGCTAGTCTTCAGATCTTTGAAGACTTATAATAACCTGGCAAAAGAATTGTATGTATTCTTATTAACCCCAAAAGGCAGAACAAGAACTATTGCATTGGGTGTGAAGTTGAGAAGAGTCAGGTTTAGGATTGATATTAATTTAACAAAATAAAGTTCTACTCATGTGGAACAGATTGCCTCAGGAGGTAAGGTGTTACCATTTTTTGAGAAATCTTTCAGTACTTGTGAGGATATCATTAATGTTATCCTCTGTCAGGGGTAGGAGGTCATTGGGATTCTTTCCAACCCTGATATTGTATGATTCTACATGTCTCTATTCATAAATGGACTCCAAATCAGCAAAGCAAACACATGTGGCCTGGAAAAGATTGTTTTGGGGCTGATATTGAGGACTGGAGCACCAGTTATGAGGTGCAAATTTGTAGAAGTAACTGAGGAGCTCTAGAAGACAATATAGAGGAACCTACAGAAATTCAATAAGTATTGAAAAAGACAAGTCTTCATGTGCATGAAATCTAGGTGGCACAGTAAAAAGAGTGCCAGACATGAAGTCAAGAAGACTGCAAGTATAAATCTGACCTGCAACATTTATTTAGTTGTGTGATTCTGGGCAAGTTATTTCACTCCTATTTGTCTCTGCTTCTCATCTGTAATCCCCTTCTGACCAGTGGTCAGATCCCCTCTTACTGCCTGTAAGGAAAGAACTCCAGAAGCAGCTGCTGCCATGATATATCAGTAATTCCTGAAGTCAGCTTCTGTTTTGTGGGGAGAGGTGGGAGAGGGAGAGTTGCAGGTGTGTGTGTGTGGGGGGGGGCAATGACCTGTGCTTCCTTCTCGTCTTGGTGCTACTTTCCTGTTGACCTTCTAAGGTATCTTGAGCTGGAACATTCCCACATTTGGGAATGTACTTCCTCTTTTTTGGTGTTTCTGCCCCTCTAGAATTTATTTAGAGTCATTATATAAAGGACTTTAGAAGAGTTTGGAGGAGAGCACAGGAGAGTTCCTGACTTTTCTCCTCATATTGGCTCTGTCTCTATATTTTATTTTCAAGATTAAAATATGCTTAAGAGGTTAGTTTGGAGTAGGTGTTGATGTAAGGTGTAAAACTAACATTATAGGATTGATTATAATTCCTCAGATAGTCTGAGAAGAAAAGACAAAAACAAAAGAAAAAGAAAAAGAAAAATAACAATTACCCTTCATTTTTTTCAATACATTTTAAGGAAACACTGTAAACAATTTAAAACAGATGTAATCTTTAATCCACCATTATCTTCTTCAACACCACAACAAAACATAACCACTTATAGAATTAAGATTTATTTTTCATATTCTGTGCCTGGTCATGTCCAACACTTGGTTCATCAAAAGTAATTGGATATTTCTATTATACTTATTTTAATATCCACTACAGGTAATTACTATGAAAATATATTGTTATAAATTCAATTAAATATTTCTAAAATATATAAAAAGAAGACCATTTATAATGTTAAGTAAGTTCAAATATATTGTAAAATGCCTCTAGAAAATAAATGTATCAAGATAAAATTATCTTTTTAGTCCTGGAAAGAATCCTAAATAATAAAGATAAAACTGATAAGTATGAAATATAACTTGGAATAGTTTCATTACTTCATATATTTTACAATGTTTGCTTGCTTTCCTGTAGTATTCTCCAAGTTAACTTTGGTTTAAAAGTGAGTTGTTTTGAAACTTTTTGAAACTGAAAAAAAAAACAGCTTAGAAGTTTATTTTTCTATACAGTGTATAGATGATTGGAGTTTCAAGAGACCATAAGAATGAGTGGATCAAACAACAAAACATAGAAATTATTAAAAATTTCATCCAAAACAATAGCAATAAAGAGACAACATATCAAAAGTTGTGGGTTACTGTCAAAGTTGTTAATAGGGAAAATTTGGTATCTCTCAGCAATTACATGAATAATATGGAGAAATAGGAGATCAATAAATTGGGTGTGCAATTAAAAAAGATAGAAGAGGAAGAAATTAAAAATCCTCAATTAAATACAAATTAGATGTCCTGAAAATCAAAGGCAATATTAAGAAAATCAAAAGTAAGAAAACTGTTAAACTAATAAATAAAACTAAGAATTGGTTTCATGAAAAACAAGTAAAATAAATAAACCTTTGACTAATTTGATTTTTAAAAAAAGAAAGTGAAATTATAAATATCCAAAGCGAAAAAGGTAAAGTAAAAGGAATTATTTGGAATTATTTTGCCCAACTGTATGCTAACCAGACTCAGCCTTATCAATATTTACATAAATATAAATTGCCCATATTAACAGAAGAGGAAATTACTTTTCAGAAAAAAGAAACTGAACAAGTCATCAATAAACTCCTTAAGAAAAAAATCTCCGTGGTCAGATGGAATTATAAGTGAATTCTACCAACCTTTAGGAACAATTAATTCCATTTCTACATAAACTATTTGAAAAAAATAAGTGGAATTCTGCCAAATTCCTTTTAGACCACCAATATGGTTCTTATGCCTAAACCAGGAAAAAACAAAACAAAGAACATTATAGATTTATAGATCAATCTCCCTAATGAAAATTGATGCAAAAATTAAAAAAAAATTAGCAAAGTGATTGCAGCAAGTTATCATTAAGCTAATACACTATGATTAGATAGGATTTACATAAGGAATGTAGTATTTGTCCAATATTAGGAAAGATATTTTCATAACTGACCATATCAATAACAAAACTAACAAATCATGATTATCTCAATAAATGCTGAAAAAGTTTTTGTCAAAATGAATTCCTATTAAAAATACTAGGGAACATAAGAATAAATAATAAGTAGTATCTATCTAAAACCATCAACAAGTATTATATGTAACAGGGATAAACAAGATACACTCCCAATAATATCAGAGGTTGAACAAGAATTCACATTAACATCACTATAATTTAATATTGTGTTATAAATGGTAACTTTAGGAATAAGAGCAGAAAAAGAAATTGAAGGAATTAGAATAGGCAATGAGGAAAGAAAGTTCTTACTGTTTTGCAGATGATATAATGGTATACTTAGAGAATCCTAGAAAATCAAATTGAAACAATAAGCAACTTTAACAATTTACAGGATGTGAAAAAAACCCACATAAATCATCAGTCTTTCTATATATTTTCAACAAAACCCAGCAGCGAGAGATAGAAAATAAATTCCATTTCATATAACTCTAGGCAACATAAAATATTTGGGAATAAAATACTTGCCAAGACAAACTCAGAAACTATATGAAAACTATTACAAAACTCTTTTCACAAAAATAAAAAAGATCCAAATATTTTGGAAAATGCCAATTGTGCATGGGGTAGGTGAAACTAATTTATAAACATGATCATTCTATCTAAATTAAATTACTTATTCAATGCCATACCAAAAAACTAATAAAATTATTTTTAAAATATTTTATTTATTTGCAAGGTTTTGAGTTTTACATTTTTCTCCTTCCCTTTTTCCTCCCCCCCCCCCCCATGACAGAAAGGAATCTGATATGGGTGCTACATTTATAGCCACACTAAACATAGATACATTTTGATCATGAACAAAAAGTAATTTTATTGAGAAAGGTAAAACAATAAAATTCCTATGGAAGAAGAAATGATAAAGAATAACAAGGGAATTAATGAAAAAATGCAAAGGAAGGTGGTCTAGTTGTACCAGTTCTAAAATTTTGTTATAAAGCAGCAGTCATCAATATGGTTGGTACTGGCTAAGTAGAGTGATGGATCAATGGAATAGATCAAGTACACAAGAAATAGGAGTAAATGACTATTATTAATCTGCTGTTGGCTAAACTAAAGATTCCAACTTCTGGTATAAGAACCTCCTCTTTGATAAAAACTGTTGGAAAAACAAGAAGATAGTATGGCAGAAAGTAATCACAGATGAATATCTCACACATCATACCAAGACAAGGTTGAAATGGGTACAAGATTTAGACATAAAAGGTGATATTATAAAATAATTAGGAGAACAAGTAATAAGTTTATCCTGTTAGATCTATGGAAAGGGGAGTAGTTTATGACCAAAGAAATGATAGAGAGCATTCTAAAACACAAAATAGATAATTTTCATTTCATTAAATTGAAAATATGCTGCACAAACAAAACCAATGGAACCAAGATTAAAAGGAATGCAGTAAGTTGGGAAAAAATTTGTAGTTAATGTCTCTGATAAAGGACTCATTTCTAAAATACATAAAAGAACTGCATCAAATTTATAAGAATACAGATCATTCCCCAATTGATAAATGGTAAAAGGATATGAAAAATTGTTCTCAGGTGAAAAAATTAAAGCTAACTATACACATATATAAATTCACTAAGCTATTATTAAGGCAAAGAAGAAAGGCAAATTAAAATAGTTCTGAGATGAGTGTATACCTATCAGATTGGACAATATGACAAAAAAGAAAAATGATCATTGTTGGAGGAGATATGGAAAAACTGGGACACTAATGCATCATTGGTGGAGTTGTGAATAGATCCAACCTTTCTAGAGAGCAATTTGGAACTATACCCAGAGAGCAACAAAACTGTCCATACTCTTTTATCCAACAATGGTACTACTATGTCTGTATCACAAAGAGTAAAAAATCAACTAAAAAGCCTCACATACACTGTGATATTTATAGTAGTTTTTTCTTAGTTGCAAAGAGTTGTTAATTGAAGAGGAAATTATGATATATGAATGCAATTATTGTTCTCTAAGAAATCACCTAGAATGACATTCATGAACTGATGATGAATGAACTGAATAGAGGCAGAAGAGCATTGTATATACTGACAGCAACATTCTGTGATGATCAAACGTGATAGATGTGGTCATCTCAGCAAGATAATAATCAAAGACAATTCTAAAGGACTTGTGATAGAGAATACCATCCACACCCAGGGAAGGAATTATGGAGTCTGAATGTAGACAAAAGCTTACTATTTTCAATTTTTCAATTTTTTATGTATTATGATTTTCCCCCCTCTCATCTTTCCCCTTTTAATTTGATTCTTCTTTCCCAACATGATTAATATAGACATATGTTTAAAAATAATCATGCATGTATAACTTATATTAGATTGTTTTCTGTCAGGGCAAGTGGAAAAGGAATAGAAGAATGGAGGAAAATGTGAAACTCAAAACCTTCCCAAAAATTTGTTGAAAACTGTCTTTGCAAATAGTTTGAAAATTAAATAAAATATTTTAAAAAGACAAAAAAGGAATATGGCCATGTGAGAGAGGGGTGAATAATTGGAATAAGGAACTTAATTGAAAGGAGAAGGGAGAAAAAGGAGAACGAAGGGTTGAAGAGGTGGAAAGTTTTAGAAGAATTGCTGTTCAGGGTTGGTATAGTTAGTTACTTAAGTAGGTATAGTAGGCTTTCTTAGTAGCATTGAAGGCTTTGCATAAAACTTTGAGAAGGAGACCATTTATCTTTCACATCTGTGGAAGAGAGAGATCAATTCTTATCGAATAAGGAATATAGATGATTAGAAAAAAATAAAATAGATAATTGTTTGTACTTTATGGAGAGAACTGATGACATTACAGGATGATGTCCTGAGCACTATGTAATTGGATTTAAGTGAGGCAGAGTAACAAATTGATCATCTACACACTCTCTTCCAGAGCCATAGAAGACTTGGCAGATGACTGGTGATGGTCAAGTGATCAGAGGATCAAGTTGGCATTTTTGATATCTGACCAAGTCCTAAGGACTCCAAAGCATCTATTTTAGGTGAAATGATTGTTGAAACATATTGTACTCATTTACTCATTCCATTGGGGGAAGTCTTCATATGCTTGGGGTAGACAGCACCCTTCACTGACTCCCAACTTGGTTTAGCCTATCTGTCTCAAAAGTCTGTCATCAAATGAGCAGTAAAAGGGGAAAAGACCTCGTTTCTCTTTAAGAATTTCTATAAGTTAATAGTATGTTCAGCTAAAGGTCTTAGTCTTTCACTAGTATTTTCATGATCTATATTTCTTTGTTGTCTTCTTTATATGAACTTAACTCTCTTGTTATAAAAATACTTTAATGATTTTAGGATGATTATGTTATTCCATCTATGTAGGCATTCCTGGCATAAATACAAAGCAAACTCATTTTTGTAGGCTTTCTAATTACCTTTGTGGATGAACTGCTTCTTTTTTTTTTTTTCACTTCGTGGTCAACCTTGCATTGATATCTTTTCAAGTTTAGGTTTTTAATTTTTAATTTTTTCTTTATTGTAACACAAACCACTTTCACCTCTACTCCCATAATACCTTTCAGTATATCAAACAAACAAATAAAAAAAAAACACTGAAACTTCACCACATCCATTTTTCACCTGGATTCTCAGTTCTGAACTCACTATTTGTGTGACTTTCAGTTTCTCATTTCTAAAATGGGGTAGTTAAATTAGACGGCTTCTGAGGTCTTTTCTAGTTCAAAAGGTATGATTTTGTCTAAGCCCATATGATCTGAAATCAAAATTGACTGTTACCCTGGTTGTAGCTTTTGCCTTTTAATTACAGTGTCCTTATTAATATTTCAGCAGTTTTTCTATCACTTTCAATCTTTCTCTGAACTCCTTTAAGGAATTATTCCTTATGCTTTTGAGAAATGCACTGTTCTATTATATATAATATGCAAAAACTATAATACTCACCTTCTATTATAACCAATATGTAATAATTAGAATACTCTATCACATCTTCATAATGTAGTTTGTTCAAATATTTCCAAATTACTAAGCACTTCTTTTGCTATAACAAAAAATTTTAAATGAATATTTTGGCATATATAATTCTTTAATTTATTGACCACCATGGAGTGTATTTTGAGTAATGGGAAACTTGGGAAAGAGTATTTTCCTTTGCAATACCAATCCCATAGAATTCTTAGATGAATAAAATTATCTGGCGATGGTATATCAGTCTGCTAATTATTTTATTTTAAACTTTTATCATGTTAGCAAATTGAAAGCTTTTAGGTAATAGATAGCTCAATATATTTTAATTGGTTTCTCATTCTTAGTGATTTTTATCATTTTAATATACTTGTAGGGAGATGACATTCCTTCTTTGAGAACTGTTAATTTATATACTCATAACTTTTTTCTTGGAATTTCATTTTCTGTCTGAAAAATTTGTATCAATCGCCTATAAATTCTGAATATCAAACTTTTATCAGAGATGGTTCATGCAGAGATTTAGTTTTTTCTAATAACTAACATCTCTTCTTATTCAAAACTTTTATAATTATATATTATGGGAATTCTCTATAGGGTATCCTGAAAGTCTGAGTGTAGTTATAAGCTAATTATCTTAAGAAATTACCACACTAAGAAATAAGTAGTAATGCAACACACCTTTTAAAGCTATTTTCTGACAAACTACCTTTTACTTTCCCAGTGAAATGTGCAATCCTTTTCATAGTAGTTTCCAAACTCAAGATTGTCTTGTACTGATTTACTATGGCAATTTGTTTCTATTACTATTACTATGGTAATTTGCCATGCTTATTTAGTCTCTTCCCAGGATACACTCTTCTATATTTTTTAAGAACAGCATCAAACAACTGTGGTGTATTTCTTTTGTTTGTTTGTTTGTTTTTGCAAGGCAATGGGCTTAAATGACTTGTCTAAAATCACACAGCTGTGTAAATATTATGTGTCTAAGGCTGGATTTGAACTCAGATTCTACTGACTCCAGGGCAGGTGCTCTATCCACTGCACCAAACAGCTGCCCCTATGGTGTATTTCTTTACAATCAAATTTAAAATTTATTAATGCTATCATTCTTAGTCAACGTTATTTTTCTTTTTCTCCATTGTTTGCACCATCTTTTTGAATGTTTATTATTACTTTATTTTATCTATTTCACTAAAGTACCCTTATCATTTATAAATGATTTTTATCATTTTGATTGTGATAACATTATATTTCTTGATAATTTGAGTAGTATTGTTATTCTCTGATTTATTCAAATGATCCTACCATAGACAAAGAATATCATTTATTAATCTTGTCTATTAATATGAAATCTTATAAATAAAAATAATATTTAATTCTTTGTTCTTAGATCACCAGTGCCTACTACTTGATAATACTTATTTCTTTGATTTCTGGGGAGCAAAAGCATTTTGTAGTTATATATGGGTAAATTCTGAGTATTTCAGGAGATCTAAAATGTTTACATTATTGCTTTGCATATTGTCTTTGAGATCAGTTGGTTTTAATTGCATCATGAACATATTTTGTTGTTATTGTTCCTTGTTTCTTTTGTAGATTTTCCTTGACTTCTATATATTTGCATTCCCAATCCATTTCTTTCCCTTTTGTTTAATTTGCTGAGACAGTCTATCACAAATTTCAGTTACTCTGCCTATTTTTTTTCCTGTGTGGGTCATACATTCTGCTCTCAAAACTCTCATTTCTTTTTTTAAACCACTCAGAAATAGTGTCTTCTTTTCAGTGTTCTCACACTGCAAAGCATGTTCTGCCTTATCAAATCAAATAATTTTTTTTATTATTCTGAATTTATTCACAGATGCCTGAAACAATTTACTAGATCTGGAGATCATATCTTCTTCTATTGTTAATGCTTTCCCTATTGATTTCTCTGTTTATGTTCAATATCTTTCAGTTTTCATTGTCCTGAGATTTTGATCATTTTATACCTTATGTTTTTTATTTTAGACTTTTTTCCCCATTTATTTTCTGATTTGTCAACTCTGATGTTTTTCCTTGGGGGTTGGATCTCAAACCATTTCAACCTCCTCCCAGGCTTGTCAGTACTTCTCCATGTGTCTCTACCTAAAGTGACTTTTGGGTAGTCAGAACTAGATGCGATGTTCTTTCCATCAGACTTATGGAGTGCATTCTTCTTCTACATCTACAAATCTGTTCATATCCCTTTTTCCCTTAGGGCCCTCAATCAGATCCTTTAGAGCTGCTTGCACTGGTACCATCATTTTATACTGATGCTACAGGATGGGCTACAGTGGCACTTGTAGTTTAGGTTTATGAGTCTTGACTTCTTGACAGGCTTTTGTTCTTGAAAGACTGGAGTGCTGAATGAGTTCAGGGTCAATGAGTGTCAGATCATATCTTGTTTTTGGTATAAAAATAAATCTATATATATAATATATATGTGTGTATGCACACACATATACATCAATGTGTATGTGCATATATATTTATATAAACATATATTTATAATACACGCATATGCATATTTTAAATATATGCATATAAATATATGCATATATGCACATATATGCATGTGTGTATTTATATGCTAGATTCTCAAAGTTTCAGTCTATGGAGATAGCTAAAGTAGATTTCACTTTAGCTTGCAATTTTTGTTTCAGAGAGGTTTGGGTGGTCATAGGGAACAAATGTGGCTCTTCATTTTGTTGTTCATTTGACTTGCAAGTAGACTGACAGTTCTAAATTTAATAAATCCATAGATATTTTAGATATGGTAAATAGTGAATACATTTTGATTAAACAAATCAGTACAATGAATTTTGTTAAATAATGATTAGTACTAACGTCTGGATTTACAAATCAAGTTGACTCTCATAGTTTTTTTTTTAAATTTGGTTTTTAATTTGTTATGATTTCTTCTTTTTTTCTCTTCACTTTAAGAATGAATAATGCTTTAATATATTCAGACAGTTTGATAGGTATCTTTATCATTTATTCTCTCAATTGATATGTATTTATATACAAAATTGGTAGTTTTTCTAAGAAAAATACTGATAAAGTCTAGCTTTAAATCTTTTACAACAGAAATGATAGATCTAATTTTACTTTTCTGTGTAGAAATTAATTGTAAATAAGTATATTGGGGGAAATTATGAAGTCCTTATAAATCTGAAAGCTAACAGATGTTATCACACTAGGTAGTTTCTTTAATCTCTTATATATTCAACTGATGTAAGAATACAATTCTGATGCCTCATTTTTGACTTAGAAAATAAAAGTATGCCAGTGGAGAGCAAAAAATAATTATTTAAAGTATAAGATGTAGAGGGAATTAAGGAATAATTTAGTTTAACTTCCTCATTTATAAATTATGGAACTAATGGAGAAGGATATGACCAAATGTCACATAACTAAGGGGAAATGCTTGGTTTTGAACTCACCAAGATCTGTCCCTTCTCAATTCTTCCTCATCTTACATCATTTATCATTCAGGTGTCTTCCTTTACTATCTTCTCCTTCACACTCTATCTCACATTAAAATGGGTCTTTCTCCTTGCCAAGGAAAGGATAAACCTTCTACACACACACCATTAATTCCATACCACACCTTCCCCAGCAAATTACTCCATCTGTCAAATCTACTCTCATTAGCCTACAGTCTTTTCCTGTGTACTGGCAGTTACCTGCTGTCAACAAATATGAACATCTTCCCCATAAAAAAAGCACAAACAAATTTGATTTATCTTCCCTTTCTATTATTCTATATCTTCCCTCCATTCTAAGATTAAACTCCTTGTAAAGAGACTTCTGTAATCAATGACTGTTTTCTTTCTCCTCATTCATTTTTAAACCCTCTGCAATTTTGCTTTTAATGTTATTTAAGGGCAGCTAGGTGAAGCAGTGCATAGAGCACCAGCCCTGGAGTCAGGAGTAAATGAGTTCAAATCCAGCCTCAGACACTTAATAATTACCTAGCTGTGTGGCCTTGGGCAAGCCACTTAACCCCATTGCCTTGCAAAAAAAAAAAAAAACCCTCATTATTTAAATGATCATTCAATCCTCCAAAAACTGCCAATGGTCTATTACCTGTCAGACATCATGACCTTTCCTCAATCCTCATTCTTCTTGACTTCTCTGCACCAGACACTATAGCTCAACTTCCTTTTCTAGAATATTCTCTCTTCTCAATTCTCTTTGCTGATTCTTCATACATATAATGCCTTCCCCCGGATTATACCTTGGCCTTCTTTTTTTGTTTTTCCAACTCTTTCTACCTGGGAAGTACTTAACAAAAAATTAAAATGCAATACAATACAATACAATACAATACAATAAATATATTTATTTATTTATTTTATACAAAAAAAAAGATATGATCTGTCACTCATTGACCCTAATTTCATTCAGCATTCCAGTCATTCAGGAACAAAAGCCTGTCAAGAAGTGGAAACCCATAGAAAGACTCATACCAAAAAAACTAATCTGTAAACATGAAGCTGATAAAAAATTCTTATGGACCAGCTTCTACATGAGCTTGACTCCACTCTTCTATCTCCCTTAGTGATTTCATCAGTTAATAGGTATTGTAACATCCTCCCTATGCAGATTACGCTCAGATATTTTTATGAAACCTTCACCTCTTTCCTGGTCTCTAGTTGCATATCACCAATTGAAAATTTCAGAGAGATTGTCCCACGGATATATTAAGCACATTATGCTAAAATTGAACTCTTAGAGGCTGAATCAAAATGACTGAAAGAACCCAAGAACTTTTTTGAGTTTTGATTTGTTTTCCCCAGGAAAAACATTGATTCTTTAATCAGAATCTAGAGGACAGAACCCACAAAAGAACAGAATGGAGCATTTTCTAAAGAAGTCTTCCTCAGGTAGAGCAGGAGTTTGCCCAGGGCAAGGAAATAAAGCCAGTGCAATAGGTGGGACATGGAAGGGATTAGCTGGTGGTTCTCAGCCATGATCTGCAATTGAGGTTCTCAGGGTCCTCAGTACAACAACAGCACAATAGTCCAGGGGCATGTGCTCCAACCAAGTATCCCAGACTCCCTATTCAGTCAGCATAACTAGGTTGGAAGGCCCAGACCAGTGAACAAGTTGCTGGTATTCAACAGCCCTCACTCAGTGAGCAGGTAACCAGCATTCACAATGCAGATGGACCTAATCTACTGAACAAGTTATTAATGATCTCAAACCAGCCTAGGGACAAGATATAAGACAGTTTGTGAATTTTGGCAGCATTGATTTTATTAGTGCAAAAAACTTTTTAATTTAATGTAGTCAAAATCATTCATTTTACAGTTTACAATTAACTCTAATTCTTGTTTGATCATAAATTTATCCCTTTTCCATAGATCAGATAGATAGAGTATTTTTGGTCTATTAATTTATCTATGGTATCGCTCTTTATGCCTAAATCCTGCACCCATTTTGACCTTATTTTGGTATAGGGTATGAGGTGTGCCTAGCTTTATGCCTAGTTTTTGCCATACTATTTTCCAGTGTTCCCAAAAATTTTTGTCAGATAGTGAGTTCTTATCCCAAAGGCTGATGTCTTTGGGTTTATTGAATAGTAGATTTCTGTAGTCATTTACTGAAGTTTCTTGTAAACCTATCCTAATCCACTGATCCATTACTCTATTTCTTAACTAGGACCAGGCAGTTTTGATGACTGCTGCTTTATAGTTATAGATCTGGTAGAGTTAGGTCACCTTCCTTTATGTGTCTTTAATCATTTCCATTGCAATTCTTGTCCTTTTGAAGCTACAGATGAATTTTGTTATTATTGCTTTTAGCTTGGTAAAGTAGTTATTTGGTAGTTTGATTAGTATGGCACTGAATAAGTAATTTAATTTGGGTAGAATTGTCATTTTTATTATATTAGCTTGACCTAACCATTGAACATTTGACATTTTTCCAATTATTTATATCTGACTTTATTTGGGTGAGGAATACTTTACAATTGCTTCATACGGTTTCTGAATTTGTCTTGGGAGATAGAGTCCCAGGTATTTAATGTTGTCTACAATTATTTTAAATGGAATTTATCTTTCCGTCTCTTGCTCTAGGACTTTGTTGTTCATATATAGAAATCCTAATGATTTATGTGGAATTGTTTTATATTCTGCTACTTAGACGAATTTGTTAATTGTTTCAAGGAGTTTTTTAGACGATTTTCTCAGATTCACTAGATATACTATCATATCAATTGCAAAGAGTGAAAGCTTTGCTTCCTCATTGGCAATTCTGATTCCTTCAATTTATTTTTTTTCCCTTATTGCTACTGCTAACATTTCTAATACTACATTGGATAGTAATGGTGATACTGGGCATCCTTGTTTCATCCCTGATTTTATTGGTAAAAGCTCTGAGTTTATTCCCATTAAATATAATATTGGTTTGATGGTTTTAGATAGATACTACTCATTATTTATTTTAACACCATTTAACACCATTTATTCCTAAACTTTCTAGTGTTTTTTAAAAAAAGAATGGATGTTGAATTTTATCAATGGCTTTTTCAGCATCTATTGAGATAATCATATAATTTCTGTTGGTTATGCTATTGATATATTTAATTATGTTGAGTGGTTTTTTTAGGTTTTTTCAAAGCAAATGGGGTTAAGTGGCTTGCTCAAGGCCACACAGCTAGATAATTATTAAGTGTCTGAGGCTGGATTTGAACTCAGGTACTCCTGACTCCAGGGCCAGTGCTCTGTCCACTGCACCATCTAGCCACCCCCCCAAGCATTCTTGATGAAAAGAACAGTGCTACAAAAATTTTGAAGTACAAACATAAAAAGAAAGAGAATTATAAAAGGTAAATGTAAATGAACACTGCTAATGAAATAAACAAGAATATATTGCCTATATTAAAGTATAAGGAAATGAGTAACTTTAGTGTTTTCTTAAAGTTGAACTATCCCTGCCTGCTTGGTATAAATCCAATCTGATGGTGGTATATTATCCTGGTAATAACTTGCTATAGTCTCATTGCTAAAATTTTATTTAAGACTTTTTGCATCAATATTCAGCAGGGAGACTGATCTATAATTTTCTTTGTCTGTTTTGGTTCTTCCTTAGGTAGCAGCACATGTTGGTGCCATTAAAGGAGTTTAGCAGAACTCCTTTCTCTTTTGTTTTTAAAATAGTAGATGTAGAATAAGAATTAATTGTTCCTTAAATGTTTTGTAGAATTCACTTGCAAATCCATCTGGACCTGGAGACTTTTTCTTGGGGAGTTTATTCATGATTTCTTCAATTTCTTTTTCTAAAATGGGGTTATTTAAGTAATTTATTTCCTTTACTGTTAATCTGGGAAGTTTGTATTTTTGCAAATATTCATCTATTTCTCTCAAGTTATCCAATTTATTTGCAGAGTTTGGCAAAGTAACTCCAAATTGTCTCTGTAATTTCTTTGTTATTGGTGGTTAGTTCAGTCTTTTCATTTTTGATACTGGTACTGGTAATTTGATTATCCTCTTTCATTTTCTCAATCAGATTAACCAAAGGTTTATCTGTTTTATTGGCTTTTTCATAAATCCCACTCCTTGTTCTATTTATGAGATCAATGGTTTTCTTGATTTCAATTTTATTAATCTCCTCCTTGATTTTCAGAATTTCTGGTTTGGCATTTGGTGTTTGATCCTCCCATTATTTCAGGTAAAGTTATTTAATTTAAAATCATTGAACTGCCTGAAAGTCATGAATAAAAAATAAAAAGGGTTTGACATCATTTTTCAAGAAATTCTCCAAGAAAACTGCCCTGATATTCTAGAAGAAGAGGGTAAAATAGAATTGAGAGAATACACAGATCATCTCCTGTAAGAGATCCCAAAATGAAAACTGCCAGGAATATTATAGCCAAATTTCAGAACTCCCAACTTAAGGCTAAAATATTACAAGCAGTCAAAAAGAAACATTTCAATAATGTGGACTTACAGTCAGGATAGCATAAGTTTCAGCAACGTCTACATTGAGTACTCCTAGGGCTTGAAATATGATATTCCAGAAGGCAAAAGAGCTTGGATTATGAATGAAGAAAAATTATGACTATGAACCTAGCAAAATTAAGCATAATCTTTCTGGGGAAAAATGGATATTCGGGGGGACTATCAAACTTTCCTTAGGAAACAACCAAAACTGAACCAAAAGTTGCATCTTCAAATATAGGACTCAGGTGAAGCACAGAGAGGGTGGATGGGAAGGAAGGGCAAAATATGAGAGACCAAATGATATTGAACTACTTGAAGATCTGCATGAGAAGATATACTGATAACTCATATGAATATTCCCATTAGAGCAGTTAAAAGGAGCATGTATAGACATGGCACAGGAGGGATTTGAACTGGAAGGTAAAAGATATTAAAAAGATGGAATTAATGGGGAAGAAAGGAATGTACTGGGAGAAAGAGAAAGGAAAGGTAGAATGGGATGAGTTATTTTACATAGAAGAGACAAGAAAAAGATTTTGCAGTGGAATGGAAGAGAGGGAAGGTGAAGGGGGTAGTGAGTGAGTCTGTCATCAGAATTGGTTCAGAGAGGGAATAACATACATACTCAATTGAATATAGAACTCTTTCTTACTCTAGAGGAAAATAGGAGAGGAAAGGGATGGGAGAAAGGTAATAGAGAGAGGGGAGGGGAAGGGAGATATAGGTGATTGAAGAGAGAGTAGATTTTGGGAGAGAGTGATCAGATGCAATACACTTTTAAGGAAGGACAGGGTGAAAGGAGAATGAATGGGGGTGGGAGGACTATGACTAAGGCAAATACAGCTAGCAATAGTAATTACAAAAAAAATGCTGAAGTAATTTCTCTGATGGGCTTATGATAAAGAATGCAATCCATCCCCCCAAACGAATCAAAACAAAACAAGGGCATCAGCAACTAGCTCATTATTGGGACCAATGTCCCCACAGGTGAGGGAGAAATCTGAAAATAGCTAAATTGGCTTCTAAGAATTTCCATCCTGGAATAGAAGTTGTGCTGATTAGCTCAAGGAGATTTTATGACACTGGGAGTCAGAGACTCTAAACATGAAGTTTAGAAAATATATGCATCTGGAGTAAAGTAAACATTGCAATGGAGGCCAATGTTTATTGAAAAGAGAAGCTCCTACAGTTGTTGTAATTCAACATCACAGATTAGAGTTTGCAATTTTGTCCCTAAGAACCAGAAAAACAGACAAATCTTATGGATATATTTGTTGATTGATGTCCCTCTTTCATATGAGTCAACAAGCATTTATTGAAACCTCAACACTAAAGGATGAGAAGAGGTGAAAAAACATATTTTGGAGAGCTAAGGACCTGGGATTATAACCCAGAACGTACTACCCTGCAAAATTCAGCGCATATTGTCAGGGAAAACAGATGGATGTTCAGTGAAATGTAGGATTTCCAGAATTTCCTGACACAAAGATCAGAACTGAATAGATAATTCAATTGCCAAATACATGACTGGAGTTACATAAAAAAGGTAAATGAAAAAGGGGACTGAAAAAATAAAACTGTTTTAAACAAATGTTGGTCCCTAAAAGGGAAGATATAAAAATTTTAACTCATGAGAACTTTAATTTTCTAAGGATAATTAGAAGTAGAATATAATTGAAGAGAATGAAACTAAGGGATATAAGTTTAATTGGTTCTTGTCTCTCAATTGAAGAGGTCCAAGATCACCTCATCATGTCTGACATAAAAAGCCCTGAAAATAAAAAGTAGGAGTGTCAACTGTAACTTAAGTATCTTATTATATACTCTAACTGACTTAAATCATAAGGTGCTGAGCACTTTGTCCAATGAGGGCATCCTAAACTGCAAGGACTAGACATAATGTCTCTATTACTTACAATCATTTGTGAAGTTCTCAATGAGGCCTTCAGAGCCACCTAGTACTTAGAGATTTTCAAGTTAATTAGATCAGGATGCTTCACTTAGCAAGGGTTTAATACCCTGGGGTGTGTGGAATAAAGTGGGAGAGACAAAGGGCCTTGATTTACTTAACAAGATGTTAAGTACCTTAATTGGGAGGTGGGGAGGTAAAGTAAGAAAGAAAATAGGCCAAGGGGGAAGAGGCACAAATAGTTCAAGAAATGATAGGGCTTTGGAGGATACAATGGCTTGTGAGAAGGATTGTGTGAAAGGGGGTAAAGTAAAAAATGATTATAATTAATCTGATGCAATTTGAGCCAACGCTGCTTGTCACACAGCCAAGTAAACAATTTGTGATATCTTGATAACAATAGGAGCTTGTCAAGCAATCAAAAACTGTGGTTGATGATCCCTGACTAATCATATTAGAGCACCAAGGGAAGAGGAACAAAGATTTATAATTTTAGAGGGAAAGAAGGGAGAATGTGAATGCTGTGTAAATTCTATTCAATAGATTTAGCCTAGTGAGAGAATAAGATACATTCCCACTTGGGTTTTAAAATCTAACTTAATCTAGAGGGAAGGAGGGGCCTGGGTAAGGGGAAGATAAAGGAAGAAAGAATTGAATGAAGGGAAGAGAAAGTATAAGTGAAAATAAACTGAAATTTAAATTTGTAAAAGATAAAGGGGAAAGGTAGTAAAAGTTTGGAGAGGAAGAATAAGAGAAAAGGAAAGGGATAAATATGAATGGAAAAAGATAGCATTG
This sequence comes from Macrotis lagotis, assembly GCF_037893015.1. NCBI lineage: Eukaryota > Metazoa > Chordata > Mammalia > Peramelemorphia > Peramelidae > Macrotis > Macrotis lagotis. The sequence continues at coordinate 523,039,581 of NC_133658.1, forward strand.
AGGGAAATACAGAATTAGGAATCTTAACTGTAAATGTGAATGGGATGAACTGTCCAATAAAATGGAAATGGATAGCTAAATAGATTAAAAACCAGAACCCTACAGTAGGTTGCTTAAAAGACACACATTTGAATCAGAGAGATACACACACAAACAGGGTAAAGAAAAATTAAATATTATGTCTCAACTGAAGTAAAAAAAATCTGGGGTAGCGATTCTAATCTCAGACAAAGTAAAAACAAAAATCAATCTCATTAAAAGGTTGAAAGAAGGAAACTACATTTTCTTAAAAGTCATCATTGAACATGAAGCTGTAGGGGCAGCTAGGTGGTGCAGTAGCTAGAGCACCAGCCCTGGAGTCAGGAGTACCTGAGTTCAAATCCAGCCTCAGACACTTAATAATTACCTAGCTGTGTGGCCTTGGCTAGTCACTTAACCCATTTGCCATGCAAAAAAAAAAAAACCCTAAAAAAAAAGGAAGATGAATGAAATATTAGAAAACTTAAATATGATAGGCCTCTGGAGAAAACAATGGGGACAGAAAAGAATATACCTTTTTCTAAGCAATACATTGCACCTTCACACTTTAATATTTTTGTACCCTAGTACTTAGTTAATTTTGTAACCATGTACTAGGGCACAAAAATCTTAAAATCAAATGCAAAAGGCAAAAATAATACACACTTGTCAGATTATGATGCAATAAAAATTACATTTAATAAAGGGTCAGAGAAAGACAAACCAAGAACTAACTGGAAATTAAATAACTTTATTTTAAATAATGGTTGGATCAAACAAAATAATATAAATAATCAATAATTATATCCAAGGAAATGATAATAATAAGACACCATACCAAAATCTATAGCCTAGGCATTTTTAAGGGAAAACTTTATATCTCTAATTGCCTATATGAATAAAATAGACAAAGAGGAGATCAATGAATTGGGCATGCAACTAAAAAAGTTAGAAAAAGAATAAATTAAACACCCCCAATTAAATCCCAAACTAGAAATTCTGAAAATCATGGGAGAGATTAATAAAATAGAAAGAAAAAATAATTAATCTCATAAATAAATCTAACAGTTGGTTTTATGAAAAAGGTCAATAAAATAGACAAACCTCTGGTTAATCTGATTAAAAAAGAGAGAAGATAATCAAATAGCCAGTATCAAAAATTAAAAGGTGAACTAAGCACCAGTGAAGAGGAAATTATTATGTGGAGCTACCTTGCCAAACCAATAATAAATTGGACAACTCGAGTGAAATGGATGAATATTTACAAAAGTACAAACTTTCCAAATTAACAGAAGAAGAAATCAGTTACTTAAATAGCTGTAATTCAGAAAAAGAAATTGAAGAAACCATGAATAAACTCCCCAATAAAAAGTCTTCAGGTCCAGATGGATTTGCAAGTGAATTCTACCAAACATTTAAGGAAAAATTAATTCCTATTCTACATCTACTATTTAAAAAATAGGAGAGGAACGAGTTCTGCCAAACTCCTTTTATGATACCAACATGATACTGATAGTTAAACTAGGAAAAACAAAAATAGACAGAAAATTATAGACCAAACATTTTAATGAATATTGATGAAAAATCTTAAATAAAAGTTTGGAAATGAGACTACAGCAAGTTATTACTAGGTCAATACACTATGATCAGGTTGGATTTATACCAGGCAGGCAGGGATGGTTCAACATCAGGAAAATACTCAACATAATTAAACAAATCAACAGTAAAACCTACATAAACCATATGATTATCTCATTAGATGCTGAAAAAGACTTTAATAAAAACAACATCCATTCATATTAAAAATACTAGAAAGTATAGAAATAAATGGAGTTTTCCTAAAAATAATAAATAGTATCTATCTAAAATCATTAACAAATATTATATTTAAGGGGAATAAACTCAGAGCATTTCCAATAAATTCAGGAGTGAACAAGGATGCCCACCATCACCATTGGTTTTCAATATAGTAATAGAAATGCTAGCAGCAGCAATAAGAGAAGAAAAATAAATTGAAGGAATTGGAATAAGTAATGAGGAAGCAAAAGTTTCACTCTTTGCAATTGATATGATGGTATACCTAGAGAATCTGAGAAAATTATCTAAAAAACTCCTTGAAACAATAAATTCATCAAAGTAGCAAGATAAAAACAAACCAACACAAATCATCAGCATTTCTAAATATGAACAACAAAGTCCAAGAACAAGAGATAGAAAGAGAAATTCCATTTAAAATAACTATAGAAAATACTTGGGAATCTAATTCCCAAGACAAACCCAGAAACTGTATGAACATAATTGTAAAGCTCTCCTTACCCAAATAAAGTCAATTCTAAATAATTGGAAAAATGTCAAATGCTTATGGTTAGTTCTAGTTAATATAATAAAAATGACAATTCTGCCCAAATTAAATAACTTATTCAGTGCCATACCAATCAGACTCACAAACACTTTACCAAGCTACAAAAAAAATAGTAACAAAATTCATCTGGAGTAACAAAAGGGCAAGAATAGCAAGGGAACTGATTAAAAAAAAATGTAAAGGAAGGTGGCCTAGCTCTATCAGATCTAAAATTATACTATAAAGCAGCTGTCATTAGAATTGCCTGGCACTGGTTAAAAAAATGGATCAGAGTAATGGATCAGTGGATTAGGATAGATTCAAAAGAAAAAAAAAAACTCCAGCAATCTACTATTTGTCAAACCCAAAGACATCAGCCTCTACAATAAGGACTCACTATTTGACAAAAATTGTTGGGAAAACTGGAAAATAGTATGGCAAAAACTAGACAAAGATCCACATCTCATACCCTATACCAAATAATATCAAAATGGGTACAGGATTTAGACATAAAGAGGGAAACCATAGATAAATTAATAGACTAAAGAATATTCTATCTATCTGATCTATGGAAAGGGGATGAATTTATGACCAAACAAGAATTAGAGTTCATTGTAAACTGCAAAATGAATGATTTTGACTACATTAAATTAAAAAGTTTTTTGCACTAATAAAAATCAATGCTGCCAAAATTAGAAGAAAAGCAGTAAGCTGGAAAACAATCTTCACAACCTGGAGTGCTGGTAAAGTTCACATTTCTAAAATATATAGAGAATTGCATCAAATTTATAAGGTCACAAGTTTTTCTCCAATTGATAAATGGTAAAAAAAAATATGAAGACAGTTTTTCAATGAAGAAATTAAAGCTATATATAAGCATATGAAAAATGCTCCAAATAACTATTGATTAGAGAAATGCAAATTAAAGGAATAATGAGGCATCATCTCACATCTATTAGATTAGCTCAGATGAGAAAAAGGGAAGATGATCAATGCTGGAGAGGTTGTAGGAGCATTGGGACACTGATACATTGCCGGTGGAGTTGTGAACAGATCCAACCTTTCTGGAGAGCAATATGGAACTATAGCCAAAGAGCAATAAATCTGTTCATACCCTTTGACCCAGCAATTCCAATTCTAGGACTATATACAGAAAAAATTGTAAAAAATGGAAAAAGTCCTACATGTTCCAAAGTATTCATAGCAGCCCTTTTTGTAGCGGGAAAGAATTGGAAATTGAGGGAATGCCCATCAATTGGGGAATAGTTAAAAATGAATACTATGGAATATTATTGTTCTATAAGAAACAATAAATGGTCAGACTCTAGAGAAGCATGGAATGATTTACTGGATGTGATACTAAGTGAAGGGGTTAGAACCAAGAAAACAATTTACATATCAACAGTAGGAGATCAACATGATGAAAGCAACCCCTCTCAGCAGTCCAGAGAGCTAGGACAACCATTTTTGACAGATTATGGACTATATTATCTTCAACCAGAGGGGAAAAAAACAAAACAAAACAAAAGACAAAGAAAAAACCCTACTAAATCTGATGAATGCTTTATAAAATATATCTCTTTCCCTTAATCCGAATTCCTCATGCCAAAATTAACTAATTAGTAAACATATTTAACAAAGTATTTATATAAAATGCTAATATGACTGTTCCCAACTGAGGGGAAGGGGGTGGGAAGGGAGGGTGGAGGGAAACTTTGTAACTTGGAAATATACATGTACAAATGAATGAAAATAAATACATTTTTAAAACATTATCTTGTATTTGTTTTAAAAAAAAATAGAAGAAGCATTTATTGAGTACTTAGACTGACCAGGCAGAGTGCTAAATTCTGGGGACACAAATACAAACAGAAAGAAAGACAGTTCATGATCTCAAGGGACTTTTGTTTTAAGTGGGGGGGGGGGGTAGGGGCAGGGAGGGACAGGAGAAAACCCAAAAAGAAACTGAAAAGGGTGAGTAAGTTCCTATGAAGGGGCTTGGTAGAGAAATTCCAGAATGCAGCCTAAATGAAATTCAGATAGGACTGATTTAGGAGCCTCTCCCTCCTGCCTTAACTCTAGATAAGAAGGAGTCATCCAATTAGAGGGAGAAGATATTTACAATGTGAGAATTTAGAGGTAAGAGTAAATTTCTTGAAGGAAAAGGTTTATGGGCTATGGTAGGTAAAGTCCAGAATATAGTCTGATAATAACATTTTTCTTATACTTCTCTCTGCATCTGGAGGATTTGGTTTCATCTTTCAATAATGATCTTCCTCCAGATCAATGAAAAAGAATGATGTTTAACACCTTTCCATGACCCTCTGTGCCAGCAGTTATCATTTCCCTAAATGATTTCTCCATTTCCTTAAGTTATTGTTAATTTCTGATTTGGTCTCATATATACTATGATTGATCAGAAATACTTCATGACATGTCTGTCATTAATTGAATGCAGAGCCTTTACATTAAAGGCATTCGAGGAGTAAGTGGTAGAATAAATGACCTAAATCTGTACCTCAATGTAAAATAACTATGGTTGTTATGCTAACTTTTGGTTGTGCTATCATTTTATCTCATCCTTCATCAAATGTTCCATTAACAAAAGACTAAAATCACTTTTTGACATCTAGGTGATATAGTATTTAGAATCCTGAACCTGAAATCAAGAAAACCTCGCTTCAAATTTGGCCTCATTCAGTAACTCTGTGAACTTGGGCAAATCATTAATCCTTTTTGTCTCAGTTTCCTCATCTGTAAAATGAACTGGAGAAGGAAGTGGCAAACCCCATTATATTTGCCAGGAAAAGCTCAACTTGGTTCATGAAGATTTGGACATGATTGAAAGGAATCAACAAGAATAGCAACTATGTAAGAAGGTTGAATATTGTGGTACTTATGGGATCATTCGGACTTTGAATTTTTTTATTTATATTGGGTTTTGTAAGGCAAGTGGGGTTAAGTGACTTGCCCAGTGTCACACAGCTAGGTAATTTTAAGTGTCTGAGTTCAGATTTGAACTCAGGTGCTCCTGACTCCGCAGCTGGTACTCTATTCACTGTGCCACTTAGCTGCCCCACTTTATTTATTTATTTATTTATTTATTTATTTATCTATTTATCTATTTATCTATCTATTTATTTATTTGTTTGTTTGTTTGTTTGTTTGTTTGTTTGGTTGGTTGGTTGGTTGGTTGGTTGGTTTTTGCAAGAGTCTTTGAATTCTTTAAAGGATATTCTCAATTGGGCAGGGTGGGGAGGATCAAAAAGTCCAAAGAGATTAGTGGTTTTTTTCTCATGTAATCTCAAATCATAATTTTTAATTATGAAATTTGATTAGCAGCAAGGTTTTAGACTGAATGCCACTGCTGAATTTTAATTGTGCAGGGACAAAGTATGGGATAATGGTATTGTTTTCAAGTCGAAGGGATTTTATAAAACTAGGGATGGATAATTAAAAAAATACCCATATATACAAAGTTTCTGGACAGTCCTTGTCATTCACTTTCTACTTTACAAATGAATTCTTTAAAAGTGTCATGCAGATACATACATATATATATATATATATATATATATATATAGAGAGAGAGAGAGAGAGAGAGAGAGAGAGAGAGAGAGAAAGAGTATTAGATATATCTATACATATAGGTATATCTATATCACCTTCCCACTCAATTCATCTTTATCTTGCATTGCAATTAGTTTTGACCTAGGGAGGTTAAAACATTTAACTTTTCTGTGAATCACCTAGGTGTGAAAATTTAGTGTTAAATCTGAGGTTACCCATCAAGGAAAGTGTTACTATAACATGACTCTACAATGCTTCCAAAACAAAGATCCTGTCAATCCATTGATATTTTATCCTCATAAAACAAATATTCAAGATTTTCTAAATATTTTGATGACATGCAGACATAGACTTTCTATTTTTATATATATATTTAGCTTTTATTCAAGGTGCATCAATAAAGACAGAACTTCATTCAGTCATTAAGTCAATAAACATTATTTATTAATTATCTTTATGTTAGTTATTGTCCTAGATACTGGATCAAAGCAAACTGGTCCATGCTTTATGTGTTTGTATTCTTCTGGGCATCCACAATTTGTCTACAGACAAGTAAATGTAAAGTATATTTTATAGCAATAAAATATGAAATGATTTCCAGGAAGGTGAGGAAGAGCTTCAATAACTGGGGAATATAGATGTTTGCTTCAGGTTCAAAAGGTATCCTTTAAATTTAATAAGTAAAAAAATCCTACCTATCAAATCAAAAAGTCAATTGAATATGAATATGATGGGGAAACACTGAGAGGCAATTATTAAAGAGAAAAAATATTTTCTTAAAAATTAAATGGATGGATAATTGAGAAAAGCAAATTTCAGTTTCAGTAGGGAAAGCAAACATACAAAAAACCCATATCCTAATAAAGTCAGCTTTCCATAAGTATAATGGATTGAATCAATGAGGAGTGCTGTACACTGTCACTAGAGAACATCAAGTATAGAGTGGATTACTACTTGTGGGAGTGTTTTATTAAAGATTTTGTTTCACTATGAATTTAAAAAGGACATGGACTCAATCTTCAAAGACTTGATAGTTGAGTAAGCAATTGAATTCATTCAAGCTTGACTCCAGAGTTAATGTAGTTCTAATTTTTTCTTCCAAGATTTACTTCTATTTCTAACTAGTCTAACCTTGATGATATTAATCAAGTTAACAAATATTAATTTAGCATCTAGCATATGCAATCCCTGTGTTAGGTGATAAGGATACATAAATTTAAAAAAAAAGGTTTTCACCAAAATTATAAATGGACTAAGGAAAGCATATTGTGATCTGTTCCTGTCCTCATGGAAGAAAAGAACTTTGATGAGCAATTTTTTTCAAAAAAATTAAATATAAATTAACAAATGTTAGAAAAAAGCTTTTATTCTAGTGTATCCAATCAATAGCTAAATCTTTTTTTCTTCTACTTACACATTTCACATTGCTTTTCTCTTTACTTATATGAACACCATTCTAAATAGGCTGTCATCAATTCTTCTTTAAGTATTGCAATATCTTTCTAATTAGTTTCCTATTCTCAAGATTCTTCCCTTTGCAATACATCCTTCATATAGCTAACTGCAAAAGTGACTTTCCTAAAGAGCAAGCCTAATCTTTCCACCTCCCATTGAGGTTCAGGCTTTAAAATGTAACAATAAAAACTTTTCCAAACTGCCCACATAAAATCCAGTTACAACTAACTTTGCTCATTAGGTAAAAGCAACACCAGTCAAATTTTAAAAGATTATTACTTCTCTTCACTTTCAGGGATTCAGCCAGCAGCTGGAGCTCAGGGATAAACTCTAATAATGACTCTCCTTTTGGTAGCCTCACAAGCAGATCTGTAACTAGAAAAAAAACATAAACAAAAAAAACCCCTTTTTTAAAAAAAGAAAGAAACAACTCTTTTATAAGTGGTTGGAGTAACAGTCTGGTATATCAAATGATGATTACATTGCCAAGGAGAAAGTAGAAGAGAAACTTTAGAAAGTTTTGAAAAGTAAAGAAAAGGAAACCAGGATTCATCCATAGCCCAGGTGTATAGACACATTCCCACCTGAGAACTGCATCTGGTTACTCCTCCCTAACAGCAGTTCTTTAGAGCCCAAGCTCCCTGCTATTTCTAAAATTAAATATGTATTCCTCTATTTGGTATTTAAAGATCTTCACAACCAGGTGCTATCTGACATTTCTTGTTTTATAACACATTATTCCTTATGTGCCCTATCTCTGTGCTTTTAAACTATTTTCCTTCCTCATTCCTTGAATGCACTCTATCTTAAGAATTCCTGGTTTCTTTTAAGTCTCAGGTCAAGTGATCAATTCTATAGGAGATCTTTCCTTATTCCTCCATAACCCCTAACAGATGTTCCCCAAAAGTTGTCTTGTATCACTTTAATATGTTTAATATATATATAGCTAAATATGTATGTATATATGTATGTAGAAACATTTATATGTATCTATACACAGCTAACATCCATTTATTTCCATCTATCTGGACATCTATCTATGCATGGTTTTATCAATAGATTGCAAATTCTTTGACTTTGTAGTGCATAGATTTTTTTTCTTCTGTCTTTGTATACTTTGTATATAGTTGCCGAGCACAGTATTTAGATCATATTAGGTACATAATACATTTTTATGAATTAATGGACCTAAGATTGACACAGTCAATATACTTTTATTTTCCATATACTTTCCTCTAATTAGAATTTATACTCCTTGAGGGCCGGGACATATTTTTGTTTCTCTAGCCTTGGTACAAAATAACAGTTTCATAAAATTTCTATTTTTATCAATTTCCATTTTATATGTTAAATATGTATATGAATATGTGTATGTATGTATATCTAATAGAAAGTCCAGAGGGAGAGAGACATATTCAGAGAGATCAGGAAGGGTCTCTTGTAGGATATATCTTGTAGGGTGTAGCTTTGAAAGAAAATTAAGTATTCTACAAAGGGTAAGGGGAAGCCAATGGTTAAAAGCAAAAGACTTGAGATAGAATGCCCTATATGGGGAAGACATTTTTTGTCAGAAATTAAGAGTGAGAGAACAGTAATATGAAATATGAGCCAAGAGACTGGTGAGAGTCAAATTTAGGAGAACCTTAAATCTGAGGTCAAGAATTTGGTATGATTAAACAATAACCATAGTAACAATAACAACGTTTTTATAGAGCTTTCGGATTTGTGTATTTTGACTTCCTTAAATTTACTTTATATTTTCACTTGGCAGGTAACACATGAAAAATTAGAGAAGAAAGGTATTGGTAAAGAGAGCAATAAATGACCTCATTTTTAAAAATCCAATTAAAAGTAATTATATAGATACAACACTACTTGAACTTGACAAATATGTCATTTTGTAAAGCCACGATGCATTTCTGATTCCATTTGCTCACAAAATGGAATGCTTCTTTGTTTTGTGTAATTTTAAATTTAATGTTGAATTATTTTTATTTTGACTATTTAAATATTTTCCACTTTGAAAGTAAGTACATTATGTTTTATTCCTACTCCACTAAACAATTTCATAATGGAGAAAGGTGCCTGATGACTCTTTTTTCTCAATTACTAATCCAGAGGTTCTTGATCCTTTTTTCTTCTGTAATGGTTATAGAATCAATTGAGAGACTGGTGAAATCAATGTATTCCCCTCTCAGAATAATATTTTAAATGCATAGAATAAAATACAAATGATTTCAAAGGCAGTCATTTATAGTGAATTGTTATCTATCTTTAAACACCTAGGTTTAAGACTCTAGGCTATAATTTCTGCATCTAACAAGTCTTATCATGCTGAAAATATTTCAAAATTGGGTTGGTAGCAGTCTATATGCTTGTCATCCAAAGACCAGTCTTAAAGACAGTTTGGAAAGAATTATTCCTCAGCTTGGTCACAATAAATAATTTTTTTGACACCATGATAGAATGGTAGACCTGGAGTAAAGAAAAATCATTTTCTTGACTTAAAATTTTGCACAGATGGTTAGTAGCTGTGGGTCCCTAGGCAAGTTACTTAAATCTGTTTGACTCAGTTTTCTCATCTGTAAAATGACCCGAACAAGGAAAGAGCAAATCATTCCAGTTTCTCTGCCAAGAAGAACATAAAAGGCATCATGAAAAGTTCAACATAACTGAACAAATATACAAACAAAAACTCTCTAGGGTACATTGAATAGGTCACAGATGGGCTTAAGTACATGTCTAATGAAATCAAGAAGGTTCATGTTGAAATATATTTCTTTTTAGGAAGATACTCTTCTATTTGGAAAGAGATCTAAAGCAATCATACAAATGTAGCAAATTGGTGTTTGTACTAAATTTTTCAGTAAATTAGCCCCCATCCAAAATGCTATGATTTCAAGTATGACAAGATCAACTTTATTGAGTAGCATTTCAAGTTTCACTATTATGTAAATCACCCTCGAAAATAAGGCAGCAAATATTTATTTTAAAGTGAACAGAAATATGACTTTGCCTAACTTATGAAGTGAGTAGGTAGAATTAATAGATATAAGTAGAATCCTCATGGAATAATATCATGTGATTTAAAAAAACTATCAAAAATGTTTATGCAATTGCAGTTTCAGAGAATTGACTTTTTCATTTGACAGTAAGAAGAAAAGAACGCATTAATGGGTTCCTCTACATGCTGTATCCATCTTATACTCTCTCCATACCACCATTAATATAGTAGTTAAGTTTTTAGGCTTTCTGTGTACAGTGAAATCTGCTCAGTGTTGCACTGAGGGGTTCAATCTTACCCTCAGAAATCCGAAGTGATGCTTTATAATACAGAGCTTTGTAAAAGTTTTTTATTGTGCTGAGGAGGAAAAAAAAATTCCACTTAAGAGAGTTTCAGAAAATGCACATCTGTGACTTTCACTGAAGCATAAAGCACATGAATTTGTTATGTTCAGAGAAGCACTTAGCTTATCCATTATTTAATCTTTCTGCTGATGTGCCAATAGTTGCTAATTCAGTCAATGTTAGAGATATAAGGCTTTAGAAACCTTTCCCCTTTCTGGTTCTAGGATATGACAATTCTCTTTGTTCTTGACAGACCTATGCACTCATAAAGGAGTTAGAGATAGAGTGGAAAAAACATTCTCCTGCTGGGTCAGTTTGGCCTTTATATTCTCAAACACTTCTACTGAACTTTACTTTCAAGTCAAAGACTTTTCTTTTTTGTTTGTTTTTTTGTTTTTGTTGTTCCACTCTCACCCCCCCCCATGTGTTTGAGTCAGCAATGAATGAAATGAAAAGTAGAGGTTTGTAGACATATCCAAATACTCCTCTACTGTTTAACAATTTTCAAGTCAGTGAGCTGGAAGGCCTTAGAACAGCATTTTTTTTTCTGCAATTCTAGTTTTGAATCATGAGTAAATATGTCACAAAAATATTTATATGTTTATGTTAAATATTTTGAATGTCACTATAATTTATTATGCATTTTCCTTTTGTTAATGTCAAATACTGGCAAACAACTACAAAGTAAAAAAATAGCAATTTCTTAACTTAGCCCCTTTATTATACTTCCGTTTTCAAGGCTGATAATTTTGTTTGTTGCAACTACATTAATTAAAGGCCTGAGAATTGCTCATGAGAGTTATTCATGAGAGTATGAAGAAATTTTTGAATTTCTATGTTTATGCTTGAATTCCATAGTCTGTTTTACAGCAGTTTTCATTTCTTTTTTTTTTAATTTTTAATGCACTGGAACAATAATAAAAGTTAAAATCTTCCTGTTATAACTCTATCTGGAAATTTTAACTGTAAAAGTAGCATGGTGAGTGCTGTGTGAGAAATAACAGGGAAATCTGAGACCTAAGACTAGCTAAACATTCTCCTGAATGGTATATTGGTAATGTTTATTAATAGGTTCTCCATTGGGGGGGCAGAGAAACACACAGGTACATATTTAAATTTGATCTCCATCATTTACATTTTATCCATAATTTTCTTAAGGCTATCTTGCAACATAAAAAACAATGAAGCTGTGATCTATAGAGTTACTGGTTCCAACTGAAAATGGTCATATTGAAAATTTTATACTCAACTCTCAGGTGGATTGAGTTGTCTGCAGATTCCCACCAACACTATTGGACATGGTTATTCTCTGTTAGATATTAAGTGTCTATTATGAGGGTAAAAAAAGTTTTAATAGTGTTGGTGGTAATCTGCAGACAACTCAATCCACCTGAGAGTTGAGTATAAAATTGTACAACATTCACAGTAATTCCCTCATGGGTCATCTTGACATACATAAAAATTCTGTAATTGGTAGCTATTTGGTTTATGATGTGGTGAAGAGATGAATTTTGATTGTTTGCTGAGTAATAACAAAGGTGTATTCAAAAGACTGTAGAAACTTGCAAAATTTCTACACTTAAAAACAGGAAAGATAGGTCACAGTAGGCACATTGAAATGATCCAGGACACTTTTCCATTCAGAGCTTACAACATAGCTCTCTCACCAAGTGGACAGGAAAGAGAAAGAAGCTTGCTTTGGCAACTAAGCATATTCTGAATGCACCCTCAGCAGCTCACTCAGTAGACAATACAAAATTCCCACTCAGCAGCCAATCCAAAGTTCAACTATTCACCACATGATTAGCAGACCGAAAAAGAAGTTACAGAATGTCTGTACATGCTCCAAAGCCTGCTTAGAAATTGCAATAGCTATACATGGTGCATGTGTTCATAGGCTTGACCAGTCATTACAAAAACAAATAAAATAAATGGAGAATAAATGAAATCACTTAACATCCCTGAGCCTCAGTTTCCTTCTCTGAAAATAAAGAGGTTGTGATAGATGATCTTTAATTTCTAACATTTAGAATTTTAAAATTTTATCATAAAGTCAATAGCAAAGTCAGTTTAACTCATATACCACTTTTTAAATTTACCCTTTTCTAAATTTTCTGGTCAGTAATCTTTCTCTGTCCTCCATTAAGTTCTTAAATAGAGTACTTTGTTTTGTGCTTCTCTAGTGCATTTATTGTGTATTGTTTTGTTAAATAGCTATCTGTGTATGGATCACATCCCCAATAAAAAGTTATATTCTTTTAGTTCCCGGACTAATGTTTATTGAGGAGACTCGAAAGTTATGATTCAATATTTCTGACTTATACAAAGAGGAAATTAGATTCATTCCATGTTGATACAGAAGACAAAACTAATACCAAAGGATATAAGCTATAAGGAAATATGTTTTGATAATCAAAAAAACTTAACAATTAGAAATTTGTGACAATAGAATATCGTGCCTGGGAACTAATAGGATTCTATACATGGAACTATTTAAATAGAGATAGAATCTGTCCTTGATTCTGAGGATAAGTTTATTGCTATGTATAGGTGAGTGTGGGTAATACAACCTCTAAGGTTGTTTCCAACACTAAACTCTCTAATTCTTTATACATGTATGCATAAGTTATCAAATATAAATTTGCTCCACATATGTATAATGATATAAGGTATTTGTAAATTACAAATATCACAATCACATAATAATTCATAATGATAGCACTTGTGGAACTCTTTAAGTTTGAAAAGTTCATTTTATTCTCTTAGCAACCCTTGGAATTGGTGTTGCTATCATTCCTATGTACATATTGCAGACAGAATTTAAGTAACTTACTTGCCCAGGATCTCAAAGTAGTAAGGATTTAAGTTTGGATATATATACTCTGGATTTCCTGACTCCAGATTTAGTACTCCAATCACTGCCCAATGTGTTGCATGGTTGCCAATATAATACTAGCTATCATGTATTTATAATATATGTACATTATCTTATAATAGTTTTCAATAACTTTGCAAGAATATCATACATGGAGGGTCTACAAATTGGACATTTGGACCATCCATTACAGAGAGATACTCTACTAATGCTACTTAATAACTGAATACATTAATTTTTATATTTGAGGGTTATATAAAATTCATGATAGCTTTTCTCATGATGGATGACAAAGTAGATGTCAAATATGGATTTGTTTTATTAAAACCAATCATTGTGTAAAATTTATAATAATGTTGGAATAATAGATTGGATAATTAATCATTTTAGACTGTTACAGAATTAATTTAAATTTTCCCATTGGAATCCAAGGATTATAAGGCTAGGTAATACTCTGTTTACACAGAGATAATGTGTACCATGGAAAGATACTTGGAAGTGAAAAGTACTGTGTTTTACTTCAGGTTCTCTCACTGAACTTCCCTGGTAGTCCATTAAATTCTCTGAGCAACAAATCCCCTCATCTTTAAAACTTTCCTACCTCCCTCACCAGATTGTCATATGGGGATAAAACCCTGATACAATATCTATAAAGTACTTTGCAAAGTGTAAAATACTATATAACTGTGAACTATTATTAATTTATAATAATTTATTGATTAACTAATACGACATGGAATATTGGAATACTGGCAGCAGACTCAAAGAAATCTAAAAGTAAACAATTCTAGGAACCTATTTAAATAAAGAGTAATCTATTGGGACTTCCGGCCATGATGGCGGAGAGAAGACAGGCATAGTTCTAAAGTCTCCTGATCTCTTCCCCATCTATCACATGAAATAAACCTCTTAAAAGAAATCTGACCCACAAAACCCAGAAAGAAAAGCCAGAAGAAAGAACATCTACCTCAGGATTTGTCTCCGGCAGCAGCTTTGGCCGGGGTGAGTCTGGGCTCACAGGGAGGATCAGTCCTGGATCCGCCAGATTAACAGCTGAATTGGAACCGGGAGTCTGAGGGTCGGAGAGCCGGACCTGTTGGATCAGCGGTGGGGCTGGACGAAAGGGGCTTGGGTCTGAGGGGAAGCAGAGGCGCTGGTGTTGGTGCTGTCCCCCTGGAGCTTGGGGACCAGGCTGGGGGAAGAGTTCTGGTGCAGGAGAGCTACGGACACCATCCCTAGGCTCCTCTGGTCTGAGGAACTCTGACTCCACACCTCCATTGCACAGAGGCCTCTTCCCAAACAAACAAATGCAAACTACTTCTGCCTAAGGCCCAGATGTGTGAGCAGAAGAACCAGCCCAGCTGAGGAATGACCTCAGGCCAGGGTAAAGCCCACCATTGATTGAAGGCAAAAGAATTCAATAGCTCCAACTCCTCCCTTCAGGCAAAGGGAGAAGGCCTCACAACCAATGTCACAGACACTCCAGAGAGGGCAAACAACACCTCCTACTGGCCAGCCAGAGAAACTGCACTCAGTAAAGCCTTTAGCAATCCCAAGCCCAGGTGAACCAGCCCCCCCCCCCCAACTCAAGGTCTTAGCATGATGAAGAAGGGTCAGTGGAAAGGTGGATCGATAGAAAAATTCCTGGAAGGGAAAGACCCCAACTCAGAGAGACCTGGAACCTCTGAGGAGAATACAATCTGGTCTCCAGCACAGAAAGACTTCCTTGAAGAAATAAGGAAGGAGCTTAAAAATTTGGGAGAGACAATTAATACCTTGCAACAAGAAAACAAAACCTTAGAAAGTACAATTGGACAAACATAAAAGGAGAATAAATCTCTCAGGTCATCAATTGGACAATTACAAAATGAGAATAAATCTCTCAGATCATCAATTGGACCAATACAAAATGAGAATAATTCTCTCAGATCCTCGAATGAACAAATGCAAAAAGAAATTCTCTCAAAACCTCAATTGGTCAAATGGAAAGGTCTTAGAATTGACCAATTGGAAAAGGAGCTGCAAAAGGTTAATGAAGAAAACTCCGCCCCCCAAAAAAATAATGGAGTCTACAGAATCTAATGATTCCATGAGAAAGCAAGAGTCAGTTAAACAAAATCAAAAAATAGAAAAAATCGAAGAAAATGTAAAATACCTCATCAACGAAACCACTGACCTTGTGAATAGATCGAGGAGGGGCAACCTGCAAATTATAGGACTTCCTGAAAACATTGAAGAGAAAAAAAGCCTGGACTTAATATTACAGTATCTGGTTATGGAAAACTGCCCTGATATCATGGAATCAGAGGGCAAAGTAGTTATTGAAAGAGTACATAGATCCCCACAAGAAAAACATCCTAAAATGAAAACACCAAGGAATGTTGTGGCCAAACTCCAGAACTATCAGATAAAAGACAAAATCCTGCAAGCAGCCAGAAAGAAACAATTTAAATATCAAGGAAACACAGTAAGGATCACGCAGGACCTGGCTGCATCAACTTTAAGGGATCGAAGGGCCTGGAACGAGATATTTCGAAGAGCACGGGAGCTTGGAATGCAGCCAAGAATCTACTTTCCTGCAAAGCTGAGCCTTCTCTTCCAAGGAAAAAGATAGACATTTAACAAAATGGAAGAATTCCAAAAATTTCTGTTGAAAAGACCAGAGCTAAACAGAAAATTTGGACATCAAACAGGAGGTTCAAGAGACACATGAAAAGGGTTAAAAAAAAGTGGGGGGGGGCAGTAAAAGGAAAAAAAATGCAATCCAGTAAGTTGAAACTGGCTATATCCCAGCTTGGGGGCGGGGGGAAAGATTCTCATAAACCTTGAAAAATGTAACTCTAATAAAGAGAATACACCTAGCTAGAAATGATGGACATTCATGACCTATCCATGAGACCAATATACAATGGGATGTAACTGGCTTTAACCCCACTTGGGAGAAAGACTCTAATAACTCTCAGGAATTTTGACTCTATTTGATAGAATATACAGAACTAAAAGGGACAGACACTCAGAATTTTCTATGACTTAGATAGAATGATCTAAAAAAAAACACTACCTCCATGAAAAGGGGGACAGGAACAAGATGGGAGGAGGGAGGGGATTGAATGGGTCAAATCTCCTTACACTAAGAGGTACAAAAAACCCTATGGTAATAGTGGGGAAGAAGGGAGCAGAGGAGAAACACCTGAATCTTCTTCTCATCAGACTTGGCTTAAAGTCAACCTACACATACTCAGTTAACTTATAAAACATCTATCCTTTCAAGTATTAAAAGGGGGAAGAGGGGAGGGGGGGGGACAGAGAAAGGGAAAGGGAGTGGGGGAAATAAGGGGAAATAATAAAAGGAAGGGAAGGGAAAAAGGGAAAGGGGAAAGAAAGGGGAGGGTGTGATATAGGAGGGCAAACAAACTGAAGGGGGTAGTTTTCAGAAACAAAAGACTGGGGAATATGGATAAAAGGTGGGGAAATGGGGAAAAATACAAACAGAGGGAAGATAGCAGGAGCACAATAAAGAATTAGTAATCATAACTTTGAATGTGAATAGCATGAACTCTCCCTTGAAACGTAAACAAATAGCAGAGTGGATTAAAAACCAGAATCCTACAATATGCTGCTTACAAAAAACTCATTTGAAGCAGAGAGATACATATAGAGTAAAGGTAAAAGGTTGGAGCAAAATGTATTTTGCTTCAGCTGAAGTAAAAAAAGCAGGGGTAGCAATCCTTATCTCAGACAAAGCAGCAGCAAAAATAGACAGCATGAAAAGAGATAAGGAATGAAACTTTATCCTCCTAAAAGGTACCATAGACAACAAAGTCATTTCAATATTGAATATATATGCACCCAGTGGGACAGCACCCAAATTCTTAGAGGAGAAGCTGAAAGAACTACAGGAAGACATAGACAGCAAAACTCTATTAGTGGGAGACCTCAACCTCCCACTATCAGATCTAGATAAATCGAATCATAAAACAAACAAGGAATTAGGGAGGTAAATACATTGTTAGAAAAATTAGATATGGTAGACTTATGGAGGAAACTGAATGGGTATAGAAAGGAGTATACCTTTTTCTCTGCAGTACATGGAACTTATACAAAAATTGACCATGTACTAGGACATAAAATCCTAATGATGAACTGCAGAAAGGCAGAAATAGTGAATACATCTTTCTCAGTTCACAATGCAATAAAAGTCATATGCAATAGTGGGCCAAGGAGATATAGACCCAGAACAAATTGGAAACTGAATAAACTCATTTAAAAAAAATGAGTGGACCAAAAAAAAATTATAGAAAAAATTGACCATATTATCCTAGATAATGATAATAATTAAACAACATACCAAAACCTATGGGATTCATTCAAAGTGACTCTCAGGGGATATATTATAGCTCTAAACGCTTATATGAATAAATTGGAGAAAGAGGAAATTAATGAACTAAACATGCAACTAAAAAAATTAGAGAAAGAACAAACCAAAAATCCCCAATCAAATACCAAATTAGATATTCTAAAAATTAAAGGAGAAATTAATAAAATTGAAAGCAAAAAAACTATCGAATTAATAAATAAAACCAAAAGTTGGTATTATGAAAAAACCAATAAAATTGATAAACCTCTGGTCAATTTGATTAAAAAAAGAAGAAAACCAAATTGCTAGTATCATAAATTAAAAAGGTGAACTCACCACCAATGAAGAGGAAATTAAAGTAATAATTCAAAATTATTTTGCATAACTATATGCCAATAAATTTGATAATCTAAGTGAAATGGAGGAATATTTACAAAAATATAAGTTGTCCAGCTTAAATGAAGAAGCGATTAAATACCTAAACAACCCTATCTCAGAAAAAGAAATTCAACAAGCCATTACTGAACTCCCTAAAAAAAATCTCCAGGGCCTGATGGGTTCACAAGTGAATTCTACCACACTTTTAAGGAACAATTGGTTCCAATCCTATATAAACTCTTTGAAAAAATAGGGAAAGATGGAACTCTGCCTAACTCTTTCTATGAAACCAATATGGTAGTGTTACCTAAACCAGGAAGAGTTAAAACAGAGAAAGAAAATTATAGACCTATTTCCCTGAGGAATACAGATGCAAAAATCCTAAATAAAATCTTAGCAAAACAATTACAACAAGTCATCACTAGCATAATACATTATGATCAAGTAGGATTTATTCCAGGAATGCTGGGTTGATTCAATATTAGGAAAACTGTTAGTATACTCAATTATATCAACAACAAACCTATCAGAAATCATATGATCATATCAATAGATGCTGAAAAAGCTTTTGACAAAATACAGCACCCATTCCTATTAAAAACACTAGAGAGTGTAGGAATAAATGGACTGTTCCTTAAAATAATTAGCAGTATCTATCTGAAACCATCAACAAGCATTATATTCAATGGGGAGAGGCTAGAGGCATTCCCAATAAGATCAGGGGTGAAATAAGGGTGCCCATTATCACCAATACTAATCAATATTGTATTAGAAATGTTAGCTTCAGCAATTAGAGAAGAAAAAGAAATTAAAGGAATTAGAATTGGGAAGGAAGAGACAAAACTCTCACTCTTTGCAGATGACATGATGGTCTACCTAGAGAATCACAAGTAATCATCTAAAAAACTACTGGAAATAATTAGCAAGTTTAGCAAAGTTGCAGGTTATAAAATAAACCCTCATAAATCCTCAACTTTTCTATATATGTCTAGCAAGAAACAGCAGGAAGAGCTAGAAAGAGAATTCCCATTCAAAGTAACCTTAGACACTATAAAATATTTGGGAATCTATTTGCCAAGACAAATTCAGAATCTTTTTGAAAACAATTATAAAACACTTCTCACACAAATTAAATCAGATTTAAATAATTAGGCAAATATCAACTGCTCATGGATAGGTAGAGCTGATATAATAAAAATGACAATTCTACCAAAACTAAACTGTTTAGTGCCCTACCAATCAAAATTCCAAAAAATTACTTTAACGAGTTAGAAAAAATTGTAAGTAAATTCATATGGAGAAATAAAAAGTCAAGAATTGCCAGGAGCTTAATGAAGAAAAGTGCAAAAGAAGGTGGCTTAGACCTACCCGATCTAAAATTATATTATAAAGCATCAGTCATCAAAATTGTTTGGTATTGGCTAAGAAATAGAGTGGTGGAGCAGTGGAATAGAATAGGAGTAAAACAGGAGATGATTATTGTAATCTGCTGTTTGACAAACACAAAGAGTCTGGCCATTGGGATAAAAACTCCCTCTTTGATAAAAATTGCTGGGATAATTGGAAGTTAGTATGGAAGAAACTTAGATTAGACCAACACCTCACATCCTTTACCAAGATAAAATCCAAATGGTTACAGGACATAGACATAAAAAACAACACTATAAAGCAAATTAGAAGATCAAGAACTAGTCTATATGTCAGATCTATGGAAAGGGGAACAGTTTATGACTAAGGAAGAGTTGGAGAACATCACCAAAAACCAATTAGATGAATTCGGTTACATTAAATTAAAAAGCTTTTGCACAGATAAAACCAATGTATCCAAGATCAAAAGAAATGTAGTAAATTGGGAAACAATCTTTATGACTAATGATTCTGACAAAGGACTCATTTCTAAAATATACAGAGAACTGAGTCATATTTTTAAAACAAAAAGCCATTCCCCAATTTGCAAATGGTCAAAGGATATGCAAAGGCAATTTACAGATGAGGAGGTCAAAGTAATCCATAGC
The DNA here is from genome assembly GCF_037893015.1 of Macrotis lagotis. Classification (NCBI taxonomy): domain Eukaryota; kingdom Metazoa; phylum Chordata; class Mammalia; order Peramelemorphia; family Peramelidae; genus Macrotis; species Macrotis lagotis. The sequence goes on from NC_133658.1 coordinate 523,059,938, forward strand.
CATATGAAAAAATGCTCTAAATCATTAATTATTAGAGAAATGCAAATTAAAGCTTCTCTGAGGTACCACTTCACACCTCTCAGATTGGCCAGTATGACCAGGAAGGATAATGATCATTGTTGGAAGGTATGTGGGAAATCTGGGACACTATTACACTGTTGGTGGAGCTGTGAACTCATCCAACCCTTCTGGAGAGCTATTTGGAACTATGTCCAAAGGGCAACAAAAATGTGCATACCCTTTAAACCAGCAATACCACTACTGGGTCTATACCCTGAAGAGATGAAGAAAAAAGGTAAAAACATTACTTGTACAAAAATATTTATAGCAGCCCTGTTTGTGGTGGCAAAGAATTGGAAATCCAGTAAATGTCCTTCAATTGGGGAATGGTTTAGCAAACTGTGGTATATGTATGTCATGGAATACTATTGTTCTATTAGAAACCAGGAGGGATGAGATTTCAGAGAAACCTGGAGGGATTTGCATGAACTGATGCTGAGTGAGATGAGCAGAACCAGAAAAACACTGTACACTCTAACAGCAACATGGGAGTGATGTTCAACCTTGAAGGATTTGCTCATTCCATCAGTGCATCAATAGGGAACAATTTTGGGCTGTTTGCGAAGGAGAGTACCATCTGTATCCAGATAAAGAGCTGTGGAGTTTGAACAAAGTGCAAGGACTATTCCCTTTAATTTAGAAAAAAAACAGATTTCTTATTGTGTGATCTTTTTACCTCTTAGACTTCTCTTCTCTTTAAGGATATGATTTCCTTCTCATCACACCCAATTTGGATCAAGGTACAACATGGAAACAAAGTAAAGACTGACAGAGTGCTTTCTGTGGGGGGGGGGGGCGTGGGGGAGTGAAGCAAGATTGGGGGAAAATTGTAAAACTCAAATAATATCTTTAATAAAAATAAATTTAAAAAACGAATAACTAGAAAAAAAAGAGTAATCTATTAAGACAATGAGTCATTTATAATGTGTATTCCTGTTTTAATCAATCCTTCCCTAAGTACAGGCACACTCTACAGTTGACAAATCCCTTGGAAATATCCTGATGAGCATGTCATTCAAACTCGATCACCAGACCTGTTATAAAACACCCTCTCATAATTCATTTGTCTTTGGATTACTTTTTCTTGGATCGTTATCTCACAACTTTGCTGAAATGTCAGAGAAATGACAGATAAATTATCTCAGTTCTGATAATTGTTTTCTTTTGGTTTTTTGTCATTAACACAAGCAGAGTTCCATTGGAGGAACTTACACTCCCTCATCCTTCAAATATTTTTGTTAGCAACAATTGAAAAAGCAAAGGGAGATACAAGAAATCATTCTGAAAATGTCATTAACTCTTCCAGAACAGGAAGCAGACATATTGAAGTGGAAATTCATTAAGTAAGAAATTGTTTTTTATTTATTTCACATTCTTCTTTACATTGTGGCCCCCATTTGATTGTAACCTTCCTCAGGGAAAGAACTTCTTTTGTTTCCTTTTGTATCTCTAATGCGTAGCACTACATAATAGGGGTTTAATAAAGGCTTATTGGACTGACTATAAGATATTAAAATTGGTTGAAATCTGATGGGATTGAAGCAAAGGTCACTACTTGACATCTGAGAAATTCATTTGGTTTGTTTTGCTCTATGGACAGAGATACCATTTTTAGTAATTTCAACCCTGTCAAAGATTAATGAGAGGGACGGCTAGGTGGCATAGTGGATAAAGCACCAGCCTTGGAGTCAAGAGTACCTGGGTTCTGATAAACCTCTGGTCAATTTGATTTAAAAAAAGAAAGAAGAAAACCAAATTGCTAGTATTATAAATGAAAAAGGTGAACTCACCACCAAATGAGGAGGAAATTAAAGTAATAATTCAAAATTATTTTGCCCAATTTATGCCAATAATTTGATAATCTAAGTGAAATGGATGAATATTTACAAAAATATAAGTTGCCCAGGTTAAATGAAGAAGAGATTAAATACCTAAACAACCCTATCTCAGAAAAAGAAATTCAACAAGCCATTATTGAACTCCCTAAAAAAAAAAATCTCCAGGGCCTGAAGTATTAACAAGTGAATTCTACCAAACATTTAAGGAACAATTGGTTCCAATCCTATATAAACTCTTTGGAAAAATAGGGAAAGATGGAACTCTGCCTAACTCTTTCTATGAAACCAATATGGTACTGTTACCTAAACCAGGAAGAGTTAAAACAGAGAAAGAAAATTATAGACCTATTTCCCTGATGAATATAGATGCAAAAATCCTAAATAAAATCTTAGCAAAACAACTACAAGAAGTCATCACTAGGATAATACATTATGATCAAGTAGGATTTATTCCAGGAATGCAGGGTTCGTTCAATATTAGGAAAACTGTTAGTATACTCAATTATATCAACAACAAACCTATCAGAAATCATATGATCATATCAATAGATGCTGAAAAGCTTTTGACAAAATACGGCATGCATTCCTATTAAAAATACTAGAGAGTGTAGGAATAAATGGACTGTTCCTTAAAATAATTAGCAGTATCTATCTGAAACCATCAACAAGCATTATACTCAATGGGGAGAGGCTAGAGGCATTCCCAATAAGATCAAGGGTTAAACAAGGGTGCCCATTATCACCACTACTATTCAATATTGTATTAGAAATGTTAACATCAGCAATTAGAGAAGAAAAAGAAATTAAAGGAATTAGAATTGGGAAGGAAGAGACAAAACTCTCACTATTCATAGATGACATGATGGTCTACCTAGAGAATCCCAAGAAATCATCTAAAAAACTACTGGAAACAATTAGAAATTTTAGCAAAGTTGCAGGTTATAAAATAAACCCCCATAAATCCTCAACTTTCCTATATATGACAAGCAAGAAATAGCAGGAAGAGCTAGAAAGAGAAATTCCATTCAAAGTAACCTCAGACGTGTAAAATACTTGGGAGTCTATTTGCCAAGACAGACTCAGAATCTTTTTGAAAACAATTATAAAACACTTCTCACACAAATTAAATCAGATTTAAATAACTGGGCAAATATCAACTGCTCATGGATAGGTACAGCTAATATAATAAAAAATGACAGTTCTACCAAAACTAAACTATCTGTTTAATGCCCTACCAATCAAAATTCCAGAAAAAATTACTTTAATGAGCTAGAAAAAATTGTAAATAAATTCATATGGAGAAATAAAAAGTCAAGAATTGCCAGGAGCTTAATGAAGAAAAGAGCAAACGAAGTTGGCTTAGCACTACCCAATTTAAAATTATATTATAAAGCATCAGTCATCAAAACTGTTTGGTATTGGCTAAGAAATAGAGTGGTGGACCAGTGGAATAGACTAGGTGTAAAAGCAGGAGAGGATTATAGTAATCTGCTGTTTGATAAACACAAAGAGTCAGGCCACTGGGATAAAAACTCCTTCTTTGATAAAAACTGCTGGGATAATTGGAAGTTAGTATGGAAGAAACTTAGATTAGATCAACACCTCACACCCTTTACCAAGATAAGATCCAAATGGTTACAGGACATAGACATAAAAAACAATACTATAAGCAAATTAGAAGATCAAGGACTAGTCTACCTGTCAGATTTATGGAAAGGGGAACAGTTTATGAATAAGGAAGAGTTGTAGAACATCACAAAAACCAATTAGATGATTTTGATTACATTAAATTAAAAAGTTTTTGCACAGATAAAACCAATGTAATCAACATCAAAAGAAAAGTAGTAAATTGGGAAACAATCTTTATGACTAATGATTCTGACAAAGGACTTATTTCTAAAATATACAGAGAACTGAGTCATATTTTTAAAACAAAAAGCCATTCCCCAGTTGACAAATGGTCAAAGCATATGCAAAGGCAATTTACAGATGAGGAGATCAAAGCAATCCATAGCCATATGAAAAAATGCTCTAAATCATTAATTATTAGAGAAATGCAAATTAAAGCTTCACTGAGGTACCACCTCACACCTCTCAGATTGGCCAGTATGACCAGGAAGGATAATGATCATTGTTGGAAGGGATGTGGGAAATCTGGGACACTATTACACTGTTGGTGGAGCTGTGAACTCATCCAACCTTTCTGGAGAGCTATTTGGAACTATGCCCAAAGGGCAACAAAAGTGTGCATACCCTTTGACCCAGCAATACCACTACTGGGTCTATACCCTGAAGAGATGAGGAAAAAGGGTAAAAACATTACTTGTACAAAAATATTTATAGCAGCCCTGTTTGTGGTGGCAAAGAATTGGAAATCCAGTAAATGTCCTTCAATTGGGGAATGGTTTAGCAAACTGTGGTATATGTATGTCATGGAATACTATTGTTCTATTAGAAACCAGGAGGGATGTGATTTCAGGAAAACCTGGAGTGATTTGCATGAACTGATGCTGAGTGAGATGAGCAGAACCAGAAAAACACTGTACACCCTAACAGCAACATGGGAGTGATGTTCAACCTTGAAGGACTTGCTCATTCCATCAGCGCAACAATTGGGAACAATTTTAGGCTGTCTGCAAAGGAGAGTACCATCTGTATCCAGATAAGGAGCCGTGGAGTTTGAACAAAGTACAAGGACTATTCCCTTTAATTTGGGAAAAAAAAAACCCAGATGTCTTATGGTTTGATCTGGTTACCTCTGAGAATTCTGTTCTCTTTAAGGATATGATTTCTCTCTCATCACCCCCAATTTGGATCGAGGTACAGCATGGAAACAAAGTACAGACTGATGGAGTGCTATCTGTGGGGTGGGGGTGGGGGGGAGGGAAGCAAGATTGGGGGAAAACTGTAAAACTCAAATAATATCTTTAATAAAAATTAAAAAAAAAGAGTACCTGGGTTCGAATCTGATTTCAGACACTTAATAATTACCTAGCTGTGTGGCCTTGGGCAAGCCACTTAACTCCATTTGCCTTGCAAAAACATTAAAAAAAAAGATTAATTAGAAAGACCTAGCGTACTAGAAAACATACAGGACTTTGAATCAGGAGACATGGGTATGTACTTGGCTCTGTGATTAGCTGAATAATATTTTTCAAAGATGAAAATTCTCTAAATGTTACATTCATGATATGTATAATGAAGCATCAGATTAAATAATTTCAAAGTGCTCTTTACAGTTGCAAAATTCAAAGCTATTCTTGTTTTGAAATGGCAAATAAGAAATAAAATACTACTTATCATTTAGGGAATGACTGAACATTTTGTGGTATATGATTGAGATTAAATACTGATGTGCTATGATGAGCAGGATGGATTCAGAAAATCATAGGAACATTTATATGAAGTTATGCAAAGTGAAATGATCAGAATCAGAATACTATACTTAGTAGCAGACATATTGTGATAATGATCAAGCATAAAGGACTTAGCTATTCTCAACAATACTGTGATCCAAGATAATTTCAAAGGATTCATGATGAAAAATACTATCCCACTCCAGAGAGAAAACTGATAAGCTCTGAGTAGATTGAAGCATGCTTTTTTTTCACCTTTATTTTTAAATTCTTTTTGTTTGTGTGTGTGTGTGTTTTTTTACAACATAACTAATGAAATATGTCTTGCATAACTTCACAGGTATAATTATTATTATTATTATTATTATTATATTTCTTGACCTCAGTGGATGGAGTTGGGGCACAAGGAATGGAGAGAATTTGAAAGTAAAATTTTTTAAAAAATAATGTCAAACATTTTAATGTAGGGAAAATAATAGAAAACATAAAATGTACTAAAAATAAAAACTAAAATTCTTGATTATACAAGTTTTCCAGTTTTAGGTAATAAAAATTATTTATTTTATCCCTTTGGATACTAATTTTTATTTTATCTCTTTTGATTCTAGTCATAAAAGACATGAATATGTTTCCCATAATCTTCTATGTTTTTCTGAACAGTTTACTTATACTTATGCTGAATTTTCTAACAGCTTTCCTCTTCTTGAATCCACCGCTTCTGGCTATGTTTTTATGCAATTCTTGGTTAGATGAAGAAACTTGGATTTCTTAATCATTATTCAATTTAATATTCTTTCTATATAGTAAAAATGGTAAAGTTAGGCCCCAACTTGGCTAAAAATATTTCCTTCTATGTTTCTTTATTGTGAATAGTTGTTTTCAAGATCATAAGAAGTGATCGAGTTTTCTTACTGATTTTCATGTATAATGTGGGCTAAAAGTCTTAGTGCAGTTTTAAGCTATTTAATATTTAACATATTTGGCAACAGATACTCCCTAAATGGATGGCTATGTTATAAATATTATTGATTCATCATGAAAAAGTGAAAATATAACCTAGACTCTGCCTTTTGCATTTAAGGGAATTTTATTGATGGTCAAAGCATAATCAAGTCCCAAAGTGATAGAAGAGGGTACTAAGATATGACTGTCTCTGATATTTCTCAAATCATATAATTTAATTCTTTATATCTAATAGCTCCCACATCTGTGGATAAAAGTCAACTTTATTATTTTTTTATTCTCATTCTAAGAAGAAAGGTATATTGGTTTATTAACATTTTTTATTCAGGAATCCCTGCCCCTGACACATACTAGTTGTGCAAACTAGGGCAATTAATAGAAACTTTCAGTGTTCTAGGATGCTCAGTCCACCATAATTACAGAAAAAGTTACAAACCTTCATTCATGAGGGAAGGGAAGCTTTGTTCCTAGGACTTCCCTAAACTGTTTCAGATACCATGACTACATATTTTTATAATATTTTTACTTTGTTTTTTACATTACTTTCATTTCCAGGCATTTACTTCTAACTTCTTCTCCTCTTTGTTTGAAAAAAAATATTACATACTCAAATGGATATATGGTCTCATTGATTTGAATATTCTCTTAAGAGCAGAATGTTCCAGCTAATCTTTGCCTATATAACTATGTCATTCTTTTCTATATTTTTCCATGAGATCATAAATACTTTATGGTCTGAGGGCATTCCTTGCTGTCTTTGGACTTTCAAAGTTATAAGCACAAACCTTGTTGATGCTTGGGATGCTCTTATCTCTTATTCTCTGTTCAGATCTAACTGTGTGACCCCAGGGTACTTAAACTATCTGCCTCAGTTTTCTTGACTGTAAACAGGGAATAACAATAGCACTTTCTTCAGAGGTAGTTGTAAGAATTTAATGAAATAATATTTGTAAAGTGCTTATATTCAATTTTGATTAAATATAAGCAATATTAAGATCAGACATAATATATAGCTTCTGTAGCCATATGAGAATGGGTAGTTTATAAATGCTTGTTCTCTTTCCTTCTTTTACCTATCTGATTTGTTTTGTTTCTTATGTTTCTCTGATGACATTTTTTTCTTCTGGTTCTTTTTTAAAGTTCAGTATTTGTTGAATGAGGCAACCTAATCATAATCACTGCATCTTGTTGAATTACTGCATCTTGAGTTTACAACTTTTCATTCATGAAGTAGATAGCATGCTTCAATACAAGTCCTTTGGTATTATGGATATTCGTTACATTTATCAGACCTTTCCTTCTTCAATATTGATAATTTAGCATACTATATATTTTTGGTCCTCCACATTTAACTGCATCAGTTCATGTAAGTCTATGTCACTTTGAAATTTTTTTTTGAATTTTTGAATTTTATTATTTAATTTTACAATTTTTGAGTTCCAAATTCTCTCACTCTCCCACTCAGATTCACTAAGGTAAGCAATATGATATCAATTAACAAATGAAATCATTTCCATATAACCCACATATAAAAAAACCAAGAAAAATAAAGTGAGTAAATAACACTTCAATTTGCATTCAGAGTTAATCATTTATCTGTTTGAAGGTACATAGTATGTTTTCATCATGAATCCTTTGGAATTTTCTTGAGTCATTGTTTTGATCATATTGGAAAAGTCTTTCACAGTTGATCATCAATACAACACTGCGGTTACTATGCACAATGTTCTCCTTTTCTTTTTTTTTATTTTCAATTTGCCTCAGTTCATATGATTTGTTTCTTTCTGCTTTGGGAAGTATTTTCTTTTTGACCTAGGAGGTCTAGAAGACAGCCGTGATATTCCTGGGAGTTTTTGTTTGGGAATCTCTTTGAGTGAATGATCAGTGGATTCTTTTAGTTTCTATTTTACTTTCTAGATCTAAGATTTCAAGCCGCTTTTGTTGATAAGTTCTGAAAATAATATATGTAGGCTCTTTCTTTTATTATGACTTTCATGTAGTTGAATAATTTTTAAGTTCACTCTCCAGTTACTTTTCTGATGAGATACTTCACATTTCTTCTTTTTACCCCCAATCCTCTGACTTTATTTTATTGTTTCTTGGTGTCTTATAGATATGATTATTAAATTTCCCCCTCAAACTGCTTTTTGATGCAGGATATATTTCATTTTCTGTTTTTATCAGTTTTTGACATTCTTTTAATATTTTTGTTGTTCTTTCTTTCATAGGATTCATTTTTATTTCCAATTTGTCTCTAGTATTTTAATTTAATTTATTTAATTATTCTAAACTCTAAAACATTTGCTTTATCTCTTCCAGGAATTTGTGCTTAACCTTTATTTTTCTTTGATAATTTTTCTTGTAAATATTCTGAAGTTATTCTCTTCTAGGATTATGTCTTGTATGCCCCTTGTATTTATCATAACCATACTTTATAACATTTATGACAGATTTTTTTTCTCCTATTCTACCCCTTGCTTTAAGATTTTGTTTTAAGGCCACATTCTGTTTAACTTTAGAAGTCTCTAACCTTGTCTTGCTACTTTCTTTAGATATAGAGCACATTGTGCTATGGACATACAAGTATTCATTGTTAACAAAGCTATCTGATTCAAGGAAAAATCTGACCATTGCCTTTCTGGTCTGAGTTCTGCAAGTTCTTAACCTAAATTTGCATCTGAGCAACATGCTTGTGAGCTTGCCTTAGTTGGACTTCCAGCAGCCTTTTGTTAATTCAATCATTATCAACTAGCTGGAAACCAGTGCTTTTTTAGACAGAAGGAACCCTGTTATTTTGTATATTTGCTGTGGTTATTCTATACCAGGTTTCAGATTGGGGTTGGGACTGGGTGGGACTGGGAGTGAGATCCTGTTTCCTCTTGGGGTCAAAATCATGCTCAGATACAGATTTCTCCTGAGTTTATGTTTAGTTCAGTATACAGCTTAGGGACCATAATTCCTTTTCATCCTGAAATAACACTCCTATTTTCTAGTTCTCCTCCTCAGACAGCACAGGGGTACATGATCATAAATTAGTATTGGAACTTTTTCCTGCACAGAAAATGGTCTGGCTTTTTGAAAACTATTTTAGCAGAGTGCAAAACTGAGCATTTACTTAGCTGGAAAGGCTTGCTGTATAGCATTTATTGTGGATTGTATGCCCATTCCCTTTAGTAATTCTCACACTCAGATTATATTTGAACTTTATAAAGTTTGATCTTTTCAGATATGAATGAATCATTGCCTTGTAATGAAGCTTTGAGTAGCACATTTGCGTTTGAAAGTATTGATAGAGACAATGCACTTGTCCTTAATGTATAGATTATTTGGCTTTTTTCTATGTCATTTATTTGCATAGAACAATGGGTGAATCTTAGAGTTAAAAAAACAACACAACTAAACAAACTTTAGGAAACCCAAATTCTGGAGCTGCTTATTGATCAAGTGAACATTATTGGTAAACACCTAAACTAAAATGATGAGGTTTGGGGAAATGTATTAGATGTTCACAAGAAGTTATTATAAGTTAAGGAGAAGTTTCTCATATCAGAGAGTCAGTGTGAAAAGGTCATGGGTGAGATACAAAGAAGGATCATTAGCATTCAACCATCATGTCAAGCCATTTATTAGTGAAAGACCTAGAAACCATTGCCCTACAGACAAGTCCCACAGACAAGCATACATTTAGCATTATGTGAGAGGTGTATACCAATGACAAGCCTCCAAATCTGTTCTAGGGAGTGGACTACCTTTTTTGGTGCTTTGGTTGAGATCCTTCACATAACCCTGTGAAGTCTGAGGGTGTTTGGGGCAGGAAAAGGAAAGCTAAAAATGAATTTATTTGCAATTACAAAATACTAAACTAGGGGATCAGTTGTAATAAATCTTTTTTTCCTAATAGCTATTGCTAATGGACAGTTCACAAAATTCAAGCAGCTTGATTGAGGCTAAGCTGCCATCTGTGGAAAGCTTATTGGACTTTCACTGGTTTTCTCAAGAGAGTTTATGTCTCTAGTGAGCTGATTTTTCTGATGCAGGACTGAATGGTATTTTGTGTTGCCTAGCAATACAGTATATGTCAACCACACAGGGAATGGTTTTGTAATCTCTTTGGAAACAATGGTGCATTATTATGTGGTTATTCCTGCTTTTTTTTTTAAATCCAATTAGGAAGGATAACAGCCAAAGTATTTGCATATATATATTTCATTTTAAAAGGGGTTCCAACACCTTCATTCATTAATTTGTCAGTAAGGTTTCCAATATGATATTTCCTTATTTGATAATAAGGAAATTCAAAGTATGAAACAAACAAAAAGAATTTATTTTGAATTTTCAAAAAAAAAACCATGATTCTTTGCTCTTTGCAAAGCATTTATGATGAAATTATAGAAAATATTCCCAGTGTATTTTGAAATATAACTTAGAAGTGAAAATTTGATGTTTTTGCCTTCTAGAAATATAGCTATTATGTAAAATGATGCATATATCTATACAGTCTATACATACATATATACCCATATGTACACTTATATGTGATTGACCACATTAAGAACATTTCCTTATATTTTCTTGAGTTCTAAAATTGATCAAATCTTCAAGAGTTGTCCAAAGTAAATGAGACTAAAACAAGACCTACTATAAATTAATACCATACTACTATGCAAGTGATCTAGGAAAAGTCTCTGGATCTTCTTATCTTAATCTATAACATGAATTGACTGAAACAGATCAGCAATTCTTAACTTTGGGTGTATGATCTTCTTTTAAAACATTTGCATATGTATGTCATATGTTTTATGCATGCACAATATGTATACTGTGTATAAAAACATATACACATGTACATGTAGGTTTATATGTACTCATTTAATAACATTATTCTGAGAAACATTAACATAGGCTTCCCTATGTTCACAAAGGGGCATATGAAGACTACAAAACAGCTTTAATTATGCCAGATCATATTATTATCCTCTTCCTCTGTTCCCTATATTTGTGGTTTATTATGCCCTTTGTCACTGATTCATTTACTGCATCACATTATTTAGATGATTGCTTCATATTTTTTTTTGCTAATCTCTTATGAGGCAGCTACTATTTCCTTTTACCGTTGAATCATCTTTAGGGCCTAAAATATTCTTGCACACATAGTAAAGCCTAACTTAATATTTTGTTGAATAGACCAATTAATGAATATATTTAAAAAGACAGGGAAATGAAATTTATAAGAAGGAATATTGACAAATATTAATGTCATATCCAAATATTCTGTTTATTAGACATAGTGCATAGTAAATATAATATATAGTTAATAAAGTCTAGAGTAAAAATTCTGTTTACTAAGAGGGTCGATGTCTGTCTCATATTGGTAATGTGGAAACTCTTGGCAGAAAGCAAATAGTTAAATCCTGTATCTTTATAAAGTAGCCTGCATCAAGAGCTATGCTGGTTTTGCTATTCTGAGAAAATGTTTTTGTAGTATTCCTTGCTACTCTGTCTGAGAAACAGACCTCAAAAGCGGTCTCCCTGAAATTAGACCTTGAAATGATAAGTCACCTCTATGCTCTGTCTCTCAGCCACTGTTCCCAGGAGGATCCCATAGGGACAGGGAAACTGAGGCAGGAACCCAAAAGACAACAAACTGTTAGCTCTTTGTTTCCCCAAATGAGTCTATTACCCCTGAATATCTTGACATAATCTTTTTCAGCATGCCTGCCCCAATCCCAATAAATTTCCCAGCTTTTAGGCCATTCCCTGTACCCCTTTTTAATTTCCTAACTTCCCCCCCTGCTAGCTACTTATCCCTTAGGGAGAAAGCCCACATACAATAATCTTGCACCTATGAAATAAAACTTATCTGTCCCTTATCACCCTGACCTGTGGGTCATTGCACAATCTTTCATTATTGAAACCCTAGCTCATTCCCATGTCCAAATTGCAAATACGGGACAATATAGGAAACCTCCCACATTGTTTAATGAAAGAAATCAATGCAAATTGAGAAAACAAGGAGAAATTAATTAACTCTAAGATTCATGTCCAGCTATAATATTCACATGATCAGAAGATATGTAAAAAAGTGGGAGGTCATTAGTAATCTTAAAGAAAGCAAATCTGGTGGAATGTTAAGGCTGGAAGCTAGATTGTAATGGAATGAGAAGAACATTAAAAGGAGAAAAAGTAGATTGTAGGTGGCTTTTACAAGGAGTTTAGCTATAAAAAAGGAGTAATAGGATTGTAATTAGCTGGGATAGAAGGATCAATAAGGACTTTTGTGATTTTTATGGTTGTTTTTCAGAATGGGGAGACATGGGCACATTTGGGCCTAGAAAAAGCCAGTAGAGAGAGAGAGATTGAAAATAAGTAAAGGAGTAGGGACAGTAGAAGCAGAAGTTTGTTGGAGGAGACCAGATGGAATGGCATTGCTTGAACAAGTAAAGTAAAGCCTTAATAAAGAGTAAGTTTACTTTATTATATGAAACAGGGTTGAAGAGAGAGAGTGGCAGAAGAGATTTCTGTGACGGGAGATGGAAGTTCACAGTGAATGGCTTCAATTTTTTTTTCCTGTAAAATATGAGGTAAAGTTCTCAACTGAGACTAGAAGCAGGAAGAGTTTTGGGAAGTTTGAGGAAGAATAAAATTTAAGAAGAGCCTCTGTAGAAAGTAGGATAGTTGATAGAAAGTTGATAAGGGATATATAGTATGCTTATTGTAAGGGCTTAGTTGAGACTCTATAACACAGTTGCATAATTTTCTCCATCTTTGTTCATTCAACACCTTTGTCAGCATATATAAAAATAATGATTACGAAGAAGAAACTTTTAGAAGTTGATCTCAGGTGTATTTTTGCAATAGCAATATCTATTAACATATTAAAATGTTTGTTTATTCGCTACTGTAAATTGTGGGTGTCAGATTGGATAGAAAAAGAAGATCCATAATCTCACTAATATCATAGCAATAATATATGTATACATACATATCTATAAAACCAAATATTTATGTAAATTCTTTAAAGTCTTAAGATAATTTGCACATTTGAATATAAAGGAGAGAAATTTTCTTTTTTAATTTATATTTTATTAGTTTTCCAATTATATACATTAGTAGTTTCTACCTGTCATTTTTGGTAAGGTTTTGAATTTGACAATTTTTCCCTACCCTCCCTCCCCCCCCCCCCACAGAAGGCAGTCTGATAATCTTTATATTTTTCCATGCTATACATTGAGCAAAATTGAAGGTATAAGAAAGAAATAATATCCTTGAGGAGAAAACAAAATATTAGAAATAGCAAAATTATGTAGTACATAAGACACTTCTAAAAAATTGAAGGTAATGGACTTTGGTCTTTGTTTAAACTCCACAGTTCTTTCTCTGGAGACAGAGAAGTACTCTAAAATGAAGAGAAATTTTCTAAGGGCAAAATACCACAAGAGAGTATTGAAGTGTCAGGGAAAAAAATCATGTCTCAGATATTTAAAGAACAATTGACAACAGGTGACAACCTTTCTGAGTCTTGTTATATCATTTTCAAAATGAACATAATAATAATACTCACCGCAAAAGGTTTTGTGATGATCAAATAGGGCAATGGATATGAAACACCCTGGAAAAATATCTTAAAATGTCACAGAACTGTAAGCTCTCAAGCAATCAGTGAAGAAGTCTTCATTAAGCACTTTGTGCCAGGTCCTTCACTAAGCTCTGGACCTTGAAAGGGGGAAAAAAATAACAATGTCCTCCCACATTCCTCTATCCAGTCATATTGGTCAGCTGAGTTCATCAAATATGACACCCGTTTATTCTCATCTAGCTTTTACATTGACTGCCCTCCAGGATCAGAATGTCTATCTTCCTAACCCCAGTTCTTGAAATCCATTGCTTCCTTTAAGACTTAACTCAATGTCACCTCTTTTTATGATTATTTTCTGGTTCATTGACTACAAGTGTTCCCCTTTGAGCAACCTCACATCTAGGCAGCTAGGGAACACTACTAATAGAGTATTGGACTTTGAGTCAAGTACATCTTAGGTCAAATTCAACCTTTATAACTGTGTGACTTTAAACAAATTAATGAAGTTTTCCTAGCATGTTTTTTCATATGAATAAATAGCAAGTGAGGTGATTCCATTTATGGTATGAAGAAGTGGTCAGTGCTGCTCAGGTCACACCAAACAGAAACATAATTCACCACAAACCACTTACCTTCTAAAGGAGACTTAGCTGAATTCTCTAATAAGGCAAGATATTTATATTCATATATATATATATATATATATACATATATATATATACAATTATGTCAATGTACTCGACATAAGAGAAAAACTTTTAAGTTTTTAAGACTTTTTATAGAAAACATTTAATATTTCAAATAAAGAAGACTTCATGTTCTTTAGATATAACAAATAGTTCAAATGGGTCAGAGAATTTAATATAGTAATGGCATATTTTCTGCATAGAACTTCACCTTTAGAAATTCTTAGGATATAGCAATATTCTCCAAAAGCATAATAATAATAAAAAGGGAAGAGAGGGAGCAGCTAGGTGGTACAGTGGATAGAGTACCATCCCTGGAGTCAGTAGGACCTGAGTTCAAATTTGACCTCAGACGCTTAATAATTTACCTAGCTGTGTGACCTTGGGCAAATCACTTAACCCCTTGCAAACAAAATTGCCTTACAAACAAAAAAAACACCCAAAAAATAAAAAGGGAAGAGGATGGAAAAGGAAAAACTATAAATTATTTCTATGGCTCTTTACAATGATCTCTTTTGAGCTTTATATCAACCAGAGTTTTGTTAATATTGTCTCCATTTTCACATTGAGAAAACTGAGGCATATAGCAATTATTTGACTTATCTAGGGTCACAAAGCTATTAACTAAGGATGAATTTGAAGTTTCCTTCCAGATTCCTAACCCAGTGCTCTAACCATTGCACATCCAGTTGCCCATTGCTGGACAGATATGACTCATCATAAATTCAGGTTTAAGGGCTATAATTCTGATGAAAGTTTTGATTACCTAAACCATTATCTGCTTCACATTTGGAGATAGATGGTCTCAGCAGGTCACAAGTGACCTAGATCTATTTAACCTGTGACAAATTAATGATGCAGGAGAAATTAAAGAAAATTCACATAGTTATATAAAAATTCTTGGGGCGGCTAGATGGCATAGTGGATAAAGCACTGGCCTTGGAGTCAGGAGTACTTGGGTTCAAATCCGGTCTCAGACACTTAATAATTACCTAGCTGTGTGGCCTTGGGCAAGCCACTTAACCCCATTTGCCTTGCAAAAAAACCTAAAAAAAAAACTTTAAAAAAATTCTTGTAAATTTTTACCTTGAATGTAACTGTTTGTGCTTATTACTGTCTGTTGTATTTACTACATACTTTTATATGATATATGATAGATATATTTGCCTGTGATTTAGGTAAAATTTTGCTATTTGTTTATTTGCTATTCATGTGTATTCCATTTTATAGAGAGAGATGCATTTTTTCCTTTATTTTGTATTTGTTTGAATACATATGTAGCATTGTGATATGAACATTTAATGTTTTTGAACTGTGTTTTAAACTAGAAGTGCTAAACTCATAGCCAGCAGGTCAACACAATTCCCAAGTACCATGAAACCAGAGTAAAGTATAATTGGGAAAGGTTTAGCAATGTGACAAATGAAAAGTCTGAGAGACAGAGTTTTGGGGTAACTAATGATCAATTTCTAATTAGCATCTTTCTTGGTAATCCATGACAAAACTGTGGAGATCATGGAATGATTAAATATCATTGAAAAGTGGGTGCCCCTGACAAGTATTTAGGAGATATGACTCACTTAGATCCCTTGAGTAACACTATAGAATTACATTAATAATACTAACATTTATATAGAACTAAATATATCATAGACATTGTGGTAGGTGCTTAACAAGTATCATCTCAATTAATCCTCATTCCAACCTTGAGAGGTAGGTGTTATTATTATCCCTACTTTATAGTTGGGGAAACTGAAGCAATCAGGGGTTAAATAACTTGCCAAAGAGCACACAGCTAGTAATTGTTTGAAGGAGGATTTTAAATCTGGTCTTTCTGACTCTAGGCCCAGCTCTCTAGCACTACACCACCCAGCTCCCTAGAATTAGGAATGATAGGCTGTATCCCTAGGTAACTGTTAAAAGTCATTTCAATGAGACTAGGGAGTAACTCTTGAAAATGAACCCTGCTTGTGGCAAGACAGGTAAAGAATGCCAAGAGTTAGGAAAAGGAAGGCCATAAGAAATCATGTGGAACTGGGAAACCCCATAGACAGAGGCAATTAAGAAAGAGAGGACACCATGGCTCTGGTAGTGAGGCTGTATGAGCCAATGGCATCAATAATGTCAAGACAGCTTCTGTCTTGCTGAAATCCCTGCTTCCACTCCTACAGAGTGATGTTAACCTATATTTCCTTAGCTTTTCATTTTGTTTATTTTACTTTGATTTCTTTTAAACATTTGCTTTGTGTTTATAATCCATGCCTGCCACAATTTATTAGACCTGATCTTAGAAGGAAGTATTTGAGGAGGAGAGAGTCCCTATAAAAAAAATAGAGCTATCACAGGTACTTTGTCAGAGTGTTGTATTGAGATGGGTCTTGTAGCTTACCAAAAAAATGACTAAATTTCAGATCCTTTCATATAACTTCGTAAAACATATGTATTATTTATAAACTTAATCTTAGTATTATTTATATATTTATATTTAGTATTATTTATATTTAGAAATTCACCTATTCTACGAGTCTTTAATAGGAATGAGGATTAAAGATAGCAGAGAAGACTGGTTTAATAACCCTAACCATTGCACCACCTACACTACTGCTAAATACCTTTTGATTTGAATTAAACAGAATAGGAAGGTATAGCCCTACTATTTATACAATCTACTCTATTGTCAGGGAGAGAAAAAACACTCTTCCATGAACAACTCACATACTTCAAAATAACCTCCCAATGGGAATATGTTTTAATTTTTCAAATGAACCACTGACATCTTCTGTGTTTCTACTGGTGCTAGCTGGCTTCTTTCCTATTGTTAAGGAGTATTTGCTTCTCTCTAGAGAGACAGCCTCAAGCTATTTCAAAGGACTCCCTCATATAGTACACCAGAGTGAGGTGTGCTGATCCAGAGGTATCTTTATTACTCCTCAGCAGGACTTCCCAGGCACCTGTTTGATATTTGTTTTGAGATAAATAAATTCATTCCAACTCTCCAATATTGCAATCCAAAGTAAATGAGGAGGCACATTCAAAAGTTTTAACAGTGACACAAAGGACCAGGGCTGGTAGCAGGCAGAGAGCCTCCCTGTTCAGTTCACCATTACATAGTGTTGGAGAAAATCATTATAAATAAAGTGAAAATCGTACTCATTTCAGAGTAATTGTTCCTCTAAATCATGGTAGGTCTACATTGGATTAGAAGAGGTATTTTTGTGACCTCTTCAATTTAGAAATAGAGGCAGAGAGTAAGTAAGGGGCAAAATCCTAACATTTGATCCAGAGACCAATGCGCGGACAGGTGGAGGTAAAATTTGGACCCAGTCATTTTGACTTCATATTGGATTTTTCATTGCAAAACAATTCCAATATGATTTTTTTAGGGTTTTTATTTTTTTGCAAGGCAATGGGGTTAAGTGGCTTGCCCAAGGCCACACAGCTAGGTAATTATTAAGTGCCTGAGGCTGTATTTGAACTCAGATACTCCTGACTCCAGGGCTGGTGCTCTATCCACTGTGCCACCTAGCCACCCCAATTTCAACATGATTGGATGAAGATCCTGATTATAAAATATTTCCTTTTCTGCCTTGGTGTAATGAGGCCTGAAATAACCATTGGTCACTCCTTTGAACCACTGAAGGCCCATGCAAAGCATAATTATTTTTTATCTGGGAGATAAAGGCATATTAAGTCTCAGTTAAAATTTATTTACCATAGTATACAGTCAATTACCCTGTAATATCATAAGAGAATTAGACACAGAACAGGCAAATTATGATGGAAAAATGCAGTTTAAAAGGTATAGAGCAAAGGTATAGAGCATATGTTTCTAGTTCAATTATCAACAGGATAATTTTTTTAATTTACCTTGAGAATTCAGTTGGAAATCTTGAAGAGCCAGCAATGAATATGAAGAGGTGTAGCCAAAGAGGAATGGAGGATACTGAAGCAAATTTCATCTACATTACTGTAATATATCACTACCTCTTGAATACAATAAAATTAAACTTATTTTCTCCATTCCATTGTAGAAAATCATATAGACCATATTCAAATACGCATCATGGGGGTTCTATATATCCATGTATATACAAATCGGGAATATGGCATTTCAGAGTGGATAGAATACTCATTTTTGAAGTTAGGTAAACATGGGTATAAATTATGACTGAGATATCTCTTCTATTTGTGTTGTGCTAAGCCAGTTCTTTAACTTCTCAGAGATAATTTCCTAAGAAGAGAAAATTATAGCATCCGACTTATAGAATTGTTAGGAAGACTAAGTAAGATGACTTCTAAAAGTACCTATTATTATTTAAACATAGTAGCCATTATCTTCCAAGTGAAAATAGTATTAAAAAGGTTAAAAGTATACTTAAGAAAGATACTATAGTAAACTTAAGACAATTTCAGACTCAATCAGATATAAATCTGAGATATGAAGTTAAAATTGAATCTCCAAGCCATTGATGATATATTGACATCAACCTGATTCATTGACATGCTCCTGCCTAGAGCCAAGGCCTGGATGTTACAATTCTGTGAACATGGCATCAAAATCCATTAAACTAGAACACAGAAATTATAACTTTCATTCATTAATTTTCCTGACCACATTAATAGAACCTCATTTTCATCCATGCTGCATACCAAAAGTTAACAGAGTATGTTAAGGTATTATTTTGTGAGGTCAGTAAAGGACAGAATTACCTGTTAGCCAGTTGCCTGTGAAATGTCACTTAAAGAAAAATCATTGTTTACACCATAGTGTCATGGCCCACTGCTTCACTGAGAGAAGGAAGGAACAGATGCATAATGGGATATTTGGAAACAGTACAAAAACTGAAGAATTGCTTATTTTCCCCCCCTCATGCTGATAGGTATCATCAACTATTTTGCATCAAAATATACTGTGTTCTAAGAACATATTATATAAGAAATTCAGTTATAGAATTTCACCAACTGTAGGATTGGATTGTTTATTTCCTCAGCAATCAGAGGACACTCTTTGTCAATTGGTTTTTTTAAATTTTTTTTTAGGGTTTTTTTTTTTGCAAGGCAAATGGGGTTAAGTGGCTTGCCCAAGGCCACACAGCTAGGTAATTAGTAAGTATCTGAGGCCAGATTTGAACTCAAGCACTCCTGACTCCAGGGCTGGTGCTCTATCCTCTGGGCCACCTAGCTGCACCTTTGTCAATTGGTGATATTAATAAGGACTTGGGTGTACAATAAATCAAGCAATAAATGGACAAGCATTTAATAAGGGCTTAATTTTTACTCACCTGGCAGCTAAGGTGGTATAGTGGATAGAGTGCTGAGCCTGAAATCTAAAATACTTATTTATTCATTTAAATCTGGCCTCAATAACCTTCTAGCCTTGATCAAGTCATTTAAATCTATTTTCTTAAGTTTCTCATTTATAAAATAAAGTGGAGATGGAAATGGTAAACCACTCCATTATATTTGGCAAGAAAACCCCAAAACCCATTGAAGTGTTGGACTTAACCAAAACTATTGCACAACAATTGCACTCATCATTCAGGCAAACAACTTGAGGAGCCCGGCTAGTGCATGATAGAAGTAGAGCCATCATTGCTTCTCCCTTTGGTAAGAGAAAGAATTTAATTAAAAGACTTC
Organism: Macrotis lagotis; assembly: GCF_037893015.1. Lineage (NCBI taxonomy): Eukaryota > Metazoa > Chordata > Mammalia > Peramelemorphia > Peramelidae > Macrotis > Macrotis lagotis. Next base: position 523,080,054 of record NC_133658.1, read on the forward strand.
ACAAACCTTTTTCCCTCTTGTTCTCCCAAAGACCAGGGATATTTAAAGTTGGAAAGACCTTGAGACAGTCAATTAACTCAATCTGTATTTTACAGATGGGAAAACTGATCTTAAGATAGGTTAAATAACTCAGAATTTTCATCTAGGTCTTCTAACTCCAAATTCACTAAAAAAAAAAAAATTGTTGTGAGATAATACTGACCTTTTCTATTTAAGATAGTGCCTATTAAAGAAAAAACTACAATGAATTATATGTATTAGAAAATTCAAGCAATTTGAACTTTCATTCCATTTCTGAAAAAGACTGTTTATGATAATTTACTAGATCAAATTCACATTTTTCATTCTAGGACTAACAGACTTCTGAAATCTGGGCCCAATTTACCTATCCATCCATTCACTTATAACATATACATGCTTCAATTCCATCTGTCTTCTTTTTATCCCTCTCCTTTTATATCTCCTCATACACATAGATCCAAATTCACACAATATGGTATGTGCTTTCTCCAACCCCCAAAATGTTGTTCAACACATATCCCCATCTATAACAATTTTCCCCTCTCATTTTTTATAAAAAGCTAACTAAGTAGGGAAGTGTCCATTTAGGTTTAACTTCCTTTCTAAGGACTCCCATGACAATTCCATCCTATGTTTATTTATCCATTTTCTGAATTCATATAGGTCTTACAGTTTGCTTGAAACAACATAGCATAGTTTGTGTTTATTTTCCTTTCTTCGCAAATGGAGAAAAAAGGGCCAGTAATTCCGAGTTCTATGAGGTCAGAGGTTGTTTCAGTTTTGTTTTGATTTTGTACACGCAGTGATGCCTAAGCCAGTTGTGGTTCCATAGAAGGAATATATTGTCACAAAATACAATGGGATTTTACTACTCAGTTCTAAGAATTCTTTAATTATATTTATTGCATTATTTTTTCTTTGTCTATTGTTTGTCTCTCTTTTATTTATTTATTCTTCTCTTTTTATTGTATCACAGTCATTGATATAATACCAGTATACCACCAAAAGGGCAGAAGAAGTAACTTCTGTGATCTGCTTTTCCTTTGCTCTCTCTACCTAAAAACAGATGAATCATCCAAACAGTGAAGGTGTCATATGTAATTCCCATTTTGTGCATATCCATTGTGGGTATTGACATGTATTTCTTTTCCCAAATTTTCTTAAAATACAAAGCTTGTAAAAGCAGGTCTTTATATGCTTTGTATAAAACCAGAACAAAGGACATTTAATGATTGTTAAATAATAAACAGTGAGGGGCCTGTGCCAAGGATGAGGAATCAGGCCAATTTAAGTTGCTTTTAATACAATGCCCATTGCAGTACAGCTCTCTCTCTCTGCAGAGCTTGGAGTTTCATAAAACCTTTTTAATGATAGATTGGTGAAAACCAATGCCCATGGGATAGAGATCTCAAAGGTCAGATTTGGTTAGCTGGACTCCCCCTTTTTTGCACATCTGAATTTTACTCATGACTGGATCTTCTTACCATTACAATAGGGAACACTACAGAGGTCACTTAGAAAGTGAACGAGAAAGAAAGTGAGGGATGCAAGTACAGAGAGGGAATGATGAATGATGGTGCAGAGTGTCTCTGGGCTGCAGTCTTTTGAAAGAACATGGATAAAAAAATAGGAACTACTAAGTGATTAAAAATAAATGCATTGTTTAAATAATATTTGTCTGCATACACATAAACCTTCACATTTTCACAAAACTGAAAATTTGAAGCAGATTAAATTCTTAAAAACTTAAAACAAAGGTACAATTATTAGGTCAGGTGACTATAGGCAAAGACAATTCTGTATAGTTTAGTAGTTAAGAAGAAAATGGGCCTATTTCATTTTTTTTTTCTAATAAGAGTTTGAGAATCTTTAATCAAGATGACATTCTGTTTGTTAATATTCTACAGATCCTACTAAAAAGCTAAGTGATTCAGAAGAATTGAAATAGGGAGATGTGTTTCAAACCCACAGCATTATTAAGCTTCAAGGTGACATGTCAACTGATGGTAGTGGATAAATGTGGAAAGGAGATTGTGAAGTATATTTAAGGAAGTAGCATGTTAAATTGTAAGCAGTGCCACCCACACCTCAAATTAAATTGAAAGTGAAACAGAATAATAGACTAAGAGACTGAAAATGGGAATTTCATTGCCCTAGATGAGTATGTCTTCAAATATAATTAGAATGTACACAGTCAAATTTATGTAATGTTTGTATTATTTAAATCTTTTAAAATATATGCAGTGATTTCACAAGCATTCAGATTTTGAAGGGATTTCAGAAACAATTTAAAACAGCATGTTATCTTTCCAAATGTTCCCTCTCCTTCCCCCCATACCCCAAATTCATCATCCAGACTACTCTATGTCTTCTGTGATAGAGACAACATTTCCTATATAACTTGTTCTACTTTGGGAAGTTCTATAAGTTAGGAATTTTTCTTAGGTAAAATGAAACCTTTCAGGCATGGATTCTGATTAATTTTTTTTTTGGGGGGGATAGACAAAGCAAGGATGATCTCTCCTTCACATGATAGTTATTCAAATAGCTATTATCAGCTCACCAAATCTTTTTTCAAAGATAAACATCTCCTATTCAAGATATCCTCATATGAAATAATCTTCTGTCTCATTCCATTCTTTTCACGTCTTAAAAATGAAGCAATTTGTCAATATCTTGCCAAAATATAGTGTCTAGTATTGAACACAATATTCTATATATGGCGTGACCATGGCAGAAGACAGTAAATATTCAACTGCCATTCTTAATGCTATGCCTCTCAATTCAGTTTCAGATATCATTTACTTTTTGATTTCTGTGTCAAACTATAGGTCATATTAAATTTAAGGTCTCCTAAAACTTCCATATATTTTTCACAAAAATTGTATACCCATAACTACTATTATGAGATTGAGTGTTTTGAACTCCTTTACCAGAAAATGTGACAAATATCAATTTTAATAATCACCAGTTTTTAATAAGTTTAACCAATGCAGATAACCACTTAAAGAAAGACTCCAAAATTGTCTAGAAAACAGCTCACTCAGTAAAAATATTAGAACGCTTTTCAAGCATCAATCAAGGATAACATGGTTTAACATATAAATTCAGGGCGGCTAGGTGGCGTAGTGGATAAAGCACCAGCCCTGGAGTCAGGAGTTACCTGGGTTCAAATCTGGTCTCAGACACTTAATAATTACCTAGCCATGTGGCCTTGGGTAAGCCACTTAATAACCCCGTTTGCTTTGCAAAAAACCTAAAAAAACCCAACCATATAAATTCACTTCTCAAATCTTAAAGAAAATAACATTGTTTATGAGCTAAATTGATTAATAACATTTTGAAAAACAGGGAGGGGGGGAACAAAATAAGTTCACCAAAAGTTTGATGAGATCAAGTAAAGATTGTTCCCAAATGTGAGCTAAAAATCTTGATAGTTCAGGTCAGTAAGGGAAAAAATACTAAATACCAATAAATACTAAGCATATCTAAATATAAAAATATTTATCAAACTTTCTCCAGATCTCTACCCATGGAGATTCAACAAAGTCAATAACAATAATAGTTCACTTTGAAATTCAACTTTCATCGCATCCAAAGAAATCATCTCCCTTTCATGATATTGATTTATAAAGTTTCCTCCTAAATTGAGTTTTAGTTTTAGTCTGAGCCTTAAGTGTCAAAGTCCAAGTTTAGTTTCTATCACTAAGAATGAATAACAACTAAGATAATCATCTCCTTAGTTTCCATCCTGTGATGGTCAAACCAAGTCCTAGAGCACATTCTGTGCCCAATAGTCAATGACCTAGGACAAGATATCTGAAAAGAAATTGGATTAGAGGTCAGCAATAAGGTTAGGGCAGGAGACAAAGTTTTGAGAATCATTAGCATAGAGTTGATAATTAAAACCATGGGAGATGATAAGATTATCAAGTAAAGTAATTTAGAGGAGGAGCAAAGACAAGACAGAACTCATAAGATTGTTGCTTTAAAAAAAAGTAAAAGCAAAAGGATAGTGATAAAAACAAAGGAGGACAGCTAAGGACACATAGAATGCTGATCCTGGACTCAGGAAGATCTGAGTTCAAATGTGATCTTGCGTATTTGCTACATAAATTACCCTGGGAGTCATTTAACTCTGCTTGCCTCAGTTTCTTCATCTATAAAATGAGGTGGAGAAGGAAAGGCTACCATACTACTTTGTCTTTATCAAGAAAAGCAGAGGGGTGGCTAGGTGGCGTAGTGGATAAAGCACCAGCCTTGGAGTCAGGAGTACCTGGGTTCAAATCTGGTCTCAGACACTTAATAATTACCTAGCTGTGTGGCCTTGGGCAAGCCAATTAACCCCATTTGCCTTGCAAAAACCTAAAAAAAAAAAAAGCCGAAATGGTGTTATGAAGAGTCAGACATGACTGAAAAATGATTGAACAACAGTACCAGAAACAAAGTAACGCAAAATAAAAACCATTTTCCTATGACTGTAGTGAAGTTATGGTTTCAATAATTTACTCTTACCATGTGGGACACTGAGGAAGTGTTAAACCAAAACCCACCCCACTTTGTGAGAAATAAAGGGCAGATTCAGCTTCGAGGAGGAAATCAGTAATTAGCAAATAATTTAAAAGCTAAGAAAAAAATTTAAGTTGATCCTGGAAAATTTTTTTTTATTCCAAAGTTAAATGAAATCTGCTGCTTAAGGGTGAAAAGACAATTTAAAATGCCAATGATATTAGCTCACTCCTGCACAACTAAAGGTGAATAGAGTCCCTTGCTTAATAAAAGGAAATGTGAAAGGGTGATACAAAGGTAGAGAATATAATGAAGTAATATATGCATTCTAGTGTCAGTTGTTACTATCAATATAATAAAATTCTGAAGATAAACTAATGAAGGAAAAATCACATTCTCTTTATCGGTTGCCTCAAAGTCAAATAGAAATGGATCTCTGCAGTTTCATATTGGTTTAGAAAATAAAAATTAACATTATTTTTGTTGTATTGTAGTTATTTATTTTGGCAAACATTTTCCATTTATGTTTTAATCTGGTTCTGGCTACAGTAGGGAATTTTATGGAATTCTTCTTGTAGGCTGTGAGTTTGATACCTCTGCATTTTGCTGCTTCAACCAACACTGAGATATTATATAAGAAAATTAAAGTAAGGAGGGGCTAGGTTGCACAGTGGATAGAGCACTAGTCCTAGAGTCAGGAGCAGCTGAGTTCAAATCAGGCCTCAGACACTTAATAATTATCTAGCTGTGTGGCCTTGGGCAAGCCACTTAATAACCCCATTTGCCTTGCAAAACCATAAATAGAAAAGAAAATTAAAGTATTCTCTACTCAAGGAGTTAAAGGTCATATTTTTCTGATTATTATTTTGTTTTAATAATAAAATTACAGATTTTTACCTAAACATGTCTTCCTACCTACAGATTCTTTTAGAGAGGGTCACCTAAGGAGATAGCACTGCTCAGGTTTGTTTGACTTCAAGATGACTTATTCCATGTCCCAACTTGGGCAGTCTATCAACTCAGTTCTGAGCAACAAAAATGCAGAGGTTCAGAACAAGTAGATGCTTTCAGACAGAAGGGATGACCTCCAAGGTGTTCTATAAGGAAGGGACAGGGATGATTCAGTAAATCTACAACTCCTAATTCTTTCAAAGAGCACCATCTGTAGCCTTCCTCTAGACAAAATGAGGAATCTAGTATTAAAAAGTCCAAATCATTATAGATTCCCATAAAACTCAACAGAAAACAAATAAAAGCTTTTTTATTCTTACTAAAAAGTGTAAAAATGGTCTTGCAACAGATCTTTGGCTATATCCCTCAACCTATGAAGTTGAACCTAGTTAATTTTGTCTCCTTTTCCCTTTAAAGAAACGATCAAGTTCCTACAAACTAGAATTTTTAACATGGCATATGGCTTTGTATTTTTCCCTCTGAACTTTTGAGGGCTATCAGAGACAGGTGAAGGAAGTGGAATCTATGACTTTGTAAGTTCAAAAGACACTGACTGCTTTAGAATCTGTCTTTCCAAGTTTGAAATTGTCAGTTTCCATAGGGGTCCTGAAGAGTAAGAAAGAGCCTTTGAGAAAAGCTTCCAGATTGACATGTGAAGTTGCAGGTTTATCTAACAAGCCAAGGTCTCCCTCTGCATCCAGAGGCATCCCCAGTCACCCTGATTCATATCTGGATACTGAACTTAGATGACTCTGGTGGAGAAATTGCCTGCACAGTCTACTCTCAGTTAAATACTATTCACATGAATGTCATGTTATCATTTCCCTGATGTCATGGTCTTCTTCAAAGATGAAGGACAAAGGGGCGGCTAGGTGGCACAGTGGGTATATTCTTTTCTATCCCTATTAAGTTTTCTCCAGAGGTCTATCATATCTAAGTTTTCTAAAATTTCATTTACCTTCTTAACATCCTCCTTGTTTATTGTGTTTATAATTATCTACTTCTTTGGATCTTCTCTTTTTCTTGATGGCATCTGTAGCTTTAATGTCAGTGCAGAGGCTTCAGTTATCTTTGGTAGGGAAGAGCTCCAGGAGCCTGTTAGCTTCATGCTGGCATCTTGACTCTGCCCCAAAAGTTCTCCTCAATTTCTTTTTCTGAATTGTGGTTAAATGCACTATTATATTTCCTCTTCTGTTAATCTGATCAATTTGAATTTTTGTATTATATTCATCCATTTCACTCAGGTTATCAAATTCATTGGCATATGGTTGGACCAAATAGCTCTAAATTTTCTCTATGATTTCCTCCATTTTGGGGGATGAGTTTACCCTTTTCTTTTTTTTTTAAATCAGACTAATAAAAGTCTTATCTATTTTATTGATTATTTTCATAAAACCATCTCAGTTTAATAGGTCAGTGCTTTTCTTGCTTCAATTTTATGAACCTTTCCTTTGATTTTCAGAATTCCTAATTTAGTATTTAATTGGGAATCTTTAATTTGTTTTTTTTCTACTTTTTTTTAGTTCATTGATCTCCCCTTTATTTTATTCACATACACATTTAAAGAGATAAAATTCCCCTAAAAACTGTTTGGGTTGCATCCCATAATTTTGGTATCCTATGACCCTGTTGTCATTTTCTTGGGTGAAATATTTGATTATTTATATGATTTGTTGTCTGTTCCACTCATTCTTTGAAATTCTTATCTAGTTTTCAATTAATTTTTGGTTTATCTTTCCATGACCCTTTTTTAGATGCAATTTTTATTGCATCCTGATTTGAAAGGTATACATTTATTATTTCTGTCTGTCTACATTTGATTGTAAGATTTTTATGTCTGGTACATGGTCAGTTTTGGTATAGATACCATGCACTGCAGAGAAAAAGTATATTTTCTTTTTTTTTAAGTTTTTTTTGCAAGGCAAATGGAGTTAAGTGACTTGCCCAAGGCCACACAGCTAGGTAATTATAAAGTGTCTTGGATCAGATTTAAACTCAGGTACTCCTGACTCCAGGGCTGGTGCTCTCTCTGCTGTGCTACCTAGCCACCCCCCAAAAAGTATCTTTTTTTATCCTGATTCAGCTTTCTCCAGAAAAATCTAAGTGGTCTAATATTTTATTTACCTTCTTAAGGTCCTTCTTGTTTATTTTGTGGATAAGATTTATCTATTTCTGAGAGAGGAAGTTTGAAGTCCCCCATTATTAGAGTTTTGTTTTCTATATCTCCTTGTAATTCACTCAGCTTCTCCTTTAAGAACCTGGAAGCTATACCACTAGGTGCATATATGTTTAATAATGATATAACTTTATTACCTATGGTGTCTTTTAAGAAGATGTAGTTTCCTTTCTTATCCCTTTTAATGAGATTTATTTTGTTTTTGCTTTGTCCAAGATCAGGCTAGCTACCTCTGATTTTTTTACTCCTGCTGAAGCATTGTGTATTTTGTTCTAGCCTTTTACCTTTATCTTGTGTTTATCTCTCTACTTTAACTGTGTTTCTTGTAAACAACATATTGTAAAATTCTGGTTTTTAATCTATTCTGCTTCTACTTCCATTTTATGGAAGTTTTCATCCCATTCGCATTTATGGTTACATTTATTTCCCTCCATGTAATCTTTCCCTGTTGTTTTTTTCTCTTTCTTTTCCTCTTTTTGCTCCTCACAAATGATTTATTCCTTTTCTCCTTTAACTTTTCTTTAAAATTTTAACTTGCAGTTTATTGTCACTTATACTTTTAGTTTCCCTTTTATCAGTCTCTTCTTCCTTTTATATTTTCCTTCCTCTTGTTCCCTCCCCGCCCCATACACACCCTCACTTCCCTCTAGGGTAGAATAGATTTTTAAACTCAATTGGGAATGTATGTTATTCCTTCTCTGGGTCAAACCTGTAGATGTTCACACCCTCCTTTCTTTCTCTTCTCTATAGCAAGTCTTTTTATGTCTTTACCTGGTTCCACTAATGCCTTGCCTTCTCCTTTTTATGTTTTTATTGTTTTAATTCTGTCTTGTACTTAGATCAATTTTGTCAAATTTTACTCCTTTTATCTACCTTGATAGAAGCATTTATATCAAAGTACAATCAATCAAAGGTTGATTGATAGTGTGATTGTTTGATAAATAACATTGTCTCATAGTCATTAAGTACCCTCTCTTCTCTGACTAGATATAAACTTCTCAAGAGTTATGAATCACAGAAAATTATAATCAATTTATACCTTATCCCTTTTCAAGTACCCTCCATGGACACATATTCCTCATGAGCCAAAGCATCATTCAAAAACAAACTATTTGATGAACTATTTGTAACCACCCCACCACCCAAATATACTCCTTCCAATTGTAGCCAAAATGTCAAGTTAAGCAAAATATTTTCATGATGTTTTCATTTCCAGTCCCTCCATCTCTATACAATATTTTCCCCTTCATTCTCAAAGAAGACCAGGACATCAGGGAGGTTATACCATGACAAACACATGAATTGGATTTGAGTGAGGGGGTACTGTGCTAATTCACCAACTTCACTTTATCCTCCAGAGCTATTCCGTGCCAAGTGACCAGATATGAGTCAAGATGACTGGAGATGTCCCTGGATATAGGGCAATCAGAGTTAAGTAACTTTTCCAAGGTCACAGAGTTAGTAAGTAAGTGTCAGAGACTGGTGGTCTTCATAATGAACAATAAGCATTACTATCTCTATAGTATTCCAACCATAGCCCTAAAGCCCTCTCCAATCAAAATATCAGGTACACACTCTTCCAGATTCCCCTCCTCTTACTTTCCAGACATGGTACTTAAAACCTCATTAACTAAAGTATGGATTAAGATAAAATCACCTCCTAATCTTTATGCCCAACCCTTCTAAATAGGTTCCCACCCTTTGCCAATCTGGTACTACAAACCTTTAAGGATTCAGTAAAGTCATTTCTGATTTAATTAAGTATAGAGCTTCTAAGTACTCTGGGTACTGGGGTACCCTGAAGGGCTCTCTTAAGAACTTTGCAATTGATTGAAAAGTATGGTAGACACTGACAAAGGACCTCTAAGCATTGGATGCCTTCATCAGAGAAAGTGTTGAACTCTATGAGCAAGGAAGAATTAAAGTAGATCAAAATAAATGTGAGACAAAAGTAAAAGTTTGGAGTGAACATCCTAATTTTTCATCTGGACTATTTGTGCACAACATTTGGTAGAACATTCTGAATTCTTATTGGTTTGATCAGCCACAGTTGGATGCCCTGTAATTTGTCTCATAGTGATATCATTTTGGTGCTGTTCAATAGAAGGGCAAGAACTAACCATACTGATATCCTTTAAGAGCAGTCTTTTCAATTATATTCAATCCTTTAACTATCCTAAGAGAAAAACAATTCTCAATATTTACAAGTGTTATCTTCTTTTGTAGGTTGCATACTAACAGTTGTGGCTTTTTTCACTTTACATTTACCTTTTTATGCTTCTTTTGAGTCTTGTGTTTGAAGATCAAATTCTCTGTTAAGTTCTAGTCTTTTAATTAGGGAATTTTGGAAGTGCTCTATTTTGTTGAACATCCATCTTTTCCCCTGACAGATTATGCTGAATTTTGTAGGGTAGGAAATTCTTGGTTCTAATTCAAGGATCTTTGTCATATGATCCTTTAGTGTTGAAGCTGATAAGTCCTGTTTAATTCTGATTGTGCTTCCTTTGTATTTAAATTGCTTAGTTTTGGCTGCTTGCAGTATTTTTCTCCTTTATTTGAGAATTCTGGAATGCTAGGATAGTCCTTGGTGTTTTTATCCTCTTTCTGGAGATGTTCTGTGTATTCTTTCAATGGTAATTTTGTCTTCTTGATCTAGCAGATTTGGAAAGCTTTCTCTGATAATTTCCTGAAAGATATTTTTCAGGCTCTTTTTTTGATCTAGGCTTTCTGGTAGACCAATAATTCATTAATTATCTCTTGGATCTATTTTCCAGGTCATTACTTTTTCCTCAATACTTTTTCCTCAAAGGTACTTTACATTTTCTTTAATTTTTCTCAGTCTTTTGACTTTGATGAAATCTTGGTGTTTCATAGATTCATTGGTTTCTATTTGTCAAATTCTAATTTTTAGGTTGTGATTTTCTTCAGTTATCTTTTATGTTTCCTTTTCCATTTGATTAATTTTAATTTTTGCTGAATTGCTTTCCCTTTCCTCTTGGTCATTTGAGTTTTAGCTGTGTTGCATTCCTTTTCCACTTCATCAATTTTATTTTTTGAACAATTACATTCTTTTTTTTTTTCGGTTGGTTATTTTTATTTTTAAATGAATTGATTTCTTTGGTCAAGTTTTCATAATTTTCTTTCATGACTCTCCCCCCCCCCCCCATTTTTCTTCTTGCTCTCTGCCATGGTTTTTAAATTCTTTTTTAAACTGTTCTATGACATTTTGAATTTGAGTTCAATTCATAGACTCCTGTGAGACTTTCCATGTAGGTAATTTGCCTCTGCTTTTTTCTTCTGAGATCTCTGTCTGCATAGTAGCACTGTTAGTGCTCTTTCAGTTTTTTTGCTCATTTTGTTGTTGAGCTCTATTCCTGGGGTATAGGAAGTATAATCCTGAGCTTTTTGTGCTGGGCCTGGGGTCTGATCCCTGACTTATCGCTGGCCAAGGTGTTGCCTATGACACCAGGCATTGCCTTTGCAGAAGTTTGTTCCTGTGCCAGGGCCCCCAGGGTTCAGACTTTGTTTGGAGTTGAGAACCTTTCTGCTGCCTTGCTGTCTAGTTGCCAGGACCTGTGCTGTTGTCTAGCTGCTGGGACCTGGACTGCCTCCACTAGCTTTCCCACTCTCCTGCCTAGTTGGACTTTACTCCCCCCCCATCCCCAAGGGATAGACTTTCACTGAAGATCCTTTACAATATCTGTAATTGAAAATTGTTTTCTATCTTTTCTTTTTTTGGTGGGAATCTGTAGCTTTAATGTCTGTGTAGAAGCTTCCTTTAATGTTTTGTAGGGAAAAACTCCTGAAGCATGCTAGTGTCACACAGACATCTTGGCTCTGCCTCTCCATATTTCTTTTTCTCTTTCTTGTTTTTAAGTACAAAATTACTCCATCACATTCAAATTTGTTCCATCATTTCTCAATTAATGAGCATTTTATTTGCAGTTCTTTGTCCTTGCCAAAAGAGTTACTTGAAATATTTTTGTACATAAAGGACTTTTTCTCTTTTATTTGTTTGAAAGGTATGTATAGTAGTGTGTTAAAAGATATGCACAAATTAGTAATCTTGGGGGCAAACTTCAGGACTGCTTTCACATCTTCAATAATTCCTCAATGTGTTTGCTCTTCTATGGCATGTGCTAGGTAAAGCTATGTGTAGCCTGGGTCTTAGTGAATATTATTTCTCTTTCTAAAAGCTTAGAAACTCTCCCTTTGGGAAAAAAATATATGAAACCAAGGCCTGGAGTTTCATTTATTTTTGTAATGAAGAAGGTCTCCATTTGGGCCTAATTAAAGCTCATGTTTCCAATGTCAAGAAAAGAAATGACTAAGATTTTAATGTGTATTTGTAGTCAATAGAACTGGAAGTCTGAATTTAAATTTGAAAAGGTTCAAAAAGAAGGTGTCCTTCTTAGTCATACTTAACAAATGGGTACATCCCAGTCTGATATTTGGGCAGGCGTTGCTCCATTTTCAGATGATTATATCAGATGGCTGGATGAACCCCTCCTGTTCCTTCAGTGGTAACAAAGCAACATCATTTGGATTCATTTTTAGTATATATTGTTGCTCTAGTATTTTCACAGAGCAGGAAACCACATCCTCAGTTCATCTCCTCAATCCTTTTTCTTCTATTGGATAATGGAAATGAAAGATAAGAAGAATTTGGAAATATTTTCTAGCATTCTTACATCTCTTGTGTGTGACTGGCAGAGCTATCACTCAGCATCAAGGCAGCTGGCATAGTGTAATAATGAATTAAAAGCATTGCTGAATAGTGTTATATTGATTGATTGCTCAGCCACCAAGTTGCACTGAAAGAAAAAAAAAACATTATGGTCTTTTGCCCCTCTGCATTTTTGCATGCTCCATAAATATCTCTCAGAGTTCATTAGTCTAGAATTTCTGCCTGTAATGCCATCATGATACAAGTGTCAAGACAGGAAAAAAACCCTCTCAAGCATTGATTGATAAGTCAGCTAGCCAGCAAGATTGACAGAAAGGAGCTAGCTTGGTTTCTTGCCCCGTACATTTTTAAAAGTCCAATAGTTATCTCAGAGTCCATTAATACAGAATTTCTGCTTATGACACTTAATAAAGATGCCAAGACAGCATCAACAATAAGTTCCAGATGCAGAAAGAATTAGTTAGTGCTAAAGTTATATTTAATGTAAAATAAATATACTGGACCCAATGTATATATAGATTATAAGGAATCATTTCTTTAAGATAAAAATATATAGTTCATTTGAAATGAGGTGAGGCCTCATGGCACAGAATAATGAAAGACTCCCTTAAGGCTAGAAATTCAGTCAGACTTTCTCCTATAAGCACAATGACAGAAGAGTATTGAAAATGCAACCATATGGTATGCTGAAATAGAGGAACAGTAAGCAGGGTGGACAGAAGAAATATTTTGAGTGTACGCTGAAGCATAGCTTCAAGAACTACTGCAGATATCAGTGAATTCCTGAGGGATTAAAAACTAAATCATCATCCTAAATATCCTTTCAGTGTAATGTGGCAGGGAACTAGAAGTCAGAAAGACTGAATTCTAGTCCTTGAACAGCCACTAGTTAAAGCAAGACCATGGTTAAGTACCTTCATTTCCTAGATGCCTCAGAAGGGAGAACCCTTTACTTAGGTAAAAATTAGAGGTTCCTAAAAGATCTAATATTTTCAACAGTCCGTGTGTGTGTGTGTGTGTGTGTGTGTGTGTGTGTGTGTGCATGTTTGAGAGAGAGAGAGATCCCATTGACAGTCAGATATAACATGTGAATTCAATATAATACTTTTCAACTCAAAAAATAAAATACATAGGATTAAAAAGGAAATTATTTTGAAATAAAATTGCTAAACAATAACTACATGCACACTAGATCAATGACTTTTAGTTTAGATAATCTGTAATATACTTTCACCTTGAAAATTATAATTTTGTGAAAGAAAATATGATATAGTAGAAAAAATATTCTGACACTGGAGTTTGCATTTCAACTCTGACAGTGATTGGTTGGCTGTATGATCAAGAGAAAGTCAATTAACTCTCTGAGACTTATTTTCCTCATCTTACAAATGGAGATAATACTAGCTCTAACTCAACTCTGAGCTATTCTGATCTTGTATTTGCAAGACTAAATAAATAAATACATAAATGGCTAGATAGATATACAATTATAGAGAGAGATATAACTAGTCAGTGAGATAAATAGAAGAATGAAATTGCGAACAGAACATGGACCCTGAAAATATGTGCTATAAGAAAATTCAGCCTTGACCATTAATTTTTCTTTTTAATTACACTCTCATTAGATGATGGTCACTACCAACAGTAATATCACTGAACATGAAATATAATGATAAATCAATTGTAAAACATATTATTTCAATAGTCAATAATTTTTAGCTTTCACAACAGATTATAGTTATTTAAATTATGGTTTGGGGTGTGCTTGTTTTTGTTGTGGTGGTCATTTTTGTTTTGTTTTATATAGAGTCCTTGTCTGTGATTGCATAAGTGTGAAGAATTTTCAGGACAGAAATTTCAATTGTAATTTATAGTGTTAGGGAGTTGCCTACAGTTTTAAGATACTAGGTGACTTTCCATGCTTAGACCAACATGCTTCTTTATTTCTTCAGCAGTTTTTTGTTTGTTTGTTTGTTTGTTTCCCACCTTTTCTAATAACTCATGCTGGACTAGTTAAAGAGAATAAAGGGGTAAATAAGAGTGCTAAGAATTTTTTTTTTTAGGTTTTTGCAGGGCAAATGGGGTTAAGTGGCTTGCCCAAGGCCACACAGCTAGGTAATTATTAAGTGTCTGAGACCGGATTTGAACCCAGGTACTCCTGATTCCAAGGCCAGTGCTTTATCCAATACACCACCTAGCTTCCCCAAGTGCTTAGAATTTTAATGGGCTTTTATTTTATTTTTTTCCTTCTTTTCCTATATATGCCAAGTCTAAACTTCTATCTACTATCCCAGACTACCTCTCTAAATTATGTTTAATGCTTACAATGCATTCTAAGGAGGAGGTTAAGAACTGAAAACCATAACCTGTATAATAAAGTCAACCAAAGACAACTATTAGTATTATAGGACATTTCCAAGTTGAATTGTTAACATCAATTAACATCAATATATTCTCTCTCCCCTCCCCCCACCAATTTATTCAGAATTTAAAAGTTTCAAAAGAGAACACTAAATCAACTTTCTTGGGTTAAATTCTTCTTAGAGCTAATTTTAAGTCAGGATATAATCCAAATGCCTCTAGATTTCAAACTTGGTAACAGGAGAGCTGACACAGCAGGAACCACATCACAACCAACTGATGCACACACACACACACACACACACACACACACACAGACATACCTATACACATGTGCACACAGGAACATGTGCTCTTTGCATCATTGCACAGATTTCCTGTCTGGTTGCTCCTCTATTCTCACAGTACAATTATTTCCTGTCATGGTATCTGCTATTCTCTAGGTTGATGGGACTAATTACCCAAGACCAAAATATATTTGCTCTCTCAAATCACTTCATGATATGTCCTCTTAAGGCTAGTAAATCCCAATTGCTGGACTCAACAATTCTCTTAAATAAATCTGAATCCAAATTTTTTCCACTGAACTTCATTTATCCTCACTGTCTTTTAGCTCCAAATTAGTTAAATCACAAGGATTTCAGCTGTAATAACTTAGACTGCTTTTGCTTCAGCCTAAGATATTCTATCATCCCATCTTAACCTCTACTGTTTCCACCTATTCAAGATGTTTCAGCATAGGATGGGGAAGCCTAATTGATTTTTAGAGAAATAATGACGAAAATCTGAAGTGAAATCAATTACGAAAGAGAAGAACCACAAGAACCTCTCCTAAACATCGCCATCCAGAATTATTCACTTCCAAACATTCTCCCAGAAGTAGTTAGTTGGTTCAATGGATAGAGTGCTCAGTCTAGAGTCAGGAAGAACTGAATTCAAATCTGCATTGAGACATTTATTAGCTGTGTGAACCTGGGCAAGTCACTTAACTCTGTTTTACTCAGTTTCCTAATATGTAAAATAAGTGGGAGAAATAACTAACATACCAGTCCAGTATCTTTGGCAAGAAAACCCTAAGGAGAGTATGGACATTCTATGACTGACAGCATCAGGAAGAGTAGAATAAGACTGAATGAATGACCGAACAACAAAAACATTTTTCCACTAGTGCTGTACTAAGTACTTATACACAGCAATGAATTGGCTCTTGAACTTCTCTGGCAACTTCTGTTCTATAGTAAATATAGACATTTTAGGAAAAGTCATTATTGTTGGACACTCCAACCTGCTTCACCCAAGCAAACCCTTCTGCCTGACACTTCACAAATATCTCAAAGACTTAGGTATTGATTATCCAGGGAGTTCTTCATTTATCTTCTAAACAGTGGCAAGGAAACCTTTAATAATAAAAGAGAGATATAGCACCTGGACATGATTTCCTTGTTTCAGGAATTCCTCTTCCCTATCAAAAAAAGTTGGCTTGTCTTCTAAAACTCAGTCTTGGAAAGCTTCCTAGGGTATTCATTTTTTCCTAGCACCTCAGGTAAAAGAATGGAAGGGATCAGAAAAGCAATCTAGTCTAAAACCACTAATTTACAAATTAAGAAACTGAAGCCTAGGATGTTTTGGTGACTTAGCCAAGAGTGCATAAATAGTCTAACTCATATATGATATTTAATTCCAGATCCTTGATCTTGGCATATCAATGTATTTAGGTCACATCATCTACTCTCTGCTCAAGTTTTCAAGTAGAATGTCCCTGAATATCAGATCTCTCCAGGGACCACTCATAGACACAATGAGGAAGATATTCAGGTTCACCTGAATCCTTTAGATACCCTGCTCTGCTATAATAAGCTCTCATCTACCTCCTTGTCTTAGTCATTCTATAAGTACCCCAAGGTTCTGCATCATTTTCTTTTTCTTTTTTTAGTACCATCCCATTATTTAATTTTTAAACTTTTTTTCATCCATATGGACATTTTCAATTTATAAAATTTCCTTTCACTCTCCCTCCCAACCCCCCCGCCCCGGCAGCAGACAAGTAACCATTGTATATACATATTTTTGATAAACATGTTTACAGATTAGTCATTTTTGGTATGAGGAATTAGGATTAAGGGAAAGAGATACATAAGAGATAATTTTTATAAAGAGTTCATCATATTCTGAAGGGGTTTTTTTTGTTGTTTTATTTTGTTTTGTTTTTCTTCCTCTGGATATGGATAACATTGTCCATAGTTGCTCTAATATGGTTGTCCTAGATCTCTGGACTGCTGAGAGGAGCTGCTTCCATCAAGGTTGTTCATCTCACAAAGTTGCTGTTGATGTGTACATTGTTCTCTTGGTTCTACTCCCTTCACTTAGCATCAGATCCTGTAAGTCATTCAATGCTTCTCTAGAGTCCAACCATTTATGGTTTCTTATAAAACAATAATATTCCAGTATTCATGTCCATAATGTTTTTTAGCCATTCCCCATTTGATGGGCATTCCCTCAATTTCCAATTCTTTGCCACTACAAAAAGAGCTACTCTGAATATGTTGAAGCATGTGGGACTTTTCCTATTTTTTTATGATTTCTTCTGGATATGGACCTAGAAGTGGAATTGCTGGGGCAAAGGGTATAAACAGTTTTATTGCTCTTTGGTCATTGCTCTCCAGAAAGGTTGGATCTGTTCACAACTCCACCAGCAATGCATCAATGTCCCAGTCCTCGCACAACCTCGCCAATATTTATCATTTTTCCTTTTTTTTCCCCTCATCTTGGCCAATCTGATAGGTGTGAGGTAATACTTCATACTTACTTTAATTTGCATTTCTCTAATCAATAATGATTTGGAGCATTTTTTCATATGATTATATTTATCTTTAATTTCATTTGAAAATTTTCTATTCATATCATTTGACCATTTATTAATTGGGGATAGGATCATTTTTTTAGGTTTTTGAAAGGCAAATGGGATTAAGTAGCTTGCCTAAGACCACACAGCTAGGTAATTATTAAGTGTCTGAGGTTGGATTTGAACTCAGATACTCCTGACTCTAGAGCCAGTGCTGTATCCACTGCACTACCTAACCACCCCGATAGCATCATTTTTAAACAATACTATGAACCCCACTTTTTTCTGCTTCTGAACTGGGAATACTGTAGCTTTTTCCTTAAAATTACTAACCAAACACAACTTAACTTCATGCCACATTTTCAGTAGGTTAAAAATTCTTTCAGCTTAAGATATTTGATTCCTGAATGTTGAAGGACACATTGAAAAAATGCATTATGCTTCTCCTATTTACCTGATTTAAAAGACCCTGGCATTTATCCAGCTTAGAATTCCATGTCTTTAGGGGTCTGAGACATCATTGCACTCTAGGACTGACTGGCAAACTGGAAGATAGAAAGGCAGCCAAGATGATTATTAAATGTTCCTCACACAGCACTATCTCTTTCCTATATTATTCAGGTCACCTAACCAGAAACTGACTCTGATCAGAAAATTTTATATTCACTGGATAATATTTCTCTCTTAAAACATCTAAGAATGGGAAAAAATACTAATTAAATTAAAATGTCCATAACAAAAATACCCAGAATGTGTGCAACTATATAAGCTAAAAAACCCTAATCTGATAAAAACAAATTTGGCCTCAGGGGTATAACTGAAAGTTGGAATGACATAGGAAATTAATCTAGTTGGCAATACCTTGGAAGAAATAAAGAAAAAGAGGGAGAGGAATGGAAAGAAGGAGGGAAGGCAAGCAAGGAAAGAAGAAGGAAGGAAGGAAGGAAGGAAGGAAGGAAGGAAGGAAGGAAGGAAGGAAGGAAGGAAGGAAGGAAGGAAGGAAGGAAGGAAAGAAGGAAGGAAGGAAGGAAGTTATTACTAACAATAACAAAGAAAGGAAGGGAGAGAGAGAGAAGCAAAAAAAATACAGATGCAAAATGGATGTTGAGGGAGGGAATGCATTATAATTGTATATTAAGGAAATGTCAGGAAAGCTAAGAGTCACAGGCAGGAATCATTTGGATATATGCTACAAATCAATCAAGCAGAAGGAAGAACTAAATGAAGAGCCTGGGATGAAAATACATTAGAGTGGTGAGTGATGTTTTTGAATAGCTTAATATTTGCTAAAGCTCATTCTCTGTCCAATGAGCAAATATTAGCAGTGTCCTGACTTGCTGAATTCATTATTTCATTATCCAAAAAGAAGGAAACTTTTAACTCATTAATTCAATTGCTAATGATAGATATCAAGAGAATCAAAGATAGAAAGGTACAATATATAGCAAAATATTATAGCTGCCATTTTTGTAGTATAAAAGAACTAGTAGAGATGGGAAATGGTTAATCAAAATTGCTGTATAGGAGTGAAATGGATTATTATTTTATTGTAAGAAGCATTTGTGTAAATAAAAATACAGGAAGGTCTGAGAAGACATGTAATGTGAATTGAAATAAGCAGAGCCAGGAAAATCAAATACACAATAACTATGACATCATAAATGGAAAAAACTACTCCTACAATAAAAATCAAGGAATGTTTTTATATATATATATATATATATATATATATATATATATATATATATATATACAGAGAGAGAGAAAGGGAGAGAGAGAGATGTATGTATGTAATTTAAACAGTTAAGAACTAACACTTTAGGAAAAGGAATACTTTTTAATACATAAATGATACATATATAGATAAGTTGCTTTAGTCTATGAGAACCTACCTAGGCTATTTATGTGTCTTTCAAAGACTGCTTCCAAAAAATCCAGATTATATGTCAGACTCTATCTAATTTTCCTCTCCTCTGTTGCAAATTTCAAGATGTAAAGATAACTTTCCCTCAAGGTTCTAAGCTGTTCCATATTACGAAAAGCAATTTTCTCTTTATAAGAAAGAATCATATCCAAACAGTTGTTTCTTTTCCTGATTAATTTTCAGTGTAATATACATAATTCAAATAAATACATATGTTTATAGTGCATCTCCATGACATGTATAAGTATAAAAATGAACACATATCCATAACATACATGAACATATATAATAAATGTATATGCACACATGTACACAATATACACACAAGCATGGAAATGTATGTGCATTTATACACTCTGTGGGCATGTTTAAGTGTGTAGTTATGTATGTATGTATGCCATATGCATGTATAAACATAGATATTAATACATAGAATATGTGCATATGTGCTTATATTATATATATACATTTTCCCTTAACATCTAAAATATGCTGTATACAGGAAACATCGATACTCAATAAATTGTATTACAAGATTGAATGTATGTATGACACTCTAGGGCCATTTTTAAAATAGAAATGAAAGATTTATAAAAGTTAATAGAAATACCTGGGTTCAAATCCGGTCTCAGACATTTAATAATTACCTAGTTGTGTGACCTTGGGCAAGCCACTTAACCCCGCTTGCCTTGCAAAAAAAAAAAACACCTAAAAAAAAGTTAATAGAAATTACCTTAGTGCTAGAATTATGCGGAATGACATGATTAAATTCAGTGACCTTTCTAGTTTTAGGACTAAAAAGGCCTTTGGTACAAACACACTTTGGATGCTCAAGTTCAATCATTAACAACCATCATAGGTCCATTTCAGGAAAGAATAATATACTTAACATCAGAGAAGTCCCAATTCTATACTGTAGCTCTGAATCTCAATGACTTTGTGGCCATGGGAAGATGCCTAGATCTCTCTCACTTTCTTCAGTTATAAACAATCAATCATCATAACCTGCCTTGCCTACTTCATAAGGGAATCTCTGATTTACTTAGATCAAAATTAAAAAGCATTTTTCTTGGAAACCAAAATTTAGAGGGTGTTCACATCTTGCCACCTTTCATTAGCTAAAATTGACTGAGCTTAGTCTCTAGTTAGTAGGACTACTGATTTTTAAAAGTAAATGACCAGATGAACTCTTCCTAACACAACTTCACTTCTTCAATTGAATTGTATCTATATTATCAGCTTATGAAGTTTTTTCTCAGAGGGTCCACTGTCTTGGGGTTTCTATCTTGCTCATATAAGGCAGTTAATAGTGAGCTTCTCCCTCTCACTTCCAACCATATCACTTTCCAATTATATGTCTTAAAAAGTTGTTTAGAGGGCAAATTTCATACTTGTCCCCATTGTGTCATTTTGTTTTGCTTCAAAAGTTCCAAAATTGCTGGTCATGAATCTGAGGAACAACATACTGAATATGAAACAGATAAGATTCTCAATTATTTTGTACATCTCCTGCCATTTAATTAACATATTCAACAATTGTCACTGTCATGAATGACATGTTCTCCAATATTTATGCCTTATTATTCTTATCTAATCTATTAATCTCCTATTTTCAGAATGGAAGAAGAAATAATGCCTAGTGGGAGGTCTGACAAGATTGTTATAACTCTGTGCACAAGTAACTTAAGCAGTTGGACAGTTTATGATAAATTAGTGAATCAATGAATGAAAACCCAAAATTCCATGTAGTGGGAATTCATTGTGTTGTGCAATCCTGCTGTGGGACTCAAAACAATCCTTTACAAAAGCTTTAGGCTGTATTCCTGAGAGGCGACCAGGTAAACTGCTTGGTAGAAATGATGGATTGTTTTTGTAAAACAACCAATTTGATTTTTTTTTATTTACTGGTGTCTGATTTTTAATTAAATAATTTACATTGCTTTGTTGTCATGAAACCATTCCTTCATGAAGAATGATAGTAAAGCAGAATAATAGCAAATTTTGAGTAACTATCATGTGTCAACTACTATATGGACAATTACTCTCTGACTATATACAAGTTATAAGAACTTTCCAGGAAAGAACCCCTTTCACATAAGCAACAAAATTATTTTATGTAAATACAGAGCCAGATATTAATTCCAAAATTCTCAGGACCATATGATTTAGAACTAGAAGGGTCCTTACAAGTATTGCTCATTTGATATCTTTCATTTCCAGATGAGAAAACAAAGGTCTAGCAGAGCTGCAATGACTTGCCTAGATTAATAAGTAGTATTACCAAGATTAAAACCAAATCTTATTCCAAGTTCAGGAATTCTTTTCTCAATGTGATATGATGCATTTGGTACATTGTTTAATTGGTTCTAATTATATAATTAGGACTAAAATGCTTTATTGGCACTCCAGTTTAATATCAAATTTTTATTGATATCAGTTTAAAGAATCAAATGACATAAGCATTAAAAATAATTTTCATGGTATGATTTAATCAGCAGTGAAAGAAAAAAAATTGCTTGTTCTCTTCTTCTCCCCTTCTTTTGGTCCCTCCTTCCCCCCGTACTCATCTACTTTGTATTTCTTATTGTAAACCGACTTTGAAACAGTCCTCTTTCCCCATCTTCTTGGATTCTAAAATTTATTTAAGCTACCTTCTCAAAGGCATCTTTTTCAGTTTATGCATAAATAAAGTAGAACATGAAGAATCCTGGTACCAAAATGGCAAGTATTATCAAATTGCTTCTTCAGCAACTTTCATGTCTTTTACAATATATTCAGTAGAGATGAAGGAAGGTACAGAATACTAATAATAATGTTCAGATTATTATTTAAATTATGAATTTACAAAAACTAGAAATAGAAAAGACTGACAAGTCAATTTTGCAACATAAAGGGTTTTGGTTGTTTGTTGGGGTGTCTAATTTTATGTGGCAAATGTGTGAGAATTTCTGGGGTTATTTTGGTTTGAGTTTTTTGTTTGTTTATTAGTTGGGCAGACCTATTGGAGTTCAGAGAATGATGGTAGGGAAGGAATAAGCATTTATTAAGTGTCTGCTGTGGGTCAAACATAGTGCTTTACAAATGCTATTTCATAATGCTGTTGCTCTACAACTGGAAGCAAATTTAGGTGCCATTGCATCCTCACTCATGTTACTGAGGAAAAAACAGAGACACAGAGTCATCAAGTGACTTATAAATATAATGCAAAAAGTAATTGTCTGTGATAGAGTTTTAACCCAATCTTCCAGATTCCAATCCCTGTGAATGTCTCTAGACCTTCAGAATCTAAATAAGTAAAATACAACCTAAATTAAAAAAAACTCATTATGAACTGAGTATTTACATAATTCACTTCTACCCAAAACATTTTCTGTACTTAGCTATTTCTCAGAATAAGAATATTGCCATGCACTAGACAATTGTGCCTTAAGGAGAGAAGAAAAATTCTCAAACATCTCACTTGCATTCATTGCCTCTCATTAAATCAGAATAGTAAAAAAAAAAGGCATTTTTTTAAAGGGAAGAAACTAATGCTTGAGAAATGATATATATTAGAGTTTTAATTTCCATTTAAAAGAAGCTAAAAGGGGGTGGAGACAAGATGGAAGAGAAAATGCAGGGACTTGTCTGAGTTCACTTCAAATTCTTACAAAAGCCTTTAAATAATGACTTTAAACAAATTTTAGAGTGTCAGAACACACAAAAAGATGAAGCCAATTCTCCAGTCCAAGATAACTTAAAAGGTTGTCAAGAAAGGTTTGTTGGACCTGGTAAGAGAGGAATTCAATTCAGCACAGACTGGGCCAGCCCAGGCCAGACCCCAGGAAATCAGGAACAGACCTTGGGAGACTGAGTCAATAGAAGTAGTGGCAATTTCCAGTTATCTCAGTTCACAGATGCCAAAGACAACTTAGAAGGTCATCAACAAAAGGTCTGTAATAACCTGAGAGCTTTATCCAGTTCAATGCAGGCTGTGCCAGCACAACCTAGTCCCAGTCCCAGCAAACCAGGAACATGTCTTGAGAGAGAATGAATTAGCAGGCTCACTAGCTGTTTCTGGAGCTGAGTCAATAGATGGCAAAGGGGGTTGAACATTTTCAATTTAGTATATTTTATTTTTCCACAGTTACATGTAAAAAATTTTTTTTAACAGTTTAAAAATTTTTGAATTTCAAATTCTCTCCCTCCCTAAATAAAAAATAATAATTTTAAAGAATCTAAAATTAATTATAAGAAAATCTGCAAATTATCGAGCCTGATTCTTATCAAACATGTGGGAAAATGGAATTACAAAATTGAAAAGAGTAAAATCTTTAGTTTGTGAACAAGGTATTCCAAAAGAGTCCATTCCTCAAAAAATGAGAGGTAACTATTACTCTTTTTCCTAAATTCAAAAGTCATTGTATTATGTAATTCTAATAATCTCATTCACCCAAAAAATGTATTCTACCATTCAGTTAGCTGCTGTGAAACTTTATGGAAGTTTATGAAAACCAGTATTAGTTTAATTTAGAGGGCAATGTAGAACTAGGTAGCACAAAGGATATAACTTTAGACCTGGAGTTAAAGATCTGAGTTCAAATCCAATCTCAGAAATTTACAAACTGTGTGACTCTAGGCAAGCCACCTAATCTCTACCTGCCTCAGTTTTCCTCAAAGGTAAAACTTGGATAACACTACAACAGAAGCTATTTGTTTGGATAAAATGAGATAAGATACATAAAGCATTTTACATAGAAGGAAATAATAAATATTTCTTTCCTTTTCTTTCTCAAACCAAGTTTGATTCAGATTCATGTCATCTATAAATAAAATCCTATAAGATTTTTTGGTAAGTTGAATTCATTTTAAAAAAGAATTGGAGACTGAGCTAAGATGGCAGTTTAAGGAAGAACTCTAGCATAACCCTTCCTACATTCTGTTATAAATGATTTTAAAAATAAATTATTAAAATAAAATTCTAGCAAGATGGCAGAATAAAGTCAGGGACTTGCCGGAGCTCTTTTCCCTGTACTACTCTTATTTTAAATAAATGACTAAATAACCAAATTCTAAAGTGACAGATCCCACCAAAAGTCTGAATGAAACAATTTTCCAGATTTAGACAACTTGGAAGATCCTCCTGAAGGCTTGTTGCATAGGGATTAGAAAGAATCCACAGTGCAGTCAGGATCACACTGGAGTGAACCAGTCCCAGCAATCCAAGAATAGACCACTGGGTAGCCAGGTCAGTGTCAGCAGTGGTGGTTTTCAGACCTTTAAGGGATTGCCAAGGATAACTTGGAAGGTCAACAGGAAAACTCTGCCATACCAGAATGAGAGCAAAATCCAATCTAGTGCAGGCCATCAGCCCTGGTGGACCATGAGCAAGCCTTGGAAGGAAGCCACACAGCAGCTGCTTCTGGAGGAGTGCCCAGTCCAAGAATGGTAAGGGATCTGAAGGAGATTACAGGATCTCTGTGTTATTCCTGAGGCAAGATTCTGTTGCTTTGTCCCTACTCAGATACAGGCTGCAGTTTGGGGTCCCAGTCCCAGGAAAAGAAGTGGAAGCACAACTCAGATTACTGCCTTATCAAAACAGGGGATTTCCTCAGTTCCAGGGCAGAGGGGAGTGCTTATGATCAACCACAATCCAGGAGAGTAGTCATAACCTCTCATAAGATCATTGAGGAATTGAAAACTTGCAGGTTCTTGACAGTATCTCTGAAAATAGCTGCAAAAATCTTCAAAAGCTTAGGACAATGTGTTCTCCATTTGGGAAGCAGAGCCCCATCTTAATAAACATTAATTTAATTAATTGATTAAAATTTAAATTAAGTAATTGTCAGGGAAAATGAGTAAACAACAGAAGAAAAAATCTAGCCATATTTAGTTTATGTGGTAATATGGAAGATCAAAATACTCAGAAGAAGATAACAAAGTCAAAGTTATTACATCAAAAGTCTCCAAGAAAAATATGAATTGGCTTCAGGTTATGGAAGAGCTTAAAAAAGACTTTGAAAATCAAGAAGGGAAGGTAGAGGAAAAAATTGAGAAGAGAAATGAGAGCAATTTGGGAAAATCATGAAAACTGAGTTGGAAACTTGGTGTGGGAGATTAAAAAAAATACTGAAGAAAATAACATCTTAAAAACCAGACTGGGCCAAATGAAAAAAGTGGTCCAAAAAGCCAATGAGGAAAAGAATGCCTTAAAAAAGCAAAATTGGTCAAATGGAAAAGAAGATACAAAAGTTCACTGAAGAAAATAATACATTAAAATATAAAATGGAATAAAGCAAAGCTGATGACTTTATGAGAAATCAAGAAACAATAAAACAAAATGAAAAGACTGAAAAACTAAAAGAAAATGTGAAATATCTCATTGGAAACACAACAGATCCAGGAGAGGTAATTTAAAAAAAAAATTAGACTGTTGAAAGTCATGACCAAAAAAACTACCTAGATATCATTTTTGAAGAAATTATCTTTTTCTTTTGTAATTTTAATTTTAATTTACTTTTAATACCCCCAGTTGCATGCAAAAACAAGTTTAACATTTACTTTCAAAACTTTGAGTTCCAAATTTTCTCCTTTCCTCCCATCCATTTTCCCCTCATTGAGATACCAAGTTACTATATCTATTTATCTGTATCTATATCCATATCCATATCTATATCTATATCCATATCCATGTCTATGTCTATGTCTATGTCTATGTCTATGTCTGTCTATGTCTATGTCTATGTCTATGTCTATGTCTATCTCTATCTTGCTGTCTATATATATATCATCTATAACTATAACTATTATATCTATCTCTATCTCTGTATTATATATATATATACATATATATATATATATATATATATGTATACAGATCTATCTATCTATCTAGCCATTCTTCTCTTTTTGTATTTCATCTCTTCTGTGATATAGATTTGCAGTACTGTTAGAAAAAGGGGAGGCATGATTTCATACCCCATAGTTTCAAATAGCTCTAAAGAATTGGTAAATCATTTCACAACTCCTTCAACAGTACATCAATGTCTCAATTTCCCCATATCCCTTCCAATATGTGTCATTTTCCTCCCCTCTGCATTATTAGCCAATCCAAGACATATAGAGTAGTATTTCAGAATGATCCCAACTCTCATTTCTTCTATCAATAGTGAAGTAGAACATTTAAAAAAATTAAATGGATTGCATTGATGACCTCATCTGAAAACTGTTCTTATCTTTTGATTATTTACCAATTGGGGAATGGCTATTGTTTATTTTATAAATTTGACTCAGTTCTGGTCTGTTTGAGAAATGAAGTTTTTATCAGAAAAAAACTTGTTTCAATATTTTTTCCCCACAGTTTCTCTTGCTAGCTGTATTTCCCTCTATCCTATTCTCCCCACCCCTAATTACCCTAATTATTCTATTCTCTCTCTCTCTCTCTCTCTCTCTCTCTCTCTCTCTCTCTCTCTCCTTTCACCCTGTCCCTCCTCAAAAGTGTTTTGTATGTTTTGTATTTGACTAGCCTCTCCCACTATCTTCCCTCCCTTCTATCATCTATAATTCCTTCCCCCCACCCTGTCCCCTTTCTCCTATTCCTTTCTTCTTCTATTTTCCTCTAGGGTAAGATAGATTTCTATACCCAATTGAGTGTATATGGTATTCCCTCTCAGAAACAATTCTGATGAGAATAAGGTTCACTCACTCTCCCTTACCTACCCTCTCTTCCTCTCCATTGGAAAAGCTTTTATGTGAAATAACTTAACCCAATTCTACCTCTCTTTTCCCTTTCTTACAGTCAATTCCTTTCTCTCTCCCATTAACTCCATCTTTTTCTTAATATATT
Organism: Macrotis lagotis; assembly: GCF_037893015.1. Lineage (NCBI taxonomy): Eukaryota > Metazoa > Chordata > Mammalia > Peramelemorphia > Peramelidae > Macrotis > Macrotis lagotis. The sequence continues at coordinate 523,107,350 of NC_133658.1, forward strand.
ATACCTTCAAATTCAAATAACTCCTGTGCTTTGTCTAGATATAGTCTTTTCAACTGCCCTAATAAATGAAAAAGTCCATATGAGTTAACAATATCATCTTCCCATGCTGGAATACAAGCAGTTCAACATCAAGGCCCCCATGATTTACCTTTCCTGTCCATCCTCTATGTTAACCTAATTCCTGTATTTAAAGAGCACACACTTTCTTTTCATCATGAAATTTTGAAAGTTCCCTATTTCATTAAATATCATTCTTTTCCCTGAAAAAGTATATTCAGTTTTTCTGGGTAGTTGATTCTCAGTAGTGATGCCAGCTCTTTTGCCTTTTGGAAGGCATATTTCATGTCCTACAAACTCTTAATGTAAAAGCTTTTAAATCTTGTATTATCTTTACTGTGGCTCCATGATATTTGAATTGTTTCTTTCTAGCTATTTTTAATATTTGCTCCTTGGGTTGACAACTGTGAAATTTGGCTATAATATTCCTGGTGATTTTAATTTTGGAATCTCTTTCAGGAGGTGATCAGTAGATTCTTTCAATTTCTATTTTATGTTCTGCTTCTAGGATAGCAGGAAATTTTCCTTTATTATTTCCTTTAAAAATTATGTCAAGGTTCTTTTTTTGGTCATGGCTTTAAAATTTTCCAATAATTTCAAAATTATCTTTTCTGGATCTGTTTTCCAGGTCAGGTGTTTTTCCAATGAGATAGTTCACATTTTTTTCTAGTTTTTCATTCTTTAGGTTTTGTTTTATTGCTTCTTGATTTCTCATCAAGTTTGATTTCTCTTCAATTCATCAACTCCCACTAATTCCATTTGATATTATAAGGATTTATTTTCTTCAGAGAGCTTTTGTGTCTTCTTTCCCCTTTGCCAATTCTGCTTTTTAAGGAATTCTTCTTTTTTACTGACATTTTGGACTAGGTTTTTTTTTTCCATTTGATTCAAACTGGTTTTTAAGATGTTACTTTCAGGACAGCTAGGTGGCACAGTGGATAGAGCATTGGCCTTGGAGTCAGGAGTACCTGAGTTCAAATCTAGCTTCAGACACTTAATAATTACCTAGCTGTGTGGTCTTGGGCAAGTCACTTAACCCCATTGCCTTGCAAAAAAACTAAAAGAAAAAAGATGTTACTTTCTTCAATTTTGTATATATCTCCTTCACCAAAATTCTGATTTGATTTTCCCTTATCGATTTCCCTCATTGCTCCCATTTCTCTTCCCATTCTTTCCTCTACCTCCTTTACTTGATTTTCAAAATCTTTTTTTGAACACTTCCATAGCCTGAGGCCAAATCATATTTTTCTTGGAGGCTTTGGATGCAGAAACTTTCACTTTTTATCTTTCATAGGTCTAAAAAATTGTCTATGGCCAGATTTTTTCTTTTGTTGTTTGATTGACTTCCCAGTCTGTGACTTGATTTTAATTCTCTTTAAAGTGAATTTCTGCTTTCAGGTTGGAGGTCTCCCAAGATTTTAAGAGTTTTTGCAGTTGTTTGCAGGGATACCCATCCTCCCCCACCAAGAACCTGCAAGTTTTCAATTCCTTGAAGGTCCTTTAAGAAGCTGTGACTGCTCTCCTGGTCTGTGATCTGGTTTGTGCTTTAACACAAACACTCTTTTCTCTCATAGAACCATAAGGAGGGTCCCTGCTCTGCTGCAGGCAATAAGCTCTGTTGTGCTTCTGCACATTTTCCTGAGATTGGAGCCTCAGACTGCAGCCTGGAATTGAGTATCCACAAAGCAAGAGAGTCCTGCTCAGGGATAGTAAAAAGACCTCTGCAATCTTCCCCAATCCCTTTACTGTTTATGGACTTAGTGGTCTGGAAGCAGCAGTAAAATGTTTTCCTGCTGGGTGGCTCCCTAGTCCTGCTTCTGTTCCCCTGGGGTGGGTTCTGCACTGAGGCTTACACTGGATTGCTCTCTTCTCTTACTCTGGTGAGACAGAATTTTCCTACTGACCTTCCCAATTGTTCTTGGCAGTCCCTGGGTTGAGAGGTTTGAAAACCACTAGCATGTCCATGAATTTAGGTGCCCCATGATCTGTTCCTGGATGACTGGAGCCAGTACACTCTGGTGATACCCAGGTTGCATTGCAGGCCCTTTCTAATCCCAGTATATCAAACCCATCCACAGCATCTCCCAAGTTGTCTAGGGATGGAAAATTGTTTCATTTTTTTTTTGTATATTCTGCAACTCTGGAATTTGGTTATTGAAAGGTATTTGCAGTGATTTGGAGGGGAGCTCACAACAGTCCCTACTATTACTCTGCCATCTTGGTTACACCTTGGTTACACCTTCCATTTTACAAGAAATTCTCTAGGAAAACTGTCCTGATATACTAGAAGCAGAGGGTAAAAATAGAAATTAAAAGATTCACCAATTACCTCCTGAAAAAGATAACAAAATGAAAACTTTCAGAAATATTATTGATGTTGAACTGCTTATATTCCTACATGGAAGGATGACACTGATAACATATATGAATTATCTCATTTATTAGGGTAGTTAGAAGGAACATATACAGACAAGACACCAGTGGGAGTTGAATTTGAAAGTACACTATATTATAAAGATGGAGTTAATGGGAGAGAAATAAATGTCCTGGAAGAAAGGGAAAGGAGAGGTAGAATGGGCTAAATTATTTCACATAAAACAGGAAAGAAAAAGCTTTTGCAATGGAGTGGAAGAAGAGAGGAGGTAAGGGTGAGTAAGTGAGCCTTACTCTCATCAAATTGGCTCAGAGAGGGAATAACATATACATTCAATTGGGTACAGAAATCTAGCTTACCTAGAAGAAAGAAGAGGAAAAGAGATAGGAAAAGGGGGTCAGGAAGGCATGTAAGTGATAAAAGGGAGGAAAGATTCTGTGAGGAGGTAGTCAGATGCGAAACGTTTGAGGAGGGATAGGGTGAAAGGGAAGAGAAAATAGAAAAATGAGGGTGGGAAGACTAGGGTAGAGGAAAATACAGTTAGCAATAGCAACTTTGGAAAAATATTGAAATAAATTTGTCTGATAAAGACCACATTTATCAAACAGAGAGAACTGAGTCAAATTTAGGAAAAATAAGAGTTATTCCCCAGGTGACAAATGATCAAGAAATATGAACAGTTTTCTGTTTAAATTTTCTATTTAAGTCATTAAAATGTCCTAATTCACTACTGATAGGTGGAATGTGAATATATGTGGATGGTGTTTGAGGAGATGCCAATGTCAGTTGGAGAAGGACAGCTAGGTGGTGAAGTAAATAGAGCACTGGTCCTGGATTCAGGAGAATGGGAATTCAAATGGCCTCAGACACTTGCCACTTACTCGCTGTGTGATCTTGGGCAAGTCACTTAAGTCTGATTCCCCCATATCCAGGGTCATCTCCAGTTGTTCTGATTCATATCTGGTCAATGGACCCAGATGACTCTGGAGGAGGAAGTGAGACTGGTGAATTAACACAGCCACCCCTCCACCCCGATCACCAAATCTAATCCATGTGCTTGTCACATGATGTCATAATCTTCTTTGAAAATGAAGGACAAACATTCTAGATAGAGAGCATTTGGAGAATAACTGAACAAATTGTAGTATGTGATTGAGAGCTGAGATGAAATACTGTTGTTATGGGAAATGATGAACAGGAGGCTCTCAGTAAAAGACATAAATGAGCAGATGCCATGGGAAATGTACTGTAAACAAGGTAACAGCAATATTACAGGATGATCAGCTATTAATGAACTATCTTTTCTCAGCAATGCTATGGCCCAAGACAACTCTGAAGTACTTATGATAAAGAATGCTACCCATTCCAAAGAGACAGCTGATGGCAAGGTTTCTCCTTTTGGGGGGGGTGAGATTATGATCATTTCAGTACTGTTTTTCATGACTACACTGAGCACAGACATGTTGGGAGCCAGGGTCTCTAAGCTGTTTGACACAGTTCCAGCAAGAAGACTCAAGGCAGTCACACTGCCTGATGGAACAACATTTCCTTCTTCAACATATATATATATATATATATATATATATATATATATATATATATATATATATATGGATTTCATGCATACCAATATTTATAGGTTTATTATTGATTACAATATTTACTCACCCTAATACTGGAATGACTATAAAGGAAGGATTTCAGAAAAATTTCTTGAATAAAACAGACTGTAAACTCTGTCTAAATTTAGCAGGACTGCCTCTCCCTGAGGCATACAAAAGGCTTCAATATTATGAAATATCTGGAAAACCCAGCACTGGGAATTCCAAGGAGATGCCAGAATATATACAGGGAAAACAGATACAAGATGGGTCAGACAGAATTCCAGGGAAATTAATAGTTTTGCCCTCCTTACCATACGCAGGAATATATGAAAAAGATGGTGAGAAAATAATTAGTACAGGTGACCGATATGTGAACTCCAGCAGCCTTAGTTTCATGGGAAAGAATTAAAAAAGTCACAGAAACTGTGCCTTCTACCAACTAGGCTAGAAAGAAAAATTGGTTATTGTAAGAGTTAACAGATGGGTGGACAAGCATAAAGACCCTCACTGCAGACTGTTAAGGAAGTGTATCGAAAAACATTACCTACACAAAAAATATAAAAAAATTTCCATTGAAAGAATTGCTTAATTAGTAACTTTAAATGAATTAACAATTATACAATGTAGTAATAAATATGGTAACAGACAGGTTAAGGTCATCATGGTCTGAGTAGGGATAAGAAATCAACTAACTATATGATTATTACTTAAACTTGTAATCACATGATTAAAACTTGTAACCACATGAACTATATGGTTGATGATGAAAATTGTATACTCTTGTAACCAAGGAAATGAGCTTAGCTTGCTTGCTTGAAACATACATGATTCTGAAACTATAAAAATAAATCCAAGCAGCTGACAGTCAGTGAACCTGCTCCTGCCTTTACCCACTCGTTGACTCAACTAATTTCGCCAACTCTATCCCTCTTGTCAGGTTCCAAGAACCCTGCGGAGGCTGAACCCCGGCACAGACAGAGGGCATCACACCAGATCATACCATATCATAAGTCCAGAAAATTTAAAAGGCCCCCACCCTTCAATCCCCATCCCCACCAGAATAAGCTGGAGTGAAGGACAGTCTCACGACAATGATAATATCAATTGGTAGGAACGTGCCAGGTCTCATCATCAGCGCATATGATCCCACTGAGATTAAAGAAAAATTGATGATTTGGAGACTCTCATAATCAATATGTCAAAAGAGAATAAGCTTCTAATTCTGACTGACTTTAATTTAGGAAAAGGCAGAGGTTTTCAAACATGGCAGGGAGTCCTTGGGAAGAATGTAGTCATCATTATCAATTGTCACTCACTACTGAAGATTTGTACATCCTATATCCTTCTCATCAACAACTGAATCTTAAGAAAACATCAAATATGCACCCTCACAGCTAGCACTGGAATTTAATAGATTATACCATTGTAAAGAGAAGAGAAAAGAAGAATGAGAGAGTGATGAAGATGATGTGTGATATAGAGCTGAAGTGTTTATGGACACATTCTCTCCAAACTAAACATTTGCATTCAACAAAAGTGGGGGGCTTGAAGGCAAGATGACTTCCAGGAGACTTAAAGTCAAAAGATTAGTGCATTTCTTTATTGTGAACAGTTTCTTCTAATTTTGGGGAAAAGTTGAGCCAACACATAGTTTACTACTGTTAGAGCATAAAAGAAGCTTGCAGATTTCAAAAATTTGGCAAATAGCAATACATTTACTCATGTGGGCCAGAACACTCACAAACAAATTTGCATTGATAAAAATTATGGGGAAACTCATAAATTGATAAAAAATAATAAGAACTCTACAGGGTTTACCCAGCAGGACAGTTTGTTCATCTCTAAGAAGATAGTGTTTAGCTCCTTTAAAAATAAAGTACAAGCAAAGTTTAGAGAGACATAGGATTCTTGGCATAGTAAGAATGTAGATGAAAATCAGTTTTATGTTGACAGTAATAATTCAAAGAGGTTTTATGATTACCTGAAGTTTATATCTAGACCAAAACTCTATGATGCAACTTAACTCCCCAGTGTTGATGGAGCCACATTGATTAGTGATAAGGATGAGTTGAACACTACCACAGGATTCTCAATGCTGAAATCACTCAACATATACATCAAAGATGAAGTCAATCCCTCTTTAGCTGAACCTCCACCTGAACAAGAACTTTTGAAAGTAATTGGACTTCTCTCTTGTGACAGAGCACCTGGTATTAATTCCAGTATAGCTAAGATTTTACAAGGCAGGGAGTCCATTGCTCATACAAAACTCAACTGAAATCTTCTGGGTGATAAGACAAGGGGTTAACCCTCAAAAGTTCAAAGATATGTCCAGAGACCATCTCTATAAGAGAAAAGGAAATAGGGTGTTCTGTGAAAATCATAAGAGAGTCTCTCTCTTAGTCATTGCTTGTAAGATTCTTGCCAAAGTCCTTCCTAATAGGTTCATTTGTCAGTCAAAAAAAGGTCATTTATCTGAAAGCCAGTGTGACTTCAGAGAGGAACAAGGTTGTTGACACCGTGTTTGCTGCCCTAACAACTCCAAGATAAATGTCAGAACACATCAGGGGTCTGTAGATCCACTGTTCATTGTTCTGACCAAGGTCTTTGATATTGTATGTGTAAGATCATGCCAAAATTTCGTTTCCCAGAGCAATTCACTAGTATTCATATTAGTTTCATGATGGCATGCCTATATGGATTCTTGATAATGGACAATCCTCTGAACTTTGCATGATCCCATGCATTCTAGCATGTTTTCAGTGATGTTTTGGATGCATTCAGTGAGGAAGAAAACAGCATCAAGATCAGTTAATTATTTAACTTGAAAAGGTGACAAGGTAATACTAAAATGGAAGAAAAGTTCATGCATGACTTTTTTGTTCACTCAATACATTTTCTGGGGCTGACATAAAAGACAGTATAGATGGATTCTATACCACTTGTGCGAATTTTGTTTTGACAATCACCTCCAAGGAAACAAAGACTTAACAGAGGCATAAAAAGGTAAAAATGAGTGAGAAATCATGAAGAACATAAAGGCTAAGTTGTTTATATTCCCAAATGGAAAGAGGGTATATGTAACACCTAAAAAAATGTTATCATCATTATGACATCTAAATGGAGTCTACTTATAGAGAGGACACATATGTTCTGGGAAGATCTCAAAAGAAAAATGGAAGATTTGAAAAAATGTACTAGGCAATTGAAGAAGAATGGGAAATTGATCTCATTTAAAAGAAGCACATAAGGAGGAGTTTTTACAATGGTGGAAAAATGAGAGGAGTGAGTAATTCTTGTAAACCACTCTTATCTAAACTGCATCAAAATCCATACACATTCATTTGAATATAGAAATGTATATTATTCAATGGGCATATTTGAAAGGAAGGAGGTAGGAGAAGTAGGAGAGCATAGTAAAAGAGAAGGTAGATTAAGAGAGACAATAGTCAGATCAAAAAAGACTTTTGAAGAGAGTTAGTTTAAAAAAACAAAGGGGGTGGGTGGCTAGGTGGCATAGTGGATAAAGCACCAGCCTTGGAGTCAGGAGTACCTGGGTTCAAATCTGGTCTCAGACACTTAATAATTACCTAGCTGTGTGGCCTTGGGCAAGCCACTTAACCCCATTGCCTTGCAAAAAAAAAAAACCTAAAGAAAAGGGGGGGGAGAGGTGATAAAAAGAATTGGAGAGAAATGCAGTTAGTAGTGTATTGAATGTGATTGTGAATGTGAATAGGATGATCTCAAGAACAACAACAACAAAAAAATGGAAAAAGATAACAAAGTGTATTAGAAACCAGAATCCAAAAGGATTGAGGAGCATACTTGAAACAGAAAGATAACCCTCAAAATAAAGACAAGGGACTGAACCAGCCTCTTATCTTTCAACTGAAATTTGAAATGGTAGGAATAGCAATTACTTTCTTAGATAAAACAAAAAAACCACTGTTGGTTGAATTATGTCTGACTTTTTCCCCAGTTTTATTTGGCAAAGATTTTGGAATGATTTTACTTTTCCTTATCCAGCTCATTTTATAGTTGAACAAACTGTGGCAAAGGGTTATATAGCTTTTAAGAGTTTTGAGCCCTGATTTTTACTTAGGTCTTCTGGACTCTAGATCTCGTATTTTACCCAATAATTTGGCAAATTATTTATTAATTTAATTTCAAAACCCAAATTACCAATAACACATATGAAATGGGTGAATACACCACAAGGGAGGTTACATTAAAATGGTTGTTAGGACCTCTTTTGCCAAACTTTATGGTGGCATTACTGACAAACAATAAAATGGATGAAATTGCACAGATTAATAGAAGAGAAAAGAAAATACTCAAATAACTTTATCTATAGAAAAAAATTAAACTAGTTATAAGTGAACTCCCTGAAGGAGAAAAAGGAAAAAAAATAAATTTACAAAAGAATTTTACCAAATATTAAAAATGCAATTATTTCTATTATTTATAAATTATAAGGAAACAAATGTGTAAATATGGAGTCTTAAAAAATTCCTCCTGTGACTCAAATTTTTTAATATTATACCCAGGAAGATCAAAGATAGAATGATATTATAAACCAATTTCCATAATGAATAGCAATAAAAATATTTTAAATAAAATTCTAGCAAGGACATTAAAGCAACATATCGCAAAGATCATATAGTAGGACCAGTTGGAATTTATGCAAACAATGCAATATTAGGAAAACTGTAAGCATAATTGACTATATCAATGATGAAAACAACAGAAATAGAATTGTAGCAATAGATATAGAAAAAAAAAACCTTTTGACCAAAGGCAGCAAGCATTCCTCTTAAAAATATAGAACATACAGAAATAAATGGAGTCTTTTTTATAAATAAAAAGTAGCATCTTTCCAAAATTAAGTAAGCATAATTTATAATGGAGATAAATTAGAACCTTCCTACTAATATCAGGGATCAAGTAAGGATGTCATTATCAACATTATTATTCAACATTTAACTAAAATACTAGCTTTAGCAATAAAGCAAGAAAATTGAAGGAATAAGAATAAGACATAATGAAAAATAATTTTCACTCTGTGCAAATGAAATATGGAGCACTTAGAGGATCTGAGAAAACTAACTAAACTACTAGTCAAAGCAATCAACACATTTAGTAAAGTGGCAGGATATAAAAATAAACTCACATATATTACCAATAAAATCTTGCCAGAAGAGATAGGAAAAAAATTCTGCTTATAATGGTTGCAGACAGTATAAAACACTCAGAAGTCAACTTGTTAGGATATACTGAAAAACTATGAACACAGTAAACACTTTTCACACCTATAAAGATCAAATAAAAACCTAGAAAGACCTACACAACCTGATGCTGAGTAAAGTGAGAAGATCCAGGAGAAGTTTGTACAAAGCAATAGTAACATTGAATGATGACCAACAATGATATACTTAGCCCTTTTCAGCAATACAATTATCTAAGACAATTCCAAAAGATTTGTGATGGAAAATGATAATCATATTCAAAGAAACAAATATGGAGTCTGAATGGAGATTGAAGCATACTAATTCAACTTTTTTATGTGTGTTTGTGTGTGTGTGTGTGTGTGTGTGTGTGTGTGTGTGTGTGTGTGTGTGTATTTTCCTTGTCCTGGTTTTCCCTTTTTGTTTTGATTTTTCTTTCATAATATGTCTAATGTGAATATATATTTAATATAACTGTATGACTTAGATTACTTGATTCTTTGGGGAGGGGGAAGGGAAAGGAGGGAGTGAGAGAGAAAAATTTGAAACTCAAAAACCTTACAAAAATGTATGTCAAGAGGATAGCTAGGTAGCAAAATGGATAGAATATCAGCCCTGGAGTCAGGATAGTGTACTGAGTTCAAATTCATCCTCAGACAATTAATACTAAGTTTAGTAAGCTGTCTGACCTTGGCAAGTCACTAATCCCATTGCCTGGCAAAAACTAAAAAAAAATTCAAAAACTATCTTTACAGGCAATTGGAAAAAAATTAAAATATTAAGCAAAAATTATCTTAAAATATCTAAAAAATTGGAAAAATATTGATTGCTTATGTGTAGACTGAAATAAATGCATGATGCTGCCTAAATTTATTTATGCAATGCCATATCAATAAAGTCCCCCCCAAATAATTTATGGATCTAGAAAAAAATAACAACATTCATGTGGAAGAACTAATATCAGGAAAATCAAGGGAAAAATAAAGGAAGGTAGCTTCATAGTATACTAGAAAAAGGCAATCATTAAAAAAATCTAATAAAGGGATAAGAAATAGAGTGGTGGATCTTTGGAATGGATTAACACATAATATATAGAAATAATCATTATTTCACTATTTTAAATTTATCTATATGGTATTAAGAAATAAGGGTAGCTACCTGAGGCAGTAGGATGGGCAGTGTTGAACCTAGAGTCAGAAAGCATATTTCTATGTTCAATTCTGACCTCAGACACTCACTAGCTATATTACCCTGGGCAAGTCACCTTACCTTATTTATTTTAGTTTTCTTATTTGTAAAGAGGTCTAGAGAAGGAAATATCAAATCACTAAAGTATCTTAGCCAAGAAAACCTAAATGATGTCTTGAGAAATCAGACACAACTGAAAAATGACTCAACAAGGACATGTACTAGGCAATGCAAGTGAAACAACTAAACAACAAAAAACAAAAATGCAGAAATAAATGACCATTGTAGTCTATTGTTTTATTAAACCAAAGACTGAAGTTTTTGACAACAATAATTCAAAATCCACAAAACCCTTGAGACAACTAGAAAGCCTTCTCTTTTGCATGATTTCATGTGTATAATGGATACTAAATTACTTGCATTTGCAAAAGGTTGCGAAAGGGTCAAGAGAGATATTTTGAAATTGAAATTTTAAAAAAAATAGTGTTTAAAGAAAAAGATTGAGTCTTATTAGAGGACAAAACAAAATTCCTGATGTTGAAAAAACTATAGTGCACTACCTCATAAAGCAGACTTTCAAGTCAGCAGACTTTATAGAACCAGGAGACTGGACAGATTAAAGAAATAGAACTTCCTAGATTTAAACAAGAAGATCTGATATTTTGTAATGAAAAATAGTGATGCACAAACTATCAAAATGGTCTTTCAAATAAGTAGTTACAAAAAGTAAAGTTTATTGCTTACCAAGAAGAAAAAAAATGCTATCAATCCTTTTTGTTTTCCTTTTCAAAATGTCTACAGCAATCTAAAGCAAGTTTTTTGAAGACTTCTGGATTTTAATGCCTGCTTCTGCTTATTACTATCAACCTGTGTAATAATAAGGAGTAATTTACTTAAAATTCTCTATACCTAAAAGTACCTCATTCCACTGAAGTTGGTAGACTATATAAACTCTATAAGCTCTAAGGAATTTTCCAGTTGTAAACCTTACCATATCCCTCCTAGGGGTATGAAGTTTATACAATGACCTTGGTAAAAGGTTTAGACTCATTTAGGGTACTTGGAATGTCCATTCTAAAAGTAGGACAATTATTAAACACATTAATCTTCTGTTTCTCATTCTTTGGCCTGCCACCCCCACAGTTCAGACTTCATCACTTCACATCAGGACTATTGTAGTAGATTCTAAATGCTTTCCCTTACCAAAGTACCCATTTCATGTGTCATCCCCCACAAATGCAGTCCTATTTAATCATCTCCACTGTTCCTTTTAAAACCTTTCATAACCTGCTCCCTTTCCTCTTACACTTTATTCTCATCCACTTACTTATTAATCTAATGCTACTAGCCTACTTATTGCCCCTGCTTGAGGACCTCTCACCTCTAATTATTTTTACTTACTGCTTCTCTCTCTTTCTCTCCCTTTCTCTCTGCCTCTCTCTCTTTCTCTCTCTTCCTGGCTTTCTTAAAGTGCTTTCTAAAACCTCACTTATCTCAAGAAATTGTTCCTGATCTCTTTTAATATTTGTGTCTTTTCTTTGTGATTATCTTCAATTTACATATGTGTCAATACATATGCATGAACATAAGTTTATGCATGTATGTGCATGTGTTTATACATGTATATTTTATAAACATACATCTATCTGTATATGCATGTGTATAGGCATGCACATCTCTGTGTGTATATATACAGACACAGATGTTTCCATATTGTCTCCCCCATGTTATTGTGAGCTATTTGAAAGAAGATTCTGATTTTTGCCTTTCTTTTTGTCCTCCCAAAATTTAGCATATTGCTTAGCACATGTTGCTATTGTTGAGTCATTTTTCCATTGTATCTGACTCCTCATGATTTCTTTTGAAGTTTTCTTGGCAAAGAAACTGGAATAATTTGTCATTTCCTTGTCCAGCTCATTTTATAGATGATGATACCAAAGCAAATAGTGGTAAGTGACTTGCTCAGGGTCATATTCTTGGCAAATTTTTGAGGCCATATTTGAACCAAGCAAGCTTCCTAACTCCAGGTCCAGTGGTCTATCCATTGTACTATTTAGATGCTGCTCCTTAGCACAAAGTATGTTCATAATAAATTTTTGTGGCTATACTTAAACAATTAAATGTGTTTTGACAAGTTGACAAACCCAAGTGAATTGGCATAAAATATGTATAGATAGGTGTTAATTTTCCTTCATGATAGCATAGATATCACAGCATATAGAACACAGGACTTCATATCAGGAAGATTGTCTGCCTCAGTTTCTCCATCTGTAAAATTGAGATAATAATAGTTTTTAACTCCTTGGAGTATTGTGAGGATAAAACAAAATGATAAATGCAAAATGTTTTGCCAACCTTGATATTGATATCTATTTTTCTTCTTTGAAATTATTATTATTAGATTTATATATTTGATAATATTTATACATGAAGTGGAGCCAATATGACAGAGGAGACACATCCACCCAATTTAACTTTCTTAAGAGTCATATCCAAATAAATTAAAAATGACTCCCCAAGTCAACAAAAGGTCAGAGTGTGACACATTTGTTTCTGGCCTAAGACAGTTTAGGAGGTCATCACGAGACATCTGGTAGCTTGGAGCAGGGCAGGAGTACCAGAGGAGGACCCTGTAAGTCTCTACGGTAGTGGCAGAAAGAGGGTCAGATAACTAGTCAGAAAGACATTACAGTAGATCCTTTACTGATTCCAAGTACAGCTGGCATTGATTGGCAACTCTTGCCAATGAGAAGTTCTGTGTCACAGTTCCAGAGTAGAGTGGAGCATTTGTGCTTAGTCACAAGGGAACAGGACTCTTTCTAGATGGAAACCAGGGACTAGACCAGGAAAACAGTGACCACATCTCCACCTAATTATATCAGTTTGAAAGAAACAAAAACTGTGGATGCTCCTCATTTACAGAAGTAGCTTTGAAAACAGAAGCAAGAAAAACTTGCTTATGTATTCCAAAATGAGCAGAGCCAAACTGTAACATAAAGTTCAAGGTCAAGAAAATATGCTAGAAAAAGCCAGCAAACAACAAATAAAGATAATTTGGTCATAAAAAGCTACTATGGTGGCAGAAAAGAACAAGACATAAACTCAGAAAAAAGAAAGAAATGTGGAATAAGGAAACCATAAAGGCTTATAAAAACGTTAATTAGACCTAAACCTGACAAGAATTCATGAAAGAATCAAAAAAAAGAGAAAAGAGTGACAAAGGAAAAATTGGGGAAAGAAATGGGTGATGCAAAAATTACAAAAATTATCATTTGCTTGATAAAGACACACACACACACACACACACACACACACAGTATGAAAGAAAATATTACCTTAAAAATTGGATGAATGGTGGTGGTGGTGGTTGCTGTTGTTTTTTTCTTCTATCTCAAAGAAGGCTCTACCATCAGAGAAGTGATCTTCTGACTTGGAAATGACTTGTATTTAAGTGAGGTACTGTGCAAAGTCTCCAGTTTCACTTTCTGGACATGGCCCTGAATGTAGTGGGAGACCTTGGCTTTTTGGAATAAGATCTTTCACAGGTCTGTTTGACTGAGCCTATTCAGTGATTCAAACTAAGTAAGAAAGACATGAGACAAAGAAACAAAAAATAAGCATGTTTACCTAGTTAAAAAAAAATCAATGTAGTATAACAAGTCTCAAAAGGTGTCTCAGTTGTTAAGGCAGGTAAAATAATAAATGAAACAAATAATAGACTCTTTCTCATAGTCAAAACCAAATCAACCTGAGAGGGGAAAACCTTAAATAGAAACAATTGCTATTTGCATTTACTCTGAGCCAGTGGGGCACAGCCACTTACCAAATAGGGTTTGATCTGAGACCTATACTGTCTTTCTGGACACTAGACTCGGGATGATTCCAGATGAGAAAGTGAAGCTGCACAGCCCCTTCTCATTTAAATCCAATTGATTTTCATGTCATGGCATCACCTTCCTAACGATATTGTCTTCTTTCAGATTAAAGCACAAACAAGTCTCTGTGTATAATGCACAGTTGAGTTACAAAGCTCTCTTCTCCTTTCCTTCCTTCCAACCTTCCTTCCTTTCTTTTTTTCCCCTTGCCTGTGAGTACTTTGCACAAACACCTTTTGAGATAAATTGGGATTTACAGGTCCCAAGTTCCTCTGGCTCTTATTGAGTAGGCCAAATACTACTTAGCCATTGTTTGGGCCCTGACTACCTGAGAGTGAATGGCCTGATAGTAAAAAAAAGCACAAATATTCGCTGAAGAAAGGGGCTCCTTTAACAGTAGAATTGGCCAAAAGGAAAGAAGAGGGGTAAAAGCTCACTGAAGAAAATTATTCTGTATAAATTAGAATTGGCCAAGTGGAAGCTAATGACTCCATTAGACATTCAGAAGCAATAAAACAAATTTAAAAGAATAGAAAAGTAGAAGAAAATATGATATATTCATTGGAAAAATAACTGATTGTGAAAATATATGGAGGAAAAAAATAATTAAAGAATTTTTCAAAAAACAGAAAACCATGATTAAAATTGGTCAGGACATCATATTACAAAAAAATATATAAGGAAATTTATCCCCAATAGATTAGATCCAGAAGATAAAATAGAAACACAAAGAACCCACCAATCACTTTCTGAAAGAGATTGCAAAATGAGGACTTTCAGGAATATCATAGCCAAATTCAAGAGTGCCAAATCAAAAAGAAAATGCTTCAAGTAGCCAGAAAGACACAGGATGGGGAGGCTTCTACATTAAAGGAACAATGGGCTTGAAAATTCATATAGTAGATATAGTAGAACTCAAGAGTTGGATTTAAATCAAACATAACTTTTGTGACAAAACTAGTATAATCTCTCAAGAGAAAAAAAATATATTTAATGAAGTTCAAGACTTTCAAGTATCCTTGATGAAAAGATCAGAGAATAATTACAAGACTGAAGAGAAGGATAAAAAAGATAAACAGGAAAGAGAAATCATAAGGAACTCAATAAGATTAAACCATTTTTCTCTCTATATGTGAAGATGATACATACATCTTCCAAGGGGGAAAAAAGGATTCAGGGGGTGGAGCTAAGATGGCAGAATGAAGGCAGGCCTTTCCAGAAACTCAAAACCATCAAATTATGACTCTAGCAAAAATTTGGAGGGGCAGAAACCGAAGAAAGACTGAGTGATACAATTTCCCAGTCCAAGACAAGTTAGAACTTCCACAGGAAAAGTCTGTTTCAACTGGACTGGGGGTTGGGAAGAGCCACAGTGCAACCACATTGCAGTGCAACTGGGCAGGAGTAAACAAACAGCTTTTGAGGTGCCTGGATCAATGGGAGAACCTGGATACATGGCAGAGGGGGCAGTTTCTGGACCACTTGGCCTAGAGATTACCCATTTACCACAGCTTGAAGGGGTGGTAAGAGAAGTCTGCCACATAAGAGTAAGCATAGAGCACCAGCCTCAGAGCAGCCCTGTGATGAGACCCTGCAACAGAAATCTGTGGAGCTACCCAGTACTTCCAAAACTCCCAGTCCACAGATGATATGGGGGTCAGGGAGACTGCTGTTTGCCCACACTCAGATGCAGGTTGCTGTTTGGGCCCCCATACTACCTTAGCTGAACAGGGATCCTCCTCACAACTCCAAGGGCAGAAGGGAAAACATGCGGTACATACCACAGCACAGATAAGAGAGCAGTCAAAGTCACTTATAAGACATTGTAGGAATTAACATCCCAGTAGGATGTCCCCCCAAACCCCCAAAACTTTGAAAGTACAGTAAATCAGTCATAGACTGAGGAAATGAGCAAATAACAGAAAAAAAAATAATTTGACCATAGAAATTTACTATGGTTACGTGGAGGATCAAAATACACACTCAGAAGATGATTAAAGTTGAAGCTTCTGTTTCCAAATAGAAAATGGCTCAGGCAATAGAAGAGCTCAAAAAAGACTGAAAAGCAAATAAGGGAGGTAGAAGAAAAGTTGGGAGAAGAAATGAGAGAGATGTAGATAAATCATGTAAACCAAGTCATTAGCTTGGTGAAAAAAAATGCAAAAAAATACTGAAGAAAATAACATGTTAAAAACCAGTTTAGGCCAAATTTAAAAAAAAATATGAAGAGGCAAATGAGAAGAATGCCTTAAAAAGAAGAATTGTCCAACTAGAAAAGGAGAATAAAAAAAGCTCTCTGAACAAAATAATTCTTTCGAAAGCAGAATGAAAATGAAAGAACCTGATGACTTTCTGACAAATCAAGAAACAATAACAAAAGAATAAAAAATTAGAAGAAAATGTGAAATATCTCATTGGAAAAACAACTGACCTTGAAAACAGATTCAGAAGAGATCACTTAAAAATTATTGGACTACCTAAAAGTAATGACCAGGAAAAGAGCCTAGACTTCATATTTCAAAAAACTCCCAGGAATATTATTAACCAGATTCCAAAACTCCCAAGGCAAATAGAAAATACTGAAAACTTCCAGAAATAAACAATTCAATTATCATGGCTCTATAGTCAGGATTACCCAGGATTTGGCAGTGTCTACATTAAGGGTTTTTAGGGCTTGGAATATGATATTCCAGAAGGCAGAAGAGCTTAGATTACAACCAGGAATCAACTACCCAGCAAAACTGAACATCCTCTTTCAGGAGAAAAGATAGACTTTCAGTAAAACAGGGGACTTTCAAACTTTTCTATTGAAATGACTAGAGCTGAAAAGAAACTTTGATCTCCAAATAGGTGATTCAGGTGAATCATAGAGGGGGTGAATGAGAAGAACTACTCATGAAGAATTTAATGATGTTGAACTGTTTGTATTACTGCATGGGAAGAAGATACTGATAATTCATATAAACCTCATTTATAAGAACAGTTAGAAAGGAGCATACATAGACAAGGTGCAGGAGGGAGTTGAATATAATGGTATAATATGGTATAAAGATGGAGTCAATGGGTGATAAAGGAAAGTACTGGGAGGAAGGGAAAGGAGAAGAAGAAGGGGCTAAATATTTCACATAAAGGAGACAAGAATAAACTTTTACAATGGAGTGGAATGGTGAAAGGTGAGGAGACATGAGTAAGCCTTTATTCTCATCAGAAATGGCTCAGAGAGGAAATAACATACACACTTAACAGTGTATAGAAATCAATCTTACCCTAGAGAAAAATGAAAGGAAAGGGATGGGATAAGAGGGAATGGGGGAGGGGGAGTAGGTGATACAAGAGAGGGAAGATCATGGGAGAGGATACTCTGATATAACATACTTCTGAGTAGGGACAGGATGAAAGGAGAGAGAGAGAATGGAAAAGAAAATAGTGGGAAGGAATGGAGTGGAAGTAAATATAGCTAGTAATCGAAACTGTGGGAAAAGATATTGAAGCAACTTCTCTGGTGAACTTATAATAAAGAAGACAACTCACACCAGAGGCAGAGCTGTTGGAATCTGAACACAGACTGAAGTACATTTTTCTTTCTCTTTCACTATTTTTTAAAACATTTTTAGCTTTTATTTGTTTTCCAATTATATACAATAGTAATTTGAACCCATCATTTTTTTCAAGGCTTTGAATTCTACAATTTTTCCCCCTCCTCCCTTCTCTCCTCCCCATAGAAGGCTGTCTGACAGTCTCTACATTGTTTCCATGCCATACATTGATGTAAATTGAATGTTATAAGAGTAAACATAAGAATAAACATAAACCCCCTCCCCCCCAAGAAGATGGGAAACCCCAAGAATAGAGAAAGAAAGAAAAAAAAGGTACTTCAGTCTGTGTTCAGATTTCAATGGCTCTATCTCTGTAGTGAGTTATTTTCTTTATCATAAGCCCACCAGAGAAGTTACTTCAATATATTTCCCTCAGTTGCTATTATTAGCTGTACCTCCACTCTATTTCTCCCCCAATCTCATTTATTCTATTCTCTCTCTGATTTCATTATGACCCTGTCAAAAAGTGTGTTGCATCTGAGTACCCTCTCTCTCAATCTTCCCTCATTTCTATCACCCATTCCCCCCTTCCCTCCCCCCATTCCCCCTCATCCCATCCCTTTGCTCCCATCCTTCTCCAGGGTAAGACAGATTTCCTCACCCTATTAAGTGTGTAGGTCATTTCCACCCTGAGCCATTTTCAATGAGGATGAAGGTTCACTCATTCCCCCTTGCCTTCCCCCCTCCACTCCATTGAAAAAGCTTTTTATTGACTCTTATGTGAAATCTATCAGCTTCTTCTTCATCTCCTTTTCCTTCCTCCCAGTACTTTCCCCCATCTCCCATTGACTCCATCCCCTTACCACATCATACCATTATATTCCACTCCTTCCTATGTCCTGTCTATATATGCTCCTTCTAACAGCTCTTATAAATGAGAAAGTTCATATGAGTTATCAATATCTTCTTCCCGTGAAGGAATGCAAATAGTTCAACATCATCAAGTTCCTCATAGTTAGTCCCTCTCTTCCACTCCCTCTATAGTTCATCAGCGTCCTGTACTTGGAGATCAAACTTTTTGTTCAGCTCTGGTCATCTTGATAGGAAAGCTTGAAAGTCCCCTGTTTCATTGAAAGTCCATCTTTTACCCTGAAAGAGGATGTTCAGTTTTTCTGGGTAGTTGATTCTTGGTTGTAAACCAAGATCTTTTGCCTTTCAGAATATCATATTCCAATCCCTATGAGCCCTTAATGTAGATGTTGACAGATCCTCTGTAATCCTGACTATGGAGCCTCAGTAATTGAATTGTCTATTTCTGGCAGCTTTTAGAATTTTCCTCTTTGATTTGGGAGTTTTGGAATTTGGCTGTAATATTCCTGGAAGTTTTTCTTTTGGGATCCCTTTCAGGGGGTGACCGGTGAATTCTCTCAATTCTATTTACCCTCAGCTTCTAGGATCTCAAGGCAATTTTGCTGCATTATTTCTTGAAAAATGAAGTCTAGGCTCTTCTCCTGGTCTTGGCTTTCAGATAGACCAGTAATTTTCAAATTATTTCTTCTGGATCTGTTTTCAAGGTCAGTTTTTTTCCAATGAGATATTTCACATTTTCTTCTAATTTTTGGCTTTTTTTGGAAGAGTTTTATTTCTTCCTGATTTCTTGCAAAGTCATCATCTTCCTTTAGTTCCATTTTGCATTTGAAGGAGTTATTTTCTTCAGAGAACTTTTTAATCTCCTTTTCCAGCTGGCCAATTCTGCTTTTTAAGGCATTCTTCTCCTCATTTGCCTTTTTATTTGCTTTTTCCATTAGGTCTAAACTGGTTTTTCACATATTATTTTCTTCAATATTTTTTGCATGTCTTTCATCAAGTTTTTGATTTGGTTTTCACGATTTTTCTGCATCTCTCTCATTTCTCCTCTCAATTTTTCCTCCACCTCCTTTAATTGCTTTTCAAAGCCTTTTTTGAGCTCATCCATAGTCTGGGAGGGGGGTTAGAGAGGGGACCCCCAAGCTATTCAGTACAGTAAAGCTACTGATCCCAGAGAAGCTGACAAGAGCTCCAAGGAGAATTTCCATTTCATTGTGAAGAGCAGTGCCACCGGGGAGTGGGTTTGCCCTGAGAAAGGGCCCTGAGGCTTAGAAAGTATCTAGGCGTCTTCAGATGGGACCAAGCTCTAAAATTTGTACTAAGAGTAGATCAGGATAGTCCCAAGAATGGCAAACTGACATTGTCCTAGTGTTAAAACTATTCCTAATTGTATCATACTGATGAGTAACTCATAAGTCAAAGAGAGAAGGTTTGAGAAGAAAGATCATACTGATGATTAGTCCATCTAGAGAGATAGATTAGGATGTTCCTGATTATTGCATTCTGTCACTACACTTAACTAGTGTGGATGATGTGTCAAGGGGCCTTGTCAACAAAGGAGGCCAAGAGACTCCCACGGCAGCCAGAGCATCTTCAACAGTCCTGTTTTTTTAGACATCAGGATGAGGGATGGAATAATTCTGGTTAAAGGCAAGTGAGCAGGATGCCTTGCACAGCATATCATTCACAATAATAAATATAATTGTGCAACTCACATCATCAATCATTTGGTTGGTTGGTGTGGCCCTTTTCAGTACTGAAGAACTACTAGTAGTAATTACAGATGATAAAGCTGTGAACAAGAGAAATTCAGTGCAAGGTCACAGAAAAGTAATTAGCAGGTGAGCAATCTGAACTCATATTCATGGACTACAATTCTAGAGTTCATTCCATGGTATCAGGGCTTGTATCGAATAACTGGTTTTTTCATGCTTATTATAACAGACTACCTCTTTTAGTGATCTGTGCACTCATCTGTTTCTTAAGAAAATCATTTGGAAGACTTAAGCTATCAACTTGTGAGACCCACTAGAAATCAGCACAGGTAATTTGAGAGCTCTATGCTTTTGGAAAACTCCAGCCATCCTTACCCTACCAAAGCATCATTATTTAATCAGGTATTCAGGAGGAAGGTGATATTTCAATTCAACAAGTTTAGTTCAACCAATGCTTTTTGCAGATCTTTTTTATTATAATTTTGAACTTGAAACTTGACCAACATTTAGTAAGCATGAGTAATCACAGATTAGGAAAGAAATCTTTCAGGTCTCCAAATTTCTTCTGCAAAAAGAGTTAGAATGGGGCAGCTAGGTGGCACAGTGGATAGAGCACCAGCCCTGGAGTCAGGAGTACCTGAGTTCAAATCCGGCCTCAGACACTTAATAATTGCCTAGCTGTGTGGCCTTGGGCAAGCCACTTAACCCCATTTACCTTGCAAAAAACCCCAGTTAGAACATCACCTTAAAGGTACTATAAAGACACAGAAATAAAACAGAGTAAGGGTAAAGCAGTTAGTTATCTTCCAAAAGACAACTTGCGAAAACCTCAGGAAAGACAAGACCTGTAAGAGCAGAGGTCCCATCTGAGTGAAGCAGAAACACTTCCAGGTACACTCTGTGGAATAAAAAAACAAGTTTCTGGCAGTAGCCTCAGTCTCAGGAATTTTCATCTCATGGACACAGTGGGGATCAGAAAGCCGAATAGAAGTTGAAGGACCTTCTACTGTTTGGGGAGGCTAAGAACAGCTGTGCTGGTCAAGGCACCACCTGGACTGTGACAGTAGGGGAGGAGCTAACACTGGCCTGGGGAATTGAAAGCTAAGTGGTGGGGACATTGTTTGCTCTGGACACTTGTAGCAGAGCAGAGTCCCTGATTTCAATTCTAAGACAGAAAGAATAACTGTAATTTGCAGCAAGCAGAGAGAGTGCAGGAAGCAAGAGCATCTTGGACAGCATGAATGAACAGCATGAATAGAGAACCTAGCATGATTGGAACCCAGGAAAGAACTCAGAAAATAACAGTAAGAAAAACCTGACGTTTAAGGTCTCATTCCCCACAGTTCAGACCTAGAACTTAATTAAATTAATAACTACTAAAACAAAATTTAAAATGAGTAAACAAAGGAGAGCAACCATGGAAAACTACTTTGGAGATAGAACAGATCTGTGTTGATATAAAAATGAAGATAGGGTTAAAAAAAGGCACTCCTTTACAATGAAAAATGTCAAATGAGCTCAAGAACAAACAACTAAGTTCTTGGAAGAATTTAAAAAGAAATTTAAAAATCAAATAATAGAACAAGAGGGAAAATTAGAAAAAAGTTAGAGCAATCCATGAAAATCAAGAAAATTATCAAACGTCAATGGCAGGATAGGGGAGAGCTAAGAAAACAGGAACTTAATTATGCTCTCTCAGGTTTCCCTCAGAAACAACATTAATCAAACCTCTGAACAGATCTTGGCATGACAAAACCCACAAAATAACAGAGTGGAGCATCTTCCAGTGATTCTAAGAGGAGGAATATCCCTGGAGATTTATCATAGATTATCTTCTACAAAGTTTTGTTCTGGAAATTTCAAATTGTTATTGAACAGTTTTAATCATCTTTTCTTTTTTTAAAATTTTATTCCTATTTTGCTCATTTGAGGCCCATTTTCTAGAGGTCAGGTCTGTTCAAGGTCATTGGACATTCGAGAGGTTTTAGAGCACCTCTTTTACCTACCATTGTCTCAAACCTCCACTGACTTTCTTCTCATTTTAACACCTCATTTTCATTTAACTGCTCAACAAGAGAAGAACATTTACAAAGGGATATTTACTTTGAAAAATTATCTTAGTGACTTGCAATTCAGCTAGTCATGTCAACAAGTGTTTATTAAGAATTTACCTCATGTCAGAAACTGATAAGCACTGCTTTTACAGATTAGAGAGGGATAAGTACCTACTTACAAGGATTTCACAGTTTAATGAGGAAGACAATGAATAATAGAACAGAGAGTGTCATAGTGTTAAAATATTGACATGGAGTTAGGAAGACCTTAGTTCAAATCTACTTCAGACACTTACTAGCTGTGCAAGTCACTGAACCCTATTTGCCTCAGTTTCCTCATGTATAAAATGAACTTGAGAAGAAATGACAAACCACTTCAGTATCTTTGGCAAGAAAACCCAAATGGGGTCACAAAGAGTTGAACAGAACTGAACTGATTAGACAGCAATGTGTAAAAAATCATTACAATTAAGATCTTTAAAAACATCCAAAAAAAAAAACAGAGCAGAGAAAATCTCAGAGGGAAGCCATGGTTAAGTTTCCTGTAGAAGGTGGATTTTGGGGTCAGCTCTAATATCATAATTCTCTTTATTTGTTATTTTAGGGCAATATATGATACTTGTAAATCATTGAAGAAAGAATGGAGGCTTGCTTTTTTTCCCCTAATAGAGCAAGGATATGCAACAAGTATACAATGGTACTTAGCTTTAGCTTTGATAGTTATCTTCTGAGGACACCTTAAGAAAATACATCTGGTCAACAGGTCCTCAGGAGGTGGTGAATAGAGTCATCTCTCACATTCATCAAATCTGAAAAGACTGTACACCATGTATAGAGGACTTTTTTGTGCCCTTTAGCTGTGTCAACAGAGATACTTTTTGGGCCTACTTTTAGGGAAAACTACTTATAAATGAATTAGTATTTGTAAAGTGTTTATGAGGTAGCCAGATGCTATAGTGGATAGAGTAATAATTTTGAAATTAGAAAAATTTGAATTCAAATTTATTGTCAGACAATAGTTGTATATCCCTAGGCAAGTCGTCTAACTTCTTTTGTCTTGGTTTCCTTATCTGTAAAATGGGAATAATAATGATACTACATCCCAAAATAGTCATGAGGATCAAGTGAGGAAATAATAGTTGAGCTTAGTATAATTCATGGTCAATATAATCTCTTGACCTGCTTGCTTTCAACTCTAAGGAATCAGATGCTTTTTCTCAAGGTTAAGTTCGTCACTTCTGCTTTATCATCTTGCCATTTACTCAGGTCTTAATAGATATTTCCTCCTGAAGACAGAGTGCCAAATTCTTTCCAATGCTTTCCTTTATAGAGAACAGAAACTATATATTTTGCTCACTCCACTGTGCATCTGTTGCTCTCTGTGGTTTCAACTCCACTGAATAAGAGATACTCCTCCTCCTACTACCCTTATATTAAAAGCATAGGTGACTGGGAAGATGATTATAACCATGACAGTATCATAAAAATAAAGAAGGTGGAGTTTAGTGATATAGACAATGGGGTCAATTTGGGAAAAATGAGTTTATTATATCTATGAAATATTCAGTTTATGTTCAACAGGCAATTGAACATGCAAAGACTAGAGAGCAGGATAAAAAACAGTGATGAACTTCTTCTCCAGGGAACCAAATTTTGATAGAATTTCCTACAAACCCTCATGACTGACAGTATCAAAGGCTTTGGTCAGATCTATAGATGTTATATATAGAGCTCTGTTATTTTTCTGATATTCTTCCTGGAGTTGTCAGAGAGCAAACCATATTAACTGTTCATTTCTGAAGTCACATTGGTTGTCAAGGAAGTGACCATCTTCCAGGTGAAGGATCAGTTTAGTGAGAAGAATCTTATCAGCAATGACTAAAGGAGATATACCCCTGTGATTGTCACAGGACAGTCTGTTCTCTTTACCTTGATAGAGATGGACAATAGAGGTGTCCTTGAATTCTTGGGAAAAACCACTTCATGCTACATAACTTGGAAAATTTCAGTCAGTTTTTGGATGAACAAGGAACACCCTGTCTTGTAGATCTCAGCTGGAATAGGATTAGAACCAAGGGCTTTGCCACTTGAAAGGAGCCTAATGACATTCAAAACCTCTTCTTCAGTTGAAACTTCAACTAGGGTCTGATTAACTTCAACTTGAGGTAAACAGTCAATGGCTTCTGCATTAATTGATTGTGATTTGTTAAGAACACTGGAAATGTTCAGCCCATCCCTCTAGGATCATGTCCCTATTGTTAATCAGTGTAGATCCATAAGCACTGAGTAGCTGAGATGCAACATATGTCTTGGCCCATTAAAAAGCCTTTGGAGTATCACAATGGTATGCATAACCAAAATCTGAATAGTGGATGATGCTCTCAAGATTTCCAATGTCACCAATGGAGTGAAACAAGGATATGTCTTTGATGCCATACTTTTTAGCATAATGTGAGTCAGCTACCACATTAATGGAAAATTCTTCAAATTGAAAAGGCTACAAACCTAGACCAAAGTGGAGGGAGTGTTGGTGCATGTAGGTGATTGTGCACTCAATGCAGCCTCTGAAGCTGAGATACAACAAAGTATAGATTGATTCTCTGCTGCTTGTGTTAACTTTGGTCTACCAATGAACACCAAGAAAACACAGGTGCCCCATCAGCCAGCACCACACCATCCACATGTGGAACCATCAGTTACAGAAAATGGAGACGTTTTAGGAACTGTGGACAAGTTCACTTACCTTGGCAATGTCCTTTCCAAAGAGGTAGACATTGACAATGAGCTTTATACATTGCCAGCGCTAGCTCAGTGTTTGGGAGACTCCGAAAGAAAGTGTGGGAGAGAAGTATTAGATTGACTACTAAACTGAAGGTCTATAGAGTCGTTGTGCTGATCTCATTGTTTTTGCTTCTGAAACCTGGACAGTCTATCAGCACCATGTTAGGAAACTGAATTGCTTGCTTTTAAATTGTCTTAAGAAGATTCTGAAAATCACCTGGAAGGATACAATATCAGACACTGAGGTCCTTTCTCAAACCAAACTGCCTAGGAGTCCAACATTTCTACAAAGAGTAAAACTATGATGGTCTGGACACTGTTAGAATGCCAGACATATGTCAAAAAACATATTTTATGGAGAACTCACACAGGATAAATGCTCACAAGAGAGTCAGAAAAAGTGATACCGAGATACCCTGAAGGGTTCATTGAATAACTTTAGAATTGATTGTACATAAAACCCATCAACAAATACTATATGTAATGGGAATAAACTCAAAGCATTTTCTTTTTGTCATTGCTGTAGATATTTATTGATGAACTTTAAAATACTTCAAGAAAATTAATAGAAAATCCATCAACTTCAAAACTCCATGTTATGCATTTTATGTTTTTAGCATTATGCTAGTTAGATAAATCCAAAAGCATATGGCAATATTTTATGCACATAATAAACAAAAAACAAAATTTATTTATGTTTACATAGTTCTTCCCCTTACTTTGTTCCTAATTCCATATCATAGAATTATATTAGTCATTATGTTTTTCTCCTGTTTTCTCTTTATTTATTTTGAATTCCACAACCCTTCCCCCAATTTTGCTCCCCCCACCCCACAAAAGGCAGTCCTAGTCTTTACTGTTTCCATGGTATACATTGATCCAAATTGAATGTGAGAAGAGAGAAATCATATCCTAGAGGTAATAGTCTTTGGTCTCTGTTCAAGCTCCACATTTCTTTATATATTGCTAAAATATTCTTGTTTAAGAGCAAATATAATACCCCCTCCCCCACAAAAATATAGAACCTCATGAGAAATAAAAGAAAGAAAAAATGTGTTTCAGTCTGTGTTCTGATACCATCAGCTCTGTCTCGGGTGGATCACATTCTTCATCATAAGTCCATGATGGAAGTCACCTCCATACTTCTCCACAGTTGCCGCTGCTGACTGTAGCTCCCTCCATCCATTCCTCCCCACTACCATATAATATATTCTCTTTCTCCCTTCACCCTATCCCTCTTCCAAAATGTGCTGTAGGGCAACTGAGTGGCATGGCAGACAAAGCATAGACCTTGGTGCCAAGAGGCTCCCAATCCCACATACCACCCCAGAGACCCAGCAAGCACCCATTTCTGTGGTCCCAGACAGGCCACCCAATCCCAGCACCCTGCAAAAAGTAAAAAAGATAATGTGTTGTATCTGACTATTGTCTCCCATGTTCTACCCTCTCCTCCATCACCCACATCTCCCCTATTCCCCCTGACCCCCTTCTCTCCTCACCCCAGATTTATGCCCTATTGAGGGTGTATTCTGATTCCACTCTGAGTCATTTCTGATAAGAGTGAAGGTTCCCTCATTCCCCCTTGCCTTCCCCCTTCCACATCATTGTAAAAGCTTATTGCAAAAAAATGTCTTTTATATGAAGTATCTTAGCCTGTTCTACCTCTCCTTTCTCTTACTCCCAGTACATTTCCCCCAATGACTCCATTTTTGCATATATTATATTATATCTTCAAATTCAGTTCTCTCCTGTGCTTCATCTATAAAAGTTACTTCTACCCGCTCTACCAAATGAAGAGGTTCATATGAGCATTATCAGTATCATTTTTCTATGCAGGAATACATACAGTTCACCATCATTAAGTTCCTCATAATTTACCCTTCTCATCCGCTGTCTATGTTCCACCTGAGATCTGAAGGTCAAACTTTCTGTTCAGCTCCGGTTGTTTCAAGAGGAACATTTGAAATTTCCTTGTTTTATTGAAAGTCCATCTATTCCCCTGGAAGAAGATATTCATTTTTGCTGGGTAGTTGATTCTCGGTTGCATTCCAAGCTCTTGCTTTCCGGAATGTTATATTCCAAGGCCTACAAGCCCTTAATGTAGTTGTTGCTAAATCCTGTGTAATCCTTACTGCAGCTCCACGATATTTGAGTTGTGTCCTTCTGGCAGATTGTAATATTTTCTCTTTGACTTGGGAGTTCTGGAACTTGGCTATAATATTCCTGGAGGTTGTTTTTTTTGGATATCTTTTTGGGGAAGATCAGTGGATTCTCTCCATTTCTATTTTGCCCTCTGCTTCTAGGATATCAGGGCAATTTTCCTTAAGAAATTCTTTAAAAATGAGGACAAGGCTCTTTTCCTGATCATGACTTTCAGGTATCCTAAAAATTTTTAACTTATCTTTCCTGAATATGTTTTCCAGATAAGTTTTTATTAAATTAGATGTTTTACATTTTCTTCTAATTTTTCATTCTTTTGATGTTGAAGTATTGTGTTTTGATTTCTCCTAAAGTCATCAGCTTTCTTTAGCTTCATTCTACATATGAAGGATTTGGTTTCCTCAGAGAGCTTTCTTATCTCCTTTTCCAACAGGCCAATTCTGCTTTTTTTTTTTTTTTGGTTTTTGCAAGGCAAACAGGGTTAAGTGGCTTTCCCAAGGCCACACAGCTAAGTAATTATTAAGTGTCTGAGACGGGATTTGAACCCAGGTACTCCTGACTCCAGGGACGGTGCTTAATCCACTGCACCACCTAGCCGCCCCTCAATTCTGCTTTTTAAAGCATTCTTCTCCTCAATACCTTTTTGAACTGTTTTGTCCATTTGACCTAAGCTGGTTTTTAACATGTTATTTTCTTCAGCAATTTTCTGGATCTCTTTGACTAAGCTGCTAACTTCATTTTCATGCTTTTCCTGCACCTCTTTCATTTCTTTTCACAATTTTTCTTCTATCTCCCTTATTTGATTTTCAAAATCTTTTTTTGAGCTCTGTCATAGCCTGAGCCCAATTTACATTTTTCTTAAAGTCTTTAGATGCAGAAGTTTGTACTCCATCATCTTCAGATTGAGCATTTTGGTCCTCCTTGGGATTGTAGAGAAAGTATTTGTCAATGATCCAGTTCCTCTTTTTTCTCTGTTTACTCATTTCTCCAGCCTTTGCCTGGTTTTGGGGTGCTTCCTGAGCTTTTGAGTATTATTAAGACAACTCCACCCACAAAGACTTCAGTGTATGAAACTCTGACTGCTCTTCTGGTCTGTGAATGACCACAAGTGCAACCTTCTGCCACAGGGCTGAGGGGTGGGGGTCACTGTTCTGTTGGGGTAGGGCTAGAATGTGACCAGGATCTGAATGTGGTCAGGGCCCCAGAGTCCCGTTCCAGGGACAGAGGACTAACCTCCCTCTCCACTCCCCTATCTTCAGTGGACTCAACACTCAGGGCATAAATTCCTGGAAGCTCCTACCTGCTGGCTCCTGCTTTTTGGGCAAGTTGACTGCCGCAACCTCCCTGAAGTCCTGGGCTTTGGGCTTGCTCTGGCTGAGGGCTCCCCACTGATCCTCCAAGTAGTGCCCAGTTCTCCCCAGGGTGCAGGTCTGGAAACTATTTCTCTTGCCAAGTGCCGAGGCTCCCAGGAACTCTGGGGCTGTTCCTGGGAGGTTGAAGTTTCTTCATTCTGGTGGGCCACCACTCTAACATCGTGAAATGGAGTTTTCCCCACAGTTTTTCAGGTTACCTTGGTCAAGAGAATTGCCTCACTGGATCTTTCTGTGGGTTCTGTCTCTCAAAAATTTAGGTAGAGTCATAATTTTGAGATTTTTGAAATGTTTTGAAGAGAGCACCTAGGAGAGGCTCCTGTCCTGCAGCCATCTTGACTCTGTCCACCAGTTTTCTTCCTTTAATGGTAGTTTTGGAAGCTCTCTTCCCTTGTCCTCAATTTATTCATCTCAGGCTTTAAGTCATTCCTTAAGGACTGCCCCATTGCTTGCTCCAACTCCGAGCATTTTCAGTAAAATCAGGGGTGAAACAATGCTGCTCACTTTAATCATTACTATTTAATATAGTATAAGAAACGTTAGCTTCAGCAATAAGAAAAGAAAAAGAAATTGAAGGAATCAGAATTGGCAATGAGGAAGCAAAGCTTTCACTGTTTGCAGATGATATAGAGAACCTAAGGAAATCAACTAAAAAACTCCTTCAAACAATTAACAAATTCTGCAAAATAGCAGACTATAAAATAAATCCACATAAATCATTGGCATTTCTATATATGAGCAATGAAGTTCAAGATCAAGAGATAAAAAGAGAAATTCCATTTAAAGTAACTATAGACAACATTAAGTACTTGAGAATCTGCCTTGCAAGGCAAATCCAGAAACTCTATGAACACAATTATAAAGCACTTCTCAAGCAAATACAGTCAGATCTAAATAATTGTAAAAATGTCAATTGCTCATCGTTAGGTCACACTAATATATAAAAATTACAGTTCTATGCAAATTAAATTACTTATTCAGTGCCATGTCAATTAAACTACCAAATAACTACTTCACTCAGCTAGAAGAAATATTAACAAAATTCATCTTGATAAAGAAAAGGTCAAGAATAGCAAGGAAACTGATAAAAAAAATTGTAAAGGAAGGTAACCTAGCTCTTTCAGATCTAAAACTATACAATAAAGCATCAATCATCAAAGCTGCCTGGTACTAGTTAAGAAATAGAGTAATGGATTAGGATAGGTTCAAAATAAAAAGTAGTAAATATTTATAGCAATCTATTATTTGACAAACCCAAAGACAAGTTTCTGGGATAAGAACTCACTATCTGACAAAAATTGTTGGGAAAGCTAAGAAATAGTATGGCAAAAATTAGGTATAGAAACACATCTCAAACCCTATATCAAAATAAGATCAAAATGGGTACAGGAGTTATACATAAAGGACATACCATAAATAAAATAATAGATTGAGAAATACTCCATGTATCAGAAGAATTAGAGTACATTGTAAACTGAAAAATGAATGATTTTTGACTATATTAAGTTCAAAAGTTTGCACTAATAAAATCAATGCTGCCAAAATTAAAAGGAATGCAGAAAACTAGGAAACAATCTTTGCAACTAGGAGTTTGGATATCATTTCTAAAATATATAGAAAATTGCATCAAAATTTTAACATTAAAAATCTTTCCCCAACTGATAAATGGTCAAAGAATATGAATACACAATTTTTCAAATGAAGAAATTAAAGCTATATATGAAAAATGTTCCAAATCATTATTGATTAGAGAAATGCAAATGAATACAACTCTGAAGTATCATGTCATACCTATCAGATTGGCCAAGATGTGGAAAAGCAAAAATGATTGATGTTAAAGAGGTTGGGACATTGATTCATTGCTGGTGGAGTTGTGAATGGATCCAGTCATTCTGGAGAGCAATATGGAACTATGCTCACAAAGCAATAAAACTGTTCATATCCTTTGACCCAGCTATTCCAATTTTAGGTCCATATCCAGAAGAAATTATAAAAAATTGGAAAAAGTCCTATATATTCTAAAAATATTTATAGCAGCCTGTTTTTGTATTGGCAAGGAATTGGAAACTGAGGGGATGAAAATCAATTCGGGAATAGTTAAACAAGTTATAGTACATGAATACTATGGAATATCATTGTTTAACAAGAAACCAAAAATGGTCAGACTTTAGAGACACATGGAATGACTTATAGTATCTGATGCTAAATAAAGGGAGCAGAACCAAGAGAACAATGTACAAATTAACAACAACATTGTGAGATGATCAAACTTGATGGAGACAGCTGTTCTCAGCAGTTCAGAACTAGGAAAACAGTATTAGACTGGCTATAGACAATGCTATCCCCATCCAGAGGAAGAAAAATGAAACAAAACAAAACCAATCCTTCAGAACCTGATGAACACTTTATAAAAATTATCTCATGTTAAAAAATAAAGAATTGATTGCATGGGAAACACTGGCACAGGACTGTCCAACATAGAGTGCCCTCATTACTGAGAGCGCTGTGCTCTATGAGGATCACAAAACTGAAGCAGGTCAAAGTAAACATGATATACACAAGTTTAGAGTACCCACCCGGGTGTTCACATGGACTATTTGTTCCCAACCTGTGGTAGAACATTCTGAGCTCTTATTGGTCTGATCAGCCACAATGGGACACACTGTAATTTGTCTCAAACATAGTGATGTCTTTTTAGTCTTCTTCAAAAACAAAGGACAAGAACAAACTAAAAGATCAGGTGAGAGATTAAGGGTGAATAAATAGATCTGGGAATCAATCACATAAAGATGTCAATAGAATACATTGGAGAGAAGAGAATAGAGGTACTGGGACAGTTATCATGGTCTCCCATGGTTCATGTATTAAACCAATGTGAAGATCCATCAGAAGAGACTGAGAAGTGGTCAGACAGGTAGGAGAGCCAGAAGAAAATCTAGAAATAATAAAGGAAAGAGATCATAAAGAAAAGGGAGATTAATATTGTAAAAAACTACTTTAAATTCAAGAAGAATGAAGATTTATAAAAAGCTATTAGATTTGGAAGCCTGACCTGACCTTAAGAATACTTATCTTCCTGAGTTCAAATTAGGCCTCCAATGTTCACTAGTTGTGTAAACAAATTACTTGACTTTGTTTGCCTCAGGTTCTCTTCTATAAAATGAACTGGAGAATGGAATGACAAACTTCTCCATTATCTTTGCCAGGAAAGTCCCAAATGTGGTCATGAAGAGTTGGGCACAATTGAAATAAATGTTCTAATAACAACAAAATTAAACTTGGCAATTAAAAGAACACTTCAAACTTGGAAGAGAGCATTTTTAGTTAACTGATGAGGTCAGCAGACAGGCTACAGGGAGTTAAGAAGAAAGTGAAAAATCAGGAAGTAGATCTACTGATTACCAATACCTTATGCCCCCCCCCCCAATCATCCCACCAGTGAGGGGTAGGCAGGATTAATCTCACAATTTAGCTCAGTTCTTACATGGAATATGTCCTACTGTTTTCATATCCTATCCAGGGAATGCTCCAAGTTCATACTGGAGACTCCTAGAACATAGATAAGAATAAAGAAAGGTGAATTTCAAAGAGCCATATAACCTCAGAGCAAAAGAAGGTCTTGGGTCCCTTTACCCTTCATTAATGGTCTCATTGACTTTGGCAGAAGTGATTTCACTGTTTCAGATGTCAATAGAATAAACAATCAACCAGTGCCAACTTAGACTCTTTGAGTTCAAGAACACTTCAGGCTAATATAATGAAGGGAAAATGACTTCTCTCAACCCCTGAATAAACCAACGTGAGATGTCTGCTTGTGCCTGAGACCTAACAATTCCCCCGTAGACTGTTCCTTGCTATTAACAAAACAATGTTCAATGCAAATATGCTAGATGCCCATTACAATAAAATTTTAACCATGTGTGGTAGAAAGAAAATTAGATTTAGAGTCAGAAGATCTAGAGTCACCTCTCAGCTTTGTCATTTAGCATTTCTATAAAATTAGATAAGTCATATTCTTTCTGTGAATCTCAGTTCATTTGTATCATGAGGAGTCTGAACTAGAAGTCCTGTGACATATCTTGAAATACCATTACTATACATGATCCTAAGAAGCCTAATCCTAATTAAAGTTTGGTTCAAGAAATGTCAATTAATAATTTTGTGGTCATATTAAATAAGGACTGTAATTGTAAGGTTTGTTGTTGAGCCTTCTTGGTCCTAGGGTAATTTTCCCCCCAAAATCAATTTCAACTAGTCTCAATCATCTTCGTAAAGGAGGAGTTTGGATTGTCAATTAAAAATTATGGAAGAAAGGATGACTTTGGGAACTTGAGGAAATAAAAAATGTGTGCAAACAACATACATTAGGATTCATATTAATTTTCTCAATATAAACTATTCTAAGAAGAATTTGAAAATTAGAGTTGATACTGATTTTCTTAGTTAAAATCATGTGAATGAGAGTAAGGGAACAGAGAAAAACTCAGAATGACTGATGACAATGAAAAAACTGCTAAGTCAAGGAGGTGGTAGAGACCAGTATATGTCCATTGTGCCAGAAGATTGCAATAGCACTATTTTCTATTTGGGCCTAAATGTAGTTAAGTGATGGTACAAGTTAAATTTCAGAGAACTTTGGCTAATAAATATAGGAGTTTCTATTTGATCATGGTTGTAATTGGGAGGCCATAGAATTTATTGAGTCTGGAAAATGACATGCTCAGGTTTACACCTTAGGAATATTTTAGCACTCTGTAAAGGATGGATAGAAGAAGGGAGTGATCCGAGGCAAAAAAGGATAAGTTGGAGACTGTGGAAACAGTCCAGGCAAGAGATGAAGAGGGTCAGGACTAAGTTAGTGGTTTGATGAGTGAAGGGAAAACATATGAGAGCTGGTATGATGTCACATAAGAAAATATTTGACCATTAATTCCATATATAGCATGAGTCAGATGATAAGAATGACACTGAGGCTGGTGATTTAATCACATAACTGATTAAAAAGATTGTTCTTCCTTTGAAAGAGAATTTGACAAGAAACTATGATATTTGAACTTGAATAATGAACTAAACTTTCAATATGTTGAGTTTGAGATGCATATGAGATACTGATTTGGACACTGCAATAGGTAGTTATGTGAGACTTTAATTTAGCAGAGAGACTAGGGTTAGATTTCTAGTACTGGGAGTGTGGTATACCCACATCTGTGGGTCCATGTGAGCATTTGGGTACATGCAATCATAAAAAAAATTGTTTTTGTTTTTAACTAAAATACAAAATTTTGAATTTGGAGGTAAGCAAAAGAGATTTAGTCAGCATCAACATCCCTGTTTATTGATCATTTCTTCCCTTCCCTAATATATAGTTCTTTGATTGTTTTTCTTGTTTAGCCAGCTACTAGAAACTTACTCTATCTTCTCAACTTTAATCAATATAAAAAATGATTGTAACTTTTTTCTTCTTTATTAGGAAGTATATGACTCAAATCAGTAGACAAATTTATTCACCCTGTGGGTAAATAAGGCTTGATTGTGTTTTTAAAAAATACTATACCATGACTAATGGCCAACTTTTAGCTGATGTGGTTAGAAATATAAGAATTCTTTCAGAATTTTAGAATATTATTCTTGTGATTAAAATGTAAAAGATAGTGGATGCATTGAATCATTTTTACCCCCCAAAATGTTTATTTTTATACATAGCAATGAATGAGAGTAGTAGCAAAGAGATTGGGACAGGGTACAGAAAAAAAGTATCATAACAACTAACTCTCTCTAACAATATGAAAAATAATAATCCAGCAACCTTATGAAATACTATCTTGGTGGTCAAAAAAAAGAAAAAAAATACTTTTCCAAGGCGAGATTATTGCTATAATCAAAGCATTTGTCACTGTAAAATGACATGAACTAGTCTTTGGGGCTTGAAGGAATGTAAGACAGTCTGGATTCCAGATATACACTAGAAGCTGGAAAGGCATAATTCTTTTTTAGTGATTTCTAAAGGCAGCTTAGATTTGGAGGTTGGCAACAGAAATGTGAGAGGTGGGCTGTCAACAGTTAATGAGAGTCAAAGTGAACAGAAAGAAAGGAAAAAATAAAATAATGATTCATCAAATATTTAGGTAAATATGAATATTCCAGGAGATCTGGAGAAAGTACATTTAATAAAATGATTCCATTTTAACTTCATTGATTTTTCCATAGCAGACTGATTTTTCCACATAGATTTTTTTTCTACTGCTAAGTCACTTCCTTGTATGTTGGGTGTTGCTTCTTTGCCTTTTTGGGTCTGTTTTGAATTTTCTTTATTAGGACATCATTTTTCTTTACTAATCACAGATGTTGATTATTTTTGAAAGAAGACATTTAAAAAGCATTCTCCTTTTTTTCCCTAATCAGATAGGTGTCCTAGAGTTTTGGACCTTAAGTCAAGAAGACATGAGTTTAAATATGACTGAGTGACCCTGAATGAATCACTTAACCTATTTCCCTTAATATACTGGCAAAGAAAATGGCAAAACCCTCCCATATCCTAGCCAAGAATACTCTATGGATAGTGCTGGCATGCTTTGGTCCATAGAGTGACCTTATTCAGAAATAACTGAATAAAACAATGATTATTATTGTTAATAACTGACAAAAGGATAAGGGAATAAAATACATCTCTCCAGTCATTTTAGCTCTTCATTTAAATCTTGTAATTGCAATCTGGGGCTCATATGGCTATATCAACAAAGGTAAAAGAACATCTTCCATTAATTGAAGGAACATGGGAGAGTTTTACTTGGAAAGGATAGACACACACACACACAAACACACACACACACACACACACACACACACACATATATATGGAAATACAGATACAGAAATAATACATATATAATATTTTATACCTATATTTCATTTGTAGGTGGAATGTGATAACTAGATTCAGTTTTGATGACTTGTACTCAACAGTTTAAATAGAATGACTATATGGAAATTTCAGAGAGGAAAACTCTAGGACTGATAGGCAGAAAAATCTTCTTGTCAAAGCTACCCCAAAATGAAATTGGCAGATCCAAGATGTAGTGGGTTCCCTCTAGTGAGGGATGACTGTCCATTATGAGTGTTGCAGTGGGTGGACTTACATATTTTATTTTTTTACATTTTTCAAGGCAATGGGGTTAAGTGGCTTGCCCAAGGCCACACAGCTAGGTAATTTTTAAGTGTCTGAGGCTGGATTTGAACTCAGGTACTCCTGACTCCAAGGCCAGTGCTCTTATCCACTGCGCCACCTAGCCACCCCTGACTTGCATATTTTTTTAAAGTCATTAATGCAGACCAATTAAGTTAGGGCTCTCCACCCAGGGAAATCTGAATAGAAAAAGGGAATGGCAAATCTTATAGCTTCTAAAATTTTCCACCCAAGTCAAACCTACATATTACTGCCAAAGTAATTTTCCTTAAGCATAGATCTGATAATATGGCTCCTCTGCATTCCAATGACTTTTTATTGTTTCCTGGATCAAATATAGACACCCCATCTCTGTTTATAAAGTCCTTGATAACCTAAATCCAATCTATTTTACTAGACTCACTGTACATTATTCCCCTTTCTGCATTCCATTTTCTAGTTAGACTGGCCATCTTTCTTCCTCTCACATGAAAAGCCATTTCCATTCTTAGTGATTTTTTTTTCTTGTGCAGGAAAATATTTTATTTATTTTATTTTCCAACTATATACAACAGTTATTTTCAACAATCATTTTTACAAGGTTCTGAGTTTTACATTTTTCTCCCTTCTTTCTTTCCCTCTCCTTTCCCTTTGACAGAAAGTAATCTAATATTCTATTCATGTATAATCCTGATAAACATAGATCTATATTAATCACTTTGTCAAAAGAAGAATCAAATGGAAAGGAATAAAAATAGAGAGAAAAAATTATATCTAAGATAACTTTTAAAAATTGAAGCTAGTAAGCTTTGGTCTGCATTTATACTCCACAATTCCTTCTCTGAATATAGAGGGTATTTTCCTTCACAAGTCTTTGATAATTGGGCAGTCCATCATAATGGACCATCACCTTATGTTGCTATTAGTGAGTATAATGTTCTTCTGGTTCACTTAACTCGTTTCAAGCAAGTCTTTCTAGGCTTTTCTGAAGTCCCTCATGAACCCAATAGTGTTCCATCACATTCATATTTCACAATTGGTTCAGCCATTCCCCAACTGATGGACAATCCCTCAATTTCCAATTCTTTGCCACTATGAGAAGAGCTGCTAAAAATATTTTTGTACGTATAGACTTTTTACCTTTTTTGTGATCTGATCTCTTTGTGATACAGACCTGGAATTGTTGTTGTTAGATCAAAGTGTATGCAGTTTTACAGTACTTTGGGCAGGTTTCCAAATTGCTCTCCAGAAAGGTTGGTTCAGTTCACAACTCCACAAATGCATTTGTGTCCCAGTTTTCCTAAATCTCCTCCAACATTATTTTCCTTTTTGGTCATATTGACCAATCTTATTGGTGTGAGGTGGTATCTCAGAATTGTTTTAAATTTGCATTTCTCTAATCAATAATGATTTAGATAATTTTTTCATGTGATTATAAATAGTTTTATTTTCTTTATCTGAAATCTGGCTGTCCATATCCTTTTACAATTTATCGGTTGGGAAATGAATATCCAGGCTGTTTTTTTTTTTATCATGACTTTCAAGCAGTCTCATAATTCTTAAATTATCTCTTTTGGATCTATTTTCAGGTCAGTTGTTTTTCCAATGAGGTATTTTACATTTTCTTCTATTTTTTTCATTTATTTAAATTTTTTTTAACAGATTCTTAGATTCTCATGGAATTATCAACTCCTATTAGTCCCAGACTATTTTTCAAGGAAGTATTTACTTCAGTGAGTCTTTGTATCTCCTTTTCTATTTGGTCAATTCTATTTTTGAAGGAGCTGTTATCTTGTGTCCTAATTGTATGTGTAATTGTAATTGTGAAAGAATTATTTTCTTTTTCCATTAGCCAAACTGCATTTTTAAAGAATTTGCTTTCTTCTGTCACTTTTTTGTTGCAAGATATTAATTTTTTCTTGCATTCCTTTTCCCAATTTTTCCATTTTATTTTTAAAATCCTTTCTAAACTCTTCTGAGAAGTCTTCCTGGATTGAAGATAAATTCATATTTTCCTCCTAAACTTCACATGTAGCATCCCTTCTGCCCTCCTTTTCTGAGCTAATGTTTTGCCCATCTTTATCTCCAAGGAAGTTTCAAAAGACTCTGCTTTTCTCTGACCTTTCTCATACTTTTTGGGATTTGATACCTATCCCAAAGGTCGTGTGTTGGCTTAATGGCAGACTTTTGGTGGTGAGAACCCTAGAAGTTTGCTTACTGGCCAGGGGCCATTGATGTTAAGAATTCGAGAAGGTTGCTCAGTGAGCTGACTGGTGAGGAATGCCAGAGGCTCTCTCTCTCTGGACCATCAGTGCTGATTTGTTTCCTGGGCTGTTGGGAAAGGTGGGAATCATTCATTCCTTGGGATTTTGGGGAAGCTGGGAACATCTGGGCTGTATCTGGACTGTCTGCTCTGGAGATTGCTAGACCCTCCATGCTAGGAATGCCAGGGCTTTGCCATCTGGCTCTGTCTTTGCAGGTCAGCCATCAGCTAAATGGGGATCCTGGGCACCTAAATCGGACTTTTCCAAGTCTACTGGAGGTCTTCCAGCCCACCCCCGTGCAGTCTAAGTTGTAAAAGCCTCAACTCCCACAGTTGAGGATTTCAATTTAGTCCCCCACTTTGCCTTGC
The DNA here is from genome assembly GCF_037893015.1 of Macrotis lagotis. Taxonomy (NCBI): domain Eukaryota; kingdom Metazoa; phylum Chordata; class Mammalia; order Peramelemorphia; family Peramelidae; genus Macrotis; species Macrotis lagotis. The sequence continues at coordinate 523,145,950 of NC_133658.1, forward strand.
TGCTAGTGTACTAGTACATTAGATCTCTGCTCTCTGCCCAGTATACACCATGCTCTTCTGTGTCAGATCTTGCTGGAAGACCTTCCATTCTATTCTTTTGTGGGTTCTACCCTCAAAATCTGGTAAGAAGCTTGAGTAATGTCTTGTCTGAGGGAAACTCAGGAGACCTTAACAAAGTTCCTGACTTTTCTCTGCCATCTTAACCAGAAGAAGTTCTCTCAGTGCTTTTTCAGTAGATATCTCTCATCTAGAATAGTTATTCATTAACTCCACCTCAGAATTCCTCTCTTCTTTTAAGATGCAAACCAAACACCATCTTCTATAGTAAATTTTTTCTGATTTACTAACTTCTTGTATTTAACTTCCCAATCTTCCTTGTATTTAATCACTTTCTATATATTTATTTTGTATATGATTATATGGATATTTGATTTTTCCTCAAGTAAAATCTAAACTTCTAGCAAAAGGGATTTTTTTTTCTTTCCATTTGTATCCCCAATGTACCCCACACATAGTAGGCAATTACTAAATGAGCACTGATTAATTGATAAATATTCATTAATATATTCCTTGAATCCAAAGGATTCTAAAATCATCTGGTCTATTAATATTTAAGGTGTGTGTGTGTGTGTGTGTGTGTGTGTGTGTGTGTGTGTGTGTGTATGGAGGATTTCTATCACAAATATGTGAAGAATGGTTGGATGAGAACATGAAGATGACTGAAACAGGCATGCTGACAGCTTGGTCAGACAACAAAGACACCAAGATCATATACTGAATACGAGGTCCAGTTGTCCTAATTCAGTTGTCCTAACTTTGATCTTGCTACTAGATTTCAATGTCTCAAAAGAGAGAATTAGATTAATGACTTTGTGCAATTCTGCCTCACTTAAATCCAATTCAGACACAAGTCACAATGTCACAGATGACTGGTCTTCTTGGAAAATGAAGAATGAACAACAATATTTAGTTTACTAAAACACTGGGATTTTCTTATTCAAAACGGGTTTTCACTTCCCTTTGTCTACCTCAGGATAAAATTATATCACCCTTCAAATCTATGAGTCACTCATCATACAGGAAAGACTGGAGAAAGTTGAGTTTCTGAGCATTTTTATTATATGTATATTTACTACATAGAACATTGGTGGATCAGGCAAAAGTAGAGATTGAAGACATGAGATTGAGGAAAACCAAGGAATATATTTCTTCTTATATCATTCATATATAAGTATATGATTTACAATAATTCAAAAATTTCTATAGTTAGATCAATTAAATGATAAACTTTAATATCTATTTCTTGACCTCTTCAAATTCTGAAATTCTGTCATTTGGGGGTTATATTATGATATAAGGAACAGATCATTAGATTTGTAGTTAAAGACACAGAATTCAAATCCCTGATCTGCTATTTACTATGTGATCTTGGGTAAATCATTTCTCTTTGGTCCTTATTTTCCTCACCTACCAAATAATCCTTTAGTTCTCTTCTAACCCTAAATTTATGAAACCAATATGGCAGACAGAGGAATATAGTGGAGAAAACCTTACTTTGGAAATTCAAATGGTAATATTGTTAGTTACTGAGATGAACAAAATCATTTAAATTCTGTGAAGTTGCCTTTCCCATTCTATTAAATGTTGATGACTTGTGTAATATTGGGGTCTTATGAAGAGACATTGTGAATACTTAAAACAAAGCAAGAATTTTTAATGAGAAGGTGATAAGCTTGTTTTTTAAAGATAAATGAATTCATATCCAACTGAACAAAAACAAACTCACCAAGTCATCTTTTTAACTTCTCCTATCTCTAATTTTCCTAAAACAAATGATTCTGGAATATCTTAATATTTGTTTTTAGAGTTCTAATTTTTTACTTAACTGATATATTTGGGTTTTTCTTTTTCTCCTTATTTTCTTTGTCTTTATATTTTTTTACGTGTAGCGCAGCATAGTATCATTTGGAATACTAAGTTCTTTATGATGACCATAAAATGGATCTGCTCAGGATAGTAGTTGAAAATTACTAATAAGGAAAATTAAAATTATACTGTATCATTCAATAATCAATTCTATTCTGTACTTAATTCTATTTTCCATTTTTGCCAAACCCCATTTTTCAGGTTAGCTTAAAAAATATTCATTCAGTTTGAACTATAGTTTACTATATAGAGATCATTCCTAGCCCCAAAGTATTTCCTCGCTAACTAGTTTTATCCTGGGATCCCTGTTTCATTTACCTTTAAAAAAGAAACCAGTTTAACTTAATCTCCTCTTCCAAAGATATTTCTCTGGCTCTCCTTTCTCCTGGTTAAAGTGATGGTTTGTTCTCTCTCCAACTATGGAGTCATCCTGATGGGGATAGTTCTGATTTTCTAGCCAAGACTACTAAAGATTGTTAAAGACCCTAAATCAATTAACCATTTTTTTAATTGTTAGAGAGCTGTGTGAGAAGTCAATGTACTTTTTTTATGAAAATAATTTTAGACTTTATTCTTTGATGATTTATTCATGCAAATTGCATGTACAAGAAAACAGCATAGTTTGTGGAATATTTAAAATGTAAAGACTCCAAATGTTACAGAAGTAGTATGACATACTTAAAGTCAAAATGGAATTTTTACAACTAATAATGGTTTTCATTTGGCTGAATACAGATTGCTTTATAATGAAAATTCTGCCAACCTCAGTAAAGTCCAGTAATTGTTTACACATCTCCTTCATCTGTCATCTTATTTTACAGTTGTGAGAATTTTATTACCAAAAAACTTATTAAAAAAAGAAAAATGCTTTGAAGCATTCAGGAGAGTGAACCTAACCCACCAAAAATATGTGAAAGAATGGCTAATTGTATAACTTTCATGAAAAAAATCACATTTTGTGTCTTAGTCAACCCTCTTTTCACAGCTGCAGCTAATCATAAAGTTTCCCAATTACCCCAAAATGCACTCCTTCTGGGGCTCAATAAAATGCCCTTTTCCATTCCACAGGGGTATCTGACCGAACTGAGGTCAATCAGACCCATTTTATTAACATCTGTTAATTGTCACTATTAATAAATGGTTATTTTACCCTAGAGAAAATGTGCCTTAATTTGCCTGCTTTGTATTTTGCTCACCAAAGTAATTATTGACCTAGAAAATACACAATGCTCAAATAAAATCTTTGATGCTCTTTGATAAATAGGAAGTACAACTTCTTCTGATGTTTGCTTCCTTTGTGATCTTGAGCAAGACATATGACCTCCCTGAACCTCAAGTTCTGTACCATCTGTAATTTGAAGAGGTTGGATTAGATAACTCTCTCTGATCTAACTCTAGATTTGAACTCTAGATTTATGAGTCTTTGATTCTATAAACTTTGTGACTACTCTCTGTTCTGTGAGCCAGAATTTGGGAACCACTACACTAGGAATTCACCCTCTTCTTAAGAGTAATAGATTAATAACTCTAAGGTCATATATTATGTACTGTAGGAACGCACATGAGTTTGGACTTAAAAATAATGATTAGATTAAATATGTATTAATCTTCAAAGTTTGTCCTAATAAGGGACAGCATTAACTTCCAGGGTTTGGTCATAAGAAAGAGTAAGACAGAAGTAGGTTAACATACACATTTATTAATATTTTTCTAAGTTCCTTGATTATACAATTTCACTATCAGAAGATAGGATCTGAATAGCTACATCTGGCTTGTCTATCAACAAAGGAGTGGCTCTCAACTTAGAATGGGCTACTATGCTACTATGCTACAGAGAAGTATGTCCAAAAGGCCATACCAGGAGAGATGACTCCTCCTGTTGCTGGAGAGAGGGACAGTTGTGTTTTTTTTGGGTGTTGAATCACCAACTTCTCTGACTCAGAGAAGTAGGAAAGGTTTAGTCTTTATTTTGCAGATTGCACAAAAGGTTTACAAGTTATTACAAAAAGTGCACAAATTAAGTTCTTTGGAGAAGTAGCTAACTAGTGAGTCTCAGTACTATTGTGACCTAAAGTCAGACATAGAGAGACTAAAGGGCAGGTTGATTAGTAGACATTTAGGGGAAGAAAGGCTAAAATGAAGATAGGAAACCACTGATCTCAAATGAGGAAGAATATGTCATGTAGGAAGCAAGTTCAGGTCCTTGATTACCTTTAGAGAGGTAAGAGATGGTTGGGGGAAAATAGCAAAGAGAATAGTCAAGTTACAGAGGGTGAGATTTTTAAGAAGGTAATAAAGATTAAAGAAAGAGACAGTTACAAACTAGGAAAGAAGGCGAGTTACTAAGGAGATAGTCAAATTGAAGAGATAGTAACAATTTGGGATAGAAAGTGAGTTTCTAAGGAATTAATCAAGTTAAGCAAGGAGAGACAATTGGAGGAGAGTAGAAAAGAAAGTTAGAAAAGGGAAACAAGGGATTGCCACAAATCCAGCTGATTAGAGCTGGGAATACATGGTCCAGCAGCTTGGAGCTGAAGCACATGAATTCAGCTTAGAGAAAGGAAAGGAAGAAGAAACCAAAAAAGCAAGTGCCAGGCTGAGTCAGTAGTAGGGAAAAAAGTGTCCAAACCTGGGGCTGAACCTTGCTTAAGTATATTTCTGTGGTGGGTAGAATGGAGGCAGTATTTGAGGAATGACAAAGTTTACTCTGCATACTCCAAGGGCAGAGCTTAATTAACACCTAACATAAGATGAAATTTTTCTGCAAGTGAGCCTGTTGCACATGCCCTGAGTGTGAGACTGAAGTCACATATACCCATCAAGTCCAGACATAGGAAAACCTGGAGGGAGTTCCTTTTTCTTTTTAAAGTGATAATTGCTTTTATTTTTTAACTGATATTTTATTTTTCCAAATACATGTTATGAAAGTATTTTTAACACATCCATATGCATTTCCTTCCACCCTCCCTTACCATACCCCTCCCCTCAGAGGTGAACAGTATGCATACATATTTTTGATAAAGATGTTTACAGATTAGTCATTTTAGGTATGAGAAATTAGGATTAAGGGAAAGAGATTATATTAAAGATAATTTTTTACAAAGTGTTCATCAGATTCTGGAGGGTTGGATTTTTGTTTTGATTTGTTTTATTTTATTTTCCTTCCTCTGGATGGGGATAACATTGTCCATAGCCAGTCTAATACAGTTGTCCTAGCTCTCTGAGCTGCTGAGAGGAGCTGTTTACATCAAGGTTGATCATCTCACAATGTTGTTTTTAATATGTACATTGTTCTCTGCTCCCTTCCCTCCAGATACTGGAACTCATTCTGTGCTTCCATAGAGTCTGACCATTGTGGTTCCTTGTAGAACAATAATATTCCATAGAATTCATGTACTAAAACATGTTTAGCTATTCCCCAACTGAGGGGCATATTTCCAATTTCCAATTCTTTGCCACTACAAAAAGAACTGCTATCAATATTTTGGAACATGTGGAACTTTTACCATTTTTCATGAATTCTTCTGTATATAGACCTAGAACTGGAATTTCTAGGATTAAGGGGATGAAAAATTTTATTGCTCTTTAGGCATAGTTCCATATTGCTCTCAGAATAGTTGGATCCCTTACCAACTCAACCAGCAATGCATCAATGTCCCAATTCTCCCATAACCTCTCCAATATTGATCATTTCCCCTTTTTTCTCATCCTAGCCAATCTGATTGGTGTGAAGTGATACCACATTATTGTTTTAATTTGCATTTAGCTAATCAATAATGATTTGGAGCATTTTTCATTGATTATAAGCATAACCTTAATTTCTTCATTTGAAAACTATCTATTAATATCATGACTTGTAACTTTATAAATTTGATGCAATTCTCTAAATATTTTAGAAATGAGAACTTTATCAGAACTCTTAGTTGTGAAGATTGTTTCTCAACTTTCTGCTTTCATTCCAATTTTGGTAGCATATTTTTATTAGTGCAAAACCCTTTATAATTTAATAAAGACAAAATCATTGATTTTGCATTTATAATGTCCTTTATTTCTTGCTTGGTCATAAATTTGTCCTCTTTCCATAGATCTGATAAAGAATTTCTTGGTGTATTAATTTATCTATGGTGTCGCCCTTTATATCTAAATCCTCTACCCATTTTGACCTTATTTTGGTATAGGGTGTGAGTCTATGCTTAGTTTTTGCCATTCTATTTTACCGTTTTCTCAAGAACTTTTGTCAAATGAGTTCTTATCCCAGAAGTTAATGTCTTCAGGTTTGTCAAACAGTAAATCACTGTTGTCATTTACTACAGTTTCTTTTGAACTTATCCTAATCCATTGATCTAATTCTCTATTTCTTAACCAGTACCAGGCAGTTTTGATGATTGTCATATTATAATATAGTTTTAGATCTGGTAGAACTGGGTCATCTTTCTTTACATTTTTTTCATCAGTTCTCTTGCTATTCCTGACATTTTGTTGGTCCAGATGACACTTGTTATTATTTTTTCTAGCTCCATAAAATAATTATTTCATAGTTTGATTGAATAAGTAATTAAATAAGTAATTTAATTTTGGTAGAATTGTCATTTTATTACATTAGCTTGAATTAACAATGAGAATTTGACATTTTTCTAATTATTTAGATCTGACTTTATTTGGGTGAGAAGTGCTTTATAATTGTCTTCATACAGTTTCTGGCTTTATCTTGGGAGGTAGATTCTCATGTATTTAATGTTATCTATAGTTACTTTAAATGGAATTTCTCTTTCTATCTCTTGCTCTTGGGCTTTGTTGTTCATACATAGAAATGCCAATGATTTACATACGTTTATTTTATATCCTCCTACTTTGCTGAATTTGTTAATTGATTCAAGGAGTTTTTTAGATGATTTTCTGGGGTTCTTTAAGAATACCATCATATCATCTGCAAAGAGTGAAAGTTTTGCTTCCTCATTTCCAATTCTGATTCCTTCAATTTCTTTTTTTCCCTCCTTATTGCTACTGATAGCATTTCTAATACTATATTAAATAGGAATGGTGATAATGGGCATCCTTATTTCATCCCTGATTTTATTGGAAATGCTCTGAGTTTACTCCCATTAAATACAATATTTGTTGATGGTTTTAGATAGATACTCTTTATCATTTTAAGGAAAACCCCATTTATTCCTAAACTTTCTACTGCTTTTAATAGGAATGGATGTTATAGAAAATGTTTTTTAGCATTGAGATGATTATTTGATTTCTGTTGGTTTTGCTATTTATATGTTCAATTATGTTGAGTACCTTTCTTATATTGAGACATTCTTGGTTCATGGTGTCTTACCTGAGTAATCATGGTATATTATCCTAGTAATAGCTTGCTCTAGTCTTATTTTATTTAAGATTTCTTTTCATCAATATTCATTAGGGAGACTGGTTTATAATTTTATTTGGTTGTTTTGGTTCTTCCTGGCTTAGATATCAGTACCATGATGGTTTCATGAAAGGAAGCTGGCAGAACTCATTGTTCTCCTATTTTTAAATATTTTATGTAGAATAGGAATTAATTGTTCCTTAAATGTTTGGTAGAATTCACTTGATAAATTCATCTGGACCTGGAGATGTTTACTTAGAGAGTTTATTGATGATTTATTCAATTTCTTTTTTCTGAAATGGGGTTATTTAAGCATTTTATTTCTTCTTTATTTTTGTAAATATGCATACGTTTCACTCAGATTATCTACTTTATTGCCATCTAGTTTGGCAAAGAAGTTCTGAATTATCTCTCTAATTTCCTCCTCATTTGGTGGTTAGTTCATCCTTTTTGATTTTTGATACTGATAATATGATTATCTTCTTTATTTTTAATCATATTATCCAAAGGCTTGTCTATTTTATTTTTTTTTTCATAAAACCAATGCTTAGTTTTATCTATGAAATCAATGGCTTTCTTGTATTAAATTTTATTAATCTCTCCCTTGATTTTCAGAAGTTTTAATTTGGCATTTAATTGGGAGACTTTTATTTTTTCTTTTTCTAGGTTTTTTTTAGTTGCCCAATTCATTGATCTCCAATTTCTCTATTTTATTCATGTAATCATTTAGCAATATAAAGTTTTCCCTCAAAACTGCCTTGGTTGTATCACACTAATTTAGGAATAATGTCTCATTAATATCATTTATTTGAATATAATTATTGATTATTTCTATTATTTGCTATTTGATCTACCCATTATTTAACATTCAGTTAATAATTTCCATTTAGTTTTTGTTTTATCTTTCCATGACCATTTATTAGATGTGATTTTAATGCATAATCGTCTAAGAAGTGTATATTAATAATTTCTGCCTTTCTGTATTTGATTATAAGGTTTTGTGGCCTGATACATGGTCAATTTTGCTATAGGTGCCATGTATTGCTGAGTATATTCTTTTCTATCCTCATTAAATTTTCTCCAGAAATCCATCATATCTAAGTTTTCTAAGATTTTATTCACCTTCTTAACTTCCTTCTTGTATATTTTGTGGTTGGGTTTATCTAGTTTCTGAAAGTAGGGATTTAGGTCACCCATTATTAAAATTTTGTTGTCTGTGCTACCTTGTAATTCACTCAGTGTTTCCTCTAGGAATTTGGATGCTATACCACCAGGTGTACTTCCCTTTTATGGGACAGTTCATCATCCCATTATAATTACAGTTAAGATTACTAATTCTATATTTTTCTCCATGCTCTCTTTCTACATTTATATTTGTCTCTTTTCTTTCCTTTATTTCTTCTCACCAAAATATTACCCCCTTTTCCCTTTAACTTTTCTTTTAAAATTTGTATCAGTTTATTTTTACTTATACCTTTGCCTTTCCTTTTTACAATCCCTTCTTCCCTTATTTTTGCTTTAATTTGAGTAGAATTGTCATTTCCCCACCCCTGTAGATTAGGATAGATTTTTTAGGGTTTTTTGGCAAGGTAATAGGGTTAGGTGGCTTGCCTAAAGCCACACAGCTAGGTAATTATTAAGTGTCTGAAGCCAGATTTGAACTCAGGTACTCCTGATTCCAGGGCCGGTGCTCTATCCATTGCATCAACTAGCCGCCCTAGGATAGACTTTTAAACCCAAGTAGGATTGTATCTTATTACCTTTCTGGGTCAAATATATTAAATAGAAATTATTCAGTGTTTATACTCTTTCTTCTTTCCCCCTAAAATTACAAATCTTTGTACCTCTTCACCCAGCATCATTTATCACTCAAATACTATATATTAGGTATCATCAATCAGTAGTTTGATTGTTTACTTGCTTGATAAACTCAAATTTTTATCAAAGTTTCAATCCAGACTGAGTGCTTTATTGCTTGATAAATAGCATTCTTTCAAATTTCATTACATTATAATAATAATCATGTTTTACCTTACCCCCTTTTCAAATACCCTCTAAGAACACACAGTCCTCCTCATGAGTCAAAGTATCATCCAAACCTAAATCATTTCATGAACTATTTGTACCCCCCAGGCCTATTTTCTTCCCCCCCACACACACTACTCAGGGTACCTAACCCCTCCTTAAATGAAGCAGGGATTAAGTCAAACCTTGATTTAATTAAGTACAAGAATCTTAAAGGGCTCTAAGTACTGAAGTTTTCACTTGAGAACTTTACAAAGGATTGTAAGTTATGGGAGACACTGAATCAGGACTGCCCAGTTTATGATGCTCTCATCCAAGAAAGTGTTAAGCTTTCTCAGCACAGAATTAAAGTGGATCAAAGTATAATGAAAAACTTAAATTTAGAGTTAACACCCTTGCTTTTCATCAGGGCTTTTTGTTTCCAACATAGTGATGTCATCTTGGACCTCTTCAATGGAGAGACAAGACCCCAATATACCCATATCCTTTAAGTCCAATCTCTTCATTTATATTGGATCCATCAATTATCCTAAGAGAAGTAAAGTTCTCAAGAATTAGAAGTATTATATCTTCCCTTTTAGGGTTGTATATAATTTGATGGTCTTGATCAACATTTGTGTTTTCTTTCCTTACCCTTTTCATTTACCTTTTTATACAACTCTTGATTCATGTATTTGGTGATTGAATTCTTTGTTCAATTTTGGTCTTTGAGTGAGGAAATTCTAAAAGTCTTCTATTTTCTTGAACATCTATCTTTTCTCCTGACAGTATATGTTGAATTTTGCAGGATAGTAAATTCTGGGTTGTAATCCCAGGTCCTTTTCCCTTGATATATGATATTCCAGCTCCTCTGGTCCTTCAGTGTTGAGACTGATATGTTCTTTGTGTCTGATTGTGCTTCCTTTGTATTTAAATGGTTTTTCTTTCTGCAGTATTCTTTCCTTTATTTGAAAATTCTGGAATTTGCTATAACAGCCCTTGGAGTTTTTATCCTGGGGGGTCTGTTTCTGGAGAGCTTCTGTGTATTCTTTCAGTGGTTATATTGTCTTCTTGTTCTAGCAGATTTTGACAGTTTTCCCTAATAATTTCCTGTACATGCTTTTCCAGGATCTTTTTTGATCTAGGCTTTCTAATAATCTAATGATTCCTGGATCTAATTTCCAGGTCACTTGTTTTTCCTAAAAGGTATTTCATGTTTTTCTTTCAATTTTTTCAATCTTTTTATTTTGTTTGATGGAATCTTGTAGTCTTGTAGATTCATTGGTTTTTATTTGTTCATTTCTAATTTTCAGGGTTTTATTTTAGTCAATTGTCTTTTATATATCCTTTTTAAAGGCATTGAATTATCTGGCCAATTTTTCATAATTTTCCAATATAACTCACAGCTCCTTTTTCTATTTTTCTTCTTCCTCTCTTTGGTTTTTAAATTTTTAAACTCTTCTGAGCTTTTGGATTTGGATTCAATATAGATGCTAATGAGACTTCCCCTATGAGGAAGTTTTCACTGATTTCTTCTTCTGACATGACATTCTTATCATATTTATCTGCAAAATAGTTCTCTATAGAGACCCCACTCTTACTCATTTTTATTGTTTTAGCTCTGCTCCTGGAGTATAGGGAGTATAGATCCATGCTTTTTATTTTGGAACTGGGGCTTGATCCCTGGCTTGTTGTTGGCCAAGATGTTGCCTATGCATTCCAGCCTTGCCTTTGCAGAAGTTTATTTCCTTCTTTGTGTTCAGGTTCTGATTTAGCAGTGGTTTTTTCCCAATCCAGTCCCATTTTTTGCCCATCCTGGTTCCACCCCAGAAGTCCCCTGGAGGGAATTTCTAAAACCAATTTAACAGTACAGGAAAATTACAAGATTTTTTATTCAATACAAATGAGTTTCGTTTCTCTTTACCTGCTTCTTTCCAAAACCCAGGACCTTTGTGCTTATCAGGTATGCCAAGACAGCCACATATATGAATCTTCCCTCTCCAAGGATCTGGCACACCCAGTGACCCTTAATGTGGATTAAAGATTGTCAATGTTGGTGTCTTATCAATAACCAAGAAATCATAGGTGTTGGCATGGAACATAAATTATTTCATTAAAAATTCATATTACAGAATGATGGAAATTTTGAAGAGACCCAATTAAGCATTAGCTAATTCAAATTGAGAAGAAAGCATATCTGAGTCTCAAAAGAAGATGGGTAGTACACCTATTATCGCCATTTTACTAATAAAGAAATAATTAAGTTAAACTTCATAGTCAAGTTAAAGAGATGATCATAATGTGAAAAGAAGGTAAGTCTAAAGTATTTATTTGGGAAACTGGAGTAAGGCATCTCTTTTACCCCTTGTGATCCTATTTCTCAAACTTTTCTCTGATTGGATGTGGATTTTACCCTGTGAAGGATGAAGGACACAGCATGTGTCAAATTCTGTTCATTTTTTTTTTTATTATTGTGATTACTCCTTTGAGTGAATTGACTTGGTATAGGGGACTTCCTGTTTGTATTAATGATTTCCAAAAATGTTTACTATGTTGACTTAATGAAATGGCATAATTTTGTCCTGATCATAGTAGATAATTTCAAATTCACACACACTTTTATCAGGGAGTACAGATCTAGCAGTTGCTTACTAATTAGAAATAAAAATTATTAAAGAGAGAAATCTAAGGAACTATTCTTGAATTTAAAAACAAGGTCTTTAGAACTTCAAAAAAAGAGTTAAAAATATACATATCCAAAGGTTATCTCACTAAGCTTCTTTAATAAAATTTAATAATGACTTTAAATGTTTAAAGATCTGTGTTAATCTAATTAAAGAAAATTGCTATAGATAATTTATCCAACCTTTTAGACATATCCCTATACACGCAGAATAGTGTTTTCTAAAGAGCATAATGATGTGTGGAATAATAAAAATCCATTTAAAAAATAGAGACTCCTCTGAGGAAAAAAAAATTATTTTGCTTTTTCTCCAGAAAAGGGAGCACTTCAAGTCTCACAAAGGTAGTAAAGATCAAGGCGCTGTCCCGTATTGACAACCAATCAAGATTTTATGGCCTAATGCAAACCCTTTCCTGCTCCCTATTATCCCTCTCTGCTGACTCATTGGTTAGTCTTCAAAGTTACATTTTACTTGTGAAAATCTATCCCAGAAACAAAGAAAAAGAATGAAAGGTTTTCATAAAAGATTAACCTCACCATCCAGATGGGAGAAGAACCTTAAGGATTGTAACTACCTTACTTTTGTTAAGACTACTTTTACTTACTACTAAGTAGTCTTAACAAAAGTTAGGAGAGTGAGCCATCTGTTTGGAATACAAAGGGGCTTTCTTCTAGAAGTAGTTTAAGAATAACAGTTTTTCTTTAGTTTTTATTTTTTTATTTTTTATTTTTTTGCAAGACAGATAGGGTTAAGTGGCTTGCCCTAGGCCACACAGCTAGGTAATTATTAAGTGTCTGAGGTCAGATTTGAACTCAGGGACTCCTGACTCCAGATCCGGTGCTCTATCCACTGTGCCACCTAGCCAGCACTTGTTCTTTCTTTAATATTTCTTAATCCTGTGAGGACTTCACTAGGAATATTAACCCTGGAATGGTTTTATTGGGAATATTACACTCAATAATACCTGAAATCAGATCTCAGTGCTGACATTTATTAGCTACATGACTTTGGAAATGTCACTTAGCTGCTATGATTTCCTTATCTTAAAATGGGCATAACAAGTATATTACCCATCTCACAGAGTTATTTTACAATTTTACAATTTACCATTTTACAGTTATATGCCACAAAATGGCATATAATAAAGGCAAGCTATTAAAATTATTCAGCATTTGTATGATTTTTTTCTCTTCTTTTCTTATTGAAAATAAGATGAACAATACCAAAGCAGAAATACTTTAGCAGATAAACGTTTCAAACATTAATTTTTGGTGACTTAATTTTTTTTTCAAAACTAGAACTTACATAAAATATTTCAATATTTTAGGACTTTATTTTTTTTCAAAGTGGGGTATGACTTCACAGATGCAGATTGTGACTCTTTTTACCTCTTAACAAAATATCACTATAAATGTAAATAAAAAATAAAGAATGAGAATGATCCCCTGATAACCAAGTCACTGATAACCTCTCTGGACTTTGCCAGGCATAACATTACTAGCCCTACTCTTGAGTCTTTTATCATGGTAGGACTCGTCAAAATATAAATTGGTCTCCCTCAACTTAACTTGTCACAAATCAGGATTGTTTCCATACCTAGAATAGATATAAGAATAGAATTTTCTTGGAGAATTAAAGACTAAATATAACTACTAATAAACAATAAAACAGATAGTTCTGGTTGAGTCAATATTCAGAAGAAATATACTTAAGTATATTTGATAATTTTTCCCATTAGTACTGAACTGTGCTTATTACCATAATGAAGGACTTATCTTGTTCACAAAATGTAATTTGAATATTCCTTTCTGATTTAACTTTATTTTCCTTAGCTCTGTCACAGTTTTTCTGGGGCACATGAAAAAAAAAGCTTCAACTCAAAACTTCTTCAGGCAATTTTCATTTCTGCCAAAAGTTTTGCTTTCCTGTTTAGAGTCTAGAGGAATCACCAACTACTCCATAATCACAGGAAATGTTTTAGTTGGCCTTTCTGACACTTCCAATTAGCTTTCTGAGTTGGAAGAACTCCTACATAAATTCTTCAACAGAGGGGAGAAATAAAGAGGAATTGTAAACAGCTATGTAGGGCAACCCTAACCCAAAAGCAGAAGTCCCCAAGTGTTTATGCTAGTTACAGAAATTTTGAAACTCCCACTCTCTTCCTGGTCTGGTCAGAAGGGTTTTAGTGATTAAAGTTGGGGACTGGATGATGGGTGTAACCTGTAATAATTGAATTTAGCAAAATAGTCAGCAACATTTAACACCCCCTGGTTTATACAAACTGCTTCAATAAAAAGTTTCTTTGGTTCTATTTTCAAAAGGTCTTATAGTTGTTGCTTTTGTAAGAAAGCATACTGAACAGTTTATTATTGAATAATTGTATATGTATACATATTTATATGAATATACACACATATGTTTAGATATTAAATTGCATCTTGTGTACATACATATGTGCATGTACACATGTACTCATATACTTTTGCACATGTACATACATGGACATGTGTATGCATGCATATCTGTGTATTAAATATGTATGTATATATTGATGTGTGTATATATATACAAATAAGAGTCCTTGGATGTGCTGACTTTCTGAAGGGAGAGATTCACATTTGAGGAGGTCCTGGAATAACTGCTAAGGGATTAAGAGAAGCCATCTTTCCAGGTATGACCCTCTGGATATAACTCCTGGTTGGTGTGTCTGATCTGAAGTCCCTCTCCTAAACTGAGGGCCATTTCCTTCCGTTGATGGACAAACCAGAAGTTGTCTTTCAAATCCTGCCTTTTCAAAGTGAAAAAACAAAAAAAATTTCGAAGTCTTATCCTTGAAGGTTTGGCCCTATAGTGAGATTCCCCATGCATGCCTGTGTAATCAGAAAACTTGGGGAGATAATAGTAAATGTGAATTTTATTTAAATTCCTAATTCTTGAGGTCAAATCCTTGAGGTTGACATTTGTCCTTTATTAGGGCAAACTCTAATGGTTAAGACTAAAACTCATAGAGAACCCATCCTCAATGCATACACATGCATGTACAAACCACTTTGTTTCTATAAAATTTATTTGTTTGCACAAAATATTATACATTTTATTCAACTATATTTTTCAAAAATATTATCTCTAACACTTGTTTGATTATAAATTCTGCTCATGGCTCCAGTGATAAAGATGTGAGATAGTCCACTAAAACTTTTGATGTGTACATTCCTTTTCAATTTCTCTGCCATTTAGAAAACTCTTTAACCCTGAAACTTTAATCTTTCATTTACTACTGACTGAAAATAGACTCATTGGGCCTTCATATACTTACATACATATATACATATATATGTATATATACATATATATGTATATATACAGATATACATATACATACATATATAAGTCTGTGTGTGTGTGTGTGTGTATATATATATATATATTTTTTTAAAAATTCATCTTGCCTACACATATTATCCTCTTTCTTATCTGAGTGATGATTTTTCCTTTGGGTCCTGAGTAATTGTGATGATGAACCCAAAGTGACATGGTGCAGTGAAAATGACTGATTTTAGAGTCAGTGGTTTGGTTCTCATTGTAATTATTCTTATGGGACCTTAAGGAAATCACTTAAACTCCTTGGGACTTAGTTCCTCAGTTGTTTAAATGGAGGGTTTGGGCTAAATGGTCATTGAGATTCCTTCTGACTATAGATCTTATGATCATATTGTAGGAAGTTTGCACTGACTTTTTCCAGCTGCTACATTTATCCTTCAAGATTCTAGGGTATCCTGAGGGATCTGGGATTCTCTCTTTGATTTTTATCAACTCCAGGTGCCCTATTCATTCAAATCACTCTCACAGACTAGATCCCTAGCAATTGATATCAATTAGCTTTTACTTTGAAGATATAACAGAAGAAATTAGAAATATTTTCCCTAAATATCTGGGGAGCAGGGCAACATATCTTTTCAATTTTGCTTTTTTGGGGGAATAAGTTCACTTTTAGTGAAATCTCTATATAACATTGATCCCATAAATTTCATGGCCCAAATGAGGCATAACTACTAATTGTATTTTAAGTTAGCACTGTTCTGGGTCTCAAAGGTCACTGCTAAAGATCATTTCTTGATAAACTGGCATGATTATAAGACTGTGTATTCTCTCACTTTAAAGTATTGTCTCTTGCTAGATACCATCAAAAAGATTCACCAAGAGTGAGACCCCGAACCCCAATATGACTTGATCAAAATAAGTCCTCTCAGACTGCAACTAATTTCTCTATTATAGTCATATGCTATCATTCATATATATATATATATATATATATATATATATATATATGCACTCTTTTCCCCCAATTCTTTGTCACCACAAAAAATATTTTTGTGAATATTTTGGCACAGGTGAGGCCTTTGTTTTTCTCTCTTAATTCTTTGGGTAACATGGTTGTTATTGAGATCACTGGACCAAAAATACTTTTTATGAATTTTCTTGCATAATCCCAAATTCATATAAAAATATTCAGATCAATTCAGATCCCATAAACAGTTAATAAGCATAATAAAATATGGCTTATATTTTCATAGTTTCTCCATCATTATTTCCCAAAATTTTCTGTTTGTTAATTGACCTGGTATGAAATTATCCAAAGAATAAATTCATATATAATTTGTGTTCAATTCTTTCACTTAATATCTATTTATTAAAATCATTTGTCCACTTGTCTATTGGAGAATAGCTCTTAGTTTTAAACAAATGTGTCAACTCTCTTTACATTCTGAATATGTGACTTTTATTAATGCTATTTGACATAAGCATCTTTCTACTTGAAAATTTCCTTGCTGATTATATATACATTGATCTGTTTGTACAAATCCTTATAAATTTCATATAATCATATATTCAAAAATATTACTTCCACAACTTGTTTGGTTATAAATTCTTCTCCTAGCTTTAGTATTAAAGGAGTGATTGTCCACTGAAATGTTTACTATGTACATTCAGCTTCGATTCCTTTGTCATTTAGAAAAATTCTTTAATACTTTCATTCACTCCTGATTAGAAGTAGCTTCATTATGAGCAGTCTGAGAATATTGCACAAAATATTTGTAACTCACCAAGAAGGATATATGCATACATGATCTAGGGACTGGAAAGCCAGCCCCAAATGACATATGCATATTAATATTGTAATGGTGTGACCATGAGCACTGAATATTTGTCCATTATTTAAGTCTGCCTTTATTTATTTAAAGACATTTTACAGATATATTTACCTGTCTAACTCTTGCTTTGTTGGCTTAAATTCCTTATCTTTTAGAACTTTTATAATTTTTAAACATAATATATCTTATTTTAATTTCATGTTGGTTTTAGTAGTGATATTAAAAGTATTTCTATTTTTATAAATAGACATCAATTCAATTTGAAGGATTCTGGAATAGAGTAATTTTGGACATTTCTGCCTTGTTATATAGTTGGAGATGTACTGTTCTTAGCTCTCATTCCTTCTCACCTTTTTTATGTAATTTTCTTTTAAATTATTTTATTTTTTCATAAATTAATATTCTTATAGTCATATAAAGCAACCCATAGTTTGATTTGCATAGTATTAAATGTACAATTAATTTAGTCATAATTATAATTTTTATTATTTTTGTCATTGTCAACTATGAACAATTAATTTAAAGCTATTAAATATTTTCTTTATTTCTGTAGACTTTTGTAGTTTTATTCATATAGTTCTAGTTCATTCTCCCATAAGTTTCCACTTTTATAATCCAGGGATTAGTCAGAAAACAAGAACATTATTAAATGATCTAAACTTATATTGAGTACTACTACCACATATACTATTCTCTGCTATAATGAAAAATAAAGTCACTTCAAAAAGTTTAAGTGGCAGAATACAATCCAAATAGATAGAGGATATATTTTTGCTAAAGACACCATTGATCATGTATTCAAAAAGGTCAAAAGTTCAAAGTCCTATATTACTTCTCACTCTTCCTTGACAATCTTAATAATGGTCCTTACATTTCTGCTCATTTAATGTTGCAACTAATCCTATCCTTTTCATCTTTAAATAAAAATAATAAAACAATCTAATAGGATTGTTGTGAGGATCAAAGTAGACAATACAAAGCATACTGTATAGTTTAAAGTGTAGTATAATTGGCAGCTATTATTAGTGCATTTTTTGCTGTTATTCAGTTGTTCAGTCATGCCAACTCTTCATGACCTCATGGACAATAGCATAATACTATATCTTGAAGTCTGTCAAAGTTCTTGGTCCTTGTTTACATGATACTATCTCATTATCTGATTTCCCTTTTTCTTTTCATTTGCCTTCAATCTTTCCCAACATCAAGGTCTTTTCCAGTGAGTCCTGTCTTCTCATTATATGGTTAAAGTATTTGAATTTCAGGTTCAGTATTTGACCTTTTGGGTGATAGACTTCTGGGGAATAGAATTAATTTAAGAATTGACAAATTTGATCTCCTGTATGTTCAAGGGACTCTTAAAAGTCTTCTCCAGCACCACAGTTTGAAAATGTTGATTTTTGTGGTACTCAGATTTCCTTATGTTCCAACTTACAGAGCTATTCATTACTACTATAAAAAAATCATAACTTTGAATACATATGGACCTTTGTGAGGAAGGTGATGTCTTTGCTTTTTAGTTATTGAAGTGACTTTTTGTCATCAAAGTGGTATAATTTGCCATTTGATTGTTGATATTTCTCCAAGCATTCATAATTTTGACTTTTGATTAATCCTTTCTGATATTTTGTATGATGTAATCTTCAAATAAGTTAAATAAATAAATAAGGTGAAGATCTACAGTATTTTACTTCTTTTCTTAATTCCAAACCAATCAGTTATGTGGTGTTTAGATTAAACAGTTGTCTCTTGAATAACAAACAGGTTCCTCAGGACACAAGTAAGATGATCTGCTACTTCCATTTCTCTCAACACTTGTCAAATTTTGTTTTGATTAATACAATCAAGTATTTTAATGCAGTTAGTGAAGAAGTAGATATTTTTTGGTAGGGAATCCTCTCATTTTCTCTATAATCTAGCAAATGTTGGCAATTTGGTTTGAAGTTCCTTTACCTCTTCAACAAACAATTACTCTTCATCAGTAGTGTATTTGACACCTTCTAACCTCAGGGGATCATCTTCCAATGTCATCTTTTTTTGGTTTTTGAGTACTATTCATGGGATTTTCTTGGCAAATATGCTTGAGTGCTTTGCTATTTTCTTCTCCAGTGGATCCTTTTATCAGAATTCTCCACCATAACTTGTCTATCTTTGGTAATCCTGCACTGTATATAGCTTACAGTTTCATTGAGTTACACACTATGACAAGACAATGATAGTGGTTTATAATTAAATGATACTGTTAATATATAAATATTATATGAAGATCAACACCAATGATGTTTATGCCACTAAATCAGGTAAAATTATCTTAATCTTTGTCTGTGAATTCTTCACTTATTTACAAGAATAGTATCATAAAAATCTAAACTTTGAATAGACCTTGGAGGCCATCTAGTTTATCCTATTCATATTACAATTTAGGAGATTGAGACCAATATAATTTATAAAACTTGAACAAAGTCACAGGTAGGAAATAGAGTTTGAACTTGAAATAAGGTCCTCTGGTTACAGAAACAGTTTTCTTTTCATTGTACCATTTGAAAAAATATGATATAATTGTAAAAGAGACAAAAGACTCACACCTGGCAATCCATTTGACACCACTATTCCACTTCTTCTTGAAATTCTCTCCTCTATAGACTTTCATGCCATTGTACTTTGATGATTCTTTTTCCATTGTTCTGACCATTCCTTTATGTCCTTACCTCCATTTTTTCTTCTTGCCTTCCTAAATTTGTGTAACTCCCAAAGATCTGTCTTGTCCAATTTCATTTTCTTTAAAGGAACAATAACAATTTATCTTAACATATATGCTTCTTCCCCTGGCCTTCCTACTTATTTGAATGAGAAATATCACTTAAATCAATGAATGAACATTTTGAATGCTTTTGAATTTCTTTTCTTACATGTCCCCCCCCCCACAGTAAATTAATTGCAATATCTCCTTTATTAAGGTCTTGTGAGCCAATATTGGTATCTCTTTCCTTGTTGATATATCTATAGTTCAGGTCTTTGTTGATTAATGTTTATAAAACTGGGCAAGTCATGTAAATTTTAGTTCTTCCTTTCTACAGATACTCCCTTTTTCAACCATTCTGTGATATCATTGCTATTTCCATCTTGCACAAGTCTCAATGGTATCTAATCATTCTCCAACTCAAAAATTTGTGGATTTTCATTTTCTACCAAAGAATAGTCTAATTCATTTTTCTGGCAATAAAAATTATCCAGAATTAGTCCCAAACCTACCTTCTATAGTTGCTTCTCACTGTATTCTCAATAAGTCCTGTTTCAATGCCTTTACTTCTTTCTTCCTAGCTTATCCCCCGCCCCAGCTTTGCTCACCAAAATCCTATCCTATTAAAGTTCTTCCCTTAAGAAAAGACATCATTACTGAGTAAAGTATTAAATTAGATAACTTCCAGGAATTCTGTGATCTTGTCCTGATTCTACCATAGACTCACTAGGAAAATCTCATTGATTGCCTGGGTTTCAGTTTCCAGTAAAATTCTGTCAATTGAAATTCTGTCTCCTCCACCAGCTTTACTGCTAGCAATGCTTCTTAAGACCTCTTGACTTTATACACCAGGATGTAAGTATCTAGATCAGTGATCTATCTATACGTCATCTTTAAAATGAGAATTTTGTATTAGGTCCGTTGCAATTCTAAATCCCATTTTAAGAGATAAGAAGAAAATAAACTGGAAACAATGAGCTCTGTGCTCTTTTCCAAGTCTTTAGTCCATGTTTAATTGTCTTAAGTCCATATAAAATTCTACCTACATCATGAAATATTTCCTAATTATCTTGAAATAACAATAATCATTTCCATTTGATTAACATTTATGGTTTACAATAGTAAGTAATCTCACTTGAAATATATAGTAATTTGTTGGAGTGGGTAGAACAGGTATTATTATTATTATTATTATTATTATTATTATTATTATTATTATCTTATAATTTAGGAACATGAGACCTTCAAATCTAAAATGGCTTGACTAAGGTCTCATAGCCAGTAGATGATAGAAACATACATTTACTGGTTTCTGATTCAGAACTTTTCCCTCCTTGCTATTCAACCTTGGGAATCATACTTCTATTCCTATCACATTTAGGTCTTCGGTTCTGATTCAAGTTTCTATCAACTGTATGATCAAGCAAGTTAGCACAATGTTCATCTGGGAAACGGGTAGCACAGTGGATGGAGACCTGCCCCTGGAGTCAGGAAGATCTAAGTTGAAATGTATCCTCAGAAATCTAATAGCTGAATGAGTGAGCAAATAACTCTGCCTCAGTTTTTAAAATTACAAAATGGTAATAATAATCTCAATTGTATTCTTAGGACAGTGCTTCACACATAATAGTTACTATATAAATGCTTATTCCCTTCCTCTTTCACTATTTGGCAGGTTGGTGTGAAGAACAAATGTGCTAATGTTTGTAGAAATGCTTATCATAACGCCTGGCACAAAGTAGGTAATTAATAAATGCTTATTTCTTTCCACTTCTCTGCCCCCTTGTCATTACTAACTGTTACTTTTCACCTTACTAGATTATAAATGCCTTGAGGGCAGGAATTCTCCCTTCTGCTACTTTGTTTTACTTCCTCCATGGTAACAACTTCCCCTTCTGTGGCTTTTCTCACCAGCTCTTAGCATAGGTCTTTGTCCCTCACAGCTGCTTCAGAAATATTTTGTTAGATGTGACAATTCATTTTAAGGTACAGGTACAATAATATTCAAGAATGTGTCCATTGAATTATTTTGAAATTCCATTTATTTATATCTAGGAACAATTGCATGATTTTTTTTCTTCTAAGGAAGTGTGTTTCTTATTTCCCTTGTTAGTCATAGATATGAGATGAGTTTTCTACCACATTTAGTCAGGACCCTTTTTTTCCTCTGTGTATACATCCTTTGGAATAAAAGGAAGTATTTGATAGAATTTTTTACAATATATGGAAATTATAGAGAACCATCTCTTTAGAATGAATTCCATGAGACATTCACAATGTTTTCCTGCAATGTTTGTTTGGTTAAATTAATATAGGATGTTGATATTAATATCAGTCTCTCTCTGTAGTTAATTGCCAGATGCAAAGAAATGACTTTTGAACTCCCTGGAAAAAAAAGGCTGTCCTTTTCTCTTATTCTATACCTTCTTTCCAGTTTATTTTCTTCTTATCTCTTAAAATGGGATTTAGATCTGCAAGGGACCTAATGCAAAATTCTCATTTTGAAGATGATGTATCGATAGGTCACTGATCTAGATCCTTACATCCTGGAGAATAAAGTCAAGAGGCCTTAATAAGCATTGCTAACAGTAAAACTGGTGGAGAGGACAGAATTTCAACTAATCTATTTAAAATCTTAAAAAGATGATGCTGTTAAAATGCTGCACACAATGTTGCCAATGGATTGGAAAAGTTCAGTTTACATTTCAATTCTAAAAAAGGGTAATGCCAAATAAGGCTCAAATCACCAAACAATCATGCTCATTTCACATGCCAGAAAGGTTATGCTCAAGATTCTGTAGGCAAGGTTTCAACAACTGCTGCTGTACATCCTTTGTTCTGGAAAGGACCGAGGACATCATGAAGGTGGTGTCTTGAATTGCACATGGACTTAATTTAAGTGAGACAGAACCGTGCAAAGTTCTCATTCAGTCTTCCAGTGGAAAGGCAAAAGTCAAAATGATTGAGGATAGCCTGGGTTGCACTTGATAACCTTGATCTTTCTAAATTAAAGGTTTCCCAGTTTTCAGTTTCTCTCAAGTCTCAGAAACATGTGAAATAAGAATTGACAGAATGGCAGGCAAATTTTCAAAGAAACAGAAGAACTAGAGATCAAGTTGCCAACATTCACCATAGAGACAACATTGGCATTCCAGAAAAAATCATTGACTTCTTCATAACCGATTGCACTAAAGCCTTTGATTGTGTGAATCATAACAAAAGATAGCAAGTCCTCAAAGGGATAAGAGTATCAAATCATTTTACTTATTTATAAATTTAAAATATGCAGGACAAGGAAAACATATTTAGAACTGAACATAGAACAACTGATTGATTTAAGACTGGGAAAGAAGAATGACAAAGCAATATATTGCAATCTCATTCATTTAAACTTTTGTACAGATTACATCATGGAAAAATAAATCAAAAGACAGAATTAAGGTTACCAGGAAAAATATCAATAATCTCAGATATGTAGATGGTATCATTCTTATGTCAGAAAGTGAAGAATTGATAAGAATCATGATGAGAGTGACAGAGGAGGGTATAAAATGTGGCTTGAAGATGAACCAAAAAAAAAAAAAACCCCTAAGTAACAACAACAAAACTTCTAAATTTATGCTCACTCATCCATTTCCTTCCTGACAAATACAGGGTGAAAGAATAGAAGCAGTGAAAGATTGTAACCATAATATAAACAAAAAATAAGAACAACAGCAACAGCAAAAAACTTGCTCCTTGGAAGGAAAACTATGTGAAATCTGGAAAGCATACTAAAAAGCAATGATACCACCTTGCTGACAAAGATCCATTTAGTCAAAGCAAAGGTTTTTTCCAGTAGTGATATATGGCCATGAAAGTTGGAGTATAAATAAAGTTGAGTGTCACAGTACTCAATCATATTCTGTTTTTTACAACAAAGAACCGAAGAGAACTGATCAGACTAAACACCCTGTTGCAAAGAGGTCCTTTTACTGCTTATCATAACCATATCAACAAGTAGAAAATAAGCATTAAAATTACATTATTCAGTGCAGCACCAATCAATATACTTAATGAATTTCCCTTTCTCTGAAGTAACACAAATAATGATGGGCTATTAATATGCACCACAATGGGACATTAATCTTTAATTAGAAAGGGAAAATATACTTAATTCTTTAGAAAAAGTAGTTTTTATTTTGGGGTAACTGATTTAGAGGTTGGTAGCTAACAATAACAATTGTGCACTTTTTAAAATATTAGAAATCTTTCTACTACATTAAAATTAAAAATAACTATATAACTGTATTGAAAATAGGAATCTCATTGACCAAGTAGATAGAGTAATGGTTGTTGAGTCAGGAGGACCTAATTTCAAATCTGTAAGCTGTGTGACCTAAGCCAAATCACTTTACCCTATTTGCCTTAGTTTTCCCATCTATAAAAATGAACTAGAGAAGGAAATAGCAAACTCTAGTATTTTAGCCCCCAAAACTCCAAATGGGGTCAAGAGTTGGAAATGGCTGATACAACTCAATACCAACAAACATTACTGTAGTGATACTTGACTGTATCAATGTTAATGTTCTCAAAGACTACTTTTCTTCATATCTTTGCTATTTTGTGCTCAATTATTTTGAATTGAATAATATAATTTAAAAAAAAATCAAGTGTATGACTTTTTCCTCTTTGCTAGCAACAGTAAAGTACTCATCCTAAATTATATTATACTCTAATTCTCAATGAAATGTATTAAAAAAAGAATGACCAGACAAAATAAAATCAAGGGGGAAAATGCTCTCAATGAACCTTAATATAATATTCCTGATATGTATTCATCATGTTGAACTACTATCTTCACATTAAAAAGATATATAGCTGACTTTGATCATCAACTAGGAAAATGGAACACTAGGGATACATTATACAAAAGAATAGTTGAATGAGACATTTCCTCCCAAGAAATTTGCATCTTAAAACAATCCAGAGCTAAACCATTTTGGAAACCCTGCTGGCATTTTTTATAGTCAAGAAGATAAATTTAATTCTTTAAATAAAAACAATAGCAACCTAATATTTAGTGTTTGACATCTCATTATAGGGAATTAAAGTCTCTCTTCTGTACAATAGTTCCTAAGGTAAATTACTTATTTATAATAGATATTATTCCAGTTATTTTAAAAAAAGAGAAAGCATTAAAGGGAGGTAACTAGATGACATTATAGAAAGATTGATAAGGGGCGGCTAGGTGGTGTAGTGGATAAAGCACCAGCCCTGGAGTCAGGAGTACCTGGATTCAAATCCAGTCTCAGACACTTAATAATTATCTAGCAGTGTGGCCTTGGGCAAGCCAGTTAACCCTGTTTGCCTTGCCAAAAAAAAAACCTAAAAAGAAGATTGATAAAGAATATCATTTATAAAACATTTTCCCAGTTTAGCTTTTAATACCATTTTAAGAATATTTTGCGAGAGGGTGAAATTTTTTCTTTATTTTTTCTCCTTTTAAATAGTGTAAAACATAAGACAAAGTTTATAAACAAGTCTCTAATTCATCAATTTTAAGCTCAATTTGGAATATTCTCTTCTAATATCATGCTATTGGAGGAACCCAAAAGGCTGTTTGAGGTCTTGAGATAAATGATACCCTAATAAGGCAGAATGTAGTCAATATAAAAAATGATAAAAACAATGGTGAAACAAAGGGCCAGATGCAAAGTTGTGTCCTTGCACCATAGCAGTGGTCAGTAGTGATAAAGCAGTGGGCTCTGAGAGTACAGAAAGAAGCAAAAGTCCAGGAGACAATAGTCTTCAAACGTTTTTTTAAGATCTTTATTTATTTTGAGTTTTACAATTTTCCCCTAATATTACTTCCCTCCCCCCACCCCCCCCACAGAAGGCAATTTGCCAGTCTTTACATTCTTTCCATGGTATACATTGATCCAAATTTAATGTGATGACAGAGAAATCATATCCTTAAGGAAGAAACAAAGTATAAGAGATAGAAAGATCAGATGATAAGATATCAGTTCTTTTTTTCTCAATTAAAGGTAATAGACCTTGATCTTTGTTTAAACTCTGCAGTTCTTTCTCTGGATACAATTGGTATTCTGTATTTCAGACAGCCCCAAATTGTCCCTGATTTTTGCACTGATGGAATGAACAAGTCCATCAAGTTTGATCATCACCCCCATGTTGCTGTTAGGGTGTACAATGTTTTTCTGGTTCTGCTCATCTCACTCAACTTCAGTTTATGCAGATCCCTCCAGGCCTCCGTGAATTCTCATCCCTCCTGGTTTCTAATACAACATTATTATTTCATGACATACATATACCACAATTTGCTAAGTCATTCCCCAATAGAAGGACATTTACTTGATTTCCAATTCTTTGCCAACACAAACAGGGCTGCTATGAATATTTTTGTACAAGTGATGTTTTTACCATTTTTCATCTT
The DNA here is from genome assembly GCF_037893015.1 of Macrotis lagotis. Classification (NCBI taxonomy): domain Eukaryota; kingdom Metazoa; phylum Chordata; class Mammalia; order Peramelemorphia; family Peramelidae; genus Macrotis; species Macrotis lagotis. The sequence goes on from NC_133658.1 coordinate 523,172,249, forward strand.
CTCTTCAGGGCATATACACAGAAGTGGTATTGCTAGATTAAAGGGTATGCACATTTTTGTTGCCTTTTGGGCATAGTTCCAAATTGCTCTCCAGAAAGGTTGGAAGCATTCACAGTTCCACCAACAATGTATTAATGTCCTAGATTTCCCACAACCATACCAACATTGTTCATTGTCCTTTCTGGTCATATTGGCTAGTCGGAGAGGCTTGAGGTGGTACCTCAGAGAAGCTTTAATTTGCATTTCTCTAATAAGTAATGATTTACAGCAATTTTTCATATGACTATGGATCACTTTGATTTCCTCATCTGTAAATTGCGTTTGCACGTCCTTTGACAATTTGTCATTTGGGGAATGGCTTTTTTTTTCACAATCGAATTTTTATCATTTATTTTTTTCCACTTTTTAATATTTATTTATTCTCTTTTTGTACAAATAATGTTTTTATACATTAATAAAATATTATTGTTTAAGAGTAAACAGAATACCCCCTCCCCTCACAAAATATAGACTCACTTGAGCTATAAAGGGGAGAGAAAAAATTAAAATTAAAAAAAATAATTGTAGTAATAATTGTAGGTATGGCCAGGTGGTGCAACGGACAGAGCCCCAGCCCTGGAGCCAGGAGCACCCAAGCCCATATCTAACCCCATACACCCAACAATCACCCAGCCGTGTGACATGCAAGCCACCCCAACACCACTGCCCTGCAAAATCCAAAAAAAGAAAAAAAGACCCAAAATAAAATAAAATAGTAATAATAGTATTGGTGGCTGGGTGGTGGACAGAGCATTGGCCCTTGAGCCAGGAGCACCCAGGTCCAAATCCGGCCTCAGACACCCAGTGATCACCCTGCTATGCAGCCCCAGGCAGGCCATCCAGCCCCATTTGTCCTGCATCCCCCCAAATAATAATAATAAAAAATGTGCTTCTGTCTTTGTTGCAACACCAACAACTCTGTTGTGGGTGGATCACATTCTTTATGGTAAGTCTATTGCAAAAGTTACTTCCATATTTTTCCACCATTGCCATTGCTGATCGCAAACCCCTCCTTTCGTATTTCTCCACTACCATGTACTACATTTTCTCTCTCCTTTCACTCTAAACATTGACTCAGTTCTCTGTATATTTTAGAATGATCTTGGTTACAGTGGTTTTGTTTGTGCAAAAGCTTCTTAATTTAATGTAATCAAAAATTATCTAGTTTGTTTTTAGTGATGTTCTCCATCTCTTCTTTAGTCATATACTGCTTCCTTTTCCATAGATTTGACAGGTATACTATCCCTTGGTCTTCCAGTTTGTTTATAATATCATTTATTATGTCTAAATCCTGTATCCATTTTGATCTTATCTTGGCATAGGGTGTGAGGTGTTGGTCTAATCAAAGTTTCTTCCATACAAACTTCCAATTTTCCCAGCAGTTTTTATTGCAGAGAGAGTTTTTATCCCAATAGCTGGACTCTTTGGGTTTATCAAACAGCAGATTACTATAATCATTTCCTGCATTTGCACCTAGTGTATTCCACTGGTCCAACACCCTATTTATTAGTCAACACCAGAGACAGTTTTGAGGACTTTATAATGTAATTTTAGATCTGGTAAGGCTAAGACACCTCATTTTGTACTTTATTTTCATTGAATCCCTGGAAATTCTTGACTTTTTATTTCTCTATGAATTAACTTACAACTTTTTCTAACTCATTAGAGTAACATTTTGGAGTTTTGATTGGTAGGGCACTAAACAGGTAGTTTAGTTTCAGTAGAATTGTCATTTTTATTATATTAACTCAACCATTGATGTTTGTCCAGTTATTTAAATCTGATTTTATATGTGTAAGGAATGTTTTTAGTTGTTTTCAAAAAGTTTCTGAATCTACCTGGGCAAATAGAATCTCAGGTATTTTATTTGAGTTTGAAGGGGATTTCCCTTTCTAGTTCTTCCTGTTGTATCTTGATAGACATATATATATATATATATATATATATATATATATATATATATATATATATATATATATATATATCAACGTTGAGGATTTATCAGGGTTTATTTTATTTCTTGCTACTTTCTAAAGTTGCTAATTGTTTCCAGTAGTTTTTTGGATAATTTCTTGAGATTCTCTAGCTATACCAATACATCATCTATAAAGAGTGAGAGTTTGTCTCTTCCTTCTCAATTCTAATCCCTTCAATTTCTTTTTCTTCTCTAATTGCTGAAGCTAACATTTCTAATATGATATTGAATAGTAGTGGTGATAATAGGAATCCTTTTTTCACCCTTGATCTTATTGGGAATGCCTCTAGCCTCTCCCCATTGAATATCATGCTTGTTGATGGTTTCAAATAGATACTGTTTATTCTACAGAACAGTCCATTTATTCCTACATTCTCTAGTGTTTGTAGTAGGAATGGGTGCTGTATTTTGCCACAAGATTTCTCAGCATCTATTGATATAATCATATAATTTCTGATAGGCTTGTTGTTGATATAATTAGTTAAAATAACAGTTTTCCTAATATTGAACCAACCCTGCATTCCTGGGATAAATTGTACATGGTCATAATGTATCATCCTAGCAATAACTTGTTGCAATTGTTTTGCTAAGATTTTATTTAAGATTTTGCATCTATATTTATGAGGGGGATAGGTCTATAATATTCTTTCTCTGTTTTAACTCTTCCTGGTTTAGGTATCAGCACCATATTGGTGTCAAAGAAAGAGTTAAGCAGAGTCCCATCTTCACCTATTTTTCCAAAGAGTTTATATAGAATTGAAACCAATTGCTCCTTAAATGTTTGGTAGAATTCACTTGTGAATCCATCAGGCTTTGGAGATTTTTTCTTAGGGAGTTCGATGATAGCTTGTTGAATATTTTTTTCTGAGATAGGGTTGTTTAAGTATTTAATCTCTTCATCATTTAACCTGTGCAATTAATATTTTTATAAATATTCATCCATTTCACTTAGATTGCCAAATTTATTGGCATAGAGTTGGGTAAAATAATTCTGAATTCACCTTTTTCATTTATGATACTAGCAATTTGGTTTTCTTCTTTCTTTTTTTTTAACAAATTGAACAGAGGTTTATCAATTTTATTGGATTTTTCATTAAACCAATTCTTTGTTTTATTTATTAATTGAATAGATTTTTTTTGCTTTTGCTTTTATTAATTTCTCCTTTAATCTTTAGAATTTCTAATTTGGTATTTAATTGAGGGTTTTTAATTTGTTCTTTCTCTAATTTTTTTAGTTACATATTTAGTTCATTGATTTCTTCTTTCTCTAATTTATTCATGCAAGCATTTAAAGATATAATATAACCCTTGACAGCTACTTTAGGTGAATTCCATAGGTTTTGGTATGTTGTTTCATTATTGTCATTATCTAGGATTAAATAATTAATTCTTTCTGTAATTTGTTGTCTGATCCATTCATTCTTTAAAATGAGGTTATTCAATTTCCAAATAGATCTGGGTCTATCTCTCCCTGGCATAATATTACATATGATTTTTATTGTGTTATGATCTGAGAAAGATGTATTCACTATTACTGGCTTTCTGAAATTGATTATTAGTTTTTTTTTGCCCTAGTACATGGTCAATTTTTGTGTAAGTGCCACGTAATGCTGAGAAAATTGTATATTCCTTTCTATCCCTATTCAGTTTCCTCCATAGGTCTGTCATATCTAGTTTTTCTAGCAATCTATTTACCTCCTTAACTTCTTTCTTCTTTATTTTATGATTTGATTTATGTAAATCTGAGAGTGGGAGGTTGAGGTCGTCCACTAGTAGGGTTTTGTTTTCTATGTCTTCCTGTAATTCTTTCAGCTTCTCCTCTAAGAATTTGGATGCCATCCCACTGGGTGCAAACATATTCAGTATTTAAATCAATTTATTGTCTATGGTACCTTTTAGGAGGGTATAGTTTCCTTCCTTATTTCTTTTAATGAGATCTATTTTTTGCAGCTGTTTTGTCTGAGATAGGGATTGCTTCCCCTGATTTTTTTCACTTCAGATGAAGTAAAATATATTTTGCTCCACCCTTTTACCTTTACTCTATATGTATCTCTCTGCTTCAAATGAGTTTCTTGTAAGCAGCATATTGTAGGATTATGTTTTTTAATCCATTCTGCTATTCACTTTTTAAGGGAGAGTTTATCCCATTCACATTCAGAGTTATAATTACTAACTCTTTATTGCCCTCCATGCTGTCTTCCCTCTGTTTGTATTTCCCCCTTTCCCCCCTTTATCCATATTCCCCAGTATTTTTTTATGAATATTGCCCCCTTCAGTGTGTTTGCCCTCCTATATCGACCCCTCCCCTTTCTTTCCCCATTCCCTTTTTCCCTTTTCTCTTCCCTTCCTTCTGTTAGTTCCCCTTTTTTCTCACCCCTCCCCTTTTCCCCTTTTAATACTTGAAAGGTAAGATGTTTCTTAAGTTAACTGAGAGAGTGTGTTTATGTAAGTTAACTTTAAGCCAAATCTGATGAGAAGAAGATTCAGGTGTTTCTCATCTCCTCCCTTCTTCCCCTCTATTACCATAGGTCTTCTGTATCTCTTAATGTAATGAGATTTACCCCATTCAATACCCTCCCTCCTCCCATCTCCTTCTTGTCCTCATTTTTAAGGAGGAAGTGTTTTTAAATTATTCTATATGAGTCATAGAACATCCTGACTATCTATCACTTCTGGTTAAGTATATTCCCTGTAATAGTTACAATTCTTGAGAGTTATTAGTCTTTCTCCCAATTAGGGATATAGCCAGTTTCATCCCATTGGGTAACTGTCTCATGGATAAGTCATGAGTTTCCAGCATTTCTGGTTAAGTATATTCTCTCTGATAGAGTTACAATTCTTAAGAGTTATGAGAATCTTTTTTCCCATTCTGGGATATAGCCAGTCTCATCTTATTGGATAGTAGTTTTTTTTTTCTTTACCCCCCTTTTTTTGCCTTTTCATATGTTTTTTGAAGCTCCTGTTTGATGTCCATATTTTCTCTTTAGCTCTCTTATTTTCATCAGGAATTGTTGGAAGTCTTCCATTTTGTTAAATATTCATCTTTTCCCCTGAAATTCTCCTCAGCGTTTCAAGGTCTCACTAAGTTAGGGTTTTTCTATGGACCCTCCTTTCCACTGGCCTTTCTTCCTTTTAATAAGACATTGAGTTGGGGAGGGGCTGATTCACAGAGGTTTGGTATTGGCATCCCTAGAAGCTTTACTCACTGAGTGTAATATCTGCAGTTTGCCAGTAGGGTGTGCTGGCTGCTTTCTCTCAAATGTCTGTGACCTTGATTGAGGCCCTCTCCCTTGTCCTGGAGGGACTGGTTGAAACTGTTAATACTTTCGTCTTTGATCAGTAGTGGGCTATACCCTGGGGTGAGGTGACCATTTTCCTTATTGTCAGCTGAGGTGGTTCTGCTGCTCAGCCTTAGCCTGGTAGTCTGTGATTCTGTTTGTTCTGGGAAGAGGCTCCAGCTGAAATGGTGGTATGGACTCTGAGTTCCTCCCAACCAGGAGCCTAGGGATGATGTCTGCAGCTATCCTGCACTGAAACTCTCCCACCAGCACTTCCCACAATCTCCAGATAGTCAGAGCCACCTCCAATGCCTCTGCTCCCTAGTTGACCCAAGCCCCTGTGGTCAACCAGGCTTTATCCCCGCTGCTGATTGAGCAGGTCTGGCTCTCAGACCCTCAGGCTCCCAGGCTCCAGCCCTACAGTTTATCAGACTAATCCATGGCTAATTCAGGCTCCCAGGGTCTCACAGGTCCCATGCTGCAGGCAGAGTCCTCCCTCTGTGCCTGGACTCAACCAGGATTGTGGAAGGTAAATCATGAGGTAGTTGTTCTTTTCCCTCATTTTTCTTAATGGGTTTTGTTGATCAGATTTCTGTTAAGAAGTTTGTTTCATATCATATATGAGGGAAGATCAGGAGATTTTGGAACTGTGCCTGTCTTCTCTCCACCATCTTGACTGGAAGTTACAATCATTATCAGTAAGACAAGAACAATAAATCATAGGCATAAACCTATATATAAAAGGGAGAAAAACTGTCCCTAGAATCAGATGCTGATGACAGATTTACTTGGAATATCTCCTGGTCCCCAGAGAATTGGTAAAGAACATATTTAAAGAAATAGTTTCAGTAAATTCCAGAATACAAAAATAATTCCACAAATATCAGCAGTATTTTATATATAGCAATAAGAAAATCCAGCAGGGAATATAGGAAAAGTCCCAATTCTAATTCCAAATGCACTAATCATGTGGGTGTTAATCTTACAAAGCTATATTATATACTTATTTCTCATGTTTTCTTAGTCATATGGGTTAGTATCTATATGATAGCAATGGATAAATACATCAAAAGTTGTGGGTAAGTCATTAAGTTCTATGTTTTATCCTGGACTTAAACCTGTTAAGAATTAAAGAAATCCATGAGTATATTTAAAAAAAATCTGAAAACTTTTGATCATATATCATTTATATCACTTTTTTCCTACCAGTTATTCTTTACAGGAGAAAACAAGAACATACTCAGAACTTGTGGGTAAAAAGGTCAATAACAAGATGAATTAGCATTCTTGCTGATGGAATAAGAAACATGATCTTTTCTGGGTTTGACTAGGCAATATAGTGATAGCTGTGAATTTTCTTTCAAAAACCAAAATTGCTTCGTCTTAGGGTAGGAGTTGCAAAGTTGAATTCAGTCTATTATTGCTCCATGGACTGGTTACATACCTTCTAGAGGTTAAGTCTGAAGGATGTAATTCGGGAGACAAGCAGGTCAGATGGTATGATGGTTTTGTTAGTATCAACAGTAAAATTTGAACCCCTTTTTTCTTGTCTTCAAAGCAAGTGGCTCATTCATTACAAACAGCTAGGGGATGTAGCAGATACAATACTATGCCTAGAGTCAGAAAGACTTGAACTTAAATCTAACCCCAGACATCTACTAGATATATGATCTTGGACAAGTGATTTAATCAGTGTTCGCCTTAGTATTCTCATTTCCAAAGTGGAGAAAATAATAATGCCCATTTCTTAGTGTTATGAGTAATAAATGAATATTTGTAATGCATTCATCACAGTGATTAATAAATGTTAACTCTTAATTATGATGGTGATGATGGTTATTATTAAACAAATTGCCTCATTAGATCCTATGGCTACTTCATTTAATGATTGCAACAACCCTACAGCACCTGGATGGGAACTTCCTCCATTGTGACATAAGTAATTCCCATATGCTTTTTTTTCTTCATGTAAAATTTTTGTTAATAAATATATTTTATTTTATATATATATATATATGTTTGCTTGAGAAAATGCTTTTTCTCTCTGCTAGATGACAGATTTCAAGAGGGTAAGGACTCTATTTTAGTAAGATTGTGACAAGTACTGTGGACTTGTTTAATATATATATATATATTTGAAATTTAATTTTATAGTATGAAACATTTATTTCTACTTTTAAAAAATGAAATTGTTAGAGAGAGTAAAATTTCCTTTTAAGCAAACTAATTACAAACCTTGTATATTTCTCAGAATACTTAAAATATAGTAGAGGAGATTTGATATTATTAGGGGAACCTTAAGCAGCCAAAGCCTGACATAACAGAGGTTTGTAGAATAAGGACTATCAAATAATCCTTTTGAAATAAGTACTTAATTAAATTGTAAGATAGAACAGAGGAGAACATAAATTTGAAGGGATTATTAATGAATTCATGGAAATTCTTTCCTTAGTAGTGTTCCACAGTCATACAACAAACATTATTAGAAGACTATAATGCCTCCTCCTGTTTATTGTGAAAAAGTCTGTCAGTGTTGTGCTATATCTGGCAATTTTGCTGGTATAAATTTTTTGACTTCATCTTCTTTAGTTTCCCCAACCAGTAGAAAGTTAATCATTTCTATTACAATATAATTGTAACAAACTTCTATTTTCTCATGAGTGATTTCATAAATGAGAAATCTAGTTTGCATAATGTGGATCTTGGAAAAATTGTGTCTCTATGACACTATTGAATGATTATTTCTTTCCTTCTGAGTTTAGACCTTTGTGAGGGTCTTTGCTCTTTCTATAATCTTGTCTATATTATCTTTGATGGGGAAATGCCCTATTTCATTTGAATAGAATATTCATTCATCACTTTATAAAAATCTCCCAAATGGACATACCACAATGATGCCATTAACTGCTCCCTTTTAAACATTTAAAAAGGAAGGTTTTACCAGGCACTTCTAAAAGTAAAAATTAACGAGTTAGAGGAATTCCTAGGTTTAGAAGGTAAGAACATGCATTCTTTTTTCCTTTCCCTCTCAGATCACCTTGAGACTGACACCAAGTTTCACTGAATTGGGAGGTTCTTCTTATTTGATACTGATATCAGTGTTTCACATGGACTCCCTATACACGTTGTACCTTAAAATATTGTCCAAAGTTTGAGATGATTTGAAGGGGGGGGGGTGTTAACACCCACCAAAATGCATAGCTCATGAATCCCACTGTGTTGTTTACTATTACTAAAGCTAGAGGAGAGCACTCTAGATCAAAGTAAAATGCATTTAATCAAATAGAAAAGCCAAAAGAGTGACAAGAAAGACTCTGAAATCCACCTCAACACATAGAATAAATCTCCCTCAAGTTTCTACTCCACCTTTAGAAGAAAGGATACATGACCCTGGACATTATCAAAAATGTTCTGAAATGTAGATGTCAACAGGATCTACAGGATTCCTTTGTCATTTTTATGTTTGTCTTTTGAACTTCTCATCCCTTTACTGACATTCATATCTCTTCATCAAATATCTGAGTCAAGATTCAAAGCTCCTCTTTAGCTCCTATTATTCCGCTAGAGATTCCTGCAAGTAATCTTGAGCATTTCATTAAAGAAAACTGCAAGAGTTTCCCTCAAATAATCCTGTGCATTACATTAAGTAAAACTGCTAAAGAATTAAGGGGATGAAATTCTTATCAACTAACTCTCATTGACATACAAATAAACTTTGAAGTCAGATTTAAAAGGACTATTTGGAGCCAGAGAAATGGATTTACTTTTTTTTTTTTTAGATTTTTCAAGGCAATGGGGTTAAGTGGCTTGTCCAAGGCCACACAGCTAGGTAATTATTAAGTGTCTGTGGTCAGATTTGAAGCCAAGTACTGCTGACTCCAAGGCTGGTGCTCTATCTATTGCGCCACCTAGCCACCCCCAAATGGATTTACTTTTGACCTCATTTTCTACTTAAAATCAAAGATCTGCATTCTTTCCATAACAGTCTTCTGTTCGCACTTTGATTTCAAGATTGCATGTCTAAGTTTTCCTAAATTGGAATAACAAGGATCACCACAACCTATACAAGCACTCAAGGTACCAAATGCTTATTTCACATAGGACATCCTTTTTTTCCAACTCACAAAGGATATAAAAATGCAAAAGACCATCAAGTTCATAAATGGATACAGCAAATAAACATTTAATATATCTGCTTCCCCTTGAAGGAATTCAAGGCTTCTATTTAAAAATCATTTCATAATCCAGTAAGGCATATCTGCACAAAGAATCTTGCAAGGTCCTCTGAGACTCTTTGTAATAACTGTGATTCACACTCTGGCAACTGGGTAAGCATGCTTTTGGGGCTACAGTAATCCCCCTATTGTTTTCAAAGGAAAAAACCAAAACCAAAATAATAAAAATAAAAAACATATGCTTCAGTCTGTATTCTGAAATCTGACTATGCTCTCTGAATGCCAGTTGCATTTTTCATTATATGCTCAGTTTTATAGTACTTTGAGCATAATTCCAAATTGTGCTCCAGAATGGTAAAACTAGCTCATAATTCCACTAACAGTGACTTAGTGTCCCAACCATCCCTTCCAACACTTGTCATTTTTCTTTTTTATCATTTGAGTCAGGTGTGAGGAGGTACCTTAGAGTTGTTTTAATTTGTGTTTCTCAATCAATAGCAATTTAGAGTATTTTTAATGTGTCTGGTTGCTGTCCTTTGTAATTGAAGAGGACTAAAATGACATCACAATGTCATTTTATGATGACAGTCAGTGTACATTGTGTCCTGTCTGATTAGACCAATCTGAGCTTGAAAGGCTCTAGCATTAGCTGGGCCCCAAAAGTCCATAAGAATATTTGGGATATAGATGTCTTTAAATTTATTTAACTCACATTTCTTTTGAGCTATTGAAATTCTGCTTTGCTTATAGAGAACAGTGCCGTCTTTGATGTGAACACCTTTATCTGGGTAGTCCTGTGCTAGTGTCTCCCATACTGGTAATTAGTTTCAAAGTTCTTCAGTGAAAATTGAAAGTGACTATTTCTTCTTGACTGCCATGTGAGTACTTGCCTTTTATAAGTGTCTGTGAAATAGTCTTTCCGGCAAATGTACATTTGAACCACATTGCCTCTCAGCATTGAGTTTGAATGCTTAACAGGTGAACTTAAGAAAGAACAGCAGTGCCTGGTGATCTTCAGAATCTTCCTAGGCCAATTCAGGTGAAAGTAATTTTGTTTTTTGGTGTGGTGCTTGACATTTTGTTGAATTTCATTCTGATTTTTCTAATTCTATAAAATAATTCTTTAGTAATAAATTAATTTTGATAAGTTGGCATATTTATTATTTTGGCTCAACCAACCCGTGAACAATAAATGTTTTCCAATTGTTTTTATCCATCTTTTTTGTGCAAAATTTTTTTTATAAGTATAGACTTCCAAGTATTTTATATTCTCCTATAGTTATTTTAAAAAGAATTTCTCTTTCTATCTGATCCTTGTGGGTTTGTCAGTAGTATACAGAGATTCTGATGACTTATGGGCATTTTACATCCTGAAACGGCTAAGTTGTTGAGTATTTCAGTTATTTAAAAATTATTTATCTTTAGCTTTCTCTAATCATATTATCATATCTGCAAAGAGTAATAGTTTTGTTTCTTCATTGCCTATTTTTAATTCTTGAAATTTTTTTTTATTGTCTTTTTCCATATATGGGATTTCTATCATAATATTGAGTAATATTAGTGATAATGGACATCTTTACTTCACTACTGATATTTTAGGAAAGTTTCAAGGTTAAAAATTGCAGATGATAGCTTCTGAAGGGGGAAGCTAGGTGGAGCAGTGGATAGACCAGCAGCCCTGGAGTCAGGAGTACCTGAGTTCAAATCCGGCCTCATACACTTATTAATTATTTAGCTGTATGGTCTTGGGCAAGACATTTAACCTCATTTGCCTTGCAAAAACCTAAAAAAGACCAAAGAGAAATTAGTTTCTGAAGGTTTTAAGATTTAGTTTGTTTATCATTTTAATAAAGGCTCCATTTAGTCCTATGTTTTCAAAGACTATTAATAGGAAAAGTATTTTCTCTAAAGATATTTCTGAATCTATTGAAATAATATACTTTTTCTTAGCTTCGTTATTCATGTAAACAATTTTCATAATAACGAACCAACTCTACATTCATGGTATAAATGCCTCTTGGTCATAGTGTAGGATCCTTGTCATATATTGCTATAATCTCTTTGCTAGTATTTTGCTTAAAATTTGTGCATTGATATTCAATAAAGAGATCAATAAGAAAACTTTCTGTTTTTTGTTCTCTCTGATTTAGTTATGAAAACTATTATTGTAATCAGAGAAATTTTTGTCAGAGTTTATATAATATTGAGATTAATTGTTCCTTAAAAGTTTGGTAGAAATGACTTATAAATCCATCTGGTCCTGAATATTTTTTTCTTAGGGATCTCACTGATGGCTTGTTCAAATTCTTTTTCTAACAAAAAGGGTTAAGCTGTCAATATTGGCAGTATATCTTTTTGTAAATATTTATGCATTTTTTCTTAAATTGTCAGTTTTACTAGTAAGTAGTTGGGAAAAATTAATCCTAACAATTAATTTAATTTCATTTTTTGGGGTTTTTTGCAAGGAAAATGGGGTTAAGTAGCTTACCCAAGGCCACACAGCAAGGTAATTATTAAGTGTTTGAGGCTGGATTTGAACTCAAGTACTCCTGACTACAGGGCTGGTGCTCTATTCACTGCATCACCTAGCCACCCCAATTTAATTTCATTTTTGATGGTGGCACATTTAATCCTTATATTTTATATACTATTATTTTGTTAAAATCAAATTAACTAATGACTTATCTATTTATTGATTGTTTTCTTAAAATCAACTTCTAGTTTTATTTTTTTAGTTTATTACTTTCAGTTGTATTAATCTCTCCTTTGATTTTTCAGGATTTCCATTATGATATTTAATTTGTGATTTTTAATTTTCCTAATTTTAGTTTTATTTGCATACCCAATTTATTTTTCTGCTCATTTCTTTTATTGATGTTTATGCTTAGAAATATATTTTTTTAAGTCTTTGGTGGCATCCCACAAATTTTGGAATGTTGTCCCTCTATCATCATTTTTATTAATGAAATTGTTGTTCCTATGATTTGTTCCTTGACTTGTTCATTCTTTAAGATTAAATTATTTAGTTTCCAAATATGTTTTAATCTATGCTTCTGCAGTCTTTATTAATTGTAATTTTCTTGTATTATAGACTGAAAAGACATGTTTAATATTTCTGCTTTTTTTGCATTTGGTTGTAAGAAAATGATCAGTCTCCCACACAATGAGTTCCATTTCCTATACTCTCAGGTCACTGATTTATGGGGCTTCTGAAAGAAGCAGTGATAAGGACGTCTTTGCACAGCATTTCTCCTCATTTTAATCACTATAATGTACATGTAATGTCACCATTCAATTGATGTTATGGTTTTCTTTGATTAAAAAATCTTAGGGACTGTTGTGTATGGCAGCATTGCAAACTATGATTACCTGGTGTACTTGAGCACCAGAGCCTTATTTTACTAAGTGCCATGGGAATTGGAGTGGATTAGAGACTGGAGGGATATTTAAGCACTTGTGTTTTGGTGAATACCTTGGAGACCTTGGTATATAAAGAAGAACTTGTCTCTCTTGTCCCCTACCCCTCCAACATACACCTAGGGAAAGATAAGGGAGTCCAGAAGGAGACTCAATAACAAAAAAAACAACAATCATCAATCAGCATGATCTAAAGCAAGGTCAAATTTTGTGAAGTTGCTACATGCAGCTAAGAAAAAAATAAATACTTTCTTTTTCCATTTGGTTTTCTCCAGAAGTCTTTCACATCTAACTTTTCTAAACTTTAATTCATCTCCTTGACTTTGTTATTATTTATTTTGTGGCTACATTTACCTAGTTCTGAGAGAGGAGAAATTGAAGATCCCTCATTAGTATAGTTTTACTATACTTTTGAAATTTATTCAACATTTCCTTTAAGAACTAAGATGCTATGTAATTTGAGGCATATATAAATATATATTTACATATATATAATTAGTATTGATATTGCTTCATTGTCTAAGATCCTTTTAAACAAGATAGTTTCCTGTTATCCTTTTAATTAGGTTTATTTTTTGTTTTTGCTCTGCTTTTTTTTCTTACTTTACCTAAAATGTATTAAATTATTATCCAGTTCCTTATTTTTTTTTCTGTTTTATATATAGCTCTTATAAACAACATACTGTGAAATTCTGTATCTAATACATTCTGCTACCCACTTCCACTTTATGCATGAGTTCACCCCATTCACATTCACAATTATGATTGCTAACTATGCATTTTCCCACCATTCTATTTTCTTTGGCTTATCCTTCTCTATCTTTTTAAAATTCTGTCCTTCCTCTAAAGTGTTTTGCTTGTGACCACTGCCTTCTTTTATCTGCCTTCCCTTTTAAGATCCAACCTCATTTCTTTTATGGTTCTCTTATTCTCTTCCCTTCTTCTCTTTGTCAAGATAGATTTCTATTACCAATTGAATATAAATATGTATGAAAGAAATACATATGAGTCTGCATACATACATACACATATAACATACATATATACATACACATATATTTAATATATATGTATGTAGATTTGCCACCTTTTTTTCCCTTTCATTATAAAGTTCTCTTTTATGTGAGATAATTTTTTATATGCTTTCTCCCCCTTCTTGTTTCTGCAAGGTAACCTTTTGTCTCACCAAAGTAATTTCTTGATTCCTGAAACCTTTTTCTTCATAGAATTTTCCTTATTGCCTAATAATGATAAATTTCTTTTGAAATATATATGTACCATCTTCCCATAAAAAGAGGTAAATATTTTAACTCTATTGAGTTACTCATGATTTCTATTTAATGTTTACCTATTTTATGCTTCTCTTGATTCTAATCTTTGAAAGTCAAATTTTCTATTCTCTCTGACTTTTTTGTGAGGAAAGTTTAATGATCTACTGTTTTATTCATTTGAAAAACACATTGTTTTCCCTTGAAGAATTTATTCTCATTTTTGCTGAATTCTTGGTTGGAATACCAATTCTTTTGCTTTTTGGGATATTATTTCCCAAACCCTTCACTCTTTTAACATGGTGTGTCTGTTAAATTTTGAGGAATCCTTATTGTAACTCCACAGTATTTGAATGGCTTCTTTATAGCTGCTTGAAGTATTTTGTCTTTGACTTGGGAGCTCTTTAATTTTGTTTGGTAATATTCCTGGTAATTTTCATTTTGCCATATTTTCCAGGGGATGATCAGTGATTCCTTTCAATTACCATTTTACTCTCTGTTTCTAACATATCAAGGCAATTTTCCTTGGAAAAGCCTTAAAAATGATATGTAGGTTCTTTATTTGATCATGATTTTTAAAGTAGCTCAATAATTCTTAAGTTCTCTTTTTTCCTTTGACATATTTTCCAGGACAGTTTTTTCCCCCCTAGGAGACATTTTATAGTTTGTTCCAGGTTTGATTTTATTTTAATGTTTTTAATGCAATTTTTGTGACATTAGAATCATTCACTTCTTCTTGCCTAATTTGAATTTTAAGGAATTATTTTTCACCTCTCTTCTTATTTGATCAATTATCTTTTTTTTTTTTTTTTTGCAAGGCAATGGGGTTAAGTGGCTTGCCCAAGGCCACACAGCTAGGTAATTATTAAGTGTCTGAGACTGAACTTGAATTCAGGTACTCCTGACTCCAAGGCCAGTGTTCTATCCACTGCATCACCTAGCTGCCCCTGATCGATTATCTTTTGTAAGAAAGTATTTTCATCAATGAATTTTTCCCATTATTCAATTTTAAGGCAATTTTTTTAGCTCTTTTACCAAGCTGTAGAATTTTCATAATTTTCTTTATTTGCTGTCATTTATTCATATATTTTTCTTCAAACACTCTAATTTTTAAAATCATTTTTAATCTTTTCTAGAATTTCTTGTTGGGCTTGTGTCCAATCACATTTTTACTTTGAGATTTTTGCTTATAGTTTTTACTTCATTGCCTTCTGTTTGTGAACTGATCTCCTCTATCACTATAGTAGACATTTATGATCACATTTATGATCACATATGCTCATTTTTCTACTCTACCAGTTGATTTTGAACTTTATTTAAAATTGGTCTCAGTCTTTGGCATGGAGGTTGGCTGAAGGAAGGATATTTTCTCAAGCTTTAGAGTTTTATGCACTGCTCTTTTCCAGACTATTTCTGGGGGTTTGTAATATTCTTTTACTGCTTCCAAGATGCTGCTGTGATCTGGAGAGAGGTGTGGCTTCTGTTTTCCTAGTCTTTACTTTGGTTAAACAGGAAGGTCCCTTAATTCTTTGGCATTATAACTGCTTCTCAGGGCCCATTCTCCCTAGTGACAGAAGTGATATATTGTTCTTTTGGGTCTTCTCACCCTGGGCTTTCTCTCCCTCTTAAGGGAACTGCTGGAACTATATCCAGAAGTGGATTTAGGCAATGGAGTTGCAAAAGGCAATAAGGTTCTACCACCAAAGTAACTGCTGAAATCCTCTCTATTTTTTTTTTTTTCTGATTAGTTGCCAATTTGCAAGGTACCCTTATGTCTGGTTTGAGAACATCAAAAGTTGCTACTGTTTCCTCATCATCATCTCAACCCAACAGTGGTCTTTCCTCCACATGGACTTTCCAATGTCCTAAATTGTTTTGGATTGAATAATATCTATCTCCAGAAAGAATTTGAGGTGATAAGTTTGTTTGGAAGGGTATGTTGGGAGAGCTCAGTTGAGTGCTTTCTCTCCTCTGCCATCTTGTCTCTGCCCCCAGAAGTAAAATAATCCCCATTCTATCAGACCACCATTGATTGATCTACTTTTAGGTTTTTTTTCTAAAAAGGTGTTATGTAAAAACTGAATTCTCTCTTCTTATCTAATTATATTAAATCAGGAAAATCCCCTCTCACTGAAAAGTCAGAATCTAGAACTCTTGACAATGGAAACTCTTAAACTGATGTTATTGAGGCAACTCTCTAGTTATCCAGAAAATCTCCTTCTTCTGAAATTGCTGCTAATTCTAGAATCTTATTGCCCAGAAAACTCAAAATCCCTGCCTCCATTGTACAGGAATTTTGTATTAAAAAAACAGTACTCTTTTATTACTCTATGGGGTCATAAACATGCAAAAGTGGCCATTGTCATCTACTTCTGTTGTGCATTACTATCAATAAGAAATATCTGTTCTTACTGCATTATCATTATGGAATAAGCCTGGAGGCATGAGGTGAGCAGAGAATAATGAATGTCAACTTAAAATGCAAAGCTCTGATGCAGTCTCAAATTTCACTTTTAATTTACAAGACCAAAGCATGGATCACCCAATAAAACTCTGATCTCTAAAGCCTGTTAGCAAGTCAGTAGTGGACATGATCCTCTTATGTGGGGAGCTGTCCCTTGAATACCTCCAAAAGCTCATCCCTTATAATCTCCTCAGTTTGACTAGAGAATTTCTCATTCTTCTTAACTAGTTCAGATGATATGAGTCTACCTCACTTGATCTTCAGTTCATTTTTATGATCTGTTTGGGTACTCTATGAAAGATGATCAGAAGGAGAACCCAAAGAGCTACCACAAGTAGCAAAGGATTCAATATAGATTGTATAACAGAGAGGTTTTTTTCTCCTTAACTTGCTTTCACAGTTGCCCATCTGCTTTGAATTAAAAAGGGTCATATTTTTGACTTTATTTCTCCATTGATTTAATAAAGATATTACTTTCCTCTAAGATCACAATACAAGTTACATAGAAAGATCATATACAAAGGAGCAATTGGGAACAAATGTCAGGGAAAGATTCATTGTCCAGTGTTTCCTTCTTTCTTTTTTTTTGTGTCACTTTCTTTCAATGTCTTAAAACATGATGTCTTTCAAGCAATATTCAGGAATTTTAGTGGGGATATTTTAAAGAGATGTTCCTGTGTACCCTGCTTTACATAGGAAATCTTTGTAGAGAAAAGGCATTTTTTATGAATATGGACATAAAGCACTAGTAGAAAAGAGAGAAATAAGTAGCAAACCATTATTAATGATAGCAGTATTATTATGTTTCTTGAAGTAAATTCTTTAAGGTAAGTGTTCTTCCTCTTTATCCTTACCTTTTGGGTTTCCTGACTTGCTTGAACTCAGAATTCAGTGAAATATTAAAATATTTAGCCCCCTAAGAGCTATTATAAAAGCCATAATTTACAGATTGCAGAATATTAGAACTGGAATAGAATTCAAGGGCCATGTAGTACAACCTCCTCATTTTACAGATGAGGAAAACTAATTAAAATTCAGTTGTGGAAAAAAAACATAATGTGAACAATTAATGATATTTATAATTATGGAATACATTTTATAGCAAAAATAATTTGCAAAAAATTATTTTTCTATACAACCTGGGGAATAAGATGTCAGTAGTCCTTTTTTAGAAATATACAAATTAATACAAAATAAATAGATAAATAGATTAAAAGCCAAGAAGACTTAGAAGCAGAAATAATAACTAGGAATTAAAATTTCTCATTTGAAACTGACTGACCCTGTACAATTAGGACATATAAGTTCTTCATTTCTAACTTTACTGGCCCAGTCCTTTCAGAATAACTATTCATTTAAGTAATCTATATCTATTCATTAAATCAATGTATATTTGTTATAAAAATATTCACTTCTATTAAGTGCCAAACCTTGATGAGTTACAATAATGGTGAGACTGAGAAAGCAACAAGTTATGTTTTTTAAAAGTTCTGATAAGAATAGTCTGTTTTCAGAATCAGTACTCCATACCATGGTTGCCAAGGGATAGTCCCTTGAGATTTATAATGCACACAAATAGGTAAATATCTCTTCTGTATTTCACAAATATCTACATGTATGTATGACCCAGGTGCACTTGCTGACCTGGATAAGGGGAAAAGGAATACAATCAACCCAAAATAACCAATACAGTCAAGTTTCTCTTACTTCTACCCCTTCTTCTGAATCCTCTAATTTGTGCATCAGCTTCCCAATATATGGTGGTAACTTAAATTTGGAGAAACAAACTATAATTTGTTGGGCTATACAAGTTATTGTCAGAAATCTTTCAGGTGATATTCTGGTCACAAGTCAAGAGAGTTATGCTACAAGGAAGATACAGTGTGATGGTGACTCCTTTGATGCATGGCATTTGCCAGATATCAATGAACTAATGAACATTTTAAAAGGTTTCAAAGTACATTAAATAATACTGTGGAAAAAAGTATAAGTATAATTATTCCCATGTTGCAAAGGAACAGAGACTGATTAATTGAATCACTTGTCTATGATTAAATAATTAGTAAATATATGAAGATTTAGTTGGATCCAAGATTCTTAACTTAACATCCAATATTCTTTATACTTATACCATATTTTCATTTATTGATAGTATGCAAATCACCTCCTTGGGTTCAATATACCATTGTGATCTGGGTATCAATGAAGTAGTAATGAAAATGTTATTAAATTGTTATTGAATTAATGCATTGCTACATTATCTACCATCAATACAGTAACAGCACATTACTTTGTTTTTGTGAGTTTTAAACTGCATCCTGAATAGATCAAGTAAACACCCTCCAAATCATTTATTTTACATATCTTATCCCTCATCTAAGATTAGAGAGGAACCACTAGTTGAGAATAATAGATATGTTGTCAGTCACAATCTCTGTACAGGACGTGTTGCTTAATTGCTTTTCTTCACCACTAAAGAAGCTTTCAGCTATAGGGATCAGAATGGGAAATTGTTTGGTAATAACAAATACATCAATAAAACTTTTAAATTAAACTGATGGTTTCACATGCCTACATTTTCCTTCATATATTCATTAATAATTAAATATGCCTTAGTGAGTCCATTGTTAATAAAATATTGATCTTAAGTGTGTTATTTTCTAATCTTTATATCCTGGAGACAATATCTCCTATCTCATCCCTAATTAATCATTTCTCATTAAGATTTGTGGAAATAATATTTTCTGATTTTAAAAATAGGAGTGAAATAATTCATTTGAATGTGACAGAAAAACAATTATGCTTAATTATTTTTTACTAGGGACATTGGCAAATACAAAGGTAAATAAGTCAAAATTTCTTCTCTGAGGAACTTACACTTTATTAGAAGAGGCAGGACAATGATTATACTGTGGCTTTGCATCTTTTAATTTACTTTTACTTTATCAATATGTTAGTTAAATGCAGCTCAGGAAATATTTTATTTGATAATCTTCAGTGCTTGTCACATTTGTCACATAGTAGGAACATAATTGTTAGCAGTGAATTTAATTGAATAGTGGCACTGAAAATTCCCTCTAAATTCTTATTTTTATCAATAGGGCATCCCCAACACTGAAACAAAAAAAAAATACATACACAATAGCTTCCTTTTTTTTTTTTTTTTTTTTTTTTTAGTTTTTTGCAAGGCAATGGGGTTAAGTGGCTTGCTCAAGGCCACACATTTAGGTAATTATTTAGTGTCTGAGGCCGGATTTGAACTCAGGTACTCCTGACTCCAAGGCCAGTGCTCTATCCACTGCACCACCTAGCCACCTGATAGCTTCCTTCTTCACAGCTACTATAAAATGTGTTTGAAAAAAAAATTGTTATTGTCTGAAAAGCAAGATTTAAAAAAAACTTTTTGAAATTGGAATCCTGTACTACAAAACTTACTATAGTTTCTAACTACAAATTCACCTATCTCTGACAGTTTTAGCTATTTCACAAACATAAAGCAGGTGCTTGTTTTTGTTTTCTAAAATTTATGAGGAAATTCAAAATTACTATTCATGAAAAGGAAAGATTAATTTCACTCTTAGACAAAAAAGTATATTTAAAGTTATTGTATATCATTTCTCAAACATTGTCCTTTGGCAAAATCTTGAAGCAGTCCTGCTATTCCACACCTGAGTTTGATGCTGTGACAATTTCTTCATGGGAAAGTTTTGCAAGTTCACTACAAATTTGATGAAAATTCTATTTCAGCAGCAGGGCAAAATTTGCAAAACTCATATTTTACCTGTGACATCATTTCAATAGTCTATTTGGTAAACTATGCTCTGAATTATATGGGGGGGGGATTCAGGAATTTTTAAACAATCAAAACTTGTTTAGTTAACACATTTTCATTTTTGGGAAAAAAAATGTTAGATTGTTGACTTGGATACCTCATTAGAAGCAGTTAGGTGGCCCAGTGCATAGAGTAGTAGATCTGGATTCAGGAACATGTAAATTCAAATCTGTTCCCAGACATTTACTGGCTGTGTGACCTTTGGCATGATTTGGCATAATTTGCATGATAATAATAGTACCTACATCCAATGGTGCTGTGAGGATAAAATGAATGAATATTTTTAAAATGTTTAGCACTTGACCAACATATGGCTGCAGATAATTAAATTTTTATTTCCTTTCTTCCTCAATATCCATTGTTATCATAATAGTTCACATTTATAGTACTTAATAATTACCCACTTTATTCTATCTAAATTCTTTACAAGAATGACTAGAGCTTGAATTTTGTAATCACGCAGAACTGTTTCACTTTCAAGGTCTCAAATTTTGAAATTTCTCTCTTTAACAACATCTTTCT
Source organism: Macrotis lagotis (assembly GCF_037893015.1). Taxonomy (NCBI): domain Eukaryota; kingdom Metazoa; phylum Chordata; class Mammalia; order Peramelemorphia; family Peramelidae; genus Macrotis; species Macrotis lagotis. The sequence continues at coordinate 523,193,219 of NC_133658.1, forward strand.
TTCCTTATATTTCTCCTTATTGATCTATACTTATTCTTCATTTCACCTCCAGTCACCAAAACCCTCCTTACTATCCCAGTTTATCTGTTCATTTCTTACTTCATTTTCCCCTTTAACCACCATTGACTCCATTAGGTATTTTAAGGATGGCCTTTCAAACATCTTAGGTTCCCTTAACACTTAGTCTATCACAGTAGCTTTCTTAACAAGGCTCAACATAGGGGCAGCTAGGTGGCATAGTGGATAGAGCACCGGCCTTGGAGTCAGGAGTACCTGGGTTCAAATCCGGTATCAGACACTTAATAATTACCTAGCCGTGTGGCCTTGGGCAAGCCACTTAACCCCATTTGCCTTGCAAAATCCTAAAAAAAAAAAACAAAAAAAACAAGGCTCAACACAGAATGTAGTCAAAGGATCTATTCCTTTGATCTTATTTCTAGACAGTCAAGATCAGATAAAAAAAATCACAGACTGTGCTGAGTTGCTTCACCTTATAGTGAAACCTTACTTAGGGTGGCAGTGATAATCTAACACACTGCAGCAGTCTTTAGTAGTCTTCCTCCTTTGTAAAACTGAAAAATATCATGATAAACAACTAATGAGATTTTTTTAAAAGCAAACATTTTCAATTGTTATAATTATGTTGTCTTTCATCATTAGAGAACTCTTTGTTGAATAAATCACAAAAGTTCTTTTAGACTTTATGGATTCCCCTGAAGTACTGAAAGGTATCTTCATTTATCCAAATGACCATAAAGCATCTCTGCATCTTGATTCATTTATTTCATTTTCTCCTGTCTCAGAGAAGGAAAAGTTCCTTTTCATTCAAAGCATAACCTCATCAAATCTATCCTCCATTCCTAACACACCAAACTTTCTCCTTGTGACATGTGAACCACAATTGTTTTTAAATTCCTCATTCTTTGGCATCCTCATTCCTTCTGTCTCTCTTCTGTCTCCTTAATTTCTTTCTGTAATTGTGTCTATTTTTCTGCCATTTTTTCCCCTTCCAAGTTTCTGCTCTTTCTTTCTTTTTGTTTCCAATTAATATTTTATGTTTCCAATTAAATGTTATGAAAGTTTTTCAATATTCATCCACATGCATATGTATATTTTTAAGTTAGATAATTTCTTTCAGTTCCCCCCTTCCCACCCCTCTCCCCTCAGTGGTGAACAGTCTGGTGAATATTGTATATGCACATTTGTGTTTAACACGTCTATGTATTAGATATTTTCTGTATGAGGAATTAGTATTTAGGAAAAATCATGAGATAGGACAGAAAATCATAAGAGAAACTTTTTAAAAGTAATGTAGATTCTGTATCTGCCGCTCTTTTGCTTACTTTCTCATAATCCAAGTTCCCCAAACTATATTTTCATCCATTGTCTGTGATTCCTCATCAAGCAATTACTCTACCTCTATCATTTATTCCTTTGACAATCTCCTCTACTTTCTCATTCTGATCATTCTATTAAACCTGGTCTCTCATGGACACAGTGACATATCATTTATTAAATATAATGGCCTAAGTCAGTCATCCTCCTTCCTTTTACATTTGATACTTCTGGCAATTTGTTCTTTCTTGTAACTTCCCACTTTGGATTTCATGACATACTGACATAGTTCTCTAAATTCAATGATTTCCGTTCTTGAAATATCCTTTTTCATGTCCAGTCACTATCTCCCCTAGGGAGTCATTAACTCATAGTTATAATAGTTCATTAATGAATGGTCATATTGTAATCACACTGCTCAGAAACTAATTTTTTTAACTTAATTTTATATGAGAATGGTTCAATAAAATTGGTTAATTCTTTACTGGTAGTTGAAAAAAGTATTCAAGGAATTCTTTAATTGACTTTTTCAGAAAAATCTTCCACAAGTCTCTGGAAACAGTAAATGGCCTTTCCCCCCAATCCCTGTTCTTTCTTTTTAGAAATATTATTAATAAATTAAAATTTCTTAATCTTAAGTCTCTGGCCTAATATTAAACAGAAACTCATAGTAGTTTGGATTTATTAATTTCTAAATAAATCCCTTCTTCCCTCTATCTGATAATCATGGGAAGAATTTCAACTTTGAAGCAATTAAGGCACTGACCAAGCCATGAAAATGGAAAAAAGGTCCTTAATTGCTTCACTTAAGTGCATAACATCTTTTCCAATTCCATGATTACAATAATGTTTCACCTAAATATGAATACAATTATTAAGCATCCTATTGCCAGTTTTAGAAAAGAACCCTTAATGAAATTGGTCATAGAATGACTTAGGATTTAGGTCTTATTTAAAATTTAAGAAAATGTTCCTCTAAGATTCAATGGCTTATGTTCTAAATTGATGGAGTAAAAAGTTAACTTTTGAATTATGGGATTATAATTTTATTATATCATGAAAGGTCAAATTTTCTTGTGGGCTATGAGGGTGCATCCATGGAGTTTTATTGCTTTTGGACAAAAGGAAGATAGTGTTGGTGAAAAGAAGGTCATGAGATGTACAAGTCTTTAGTAGTAAGCACTGCTTATTTTTTTTTCTTTTTTATAGCTTTTGCAAGGTAATGGGGTTAAAGTGGCCTGCCCAAGGCCACACAGCTAGGTAATTATTAAGTGTGAACTCAGGTACTCCTGACTCCAGGGCTTTGCCACCTAGCCATCCCTGCACTGCTTATTTTAACTGCTATTTATGACTTCATCTTTGCTTTGCTTTTCTAATACTGGTAATCTGAGGCTACTCTATCATTAAAGTCACCAGAATTATAAACTTATCTTATTTTGGCTCATAGATGATAATGTCTTCAGGTATTCATGAAATTTTTCTTTGAACTCATCAGAGTTAATTATGGTGGGAGTGTGGACACTATAAGAGTGGCATGGAATTTTCCAGCAAGCAGTAATCTCATTGTCATGACCCTACCACTACTGCTTTTTTTTTTTAGGAATACAAACTTGTTGACTAGATTAATTTCGATTGTAAAATCTCACCAGCTTATGGTACTTCCCTTATGGCCATTCCAGAAAACAAACATGTTTATCTGGCTCCCACTCCAGTAACCTGGGCTTCATTTGCCAATCTGGGTTTCACTTAGGGATGCCATTTGGAGTGCTCTCACAGGAGGACCTATCCATCTTTTAGGTCTATTGCATTTTGTGTTGTTTATAAGTATCTACACACTTCATGTGCCAATGTTGAGGGGGAACATCTTTGCAAGTTGGCATCCTTCCCTATTATGGTAAACAGGCCAGGGTTGGATAAGCAGGCAATTTTAAGGGTCCTTTTCTATCCCCCTTACTCATAGCAGATGAACTGTGTGGGCTTTATAAGGCTTTTCAGACACTCTGGGGGGGGAGGGGGCTGCTAAATCCCACAATTGCTCCCAATGAGAAGAGGAGCCTATGGCCTGGACCATCTGTGAGCAGTGTGGTTATCACAGCTCCTAATATATCCACACCTGCTCTTTCATCATTTGCCTGAAGCTGTAGGGCTTTTAAATAAGTAAAAAAAGGTAAAATGGTAAGGGTTTGTTTTTTTTAAATTTATGAATAAGTTGGATTTATGTGAGGCTGAGTTGCATGAAGTTGGCCTCATTCTCTCTTTCAGAGACATCACAATCCAGTGGCAAAACAGTCAAAACAATGGGTTATAGCTCAAGATGCAGTGAATGATGCTGATATCTTCAATGTCTAATCAAGGTCTAGGCATTCCACATTATCTGCTTCATCTGCCTTTATGAATATTGGAAGAAATTTTATTTATTCATTCATTTTGCCAGGGTAAATCTTTGCATATTTGGGGAAGACATCCCCTTAACACATTGATGGATTTGAGAGCCATTGGTCACCCTCAAACTAACCCTTCTGCTGAAAGTTTAAGGGGGCATAGTTTCTGTGCATGTTTCAGCATCCTTGAGCCACAGGTGAGAGTTAAGTAGATTAAGAAGACAAAAAATGTGGAAAGCAAGTGAAAGAAGAAACAGATCCAAAAGGAAGAAAACATTAGAGTAGAAAAATTACTTAATATATAAGATAATTTTAACAATTAAAGATAATAAGCTTTGATCTTAATTTAAACTTCACTGTCCATTTTCTGAAAACAGATGGTATTCTCCATCAAAGTTCCCCTAAAATTGTCCCTGATTATTTCAGTGATGGAATGAGCCAATCCATCAAGGCTGATCATCACCCCATGTTGTTAATTTATACAGTCCTCTTCTGGTTCTGCTTATCTCACTCTGCATCAATTCATGCAGTCTTTCTAGACTTTTCTGAAATTCCATCCCTCATGTTTACTTATAGAACAATAGTGTTCCATTACATACATATACCACAATTTATTCAGTCATTCCCCATTTGATGGGCATGACCACTTTTAAGAAATTCATTGTTTTTACCCTAATTCATCACCTTCCAACATGTATGTCCAAGTCTTACATTATTTTCCTATGATATTTGCAAATGCATGCTCATATTGCAACTCTAGGGTCATTATTTCTATTCCAGGCTACACATTAATGCATTTTATCTTTTGAATGTTGCATCATGACAACAAGACAATCAAAGGGAGAAATAAAATAATACTAATAAATAAAAGTTTGGAATCAGATGTGTTTTTGTGATCCCATTCCCATTTCTGACCAAGGTCTTCCTAACATGACTACTCTTCTTATCTTAACCTTGCACAGAATGTAAAAGCTTTTTTTTATTTAGTTAAATTCAACAATTTCAGAAGATTAAGTTTGCTGTTCCTTTTCAGATATATTTCTACAACAGCATATATTGCCACTTATTTTTTCTAACTACCTCCATTTCACTTTTTTTTCCCTTCAATAAGAAATTTTCAGTTATTTCTCTACACTCATTGACCCTGTATGAGCCTATACCCTCATTTGCCACCTCTCAGTTATATTTATGAACAATTATTTCACCAGTTAGGCATCCACTTCAGCAAATTTTCCACATTTAATCCCTCTTTAAATCATTTTTCACAATTTGTTCTCTCAAGTTCTGAATCATTTTCGTTTATTGCTGGACTACCTTCAATTTTCATCTAATTTCAATTCTATTTTTGCTATAGGAATATTTATATTTGATTCTTACTAAAATCTCAAGAAGTCTTTTATTTTATTTGAATAATTAAATGTATATAAGGCAGCTGTGTAAATTTAACATTTATAACTAGCTTTCTAAGGAAAACACTGCTGAGATGCCAATGTTGTCCTGTGAAACATGATTAATGAGGAGGGAAAAAAATCAATCATGAACATATTGCAGATGTGAATGTCACAATCCCTAACCTAAATTTATTTTACTTAGTTCATTAACTTTTAAGAATTAACAGATTAATTAAGATATATAGGCACTGAGGCCTTAATTGCAGTTTTCAATGAAGACATAAGTAATTTGTTCAGACCTCAATTTAAAGTTGACCATACCTACTTGAATAGTTTCTCCCAGGATTATAAATCACAACCTGTTCCTCTCTATATATTCTCTGTAGATTTAAAAAAATTAAGGGGAGAAGAGAGAATATAGAAGGCAGCCTTGATTATCTACTATAACTGTTGGGTAAAAAAGAGCAAATGCCTTTTTATGCTTCATAAAGTTCCCAAATAAAGTTCCCAGGCTCATCCTGTGACATATGATGCTCTGTGGATAGCATACTATATTTCAAACTATTATGCAACCTTTGTCTACCATAATCAATTGAAACTAAAAAGTCAAAATTGATCACAGGGCAATTTAAAGTTACTCTCCATTAATTTTTTACTGAGCCATTAAAACATTATTTCACCTTCCCATTAGGAATTTAGCAAAATGAAAAAAAAGTTATACTTTTAGTCTTTTATCTTACTGCAGTGAAATTATGGGTTATAATCCAGAATTACTAAATTACTGCAAAGTCAATAGAAACTTTGGGAATTATCAATACTGTAAAATCAAATGTGTACCCTTACTTAAAAAAAATAATTTTCATTTTCTACCCTCAAGGACAGAGGACAACGAAAAGAGTTAAGGTATATTAAAAGGTAAAGCAACAGAGATAGCTATTGAGAAAAAGAGACAGAAAAATAGAGGTTCAACCATGTGATTTCAGTAAATCAATAAAAATTTATTAATGCCTATTATGTGCATTAGAAAGGTTAGGATGGTATAGGTAGATCTGAGAAGGTGTATGAAAGTTATATTATTTTTTCCTTCGCCAAAAATTAAAATAGAATGTGTGAATAGTTTTATTTAACACCTCCTTTTACTTAACATTTCCAAGGGAAAGATACTGTATATAAGAAGCATCAGCTTGCCTTTTTGTTATTTTAGAAGTAAGAAATAGAATTAAGAAATATTATGAATGTCCATAGTCACATAAACATTATTGTCAGTACTTATTTAAAATGTATAATTGAAAACAAATGAGTCTCAGGCTTCATGGTATATGATACTTAGAACAACCATTAAATGAATTAAGATACATTTTCTTCCTTAATATATGGGATAATGGGTAATTAGTATACATTTGCAAAAGGCAAATGGAATTTTTTCCCCTGGTGGCTATATCTTGTTGCTGTGGTAGGAAGTGATTGAAATAAAGCCTAGGCTATCTGCAGTGGATTATTTCAACTCATTTACTTCAATAACATTTTATTTGCCAAAGGTTATGATGAAAAATTCAGTCACAAGCTCCTGCTAGTATCTCTTACTCCATTCATTCATTACTGAAAGAATGTGTGAATAAATGAAGAAAGACAGAATGGAAGAGATGCGAATTCTGGTTTAAGGAATCTTTTTACTTAACACTATTCTTCATCTTCCATTTTCAAACACTACCAACATTTTGTTTGTTAGATCTGTCTTCTTACCTCTCTTACTACGGAGTTTTACAAAAATGATAAATAAGATGCTTATGAGATGGTACCCTACTGTATAAACCAATAATTCTTCTTGGGATGAGTGGAGATAAATATTTAATGAAAACATACATAGACTTGTGAAGATTTCTCTAGTTAGATGCAATTATTCAAAAATGCCAAACATATCATAAATAAACTTAGAATATAAACCTAAATATTAACCCATTCCTGTAATTTGAAAATAAGGAGTTGAATTATCTTTCCTGATCATCCTTGGAATTCTGATATCAGATTTTATAGGACACCTGGTTAAAAGCATAGCAGAAAGGAGACAGTAGCATATTAAAAGACAGAAGAAAACAGACAGAAAAGGAGACAGAAAAATAAAGATTCTTCCAACCATGCAATTTCAGTAACTCAATAAACATTTATTAAGAGCCTACTGAGTGCATCAGAATGATAAGGATAGTATAGGTAGATTTGAATATCATTATACAGACAATTAAATCAATGCAAGTTAACAGGATCACCAAATGAAAAATATAGAGGGAAAAGAGAAGAGGGCCTAGAAAAGAATCTTGTGGAACATCTATTATTAAAGGGCATGACAAGATGAGGATTTAGCAAAGAAACCTGAGAAGTGGTCTGATAAGTAGGAGGAAAGCCAAGAGGGAGAAAGAATTGTGTCCTCAAAATGAAGAGATGAGTGAATCTAGGCTGCAAAAGCTACTGATAATGACAAAGTTTTAAGAAGCTAAGACAAACAAGGACTGAAAAAAATGCAATAGGATTTTGACACTTGAATGATTGTTGGTTATTTGGGAACAAGTTCATTTATTGGAATAAAGAAATTGGAAGCCATAGTATATGAGGTTAGGAAGAGAGGCAAAGAAGAGAAAGTAAAAGATAACTATTGTAGACAACTTTTTCAGGGAGTTTAGTTAGAGATGGAAAAAGAGATATAGAATGATAGCAGAAATAAAAAGATTAAGTAAAGAATTTTGAGGATGGAGGAGCTATGGAGGAGTTTGTAGGAAAAAGGAAAAGACCCAGTAGACTGAAGAGAATGAAATAAGTAATTGAATAGGAAAGCAAGAGGGGGAAATCTCTCAAAGAAAATGAGATGGAATAGAATCAGGTATTCATATTCTTCATATTATACAAGGGTGAAGCATAAGGCAGTAGAAAAAAAAAAGGAAGTTGTGTGATTTAAGATGGGAAGGAAGGAATTTATGGTGGGTGAACTGAAAATTTATTTTGTAAAATATTAGTCAAGATTCTCAGAAGAGAGGGTGAGAGTCTTTGGGGAAGAAAATATTTAGAAGAGCTGTTGTCGAGTAGAACGGTAAACTGATAAAGAATAGAAGTTGAAAGGATATCCCAGCAACAGTGAAGGTCCAATTGAGGTAGTAAAATACAAAATTGAAATGGACTCAATCACAACAGTTGTGTTATTTTCTCCACTTTCATTCAGCAGCACATCTGTAGGAGAGAAGGCAGCAGATGATAAAAGTCATCCAAAATTCAGGCTTGGCAAAGCAGTCATCAGTGTGATCAAGGGGTTAGAGACTACAGAAGAGGACAGTGTGGAATGAACTGTTTCACTAAAGGATCAAGTTATATAATAATTATCAGGGAGAGAATTGAGGGATTGAGTGATTAAAGATCATATTTTGAACAAAGACCAGGGTTTGGTAAGGTAAAACAGTGAGGTGAAAAAACCGATAGATTATGGATAGAAAAGGAGATTTTGGAATTCTTGATCATGAAGGACATTCATTTGTAGATGATGGGGGAAAAAAATCAAGGGTATGACCATCTTTGTGTGTGAGTGAAGTCAGGTAGGTCATGGAAACTGAGCAGGTTGAGGAAGTGAATGAGTGACTAGAGTGTTTTAGGGAGTTGGATAGTACAAATATATATATATATATATATATATATATATATTATGGATTGTACATACACATATATGCATATATGCGCATATAGTATTGAAGTCTTCTGGTATAAGTTGAGAGAAAAAACAAACAGAGCATGAGTCTTGTACTAAACTCATTGAAGAAGAAAGAGCAGTTCCTTCTCAACATCTGTTTCAGAGGGTTATATCATCACTCTGCTAGAAATTGTTACTGTCTTTTTAACAATATGTAATCTAGGAGAATAGCAGGTGCAAATTCCATTCAGTGAGAAATCATCTTTGCAAAGCATATTTTTTTGTTCTGATAGCGACAGAGTGAGTTACAAGAAAAGGGATGAAGATTTTTTTCTTTGTGAATTTATCTTATGAAAAGGATGAAGTAGATTTTTACAAAGAAACTTTATCCTGAATTAATTAATTGAGGTGAACAGAAATCATCTGTAACTGCAGTGAGGGTTTGAGGAACCTCTAGTTGTGATTTCCCTCACAGACAATATATTATGAATAATTATCAAAGACTTTGTTTTGTTATTAATTTTATTTTAAACAAATTATACATGCTATAATTTCATAATTTTAATATAAATTTTTATAATATTTTTAACTCTAAGCAATTATAGAATTAAAAATAGAGAAATGAATGACTATTATTGGGAAAAGAGGTTTATATAGTTTAGAAAATAAATTATATTTGAATAATTGAAGTTGGGCAATGAACTTAGATGTTTAAATTAGAGATTCCATAGGACTCAGTTATGTGACAGATGGAGTGTAGGTTGTAGGAGTGTAGAAAGACAGTAAGAAGGAAGAAAGGAAGGAAAAGAAGAATGGAAATGACTTTAATAAATATCAAATATGTTCTAAGCACTGTGCTAAACACTTAAACATGATTTCATTTTCCTAACAACCCTGGGGAAAATAAAGGATGTAGGTATTCCTAATTTACAAAAGAGTAAGGAAGATTAAATGACTTGCTCAGGTCACGCAACTAGAGGATGAGTATCTGAGGCTTGATTTAACTCAGTTCTTTCTGAGGTCCATCATTCTATCCACTGAAACACTTAACTGCCCAGGAAGTTCATATACTTACTAGCTCTGGTACCCTAGGCAAGTATCTAAATCTCTTTCAGTCTGTTTCCTAATCTCTAAAATAAGTTCAATATACCTATGTTGCTTTGAGGTTGAAATGAGGTAACATATGGAAAGTACTTTGCAAACTTTAAAGCACTATATAAATTCTAATTATAGCTATATTTGATATTCAAAAAGTTAGCAACAATTCCCTAAGAGCTGTGCTGAATGCTGAAAATACATGCACAAGGAAAAAGAAAGCTAATAGCTTGTCTTGAGGAATTTAAATTCTAATATGTAGGACTATACATAAATGAAAGCAGTAAAAGGAGGATAGGGTGTGCATGTATGACTTAGCTGAGAGAGTCAGGAATAGAGTTCAGAGAGGAATGAAAGAGTATGACTGATCTGAGCTGTATACTTCCTAAAAATCAAGTTTCCAGGAGCAACTATCCAATGAGACAAACGGAGGTATATTTTATATTCAATGGAGACAAATGTCAATGGAAATATATTCGAAGGTGACTACAAAGACCTGATAGACAGAGAGGTCTATAGAGATAGGAGTGGAGGCCAAAATTAAGTAAAGGAGTGAAAGATATGATGAATAGCTATAGTGACATTTTCTTAATGAAGAAATATAAAAGTATATCCCTAGATTAATTTAGAGGTTAGTATAGAAAAAATGAAATAAGTAAAGAAGTCAAATAGTAGCATGAGAAATTACCTAGAACTAGCTAAGTTACCCCAGTTATATATGGAAATTAATCACATGTTCTTGGGAACAGGTTGAAAAAGACAGGGAAAAAAACCTAAAAGTTCATACTATGAGTTGAATTTTCATTCTGCTTGATCTTATGATCTTATCCATGAAATAAGTTAGAATACTTCCAATTTAGAAAGTTCCAAACTCTCTTCCTCTTTCTCTCTCCTTATCTCTCTCTCTCTCTCTCTCTCTCTCTCTCTCTCTCTCTCTCTCTCTCTCTCTCTCTCTCTCTGTCTCTCTCTCTCTCTCTCTCTCTCTCTCTCTCTCTCTCTCTCTCTCTCTCTCTCTCTCTCTGTCTCTCTCTCTCTCTCTCTCTTCCTCCCTCCATCTCTCTGTAATGTGACTATCAAGTTGTCTGTCTCTTTCTCTTCCTCCTCCCCAATTCCTCTCTTACTTTGGCACATTTTGTTCCTTTTCACCATGTAAGTATTTCTAGGGACTGTCATCCCAGAGGCAGTTGTCTTTATGGAAGTTTTACTTTTTCATTCTCTATACTTATCTTTTGATGTGATTCAAACTAAGGCTTTATGAACCTGTTGACCAAACATCAACAGTCATCAAATGTCCTTTTTGTTATATAATTCACAAGCTGCAAGAGCTTTTGGGGGGTTTATACTGTTCCATATTGATGGCTTAGATTTATTTTAATCATTAAAGACATCTCTCCTCATTTTTTACTCATGAAATCTTGAATTTATTTCAAGGTTTAGCTCAATTGCCACCACTTAACACAGTAGGGGTGAGGAGGTGAGGGATAACCAACTATAGTTGAAGGAAAGTATTTCAGCAGAAGGCAACACATAAAGTATTTCTTTAATGTTATCAAAATGAGATTTTAAAAACTAAGAGATAGCATTCTGTAATGGGGAAACCCCAAATGCTGTCTAATAAATTTAGAAGTTAAACAAGACTCATTCTAGCAAAAAGCAAACATGAAGTACTTTTTATTTGCCAGGTAGCATTTTGCTAAATACTGACCATATAAAAGACAAAAAATGAAAACTAATTCTTTCCTTGATAGCTTAAATTCTATTGAAGATGGTGACTCTCCCTATTGTTATCTGATACCTTACTAAAATGTTATTTACATCAATAAAGTCAGAAAGAAATGAAATAAAAATTGACAAAGAAGCATTATCATATTAGATACATACATACATATGTGTATGTGTGTATATAGATATCTATCAAATTTTCAGTGAATACTAATTCCTTCTGATCAGGAATGTCATGTGATTATAAATAAGTCCACTAAAATTCTATTTGACTCAAATTGTTTGTGATGTCTGCTTACATTTACCAAAGTCATTTTCCTGTTATCTACTCCAAAAATTTTCATTATTGCTTAGTCTAAACAAAGAAAACTTGCTCTTTGCTAAAAAAAAATATAGGGTGGCTAGGTGGTACAGTGGATAGAGCACCAGCCCTGGAGTCAGGAGTACCTGAGTTCAAATCCAGTCTCAGACACTTAATAATTACCTAGCCGTGTGATCTTGGGGAAGCCACTAAACCCCATTGCCTTGCAAAAAAAAAAAACCCTAAAAAAAAACTCTTTAAAAATATGTAGAAATTCAAATGTCAAACAGATAATACAGGAATACAAAATGAGTAGCAGATTAAATTGCATTTCTTAAAGGTCTACCACCAAACTTGGGTTCAGGCCAAAAGTAAGAGATCAATTGTGTGTCTATTATCAATGTTCATTTTTTTTTCACATAACCAGGGTATTTTCAGGGTATTTTCCCCTCCATTTCATAATACTTCCTACAGTTCCTTTCCCCATATTTATAAGTGCTTATTTTATTTTAAAACTCAACTTAGTAGTAAAAGGGAGCCCCAAATTAGCTGATGGTTTGGTTCAGAGATATAGACTTTACTAGAACTAAGCTTGGGGTTTGAATGGGAGATACTCAGTAAAAAACTATTTAATATACTTTTCATCTCTGCTACCTCAGGCAAAAGAAAGTATACAGAAATTCAGATAAGCATTTCAATAATGCAACAAAACTATTTAAACCTTAACCATGGTTTGACTTAACTGTTTAGATATCATTTTTCCTAATTCTTTTCCAGTGAACATTATTTAAGTAAAATTTATGAAAAATCAATTTCAAGGGAGCACTATGGATACAGAGTTAATAATGAACATTTCGTTAGATAATTAAACCTCAGAAGTAGTGTGCACTTACTACTTCATTTTCTTTTGTACAATAAAGAATTGAACTAGGGCAGCTAGGTGGTGCAGTGGATAGAGCACCCACCCTGGAATCAGGAGTACCTGAGTTCAAATGCAGCCTTAGACATTTAATAATTACCTAGTTGTGTGACCTTGGGCAAGCCACTTAACCCCATTTGCCTTGCAAAAATCTAAATAAAAAATTGAACTAAGAATTCTCAAACCAAAGGTTGTGTGTAGATTCATGTGGAAACTTATGAAGTCTTCCCTCTCTTCTTTTCAGCTATTATCTAAATTAATAAGCATTTATAAAAAGAATTAGAGGCTTTTCTAGTACTAAAAATTCACAAGAAATATTAGCCTAAAATATTTGATTATGTTAATACTTTCCAGGTAGGAGATCTCATAATATAAGGCATTCCTTCTAGTCTTGCAAAGAGCACAATATAACCATTCCTTGTCATCTTGGGCCATTTTATTTTTAACCAGTGTTCTTCAATAAATTCTCTATAAAATATTTATTAAACTTGTAGTAGATTTCCTCTAGATCTTTTATAATTTTAAGCATATCAGTGAAGTATTTGGGCTAACCATCTCTTATGCTTGACTGCATAAATCATGAATGTTTTTTAATAAATATTTTGCAGTATAAACTTTCTGTGATCACATTCTGTAGACTTGATATTTACCAATTTTTTAAATTTCCTTTTGTTTTATCCATGATTTTGATTTTTCTGGAGGAATAAAATATTTTAAAATTTGCAAACATATAGATTTCTGAAATAAATTTTTCAAAAGATGTGTGTATAGCATATGTTTATGTGGTTGGTCTTTAATTATTTGATGTCAGTTTAGCAGGAGGTCTGCATGGAGTACATCATGGAATCTGCATATCCTTGTTCTATTTAACAAATTTATTAGTGACTTGGGAGAAAGGAGTGAATGACAGGCTTATTAAATTTGCAGATGACACAAACTTGGGAGGCATAGATAAGACACTGTATGAAAAAAGTTAAGATTTAGACAGTTCTTGATAAGATAGCATATTGGACTAAATCTACTAATGAAATGTAATAAGAAAAAATTCATGCAGGTAAATTTACACTTGATTTATAGTAAAAGCTTTCTAGTTATTAGAGCTATCTAAAACTGGAACAAGCTGACTCAAAAGGTAATGAATAGGTTGATCTTTCAGCAAATATATGCCGGGTTACAAGTGTGTAGTATGTACTTCTTAATCAGATAATGAATTGGAATATATGTAATATGTGATTCTTTTTTGATTCTTAGATTCTTGGATTCTAGCCTTTCATTGTCCATTGAACCCATCTACTAAACAATGACTTCTTCTGAAACATGCCCTCTCACTGTAGGTGTCCATCAGTATTCTGTCCTTGACTCTCTCCTTTCCCTTGTTTATATATTCCCTTGGTGATCTTATCAACTCCCATGGATTTAATTAGCCTCTTTATGATGATGATTCTCAAATATGTCGATGCTTCCCCCAATCTCATTGCTGATCTCCAATAATACATCTTCAACTGCCTTTTGATATCTCAGTCTAGATATGCCCTATATATGTAAATTAAACATTTCTAAAACAGAACTCATTATCTTTCCCCCAAAACCTTTCCATCTCCTGTTTTCCCTATTACTGTAGAGGGCAACACTGTATTTTTAGATGCTCTACCTTAAAGCTTTGTCTCTTCACTACCTTTCACCTCCTCCCCTGCCACATCCAAGATGTTGCCATGGCTTTCAACTTCACCTCTGCAACATCTTTCATATATTCCTCCTTCTCTTCTCTGCCATTGCCAACACTATAATGCAGTCACTTAACACCTCAAAATTGAACAGATGGTGAATCTGCCTAACTTAAGTCTCTTTCCACTCCAATTCCATACTCCATTTAGTCACTAAAGTGATTTTTCCTAAAGCACAGGTCCAACCATGTCACTGTCATTCAAAGTCCTTCCTGCTTCCTTTCCAGTCTTCTTACACCTTAATCCACTACATATGTGCTTCAATTCAGTGACTGGCTTTCTCACTCTTCCACGAATAAAGTACATCTCTTAGTTTCTGTCATTTTCTCTGGCTGTCCTCCATCCCTGGAATGCTCTCCCTCTTCAACCGCACCTACTGACTTCCCTTACCTCCTTTAAGTCCCAACCACAAATCCATCTTTTTCAGTAAACTTTTCTCTGTCCCTCTCTTAATTATTTTTCATTCTATATAACGTAGTTTGTATATATTTATTTACATGTTGTCTCTCTCATTAGATTAATAGCTCTTTAAGGACAAGGATGATCTTTTATATCCCCAGAATTTGGGACAGTGTCAGCACACAGTAAACAATAAATTTATTGATTTATTTATATGTCATGCCACCTGCTTTCTGTATAATTTCTGCTATCCTTCCCATGTGGGGGTTTTCTCCCCCCCTCAATTTTCTCCCTTTGCTTTGACAAAGACCCATAAGTAGGGTGAGTAAATTCCTAGATTCTTATATTTTCAACCTCAATTTAATTGGATATGTGTCTCCTAGATTCTTCATGTCTGATCCTTTATTGCTTAAACAAAAAGATTTTCTCTATGTTTCCTGCCTCTAAAAAGGGTAATTCAGTAATCAATTCAGTAATCAATGATCTTGGTCTCTAATGTAATAATTTTCATTCATTTTCCTTCTTTGCCCTTGATTGTACTCTTTAAATAAATGTGTGAACACATATATCTTCTATTTTCTCAATGTGAAAGAATATTAATTAAACACAAACACGCGCACACCCATACACACATACCCAATCATATTTTTTATCTAGTCCTTGAAATATGAAAACACAAATTTTATTGTCTAGTTTTCTCTTGTTTCTTATTGAACAATTTATTTAATTTTCTTTTGTATGTTTTTCAGTTGATTTTATATCTAAAATGTTTGCTTATCTTTTTCTAATGAAGGAAAACTTTAAATTCTTCCATTTTTATGGAGAATATTTTCATTAATAATTAAGTTCAATTTAGGAGTGGCTAGATGGCACAATGGATAAAGCACCAGGCCTGGAGTCAGGAGTACCTGGGTTCAAATCTGGTCTCAGACATTTAATAATTATCTAGCCATGTGGCCTTGGACAAGCCATTTAACACCATTGCCTTGCAAAAACCTAAAAAAATAATTAAGTTCAATTTAGCAGGATATGTTGTTTGGAGATGACATGCAGCTTCCTTTTCTATTCAGGATGACTTATTTCTTATTTTCCTTTGATTTTTCTTAAAACATATTTGAAAAATAATTTAATGCTTTGGATTAACTGTCATTTGTATGTAACAAAATTTTCCTGATAGCCTGACATATTTGATATTTGGCAAGATAGTTCTGAAATTAGAGCATAAAGTTCTTCAATAAGTAAAACTTGAGGATCCTCTTTTTTCAGTGTGCTATCACTTTCTTTTCTAGTACTTTTGGGTAACGTATAAATATCTGTTGTACCATATACACTATCCACTGTTAAGCATTGGACCAATTCAATTCACATATCTCCAATCAATAAGTAGTAAAAAGATCTGATGGTGACTTTAATGAAAGGAGAATATCATATGCTTCCTCATGCACACAGAATTTCAGATATGAGGTGCCGTGTAGCATGCAAAGATTAGAAAAGTAGAAGTATTGAGTCAGTATAGAAACATTCTATTTTTGTTATCATTATTCTAATGCTGCTCTCTCCTCACCTAGGAATTATTTTGTTTTTAATTCTTTCTTTTTTATACTTACTACTAATTTTAATTACTTTATTTGAAATTTATTTATTTATTGGTGAAGAGAGTAGATAGACAAAGCAGCACTTAGTCATCTTGAGAGTTGGGTAACTTACTATATTTTAAAACCACTTGATAATTTTTTCTTTATACTTAGCTTCAATCAAAATATTGCATTTACATAATGCTGTTAGTTTTTGTCTCATAACCAAATAGTTTGGCAAATTGTTTTCAAGTGAACCCTTATTAAATATTTGTCAACCAAGAGAGTATCTTCTAGTTCTTCTCTGTTCCAGATGAAATATCCCTGTCTACTTCTATGAAGCCTTAAATGACGTAATTTCAAATCTTTTTACTATCATGTTGCTCTTCTCTGGATATGCTCCAGTTTCTTAATATGCCTTCTAAAGTGTGATGAATTGTTTTATACAATATTTCATGTGTCCAGGTAACTTATTGATGGATTATGGAATTATAACATAATTTGTCCTGGTTATTATTTGGAATATATATTTGGAAATATCACATCACTTGTATTGGATAGTACTGGAAAATGTAAAATTTTTTTATGTGATTTCACTGAAATTTCTTTAAAAATACCAAAATATTGGAAAATAGGATCACTGCTTAATATGATGCCAATTTAAAGTCACTTTAAAATTCCTTGTCAACTAATTCATCATGGGTTTAATTTGTTTAACATTTAAAAAGTTAGCATTTTATAACAACAAAATATTTGATGGATAAGTTCTACCCATTTCAAATAAGTGATTAATAATAATAGCTAATATGTATATGATAATTCAAAATTTGCAAAGTGATCTATTTATAGTTTCTCAATTGATACTCTCAATAATTCTCTGGAATAAGTGCTAAAATCAATTTCATTTTCTACATAAAGAAATTGAGACCAAAAGAGACTAAGAGACTTTCCCAGGATTAAAACTCAGTTCTAGGGTTTCCTGACCACAACTTATACTTATGCTCTACTTATTAAAATACCTACCTGCCTCCATTAATATAGACTACATATATTTATTTACATGAAACTGGAAAGATAAATAGAGCAATGCAAAGATAGAATCATAAAGATCAGTATGTTAAGAAAGCATTCATATCATCCTAAAAGTTGTCAATGTCAGATGAGATCCTACCTGTATGCACAACTGTGGCAAAGAATGTAAATGCACAGTGATCTGGTCCTTTTTCTGTTTCATGATTTTTGCCTCCCCGACCATTACTGGTTGAATTGAGAAAAACATGATACTCTAAGAAAACACACAAGCTAAACTTAAAAAAAGAAAATTTTACATTTCAAAATAAATACGACAATGCATTCAGGCTTCTGTGTGACAACTCATATGGAAGATTCATTTATTTGAAACAGAACGTGAACAGAGACAATAATCAACTGTTGTGCTAGACTCTGAGAACAAAAGCTGTAGCTGCCAACAACAGCAACAACAAAATCATTTTATGAATTCAAAACTGAGAAAAGATTATTAGTCATATGAGTTCTTTCCAAATCATTCTTTTAACACAAATAAACTGATCACCACTATCAAACTATCACCACTATTAAAAAACTGGAGCATATCCAGAGAAGAGCAACATGATAGTAAAAAGATTTGAAATTACGTCATTTAAGGCTTCATAGAAGTAGACAGGGATATTTCATCTGGAACAGAGAAGAACTAGAAGATACTCTCTTGGTTGACAAATATTTAATAAGGGTTCACTTGAAAACAATTTGCCAAACTATTTGGTTATGAGACAAAAACTAACAGCATTATGTAAATGCAATATTTTATATATATATGTGTGTGTGTGTGTGTGTGTGTGTATATGCACACATGCATGCAATGGTCATGACATACTTTTGTTATATGAAGTATACATAAATAGCTGTATATGCATATATTCACATGCATACAAATGTGTATAATTAAAGAGAGGACTTTATCCTTCATATCCCAAAGTTGGGAAAAGGAGAAAGGATGGGAGCAGGAATGAGGAAAACAATGGAAAGATAAATAGGGGAAGTCAGAAGGGAAAGGATGAGGAAGGGATAGGACAAGGTGACATAGGAGGTAGTCTGGACTGAAAGAAAGATAACACATTATATAATATATGGACATACAAAATATATTCCATAATATGGATTCATACACACATATATGAGCATGCATGTGTGTATGCATATACATACTTTTATGTTATGTTATAACTGTTATATTGTATTATATTGTATCATATTGATCACATCATATTATATCATATCATATCATATCATATCATATCATATCATTATATTTCATGAAGTGAATAGAGCACTCTATCTGGAGTCAGAATGAACTGAGTTCAAATACACTCTCAGATATTTATGACTGACCCCAGACAAATTATTTAGCCTCTGTTTACCTTAGTTATGTCATCTATGAAATGAGGATGATAATACCATCTGTCTCCCAGGGTAGTTGTGAAGATTAAAAGAAAATAGTTATAAAATGATTAGGATTGTTCCTAGTACATAGTAATTGCTCCATAAATATTAGTATGTATATGATATATAATATATGTATGTACATGATATATAATATAAATATGTTACATACCCATACCTATTTCTATTGTTTATATATATGTAAATATATATACTATATTTAATCACACACATATATAAAAATATACATATATATATGTATGTATATATATGAAATTCTGTGTGTGTGTCATTCTTATTCTTTCCCTTCCATCTATGCTTCTCTTCCTTCTTCCATTAGCCTTCCTTTGAGAAACAGTGGGGCTTTTTCTGCAGGAAGATAAAGATATTTTCATCATTAATTCTTTGAAATTGTTATATTGATCAGAGTAATTCATTCTTTTACAGTTGATTAGTGTTAACAATATTGCTGTTATTTTGTACAGTGTTCTCCTAGTTCTGAAAATGTAATTTTTTTTTGGCAAGGCAAGGGGGTTAAGTGACTTGCCCAAGGCCACACAGGTAGGTAATTATTAAATGCCTGAGACTGGATTTGAACTGAGATGACTCTGAATCCTAGGCCAGTCCTCTATCCACTACACCACCTAGCTACCCCTGCAAAATTCATTTTGTATCAGTTCATAAATGCCTTCTAAAGTGTTTTTGAACCATCCCTTTCATCATTTTTATAACACTTTACGTATTCCATAACAATTTGTTGAATCATTTCTCAACTAATAAGAAGCACTGCTTCACTTTCCAATTCCGTATCATTACAGAGTTGTTAAAATATTTTTGTGCTTAAAAGTGGGTCATTTCCCTCTTTCTTTGATATCTTTGGGGTTGTCAGTAGTAGTAGTATTGCTGGTTCAAGAGTATTTACTACTTCATGACCCTTTGTTCTCCATAATGTTTGGTCCAGCTCACAAATTCGCCAATAATGCAGTAGTATATCTATTTTTCTAAAGCTAATCTGATGAATATGAAGTAGAATCTCAATTTTTTTCAGTTTACATATGTCTAAACATTAATGATTAAAAGTATTTTATATGACTATTGATAATTTTGATTTCTTCTGAAAATGATCTGTTCAAGTCCTTTCACTCTTTATTGATTGAGAATGTCTCTTAATTTTACAAATTTAACTTAATTTCCTCTATAATTGAGAAATGATACTCTTATCAGAAAAAAACTTACTATATTTCTGCGGGCTTCTGTTTTTCTACTAATTTTTGGCTGCTTTGGTTGTTTCCGCATAAACTTTTTAATTTCACATAATAAAAATAATTAATTTTATTCTTGTTATGCTCTTTATTTCTTATTTAGCCTAAGCTTTTCGTTTATCCATTGACCTTACAAGTGACTTTTTTCCAAACTCCCCTAAATGATTATCACCTTTAGTCTAAATCATGTGCTCATTTTGAGTTTATTTTGGAATATTGTGTGAGATATTGCTTTATGCCTAGTTTCAACAAGACTATTTTTGAATTTTCCCACCAGTTTTTGCCTGGAATTTTTTGGATTTATCAGATACTAGATTACTGTGGTTAATATTTCTCTATATTGTGTACCTAATCTATTCCACTGATAAACTGCTAGTTTTCAGTATTAAATTGTTTTGATGTTTACTACCTTGTAGTATTATTTGCAATCTGAAATACTGAGTCACCTTTCTTTACTTTTTTTACTGAATAATTTTTAAATATACATAAACTTTTATCTTTCCAGATGAATTTTGTTAATTTTTCCAAATTAATTCTGAGTTAGTTTAACACCTAATCAGTAAATTAATTAGGTAGAATTTTCATTTTTATAATATTGGTTTAGCTTACTCATGAGCAATTAATATTTTCCCTGATTATTTAGAACTGTCTTTATTTGTTTGAAAAATATTTTATAGATGGATTTGTATTATCCATAGCTTTGTTTTGGTAAGTAGTCTCTCAAATATTTTAAACTGTATTCTCTTTCAATCTCTTTCTTTTGGACTCTATTGGAAACATATAGAAATGCTGATGAATTATGTGGGTTTAGTTTACATTCTGCAAATTTATCAGGAGAGATTTTAAAATTCTGTTCTATTCTCTTTCTGTCACTACTGACCCAGTATAATTTGGAAGGGGAAGGACCTTTCTCTGATATCTCTCCATTCCTTATCTTCTTTCTATTAAAAAATTTTTATTGTGATATTTTTGTTTTTTATAACATTGATTCAAGTACAAATATTTCTCTTCATAGTTAACTGCTGTAATAAATGAAAAAGCAGAAGGAAAAATCTAGTTTAGTAAAACTAACATATCAGCCAAATCAGAAGCATATGCAGAGTTCTACATCAGTTTTTTACAATTTCTACATCAAAGGGAGATTGTTTTTAAAATTCTCTTTGAATTCTTCTTATCTTTTGAACATTAAAAAGTATGTCTTCCCCCTTTTCCTGGCCAAATTTTCTAAGCTTTCCCTGGTCTACCCCACAATGTCTAAATTATAATACCTAAGCCTTACTTTTGAAGGGCCTCCTCATGGAACAATGGAAAGGTGAACTAGGATATGGAAGATATGTCACTCACTAGTAGTATGATGTTGGCTTTGTTGCCAAACCTCTCTCAGCATTTCTTCTTTCATTCATACAACGGGAATAGGAGTAACTATAATATTTACCTCTAAGTGATAGAATGAAGATCAACTGATAAAATGAATGCAAAGGTTTTATAAGCAAGAAGTGCTTTATAAATGCAAATTATAATTGTTATTGCTTTTTATCATCATGTCTTCTTTCAATCATACCCAATCATTTTTTTGGTCTTCTCTTTGTATCTTATTTATTGGTAGACTGAGTCTCCTGAGTAACCATGGACCTTGATCTCCTTTTCTCCTGTTTTTCAGTTTTGATTTTGGCAACTAGACATCCTCTCCAATCTTTTATTTTCCTTAAAATCTCAATTTTGTTCCAAGAACTGTCATGTCTTTGAAACAGGAAAATTAGGGAATGGTTTGTGTGTTTAAGTACTAACATTTTGAAGGAACTGATTAATGAATGATAAACTGATTTTCATGTAGCTGTAATTATCCAATCTCCCCCATTGTGAGCTTTCACTAGTTTCTTCCATTATGTACTTAGTCTCTATTCCTTGGCCTTCACCTTCCTTTCTCTCATAAACTTCAGCTGTTTAATGTCAGGCAAGATGTTATAGTGAGTTATGGTCATGAACAGGCAAGGTGTTATAGTGAGTTATGGTCATGAATCTTTTCACCTGTTACATTAGTAAAGCACAACGCAAATGAAAACAATGTGTGTGTGTGTGTGTGTGTGTGTGTGTGTGTGTGTGTGTGTGTGTGTGATACATAATATTCTTCCCAGTGTAAATTTTGTAATCAGTGATAGGAATACAATCCTACCTCTCAAACCTTTATCTCTCACACACAACAACAACAACAAATAAACAAGCAGAAAATGACAATTCAGTATGTGCTTAGACATCTTTTAAAGCTTAAAAATTCTCATTATTTATATAGAACTGAAACTGATATATAGGATGAAAAGGAGGTAGGAAGAGTTGAAAGAAGATGATGTAATATAAATGCAAAATTACTTTGCAGAAAAATTATTAGCTAAAATTTTAAATGAACATCCTATCTATAAATATATACATATTGTTTGTGTATATATGAATTTCTATACATATGCCAATATGACTACAGCTTTTGACATGGAACCAAGAAGACCTGGGTTGTTTCTTCCTTTGGCATTTGAGTTTTGTAACCTTGGTGTAGAAGCACACTAACAGCCTCTTCAGTTCTCCCCTGTAGAAACTTTAAGAAAACATTTTTAGTTTATTCTAGTCTGAAGTCTATTTAGGAAAGTATGAAATGAGTTAAAAATAAAATCTAAGGTACCAGAAAATAGAAAACTAATGATAACCAGTATTAATGTAGTTAAGGACATTGCCTATTCCTATGCCTTTAAGGGGTTTGGGTAATAATTAGACCTAGGAAGAGGAAAACAAATGAACAAACAGAAAACAACCTTTCATCATTTCAGTTGTGCCTAGAATTCATCTTTGACAAAACAGAAAGAAATAACCATAAAAAGAATAGTAGTAGAGTAATTGGAATTTTTGTTTTTGTTTTTGAAAAATTATTTTCTATAATTCTGATTGATGGAGAAAAGGTAATATAAAGTTTATTTTGAACATTGCAGCTATGTTTTAACTCATTGTTGAGTTTCATCTATAAATTGTCTGTTATTTTTATAAATTATTACTGTAAAATACTTTTGAAAATATTTGAAGGCACAATATTGTTCCTAGAAAGCATAAACATTTAGATCAGAATGAGAAAATTATTTTTATTAACCAACTATGAATACTTATTTTTCATTTTTTCTCCTGGAAGTGATTAATCTTGATTGGATATTGAAAAATCACAGAATTTCACATCTACCTATATTGATTCATCATTCTATCATATATTTCCTAATAATTTTTATTAAATAACCTTGTTTTATTTTATTTGAAGATATATATATATATATATATATATACATACACACACACATATATGTGTCTGTGTATGTGTGTGGCAAGAAAGTGAGAGAGAAATGCAAAAACTGCAACAATTATAGTTCTGAGAACTTATAAATCACTTTAAATTTTCCATTGTTTCATTTGAGTCACCTTGAAGTCATATTCTTAAGGTTCTTTGCTTTGTTTTATTTGGACATCAGTATTCAAATCTTCTCTATTTTATTTATATGTAGTTTGTATGCTCACTCTCTCAGGTCACTACAAAGTGATTAATATTGTCAAAACCACAGAATCTCTTGATTTAATCTTTTTACAGTTAAATATATGAAATAAATCTAAAATATTACTTTCTTTTATAGTAGCTTGCTGGTAGAAAATAAAAGCCACTTGAAACCCCTCTGTGGGGTCACAATGGTCACATCCAAGCATTATATTCTCCTGAGAATTAGGTCATCAAGTCAGAAATATCCTTCTGAGTCCTAATAGCCAAAAAGAAAAGATGTTGGTGAAAACTCTTATACTTTAATCTCATTTCACTGATAAACGCTGAATTTCCCACCTTTGTGGAAAAATCCTTTTTTCTCTTCTTCCACCTCCTACATTTGTGAAATATATTTATTTCTGCCCCAGTAAGCAACCTACTTTACAGTTTCTGAAATAATACTGAAACTCTTTATCTTAAGCTAGCTATAATATATTATTCCTAGTGCTTTTCTGCCCCTTAATATATAATGCTCTCAGATTAATTCATTTTTTTCCTCACATGGTTGAAAACCTTTATTTGTATCATCCCTTGTCCTAGTGTCCTAATGAAATTCCTTTTTGAATTTAAATTTGATCATTCTAATACTAGTATTTTTTGTGACCTTTTTACAATGCTTTCTAGGTCAAAACAGGTCTGCAAGATGCATTTCAAAATGTCTTTCAAGGACCTTCTACTTCCTGGTTTTAAAAAAATGTAACTTCTAAGGTGTGTTATGATTTAATGTAGGGATAGCCAATTTGTTTCTTTTCTTTATATCTTCTATTATTCAGTAATTTTCTTTATTGTGCACATTTTCACCATTTTTATATTATAATTTAAATACTGAATTGGTTTTATATGCAATGCACTTTAAAACATTTCATATTTAAGTAACTTTTTCAAAGTATATGGTTCCAAAATTTCCCTTGACACATGGAATCTCATAGGTATATTTATTTTGATTAGAGTTTCAAGGATTTTAAAATAAATAGCTTTGGGATTTTTGCAAGGTCAGTGATTGCAGGAGTTGCTTCTCATGCAGGAAGAATTGTAAGTCTGATGAATGTCCATGCACTCTGAGAGCATATCAAAAATAATCAGGCACTGAACAACTGAATATATCACATTGCCCTGTTCCTAATGAGCCCTGCTAGAATTCTATACCATACATTTACCACAAATGCTTCAAATACCATATAGACATTATTTTATACTTCTCATTTTATCATCTAGAGATAGCCTCTCCCTCCCAATCTACATTAGATTTTATAATTCAAATGCCAAAGTTTCGATGCTTAATTTCCTTTGGTTCATTAATGAAGTTGGTTTAGCCTTAAAAGGACAGGAGAATTATAAATTCCAATATACAAAATGAAATATTGAAAAGAAATAGTGTAGTTATGGTGGTCTAAACAATATTTATCTTTAGGAAGTTGTTTATATTTTTGTCTTCTTCATTTTTCTTCAATTTCACTTGATTTTTAGCTCAACTAAAACAAAGGTAGAAAAAAGACTTCCCCTTTATATGGTTTCTATAAGGTTGTCAGCATATTTATAAGTAATTTATGGCTAAGGCAGCTCAGTTGCATAATGGATAGTGTTATTAAACCTAAAGTTAAGAATATCTGAGTTCAAATCTGGTCTCAGAAACACGCAACTACAAAAAGTTAGATAAAGAACAAATCAAAAATCCCCGATTAAATACCAAATTAGAAATCCTAAAAATTATAGGAGAAATTAATAAAATCAAAAGCAAAAAAACTATTGAATTAATAAATAAAACCAAAGTTGGTATTATGAAAAAACCAATAAAATTGATAAACCTCTGGTCAATTTCATTTAAAAAAAGAAAAAAGAAAAACAAATTACTAGTATAACTAAAAAGGTGAACTCACCACCAATGAGGAGGAAATTAATGTAATAATTCAAAATTATTATGCCCAACTCTATGCCAATAAATTTTAGAATCTAAATGAAATGGATGAATTTTTTAAAAAAAATATAAGTTGCCCAGGTTAAATGAAGAAGAGATTAAATACCTAAACAACCCTATCTCAGAAAAAGAAATTCAACAAGCCATCATTGAACTCCCTAAGAAAAAATCTCCAGGGCCTGTTGTATTCACAAGTGAATTCTACCAAACATTTAAGGAACAATTTGTTTCAATTCTATATAAACTCTTTGGAAAAACAGCAGAAGACAGAACTCTGCCTAACTCTTTCCCTAAAACCAATATGGTGCTTTTACCTAAACCAGGAAGAGTTAAAACAGAGAGAGAAAATTACACACCTATTTCTCTGATGAATATAGAAGCAAAAATCTTAAATAAAATCTTAGCAAAATGATTACAACAAGTTATCACTAGGATAATACATTATGATCAAGTAGGATTTATTCCAGGAATGCAGGGTTGGTTAAATATTAGGAAAACTGTTAGTATACTCAATTATATCAACAACAAACCTATCAGAAATCATATGATCATATCAATAGATGCTGAAAAAGCTTTTGACAAAATATAGCACCCATTCCTATTAAAAACACTAGAGTGTAGGAATAAATGGACTTAAAATAATTAGCAGTATCTATCTGAAACCATCAACAAGCATTATATTCAATGGGGAGTGGCTAGGAATGGCTTAACAAACTGTGGTATATGTATGTCATGGAACACTATTGTTCTATTAGAAACCAGGAGGGATGGGATTTCAGGGAAGCCTGGAGGGAGTTGTATGAACTGATGCTGAGAGAGATGAGTAGAACCAGAAAAACACTGTATACCCTAACAGCAACATGGGAGTGATGATCAAACTTAAAGGACTTGCTCATTTCATCAGTGCAACAATCAGGAACAATTTTGGGCTGTCTGCAAAGGAGAGTGCCATCTGTATCCAGATAAGGAGTTGTGGAGTTTGAACAAAGTTCAAGGACTATTCTCTTTAATTTAGAAAAAAACAGACATCTTATTGTCTGATCTTGTTACCTCTTAGACTTCTTGTCTGTTCTTTAAGGATATGATTTCTCTCTCATCACACCCAATTTGGATCAAGCTACAACATGGAAACAATGTAAAGAGTGACAGATTGCTTTCGGGGGGGGGGGGGGAGTAAGATTGGGGGGTAAAATTATAAAACTCAAATATCATTAATAAAAATAAATTTTAAAAAATGCTAATTGTTTCCAGTAGTTTTTTTTTTGAATGATTTCTTGGAATTCTCTAGGTAGACCAT
The DNA here is from genome assembly GCF_037893015.1 of Macrotis lagotis. Classification (NCBI taxonomy): domain Eukaryota; kingdom Metazoa; phylum Chordata; class Mammalia; order Peramelemorphia; family Peramelidae; genus Macrotis; species Macrotis lagotis. The sequence goes on from NC_133658.1 coordinate 523,220,223, forward strand.
TATATCATCTGCAAAGAGTGGGAATTTTGTTTCTTGAAATGAGGATGTCCATTATCACCACAACCATTCAATATTGGATTACAAATATTAGCTTCAGCAATTAGAGAAGAAAAAGAAATTGAAGGAATTATCCTAGCGATAACTTGTAATCATTTTGCTAAGATTTTATTTGAGATTTTTGCATCCATACTCATCACGGAGATAGGCCTGTAAATGTAAATTTCTTTTTTTTTTTTTTAGGTTTTTGCAAGGCAAATGGGGTTAAATGGTTTGCCCAAGGCCACACAGCTAGGTAATTATTAAGCGTCTGAGACCGGATTTGAACCCACATACACCTGACTCGAAGGGCGGTGCTTTATCCACGACCCCACGGAGCTGCCCCACAAAATGTGTTTCAATATTTTTTTTTATTTTTTTTTGTAAGGCAAATGGGGTTAAGTGGCTTGCCCAAGGCCACACAGCTAGGCAATTATTAAGTGTCTGAGACCGGATTTGAACCCAGGTACTTCTGACTCCAGGGCTGGTGCTTTATCCACTACCCCACCTAGCCGCCCCTCATTTAAATTTCCTTTACTGTTTTAACTCTTCATGGTTTAGGTATCAGTACCTTATTGGATTCATAGAAAGTTAGGCAGAGTTCCATCTTTCCCTATTTTTCCAAAGAGTTTATATAGAATTGGAACTAATTGTTTCCTAAATGTTTGGAAGAATCCAATTGTGAATCCATCAGGCCCTGGAGATTTTTTTCTTAGGGAATTCGATGATGGCTTGTTGAATTTCTTTTTCTGAGATAGGGCTGTTTAGGTATTTAATCTCCTCTTCATTTAACCTGGGCACCTTATATTTTTGTATATATTCATCCATTTCACTTGGATTCTCAAATTTATTGGCATAGAATTAGGCAAAATATTTCTGAATTATTACTTTATTTTCCACCACATTGGGGGTGAGTTCACCTTATTTTCATTTATGATACTAGCAATTTGGTTTCCTTCTTCCTTTTTTTTTTAATCAAATTGACCAGAGGATTATCAGTTTTATTGTTTTTTCATAAAATCAACTTTTGGCTTTATTTATTAATTCAATACTTTTTTTTGCTTTTGCTTTTATTAATTTCTCTTATAATATTTAGAATTTCTAATTTGTTATTTAATTGAGGATTTTTAATTTGTTCTTTCTCTATTTTTTAGTTTCATATTTAGTTCATTGATTTTCTATTTCTCTAATTTATTCATGCAAACTTTTTTTTGTTTGTTTTTTTAGGTTTTTTTCAAGACAAATGGGGTTAAGTGGCTTGCCCAAGGCCACACAGCTAGGTAATTATTAAGTGTCTGAGACTGGATTTGAACCCAGGTACTCCTGACTCCAAGGCTGGTGCTTTATCCACTATTCTACCTAGCACCTAGCTGCCCCCTTCATGTAAGTTTTTAAAGATATAATACATGCCCTGACAGCTGCTTTGTGGGAATATCATCGGTTTTGATATGTTGCTTCATTATTGTCATTATCTAGGATAAAATAATTAATTCTTTCTATAATTTTTTTGTTTGATCCACTCATTCTTTAAAATGAGGTTATTCAGTTTCCAAGTTGTTCTGGGTCTATATTTCCCTTGCCCAAAATTGCATATAATTCTTATTGTATTGTGATCTGAGAAAGATGTATTCACTATTTCTGCCTTTCTGCAGTTGAACATTAGGTTTTATGCCCCAGTACTTTGTCAATTTTTGTATAAGTACCATGTACTGCACAGAAAAAGGTATATTCCTTTCTAAGGAAGTTGACGTCTATGATATATAGTTTTTCTAACAAACTATTTACTTCCTTCAATTCTTTCTTGTTTATTTTATGATTTGATTTATCTAAATCTGAGAGAGGGAGGTTGAGGTGTCCCACTAGTAGAATTTTGATGTCTGTGTCTTCCTGTGGTTCTCTCAACTTCTCCCTTATGAATTTAGATGCCATCCCACTAGGTGCAATCATATTCAGCATTTAAATCAATTTATTGTCTATGATACCTTTTAGGAGGATATAGTTTCCTTCTTTATGTCTTTTAATGAGATCTATTTTTTTGCAGCTGCTTTGATGAGATAAAAATTTCTTCCCCTGCTTTTTTCACTTTAACTGAAGCAAAATATATTTTGTTCCAACCTTTTACCTTACTCTATAGGTATCTCTGTGCTTCAAATGACTTTTTTGTAAGCAGCATATTGTAGGATTCTGGTTTTTAATCCACTCTTCTATTCACTTTTTTTTGCCTTTCTTTCTTTTTTTTAATATTTATTCTCATTTTGTACAAATGTTTTTTTACATTAATAAAATATTCTTAAGAGTAAATGAAATACCCCCTTCCCCCCATAAATATCGACTTGCTTGAGCGATAAAGTAAAGGGGAGAGAAAAAAATTAAAATTACAAAAAATAATATTAATAATTGTAGGTATGGCCAGGTGGCGCAATGGATGTAGTACCAGCCCTGGAGCCACTAGCACCCGACCCCACATCCAGCACTGTAAGCCCAGCAATCACCCAGCCATGCGGCATGCAAGCCACCCGATCCCCACTTCCCTGTAAAAACCAAAAAAAGAAAAAAAGACCCAAAATAAAATAAGATAGTAATAATAGTATGGGTGGCTGTGTGGCGGACAAAGCATTGACCCTTGAATCAGGAGCACCCGGGTCCAAATCTGGCCTTCAAAAACCAACAATAACCCTTTTATGCTGCCCCAGGCAGGCCACCCAGCCCCATTTGCCCTGCACGCCCTAATAATAATAATAATGATGATGAGGATGATGATGATGATGATAATAAATGGGCTTCAGTCTTTGTTCCAACACCAACAACTCTGTCACAGGTAGATCACATTCTTTATGATAAGTCCATTGCAAAAGTTACTTCCATATTTTTCCACCATTGCCATTGCCGATCGCAACTCCCTCCTTTCATATTTCTCCACTACCATGTACTATATTTTCTCTCTCCTTTCACTGACTCTGCTGTAGTCTACCTGAGTGGCACAGCAGACAGATCCCTGGTCCTGGGGCCAAGAGGCCCTGAGCCCCCATACCACCCCTTAGGCCCAACATCCACCTGGCCCTATGGTCCCAGACAGGCCATCCAATCCCAGCCTCTTGCAAGAAGTAAAAAAGTAAATATGTTATATCTGACCACTCTCCCCCCATGGTCCATCTTCTCCTCCATCACTCACATCCCCCCCTTCTACCTGTCCCCCTTCTTTCCTTCTTACTCCAGATGTCTATACCCCATTGAGTATATATGCTGTTTCCTCTCCTAGCTACCTCTGATGAGAGCAAAGATTCCCTCATTCCCCCTTGCCTCCCCTCTTCCATATCATTGGAATAGCTCATTGTAATAAAGAAAAATCTTATATGAAATATCTTGGCCTATTCCCCCTCTCCTTTTTCTTTCTCCCATTACATTTCCCTTTTTTTCTATTGACTCCATTTTTACACCATATTTTAACTTCAAATTCAGCTTTCTCCTGTGTTTCATCTATAAAAGCTCCCCTCTAATTGCTCTATTAACTGAGAAGGTTAATATGAGTATTATCAGTGTCATTTTTCCATGCAGGAAAGCATGCAGTTCATCATCATTAAGTCCCTCATATCCCCCCCCCCCCCCCCCCCGTCCACTTTCTATGCTTCACCTGAGTCCTGTATCTGAACATCAAACCTTCTGTTCAGCTCTGGCCATTCCAACAGGAACATTTGAAAATCTCCTGGTTCATTGAAAGTCCATCTTTTTCCCTGGAAGAGGAAATTCAGCCTTGCTGGGTAGTTCATTCTTGGCTGCATTCTAAGCTCTTTTGAATCCGGTATATTATATTCCAAGCCCTATGAGCTTCCAATGTAGTTGCTGCTAAGTCTTGTGTTATCCTGACTTCAGCTCCACGATATTTGAATTGTGTCCTTCTGGCTGCTTGTAATATTTTCTCTTTGACTTGGGAGTTCTGGAACTTGGCTATAATATTCCTAGGGGTTGGTTTTTTGGAATCTCTTTCTTGGGGGGATCGGTGGATTCTCTCCATTTCTATTTTGCCCTCTGCTTCTAGAATATCAGGGAAATTTTCCTGTAGTAATTCTTTGAAAATGATGTCAAGGCTCTTTTCCTCATCATGACTTTAAGGTATTCCAATAATTTTCAGATTATCTTTCCTAAGTCTGTTTTCCATATCAGTTGTTTTTTTCAATGAGATATTTCACATTTTCTTCTAATTTTTCATTTTTTTTGGTTTTGAAGTATTGATTCCTGATTTCTGGTAAATTCATCAATCTCCCTGAGTTCTATTCTTTGTCTGAAGGATTTGTTCTCCTCAGAGAATTTTCTTATCTCTTTTTCCATCTGGCCAATTTTGCTTTTTAAGGCATTCTTCTCCTCAATAACTTTTTGAACTGTTTTATCCATTTGACCTAAGCTGGATTTTAGCATGCTATTTTCTTCAGCATTTTTTTGGATTTCCTTGACTAAGCTGCTGACTTAATTTTCATGTTTTTCCTGAATCTCTCTCATTTCTTTTCCTAGTTTTTCTTCTAACTCCCTCAATTTATTTTCAAATTCTTTTTTTTTGACCTCTGTCATAGCCTGATCCTAATTTCTGTTTTTCTTGGAGTCTTTAGATGCAGGAGCTTCTGCTTCCTCATCTGCAGACTGGGTTTGGGATCATAGATATTGTATTTCTCAATGGTGGTCCTCTTTTTTTCTCTGCTTGCTCATTTTCCCAGCCTAAGCCTCTTTTTGGGGGTGCTTCCTGAGCTTTTGGGACACTCCCACAAGGGTCTCAGTGTGTGAGGCTTTGTCCTCCTTCCTGGTCTGTGAATGACCATATGCTCCCTCTCTGCCACGGGGCTGATTTGGGGGAGGGCCCTACTGTTCTATGGGGGTACCTAGACTGCGATCAGGATCTGAATGTGGTCAGAACCCCTGAGTCTTGTTCCAGGGGCAGAGGACAGAGCTCTGCAATCTCTCTCTCTCTTCACTCCCCTCCCTAGGTTCAATGTGCTCAGGACCTAGGGGCTCCTGCTTACCAGCTCTGCCTGCTTCTGTTTCTGGCTCTGGGCTGCAGAAAGACCAAGCTGCTCCCTGTGTGCCCTGAGGGCTGGCCTCCACATGCTCTCTCTGGCAGAGTTTCCCCTGCTGTTCCCCCACTTTGTGCCCAGTGCTCCCCAGAGTGTAGCTCAGGAGACTCCCCTGCTGCTGTGAGTTGGGGCTCCCAGAGTCCTGGGGCTTCCTCCAGCAGGCTGAAGTTTTTTCCCTCTGGTGGGCCACTCCTCTGGCTGCCGCCCCTCCGACCCCGGGAGCAGAGCTTTTCTGCTCTTTTCCAGGTTACCTTGAGTAGGAGAATTGCCTCACTACGTTCTTCTGTGGGTTCTGTCTCTCAAAAGTTTAGAGTCCTTAGCTTATGAGTTTTATGAAAGAGTGCCTAAGACCTGATCCTTTCTTGTGGCCTTCTTGGCTCTGCCCCCTTCTATTCACTTTTTAAGGGAGAGTTTATTCCATTCACATTCAAAGTTACAGTTACTAACTCTTTATTGCCCTCCATGCTCTCTTCCTTCTATCTGTATTTTTCCCTCTCCCCCCCTGCTTTATCCGTATTCCCTACCATTTTGTTTCTGATACCACCCTTTCAGTGTGTTTGCCCTCCTATATCCACCCCAATTTATTTCCCCTTTCCATTTTTCCCTTTTACCTTCCCTTCCTTCTGATTATTCCCCTTTTTTCTCCTCCTCCCTTTCTCTTTCCCCCCTCCCCTTTTCCCCTTTTAATACTTGAAAGTTTATATCTTTGTAAGCTGAGTATGTGTTTCAGTTAACTTTAAACCATGTCTGATGAGAATAAGATTCAGCTGTTTCTCATCTCCTCCATGCTTCTCCTCTATTACCGAAGGTATTTTGTACCTCTTAATGTAATGAGATTTACCCCATTCAATCCCCTCCCTCCTGTCTCCTTCCTGTCCCCCTTTTTAAGGAGGATGTGTTTTTAAATCATCCTATCTGAGTCATAGAAAATTCTGAGTAACCATCTGAGTAACTTCTGGTTAAGTACATTCTATCTAATAGAGTTACAATTTTTTTTAATTTTTTTAGGGTCTTTTTGTAAGGCGAATAGGGTTAAGTGGCTTGCCCAAGGCCACACAGCTAGGTAATTATTAAGAGTCTGAGACCAGATTTGAACCTTGGTATTCCTGACTCCAGGGCCTGTGCTTTATACACTGTGCCACCTACCTGCCCCCTAGAGTTACAATTCTTGAGAATTATTAGAGTCTTTCTCCGAAATGGGATTATAGCCAGTTTCATCCCATTGGATAGCAGTCTCATGGATGTAATGAGTGTCCATCACTTGTGGCTTTGTATGTTCTTTCTGTTAGATTTACAAATCTCAAGAGTTTTGAGAATCTTTTTCCCCTTGCTGGGTTATAGCCAGTTTCACCTTATTGGATAGTAGTTTTTTTTTCTTTACCCTCCCCCCTTTTTAATCCTTTCAATTGTCTCATTTTGTTTGTTTGTTTTTGCAAGGTAAACAGAATTAAGTGGCTTGCCCAAGGCCACACAGCTAGGTAATTATTAAGTGTCTGAGAGCAGATTTGAGCCCACGTACACCTGACTCCAGGGCTGGTGCTTTATCCACTACACCACCTAGCTGCCCCCTCAAGTGTCTCTTGGGCATCCTGTTTGTTGTCCAAATTTTCTATTTAGCTCTGGTCTTTTCATCAGGAATTTTTGGAATTCTTCCATTTCCTTAAATGTCCATTTTTTCCCCTGAAAAAGGAAACTCAGCTTTGCAGGATAGTGGATTCTTATCAGCATTACAAGCTCTCTTGCTCTTCAGAATATCTCATTCCAGAATATTTCACAGCCAGGTCCTATATAATCCTTACTGTGGCTCCTTGGTATCTAAATTCTTTCTGACTGCTTGCAGGATTTTCTCTTTTATCTGATAGTCCTGGAATTCGACCACAACATTCCTTGGTGTTTTCATTTTATCATCTCTTTCTGGAGGGGATCTATGTATTCTTTCAATTATTACTTTGCCCTCTGGTTTCTTGATATCAGGGCAATTTTCCATCACTAGATCCTGTATTATTAAGTCCAGGCTTTTTTTTTCTCTTCAATGTTTTCAGGAAGTCCAATAATTCTCAGGTTGCCCCTCTTTGATCTGTTCTCTAGGTCAGTGGTTTTTGCTGATGAGGTATTTTACATTTTCTTCTATTTGTTTTTCTATTTTTTGATTTTGTTTGACAGGCTCTTGCTGTCTCATGAAGTCATTAGTTTCCACAGACTCCATTCTTTTTTTTTTTTATAGAGGAGTTTTCTTCATTTACCTTTTGCATCTCCTTTTCTAATTGATCAATTCTGTTTTTGAAAGAGCTTTCCATTTGCCAAATTGAGGATCTGAGAGAATTATTCTCTTTTTTTATTTGTCCAATTGAGGATCTAATACAATTATTCTCATTTTGTATTTTTCCAATTATATTTTCAAATGATTTGTTTTCTTGTTCCAAGGTGTTAATCGACTCTCCCAAATTTTTCAATTGACTTTTAAACTCCTTCCTTATTTCTCTAAGAAAGTCTTTCTGTGCTGGAGACCAGATCATATTCTCCTCAGAGGTTCCAGGTCTTTGTGAGTTAGGGTTTTTCCTTCCAAGAATTTTTCTATGAATCCACCTTTCCTCTGACCTTTCTTCATTTTGCTAAGACCTTGTGTTGGGGAGGGGCTGGTTCACAGAGGTTTGGTGTGGGATCCCTAGAGGCTTTATTCACTGAGTGCAATATCTCTAGATGGCAGGTAGTGGTGCTAGAGTATTTGCTCACAGTGCAATTTCTCCCACTTGCCAGTATGAGGTGCTTGTTGCTTTCTCTGGAGTGTCTGTGACCTTGTCTGAGTCCTTCTCCCTTAGCCCAGGACCTTGGAAAGCAAATCCTGAGGAAGATGTTCTTTCTCTTGGCTTTTCTTTCTGGGAAAAGATCCTAACTCACAGAGACCTGGAACCTCTGAGGAGAATATGATCTGGTCTCCAGGACTGAATGACTTCCTTGAAGAAATAAGGAAGGAGTTTAAAAATCAATTGGAAAATTTGGGAGAGTCATTTAACACCTTGGAACAAGAAAACAAATCATTAGAAAATACAATTGGACAAATACAAAAAGAATAATTCTCTCAGATCCTCAACTGGGCAAATGGAAAACTCTTTCAAAAATATAATTCATCAATTAGAAAAGGAGTTGAAAAAGGTAAATGAAGAAAATTCCACTCTAAACTGTGCCTATCTTCTTTCTGCCATCTTGTCTATTGTTTCTTTACAATAGTCTTGTCAAGAGATTTCTAAAGTTTTTATTAGCCTCATTTTACCAATGGGGAAATAGAAGTTTAGAGTGGATAATTGACGTTGCATAACATATCAGAGTTAGAGTTAGGGGTAGACTCTGAACCCAGATCCCTCCAATACCATTATAATGTCATTTGCATTGCATCCTATCTAGGACAATTTAGCATTCAGATAAATCTATAAGTTTTCTTTTTTTTCTAGTTTTTCAATGTCAAACTGGGAGTATATTGTACCAACAAAATATTGCCTCAGATTTTCATCCTAATAAATTGCTTAAAAATTGGAGATGATAAACTGAGTGACTCATTTTTTTCTTTCACTATGGCATGCTCTCATTCTTTGTTTAAGTTTATTGAATATATTAAATTTTGACTATACCCAATCCCCATTTTCTTTAGGGGCCAAGTGATACCTATGGTAGATTTTCTTCATATATCTATATCTATGTCTATATCTATGTCTATATCTATATCTATATCTATATCTATATCTATATCTATATCTATATCTATATCTTTATATCTATATCTATATCTAATCTATATCTATATCTATATCTATCTATCTATCTATCTGAATTTCATTATTATAGAATAGTATTTGGTATAATCCTAATGTTTTTGTTGTTGTTCATTTGTTTCATAGTTGACTGATTCTTCATGTTCCCCTATGGAGTTTTCTTGGGAAAGATATTGGAGTAACCTGCAGTTTCCCTTTTCAGCTCATTTTTACAGATGTGGAAACTGAGAAAAGTATATGAGCTCCCTGGGATCATAATATCTGAGACCAGATTTGAACTCAGATATTCTTAACTTTAGGTTTAATAACACTATATCTCAATTAATGAAGTTTCTTCATATTCATTATGTGTTGTTTGATAACAGGTATTGTTTATCTATCTAGCAATCATCTATCTCTCTATCATCTATCTATCTTTCATCTCTCTAATTTCTCAATTTCTCTGTGTCTATCTATCTCTCTATCTATCTATCTATGTATCTATCTATCTATCTATTTGTTCATTTCTTTTAAATCTCAGTACTTAGCAGATTTTGGCATATAGAAGATGCTTAGACATGCTTGCTGACTATCTTAGGGAGAGTTTTTTGATGGTGAAAATCATGTCTTCATCTTACTTCTACTCCCTGAGATATGAAAGACTAGAAGTGTAAGTCAGAGCATGTTCTTATTTCGTAAGGTCCACTGAGTCTTGACACTTTCAACTTAGCAGCCATAGGGTAATATTATATTATTAAAAAGCAGTATCACTACAAAGCATCCACACCCTCTAGAACAAAGTTACATGTGTCATTAGGAATGTATCTCAGAGCTGAAACTGTTCAGAATTAGGAGGGACAAATCTGAACATTGTGTATGGGTTGATGCACACTACATAGGGAATACACAGGACCAAGGCACATGAAATATGGTTCTCACTCTGTCATGCTGCAGGGTCAGTGATGATATCCTCTCATTGCTGTTACCAGTCGTGGTCACATGATTGCTAATTTAGATTGCTTTATTGGCCTTTGCTAGATTCTGTTACACTAAACATTTTGAATGTTATTCAGATGGAAACTACTTCACTAATAAACTAAAGTCACCACTACTTCCAACTTCAGGTTGACATAGCATCCTGGATCAGAGGAGCACTGCTTTTCAATTCCTGAAGGAGCTGGAGCCCACTTACTAGGGCTAACAAGAATTTGGGCAGTAATTTCCAATGCATAATTCTAGACACCATTTCTGATATTTGGGGAAGGAGAGAAAAATCCTTTTGCTTTCTTGCTGTAATCTGCAGGAAGTGCTCCTTAGAGCTAGCTGGTGGTCTTGACACTCAGAATCTTAAGAGATCTTAATTTCAATCTATTTTATTTTCTCATATTGGTAAATAAATTAAAAAAGGAACACACCCTTATAATTTCCAATTATAAACTATGTTGCTTGAACTTTTCTTAGGCAAAAGGTCTGAAGAGGGAACATGCAACCTGAAAACTCAACCATTTACATTCTAAAAGATGCCCCATATTTTCAGTTTATTGTCTTATTCTTCTGCTTTTTACTACTATAATTTTGTCAGGAAATTAGAGGATTCCATTTGATAGAGAATCCCCAAACAAATTTCCATTATACAGGCAAAATGCTATCAGTTGCAATCCAATTAATTAAAATAATGAGTAAAGTATTGGCATTATTGAAAATGATTATGTATATTCCCATTGTATTGGAAACACTTATTTTATTTTTCAGTTACAACTTCTAATAGTGCTAATTTGAATACATGTGATCACTTCATGGGATTCATTATTTGCTCTATTTGGAACCTAGCTTAATGGAAGTAAATTATTGTTATTATCATTATAATTATATGAATTCAAGTTAGGAAAATTAAAACCAAACCTAGAACTAATTTGAGATAGTCACAAAATTTTAAAAATTTATAAATAGTATGGTTAATAATTGTAGTGCTATTTAAGCCTTGATTTCTTCCTTTAGTAATATTTCATCTGAAAATATGTTTATGAAGATGCATTAAAATGATTTACAGTTTTATTCCCCAAATAGCTTTGTTCAAGAATTGTAGCTTCTGTTGATTCACCTGACCAAAAATAAAGGTGACAATTAATTCTGATTTTGTAATTTCCAGGTCACTCACTTTTATAATTTTCATCAGTGATTTCATCATTTGCATTAGCAAAAGCAACATAATCTGTACATCTTTACATCATTGTTTGTTTGAAGTCCTTCTATGATGTCTTCCCAGTATGGTACATGACTTGTGGGAGATATTCCAGTTGCCTACACTACAAGAATCTAAGGTCATTATTGAACTGTTAGGAAGCATTGAAGTATGACTAGTCTCTTTCATAATAAAAATTAGAAAAACAGAAGTTAGACATAAGTAAATGCCTATATAATAACTCCTATTTTTGAGCGTGCTTTCCTAAAAATAACTCTGTGAGGTAATTAGTAACTAAGCCCCCCCTGCCACTTTTTCCTAAATGAGAAAATGGAAGACACAGCAATTTAAGTGACTTACTCATGCTCACAAATCTCTAACTTAGGATTTGAACTAAGGGTTTATGGGTTCAAATATCATGATTTCACACTAAACTGTTTCCCAATCATAAAAAGTCTTAGTTTTACAGTGGATATGGAAGTTTTGTACTACCTCTTTTTTTTTCCATGCTCAAAGTCATTAAACTAAGAAATAAGCATTGTTAGTGATTACATCTACATACATTTTTTTATTTCCCATTCTTTTACTCCTTATGCTTCTTCTAAAATACTTGGGATTATTATTATTAATTTACATACTATTAATCCAGTTGTTTCTTTAAGCTCTTATCCTTAAATGACCATGATTGATTTTTTGTTTTGTTTTAGAAAACCTTTAAAAAAAAACAAATCAAGTGGAGCAAGTATACCTCTAGCATTTTTTTTCACATTCTACTCTTCCCTTTTTATGAAGTTCAGCAAGGAAATGTTTCACCTCATTGTCATATCATAGGCATAGTTGCATCAGCAAAATTAGAAAGTTGTAGGAAGGAGAGGTCCAAAAGTTCAGTAGTTCAAATCCTGTCTTACACAAATTGTATGACAATTGGTAAATGGTTTAATATCTCCAGAAATTAGTTACTTTATCTTAACAGTGGAGATAAAAGTAGCATACAGCATTGTGAGGTTCAAATGAACTAAATCAATCATGCTGCAAATCAGAAAACACTAAACAAAAACGAACAAATAAATAAATAATAATATAAATAATAATAATAATATAAACAAACAAATGAAAATTATAGTAATAGTCAATTTAGTACTGAAATATCTGTGATTTCAGTGATTTTGGTTCTACATCTATCGACTTAGAACTTTGCTCAACCATAAAGCTGTCTTGAAATGATGGGGTTCAAAAGAATCATAACTTGGTCATGAACTAACTTGGTCAAGAACTGCCCAGATCATGAACCTTTCCAAAATTAGGTGGGTTAATCTTGTGAAAGATATTGCCTTTCAAAGGCAATTTAAAGTCAAAGCCACAAAGTAGTGTGGAACCTGCATAACATTTAGAGACCCATCACTTAGATAACTGGGTGGCATTATGGCTATAGTATGGAACTAGGACTCAGAATACCCAAATTTGAATCCTGTCTAAGATACTAGTTGTGTGATTCTGAGCAAGTCACTTAACTTCCTACTGCCTCAGTTTTCTCAAGTGCAAGATGGGGTTAATACCACCTACTTCCAAAGGTTTTTGTGAGATTCAAATGATTTGCCAACATTAATATACTAAACACATTTGTTTTTTTGGTATTATTACTTCCATGCCATGATAAAGTTGTGGATCACTACAGTAAAGAACATTAATAGAAGCAGAGTCAAATTGTATTTGTATTAAGATCCATGGAAGCTGCGATTTGAGTAGTCCTTATAAATAGAAAATCTGATGACTGATTTAGAGCATCATTTCTTTAACTAATTCTCCTTGGGATTGGAAACTAAGAAATTTAATATAATTTCTTTGCTTATTCATTCATTATGAAGTCAGCAATATTCATGATTTAGAACTGGATTTGGGCTTACAGCTATAAAGTTTTACTTTGATAAATTAAAGAGTCAAAAAGAGTCTGGTCTCATTTTTTCCCTGATGAGAAGCAACACTAAGGATGGCATAATGATGCTTTGTATCATGCATTCATTCAATAAGAATTTACTAAATTCCTAATTTGTATATAACTTAGAAGCATTAAGTGAACAGACTTTTTTCTGCTGGTTTATGAATTATCCATGATTATGATAGAAATTTTCAGTCTTTTGAAAGAATTTCTGAGATTTCCAATTCTATGAAGCCTAAATAAAGTGTTCCTTCAGGATAAAGTTTGATGAAGAGGTAGATCCATTTTCCTTCTTTTCTACGTTATTGGAGATATTAGAGATCCCTTGGCTCAATAGTGTCATAACATTTCTCAATAAAGAGAAAACAACCAGATGGTAGGCAATACTGAACATTTGGCTTATGTTATGCATGAAAAACATCCTTTTGGGAACCATAGTATCTTCTGGTTGAACCCTAAATCAAGAGGAAGCTAATATCATCTGACTAGCAAATTTCCTGAGATTAATAAATATCTGATTTCAGAAAAGTCTTAACTAATGTATGGGATGTTGTAACAGTGCTAACAGGTGTTTGGCAATGGTAGCTACTGGGAATAAAAAAGCATAGATTTGAAGGGAGCCTAGAGGACATAATATAATCTTCCTAAAGATGAGGAAACTTGGGGTTTAATGACTTTTTCCCCAAGGCATCACAGATATTTGATAGCAGTGAAAGTATTTTAGTCCAGGGATTTGAACGATATTTTGAATATAGGACTTGTTCTTTTCTTGAGCATTAAACATATTAATAGAATTATTATTGTTTTTTATTATTAATAATAAAGAATAGGGTTTTGAATCACCTGAATTCATGCTTTGAAGGAATCTTAGAGAACACCAAGCTTCATGTGTAATAAAAATAACTTACCATTGCACAGAATTTTTGAACTTGTAATTTGTCTCATATACATTATCTCATTTAAGACTTTTATTACCTTTAAGGAAGTTCCTAAAGATATTGCTATCTACATTTTACAGATGAGAAAACTGAGACTTAGAGTTAAGACTACCACAAGGATAGAAAAAACAAATTGGAGTTGTATTCTAATCAATTACCTTCTTTGTTTTCACTTTATTACACTGTTCCCATTTCAAGGAAACCATACAAAAACTTACAGAAAGCTCTTCTGGAAAGAACCAAAGGGATCAACTCCCTCAATTTGCAGATGCAGAAATTAAAGTCCAAACTTTTCTTTAATCACATAGGCAGTGAGAAACAGAGTTGAAATTCAAACCCAAGGACTCCCTGACTCTAAAGAACATATTTTCCCCTACTGACCCATATTAAAAACCTGTAATAACGGAATAAATTTCTCTATTCCCTTTTCCTGTTATTTACTTTTACAACATTCATATTATCTATATTTATATTATAAGCTTAAAAATCTCATCTCAATTGAGGAAAAACTTTTTAAAACAAATTTCCAATTTTATGCAATGCTAATTTTTCAAAATTAATCCCTTTGCAAATTTATGTTTCATATTTTTCTACCACCCACCTTTCCCTCCCCCTCCCAATAGTGGTGAACAGTCTGCCAAAAATTCTACATGTACATTTCTGTTTAAGAAATTTCCGTATACTATTGTTGAGAAAGAGGAATTAGAACTAAGGGGAAAGGAAAAAATGAGAAAGGAAGGAAAAACCTAAAAGAAGTTTTTAAAAAGTGACCATAGTATGCATTCAGATGCCATTTTATTTTCTCCAGATGTGGATATTATTGTCCATAGCAGGGCTCTCAGGGTAGTCCTTGATATCTGAACTGCTCAGAGGAACTGTATCCATCATAGCTGATCATCTCAAAATGCTATTAATATGTATAATGTTCTCTTAGTTCTGCTCACTTCACTCAACATCAGTTTATATAATTCTTTCCATGTACTTTAAAGTCCAATTATTCATGATTTGTTAAAGAACAATAGTAGTTGATAACATGCATATGTCATAACTTGTTCATTCATTCCTTAATTGATAGACATTCCCTCAATTGCAAATTCTTTGCCACTTCAAAAATAGCTGCTATAAATATTTTTGAACATGATTTCTTTGGGATATATATACCTAGTATTAGTATAGCTGGGGAAAAGGGTATGATCATTTTTATTCCTCTTTGGGCAAAATTCCAGATTGCTTTCCAGAATGGCTAAATCAGTTAGCAATTCCACCAACAGAACATCAGTGTCCCAGTTTTCCCACATCCTCTACAATGTTGATCATTTTCCTTTTTATCATCTTAGCCAATCTAATAGGTATGCAGTGGTACCTCATAGTTGTTTTAATTTGCATTTCTCTCATCAATGATGTTTTGTAGTATTTTTAAATATGACTATATATAGCTTTAATTCATTCATCTGAAAACTGCCTGGTCATATTCTTTGAGCATTTATCAATTGGGAAATGACTTGTACTCTTATCATTTGATTGTTCTCTATATAATTTAGGAATGAGTCCTTTATCAGAAACTTTAGCTAAGAAAATTGTTTCCCAGATTTCTGTTTTCCTTCTAATCTTGGTTACATTGATTTTATTAGTACAAAACCTTTTTAATTCATTGTAGTCAAACCATTCATTTTGCAATTGATAATGTTCTCTATTTATTGTTTGGTTATAAATTTCTCCCCTCTTCATAGATCCAACAGATAGAGTATTTCTTAATTGATTCATGATATTGCCCTTTACATTTAATTCCTATTCCCATTTTGACACTATTTTAGTATAGTGTGTGAGATATGGGTCTATGCCTGGAAACTTACTTTTGAGGAAGACCATTCCATTTTGAAACATGTCTTTAAAGTGATTGTATTGTTTCTTTATCATTCAGAAAAATGCTTTGTTCAAAATAATGTTTAACCTTCAGATTCAGACAGTGCTTTAAAATTTACAATGTAGTTTTTCCTCACAGTGGTCCTATGAAGCAAGAGGAAGATGTGGTCAAACCATTTTTGTTCATTTCAAATACACTACAGTCTCTGAATCTGCCTGTCCAACTCTGCTTTCTGAATGCTCTCCTATATTTTACTTTATCGTTCAGAGAACAGTGGGGATCTAAAATTGTGCTCAATATGACATCTATTATGTTAATTACTTTCCCCTAAATATTATGCTGTCATACAAGAAGCCATTAGGTCATAGAGTCAGTCCTATATCAAGATTTGAAAACCAATGTGTCTATAATATACAAACTACCAGTATTAGCCTTTGAAAATTTTAGAGTTTTGCCCTAGTGTTTGACCTTAAATGTCTGCTTACTTATTGTAGCTGGGTTTTTTAAAACTATGAACCAATTTTTCCAAGTGGAAAAACTTCCCATCTGTTAACTACACACCCTTCACTCTTCACCTAGGATCAGTAGTGGTGAAGGAACAGATGGTGGAATTTTCAGTGTAAGCATTTGTAACTTGAAAATACACAAACAATATAAATGTATGTTTTGATGGGTTTTTCCCTTGGTTGCCTAGACTTAAGAAAACTACTGGAGAAAAATTTGCATTCTGTGTCACATTTTTCAGAGAGCTTGTTGCTAAACATTTATCAAAAAAACCCTTGGGGCAGCTACAGTGGAGTCAAGAGGACCTGAATTCAAATCTGACCCCAGACATTTAATTATCTAGCTGTGTGACTTTGGGCAAGTCACTTAATCCCATTGCTTTGTCAAAAAAAAAGAAAAGAAAAGAAAAGAAAGAAGAATCTTGAACCTGTATCTCCTCATACTATACTAGTAAAATTCAACGTATCAAGAGGACATTTGAGTGTTTTCCTATAGATCACATTTTGCAATTATGCATTAGGGTAACTGTAAGTGCTTTTTCACTTTCAACTGACATTTCTCTCTCATTTAATTTTAATTTCCCCAAAGTCTAACAGTTGTGTCAGTCCAGCTCCCAAATTCTTTCTGCGTCTAGAATTCTATTTCTATATGAATATAAATATTACCTCTTAATATTGAAAATGTTCCTACCTTTCTCTTTAAATTTCTGTTTCATGACCACAAAATAACATTCTGTTTGGTGCCTACAAAATAATTTTGGACATTTACATATGTTGAAGAGCCAGCTTATATATATTAGAAGAAATTTATAAGAAGAACTCAAGTTTTATATATATATATATGAACATTATATCTTCAGAACCAAGAACTAAATCACCAAAAATAAATGTGATTCAATAATTCTAACAAGGAGACTGAGCAAATAAGCAAAGAATATGAAGTGTAATCAGAAACTCAGTATGGATCCATAGCTCTCCTTCCCTGGACAACTAGGGGAAATAATTAAACTAATCAAAGGTGTTAGGATATTTGGTTCTCAAATGTTTACAATTGAAGAATACCCTGATACTTAAAATTTACTTAATATTAACCGCCCCTAAAGCCTCTAGTTGATGGCAGGTTTTTTCTGAAACAGTTATTTTTAAAGATTAAATTTAATACACAAATAGAATATTCTCTCCAGCTATTAATAAGTTATTCTTTCACGTAAAAACGTTATTGTGTGTGTGTGTATAGTAACATATGAGATTGCCATGACAGAGTTTAACTGGTTTCAAAATCTTTCATAATTGAGTATTATGTGACCTCTCAGATTCTGTTTTTAAAATTTTAATTAATTAATTACTTTTTTCACACCATTACAATAGTCTTGTTGTAAAAGTAAACATAGCCATAGCCCCCCTACCCCGACAAAGATAGAGAAACTTCAAGAAAAACTAATGTGAGAGAAAAACGTGTGCTTCAGTCTGTATTCAAATGCTATCAGTTCTGTTTGGGGGATGAATAGCATTCTTTATTATACACCTAACAGAGAGCCTATTTCATTTTTTTTCCCCCACAGTTGCTATTGCTTGGCTGTATTTCCCTTTATCCTATTCTTCTCCACTCCCACTTATTTTGGGAATCTCTTTCAGGAAGTGATATTTGAATCCCCTCAGTTTCTATTTTACCCTCTACCTCTAGGATATTAGGACAGGTTTGGTGTAGAATTTCTTGAAAAATGATGTCTAGGCTCTTTTCTTGGTCATGAATTCAGGTAGTTCAATAATTTTTAAATTATCTCTTCTAGATTTCTTTACCAGGTCAACTGTTCCCCCCCAAAAAAAGATATTTACATTTTCTTCTGTTTTTCATTCTTTTCCGATTTTTTAAATTGTTTCTTGATTTCTCACAGTCATCAGTTTCCTTTAGCTCCATTCTAAATCTGAAGGAATTATTTTCTTCAGACAGCCATTTTAATCTCCTTTTCCATCTGACCAATTCTGCTTTTTAAGGCATTCTTCTTCTCATTGCCCTTTTGGACTGCTTTTTTCCATTTAACCTAAATTGGTTTTTAAGATGTTTTCTTCAATACTTTTTATATCTCCTTGACCAAGTTGCTGATTTGGTTTTCTTAATTTACATGCATCACTCTCATTTCTCTTTCTAATTTTTCCTCTGCCTCCTTTACTTGATTTTCAAAATATTTTTTGAACTCATTCATAACCTGAAACCAATTCATAGTTTTCTTGGAGATTTTGGAGAAGCATCTTTGACCTTATCATTTTCTGAGTGTGTGTTCTGATCCTACATGGGACCAAAATATCTATGGTCAGATTCTTTTTCTTCTGTTGTTTGCTCATTTCCCCAACCTATGACTTGATTTTAACTCATTGTTAAAGAGGGACTCTGCTTCCAGGGTACATGATACACTTTCCCAGAGAGCTCTCATGGCCTTTGCACTAGTCTGTGGATGGCCACAAGCACTCCCTTCTACTCTGAAACTCTGAGGAGGGTCTTTGATCTACCATGGCCCTATGGGGACCAAGACTGTGACCTGGATCTGAGAAAGGCAAAGCTTTAGAGTCCTGCTCCAGGGATAGCAGAGAGACAGTTTTCCCACTGACTTTCCAAGTTGCCCTTGGAAATCCTTGGGCTGAGAGGTCTGCAAACCCCACTGCCACAGAACCAGGTTGCTGCAAGGACCCAGGGGTGTTCCTGGATGGCTGTAGCTGATTTGCTGTGGCAGCTGGTGTGACTTGTGCTGTGTTGCCACCCTTTCCAACCCTGCTTGGAACAGACCCTTCCTGCTGATATTCCAAATTGTCTTGGGCCAGAAAGTTGTTTCACTCAGTCTTTCTACAGGTTCTACACTCTAGAATTTGTTTAGAGTCATAATTTAACGGCATTTGAAGTAGTCTGAGGAAGAGCTTCTCAGATTTTCTTCCTTCATTCCACTTTCTTGGCTCCCCCCCCCCCCCCCAGATAATCTCTTTTTTCAAGGTGTCATTCTGCCAGTTTTATTATGTAAACAAATTATTTAAAGTAAAATGTAAACTCAGGTTTATTCTTTTTAAAGCTTAATTTGTTAATAATGCAAACCTACCTAAACATCATAGGTTAAGAATTATCACATACTCTTTATATAAATTATTATTAGGAAATCCCTGATTATTAGCTGTTGGAGTCAATATTTTTGCAAAAAAAGCATAGCATTATAGGACATGAATAGGATCATTAAATTTCTCTTGACTGTACAGTAGAGAGAATCTATCTGGAGCTTTTAAAAAACTACAAGATGAGAAAAGCTCTATATAGTTTGTGGCTGTAGTTGTAGTACAATTGTCTTCATAGGACATTTTGTGTCTTTGATCTTTACTGTTTACAAGGCAGTAGATTGCAATATTTTGAGATACACTTAACTTTAAAAATAAAACTATCTGGTTACATTTAAAAATGGTATCAAGAACATTAAAGCCCATCATGAGTGGAAGTTTTTGATAACAAAAATCAAAAGATAAGAAAACAATATTTATTTATTTTCTTTCCTAATATTGAGAAAAAAAAACAGGTGGAGATTTTGAAGACGAACAATATTAAGAAAGTAGAGCTGTTCAATTATTATTTTAATTCTAAATTCATTATCAAGGCAAATGGCATTTGAACAGTAAAGGACAGAACAAAAATGTTAATAAGAAGGCTTTTTAAAGTTTTATTAAGATATTTTTGCTTTCCATTACAAACATTTCCAGATTACTTTCAGTGCATGAGGAGACTCTTGTGACAAAGCAAAACAATTCAGAAAACCAGAAAAAGCAAACAAACCCAAAGCCCTCCAACAAAACACTATCTTGCAGCCTTATCTAAAAGTGCATGCAATATTTCATGTCTATAGTCTTCAATATCTATTTTAAAGTATTTTTTCTTTTAATTTACAAAAATTTATTTTTCCTTTTCATATAACACAATGGTTAAAAAATATTCTGTAAGACATATACATAGTGTAGGAAGATAATTTCACCCCTTCTATATACTATATTATATATATACTACATATACATACACATGCATATGCATATAGATGTATCTCAAACTTTGTATGTTTCATTCTTGGTCCTCTCAAAAAAAATCACACTGATAATAGTTCTTAAAGCTTTTAAAGCTGTTTGTCTTTATGGTATTGTTATCATTATGTAAAGTACCCCAGTATTATTTACTTCATTCTTCAAGAATTCTTAAGTGCCAGAATCACCCAGTGTTATGCTATCAAAATCATAGTATAAATTCTTCTGACTCTGGTAATTTTATTTTTCTTTATTTCTCTTTTTTTTAGTTCAGTTTTTTTTTTTGCAAGGCAAATGGGGTTAAGTGGCTTGCTGAAGGCCACACAGCTAGATAATTATTAAGTATCTGAAGCTGGATTTGAACTCAGGTACTCCTGACTCCAGGGCCAGTGCTCTATCCACTGTGCCACCTAGCTGCTCTTAACTTTATTTTTCAAAAATAAATACAAGTCTTTCCATGTCTCTTTGAAATCAAATATTTAGTGATTTCTTATAGTACAATAATATTCTGAAAAATTCATTTATTACAATTTAGATATTTTTCATTTGATGGATGGTTCTTGTTTTTTTGACAGTTTGTGATATTATATATATAATGTATGTATATATAATATATATAATATATATATACACATATCAATTAACTTTTTTATTTACTATCACAAAAATTGTTGTCATAAATAGTTTTGGAACACAAGTCTTTTTCTTCTTTAATCTCTTTTGAATATACGTCTAGCAGTGGTATATCTGGAGCAAAGAGCATGTGCTCTTTATTAATGTTTTATGTATAATTTTAAACTGATTTCCAAAATGGTTTTTATCCTTTCACAGTGTTCTTAGGAGACTGAGACTTAAAATAATTAGGAAGACTAATAAAAAAAACTGTTAGCCTTCTTTTCTGAGCTTAAGTCAACACATTTGCCTAAATTCAATCCTGTCCTACCTGATAATGTAGTTAGGTTAATTCAGAATTGATTGAATGACTTCATCCAAAGGATAGTCATTATTAGTCTAATGCAATTTAACAAAAGGATTTTTTTTCTTTTACAGAGAACCATGAAGTTTCTTTTTTGTTGTTTGATTGATTGGGTTTTTTTGCAACATAATGGGATTAAGTGACTTGCCCAAGGTCACACAGCTAGGTGATTAAATGTCTGGGACCTGATTAAGTTTCTGAAGCCATCATTTTTTTTTTGATTTAACAATATGGATGAAGAAGTAAATTTCTGAAGGGTAGAGATGGTTCACTTGAACCTTTAGTAATTCAGTGGCTGAATACAGAGCAATGACTCATTATGTACATTTTTACTTTTGTTGAAGTTGAACTGTTCAAGATATAGATGGAATGATTTCCATATTTGTAGATAGCAGGAAGCTCCAATAGATAACTAACATCTTGGCTGGCAAGGATAGGATCCAAAATTGCCTCAATAGGCTAACAAGATGATACAAATCTAATATATTTAAGCATAAAAATGATAAATATAAAGTTCTAATAATTCACGGGTACAAGATGGGGAAGATAGTTCCTGTGAAAAAGATTAAATGAATCAATAGCATGACATGGCAGCTAAAAATATTAACATCTTGGGCTACATTATAATAAAGGCAATAGATATAATGAGGTTTATACTTTCTGGGTCAGGACTTATCAGGTTCCAGTACTATGTGTCCTATTTTCTAAATGATATTAGTAAGCTAGATCAAGTTCCAAAGAGGATGATCAAGATAAAGAAATAATTAGAGATTATGACATGGAAGGACTGATTAAAAAAAAAACCTTGAGAAGAAGAATCTTGAAGGAGACATTATAATTATTAATTTTCTTGCATTATCTTATAGAGCTATGAAGATTTTCATTGCATATCATAAATTTAATCTCAATAGACTCTCACAACACCACTGTTTGCAGGGGCTAATATAATCCCCACTTTTACAGATTAGGAAATTTATTTTGGCAGTTGTATGAGAATCAGAATTCTAATTCAAGTCTTACTGACTCTTAGTTCAGTGCTCTACCCACTCTGAAATTGGGTTGCTTATTTGAAATACTATAATGAGAAGAAAAGCTAAGTTTGTCTCTTCTTTTTTTGCCCTAAAGGGTCAAACTGCTACACATTTGGAAACTATAGAAGGAAAATTTGGGCAGGGGGGACGAGTGGGGTTGGAAATGACAGAAACCCTTTTAACATCAAGAGCTCTCCAAAAAACTATATGACCTCTTTGTAGTGACTTTGTAGAAGAGATTTGTAGATTGGAAAATTTAGATGACACAGTGGATAGAACTTCAGCTCTGGAGTCAGGAGAACCTGAATTCAAATCCAGTTTAAGAGACTTACTAGTTGTGTGGCTTTGGGCAAAGCTTAGCCCTATTTGCCTCAGTTATTCATCTGTAAAATGAGCTCAAGAAGGAAATACCACTCTAGTATCTTTGCTTACCAAAGTCCAAATGGGTTCGCAAAGAGTTGGCCATCACTGAAACTGCTAAATAAAAGTACAGACTGGTACCTTCTCTTTTATTTATACTCTTATTGCAGAATAGGCTTAAAGTTTAAATGAGGAAAGCAGAACCAAGATAATAATAATATGAAATTACTTAAGTAAAACAAATTGAAGTAATACTGAAAAAAATCTGAATTAACTGTCAGTATAATAACTAATCGATTCCAGCTGATCTATAATAACACATTCTTCTTCTGGATAGAGTTAGGAAATTTTAGGTAAGACATTACATTCAGTCAAAGATCAACACTGTGTTGACTGATTTTGTAACTAGACAGTATGCAGGTATATACACAAGTTGAAAACAATTCAGATTTTTTCCTACAATAATTTGTATTTCAATTTATATTTTCAGTAGTAAGTATATAAGTGAGATTAAATATTTGTCTCTATTCTTTTAATTTGAAAAGAATGCTCTTCAATGAAAACATTTTATATATAATCTAATTATCTTGGAAGTTCTCAGAAAATTATCCACTTTAGTATTCTCAAGTGATATTAAGTTGGTAAAAATAAATGCAGGGAAACAAAAAAGAAGGAAAAACATAGATTCAAAAGGTAACAAGAAAAGGGGGAAGATGTTTGTAACATTCAACTTTGTTTATTAATTTTTACTTTAATGGTTAATTATCAATGAGATAAGTCTAATTCACATATTAGTAGAATTAGAAGGCTGAGCTTTCCTTCTTTGTGATTTCTTTCATATTTCTTTAGACATATAGCACCCTCATGTGTTTAAACTAGAAATAAAAATTACAATCTTCATTATGATCTATTTTTTAATAGTTTTTTTAGTTTTTTAAACTTGAAAACACCAGTGTAGCCATTCTCCAATTGTCAAATTGAAATCAAATTATTTACTTGAAAAACATCCCTGACAATTGGATAGAAAGTTTCAGAAAACTTTATGTAAATACATATACACACACGTAAAAACATACATAGGTATGTGTGTGTGTGTTTGTCTATGTATAGACAAATAGAGACAGAGAGATGGGGAGACACACACAGAGAAAGCATGGAGAAATATTGTTAAAGAGAAAGAATTTTGCTAAACTTTTTTTCAATCTTGAGTCCTACTTAGGTAAAATAATAAAAAAATTAAACAAAATAAAAAATTAAATACTTTGAAATTTAATTTGGGAACTATTAACATAAAATTCATATTCTTCGCATATATAACTCACTGGAGTACATTGTTGGGTGCGAATAAACATTTTTGAATGATTCTACATTTTAAAAAACCATGCATTTACTCACCAATCACCATTCAAACTAATATAAATCAATCAATCAATAAGCGTTTATTCAAAATATACTAAATGTTAGGGATGATGTTGAGTATATTTATTTTAAAGGGAGAATTTACTACTAATTGTAAAATTTTCATATATGTTAATCATTGTGCTATACATTTTAGAGAATCCAGAAGAAGAAACTGCTGTTTCTAATCAAGAACTTAACAATCTTGCCAGAAATTCTGGTTTTAGTGGAAAGGAACTAGATTGGGAATGAGGAAGTTTGGTTTTCATTTTATTTCTGCAATTTCTATGAGGTTTTGCACTAGCCAATTGAACTTTGTGGCCCTCACCTTATCTACCATTAGCCTGAGTCATCTACATGGTCCTTTTCAGCTCTAAAGTTCAATGATTCTACCTTCTATAACAAAAGGCACAAAAGTGGTAGGTGATTTTTTGTGTTGTCCTGTATAAAGGCTATAAATTCAAGAGAGAGAGGATTTCTTCTTGAGTAGTAGAATAGTCATACATAGTATTTCAACAGGTTGGAAAAGAAAAAAGAAATTCCTAGATCAGGAGAAAAGTAGAACAAGTCTTTTGACCTGTGGTAGTACATGAGAATATTTAATATGAAAATTTTAATATTGAGATTTTAAAAGAAAGTATAACTCTATCACAAGTTGTCAAAGGAAAAAGGAAAAATAGCAACTTTCTGAATTGGTTCTACCAGGCACGTTTCATTATAAATCCTTCAAAATTTTCTTAGATCATTGAATTGCTGAGAAAAGGTAAGTCATTTAAAGCTGATCATTTTGAAATATTCCTATTACCATGTCCAATGCTCTCCTTATTCTATTCATTTCACTTTATATCATTTTTAAGTCTTTTCTGAGATCATGCTATTTATCATTTCTTATAGCACAATAGCATTCCATCATAGTCATAAGCAACTACTTGTTAAACCATTCCGTTTGATACACATTACCTCAGTTTCAAATCATTTGTCACCTTCAAAAGAACTAGTATAAATATTTGTGTGTATATGTATATATGTATATGCATGTGCACGTGCATATGCATATGTGCATGTACATGCATATGCACATGCACGCGTGCATGTATGTGTATGTGTGCACGTGTGTACAGTGCATGTTATGTATGTGCATGTGTGTTTGTGTGTGTATGCATGTGTATGTGTATGTGTATATGTATGTGTATGTGTATATGTATATACCTATATAGGTTGTTTTCCCTTTTTCAAAAAATCTCTTTGAGATACAGACCAATTAGCAGTAATTCTTGTTCAAAGGGTATGCATGACATTTAAGACCTTGGACCTGGTACCAAATTACTCTATAGAATGATTGAATCAATATATAACTTCATGAACAGTGCTGTAGTGTTTCAATTTTCCTATATTCATTCCAATATTTGTCACTTTACTTTTTCCACCATATTAGTCAATTTAATAGGTATGTTGTCATAGTTCAAAGTTGTTTTAATTTGCATTTCTCTAATCAATAGTGATTTAATTACTTTTTTGTTCTTTTTTTTTTGAATTCTTGGTATTTTATTTTTCCCCAATTATATTTAAAAATAATTTTGAATGTTTATTTTTAAGACCTTGATTTCCAAATTATCTCCCTTTACTCTTCCTCATTCCCTCACAGAGAAGGTAAATTATTCTATATTCTATAGATGTGTAGTCATGAAAAACACATTTCCATATTACTCACAGTGTGAATAAAAATATAGATCAAAAAATCAAGAAAAATGAAATTTTAAAAAAGTTCTCTTCAATCACTAAGTCCTTGAGAGTTATCTTAGATCATTATATTGCTGAGAATAAAGAAGTTATTCCTTGCCAATCACATAACAATATTGTTACTTTCTATATGGAACATTTCACTTTGCATCAACTTATCAACTTTCCTGGTTTTTATGAGCATACCTTTCTTCTCATTTCTTATTGTACAATAATATTCCATCATGAACAAAACCAAGAGAACACTTTCCACATTAACAACAACAACAATGTGAATTGATCAAACTTGATAGATCCAGCTATTCTCAGCAGTTCAGAGACCTAGGACAACTCTGGGAGACCTGTTATGGACAATGCTATCCATATTCAGAGGAAGCAAAACAAAACAAAACAAAGAACAACCTACAGAATCTGAATGAACACTTCATTCACTTTTTAACAATTTCTCTTATATTTTTCTTTCCTATCTCATGGTTTTTCTTTTCTTTTAATCTTAATTTCTCAAACAGAAAATGATTGATGTTAAACATATTAAATAAATGTGTGTGTGTGTGTGTATATATATATATATATATATATATATAATATCTATATATAATGTTCACCAGACTGTTCACCATTGAGGGGAAAGGGTTTAGGGTGGAACAAAATTATGCAACTCATAAATATGCATATGCATGTGGAAGAATGTTAAAAAATTTTCATAACATGTAATTGGAAAAAATAAAATAAAATATCAATTGAGAAAAAAATGGAATAAAGTTTTTGCAATTAAAAAAGTATTACGTCACAAACAAAAAATACATTTTTTTCAGCTATTCATCAATTGATGAGTATTCCATCAATTTCAAATTCTTTACCATACTGTCTATCTATGTATCTATGTATCTATGTATCTATGTATCTATGTATCTATCTATCTATCTATCTATCTATCTGTCCTTTTTCTCTTAGCTTTTTGTCTCCTTTTGTATACAGTCATAATAGTGGAACTATTAGGTCAAAAGGTAAGCACAGTTCTATAGATCTTTAGGCATAGTTCAACATTGCTCTGCAAAATGGTTGAATCTGTTCAGTGTATTAATAATGTCTCATTTTCCCCATGCCCCATCCAACATTTGTTATTCCCTTTTTCTGTCCTATAAACCAGTCTAATTTGTATGAAGTATGTAGTAACTCAGAATTGCTTCAATTTGCATTCTTCTATTGAATAGAGATTTAGAGAATTTTCTCATAGGGCAATAGGTAACTGATGATTTCATCTGAAAACTGTTCATATGTCTTGTCCATTCATCAATTGGGGAATGTCTCCTTTTTTTATAAATATGACTCAGTTCTTTCTCTCTGTCCCTCTCCCTCTGTTTCTCTCCATACATATATATATATATATATATATATATATATATATATATATATATATATATATAAATTAAGACTATCAGAAAATCAGAAAAACTTGCTTCAAAATTTTTTTCATAATTATATTGTCACAGTTAAATATATTTCCCTCCATCCTTTCCCCTTCCTGATTTTTCTATTCTCTCTCCCCTTTAATCTGTCCTTCCTCAAAAGTGTTTTCCTTCTTGTTACCTCCTCCCTCAGACTATCAGCTTTCTTCTACCCCCCCCCCACCTTCTTATTTTCTATAGGATATTTCCTATGGTAAGATACATTTGAAAGCCCAAATGAGTATGTATGTCATTTTCCCACTTTGAGCCAATTCTGATGAGAGTAAATTTCACTCACTCCCTCTCAAATCGCCCCTCTTCCCCGCCACCATAAAAACTTTTTCTTGCCTCTTTTATGTGAGATGATTTACTCCATTCTACCTTCTTTCCCTTTCATGCAGTACATTCCTCTTTTTCACTCCTTTCTCACCTCTTTTAGCTATCATCTCTTCATAATTTGATCCATTCCTGTGCCTTCTGAAGCATATATTCCTTCTAACTGCTGAAGTTTGTTGTTTTAACTTGTTAAAAAATATTATCTCCTCATTCAGAATATAAACAGTCTACAGTCTAAGCTTAAGTCTGTTATGATTTCTTTTTCCTGTTTACCTTTTTATGTTTCTCTTGAGTCTTGTATTTGAAAATCAAGTTTTCTATTCAGTTCCAGGTTTTTCATCAAGAATGCTTGAAATAGCACTTTATAAATTATCTCTTATGTATCTCTTCCCCTTAATCCTAATTCCTTATACTGAAAATAACTAATCTGTAAACATGTTTTTAATATATGTAACAATGCTAACCTGGCTGTTCCCTGATGAAGGGGAGGGAATGGGAAGGGAGGGTGGAAGAAAATTTTGTAACTTAAAAATAAACATGTGCATTTAGCTGAAAATAAATAAATAAATAAAATTTAAAAAAGATTTCTTGAAATTCATCTCTGTCCCTTGAATACTTATTCTTTTCTCTGAAGAATTATTCTCATTTTTTGCTAGGCAGATTATTCTTGTTTGTAATTCTAGCTCCTTTGCCCTCCAAAAAATCATATTCCAGGTCCTTTTTGTTTTTAGTATAAAAGTTAATATACCTTGAGCTATCCTGACAGTAGCTCCAATATACTTGAATTCTTTTCTTCTTCTTCTTCTTCTTCTTCTTCTTCTTCTTCTTCTTCTCCTTCTTCTTCTTTCTATTCGTCTTTTCATCTTCTTCCTTTTTCTTTTTCTTTTTCTTCTTCTTTTCTTCTTCTTCTTCCTTCTTCTTCTTCCTTCTTTCTTCTTCCTTTTTTCTTTTTTTTCCTCCTGCTTGCAATATTTGCTCTTTGATCTGTGAGTTTTGAAATTTGACTACAATATTCACTGGAGTTTTCATTATATAATCTCTTTCAGGAGGTGGATTCTTTCAATTTCTTTTTTACCCTCTGGTTCTTTCAGCACAGCTTTCCTTGATAATTTCTTGAAAAATAATGACCAGGATCTTTTTTTTTCATCATGCTTTTAGGTAGTCCAATAATCATTAAATTATCTCTCCTGGATCGTTCCAGGTTAGTTGTTTGTCCAGTAAGATGCTTCATGTTGTCTCTTAATTTTTCAGTCTTTTGGTTTTGCTTTGATGTTTCTTGATTTCTCATAGACATTAGCTTTCATTTGCTCAATTATAATTTGGAAGGAATTCTTTTCTCCAGTGAGGTATTGAACCTTTTTTTTTTCAATTGCCCAAATGTAATTTTTAAGGAGTCCCCCCCCCAGTGAATTTTTGTACCTCTTTTCCATTTGTACAATTCTGATTCTCAGGGCATTCTTCTCTTCATTGTCTTTTTGTATCATTTACCATATGGTCTACTCTGTTTATGAAGGTCTTATTTCCTTCAGTAATTGTTTGTTTGTGTGTGTGTGTGTGTGTGTATGTATGTATCACCTTTTCCCTGATGTTGAACTCTTCCAAATTTTCCTCTACCTTTCTTACTTTTTTTGCAAGGCAATGAGGTTAAGTGGCTTGCCCAGGGCCACACAAGTAATTATTAACTGTCTGAGTCTGAATTTGAACTCAGGTACAACTGACTCCAGGACCAGTGCTCTATCCACTGCACCACCTAGTTGTCCCTTACTTTTCAAAATGTTTTGGAACTTTTCCATCTTTTGAGACCAATTCAAATTTACTTTCTAGATTTTGTGTATAGGGCTTTGATTTTGTAATCTTCTAAGTATTTGTTTTGATCCTCCTTATCATCATGGTATCTTTCCATGGTAAGAAATTTTTTCTCATGGTTTGTTCATTTTTTTAGTCTATTTCTTTGTTAAAATAGGGTGTTTCTTGAAATGTGGAGGGTATACTGTCCCACTCTTAAGGTATTTTTGTGTAACTGTTTTCAGAGATCCTTCTATGTACCTACAGGTTTTCAGTTCTTCCAAGGTCGTGTTTTCTAAAGAGAGTTGCTTTTTCTGCTCCTCTCTCCTGTGCCAGACTGTGTCCCACTTTTAACCACATGTGCTAGATCTTTCTTGCTGATCTTCTAAATGGTCTTTGACTTGAGAATTATTTAAATGTGATCAGAGTCATTTGGGGAAAAGCTCAGGGAGTATTTGCTAGTACTCTGCCATTTTAGCTCTATTTCCCTGGAGCCCTTTTGTATCTAGAAAAAAAATATCATATGATTATGGATAGCTTTGATTACTCTCAATCAAAACTGTTTATATTTTTACTTTTATGAATTGAAGAATGACTTTTATTTTTATATATTTGACCCAGTCCTCTATTTATTTGAGTAATAAGGTCTTTATCAGACAAATTTGCTGTAATTTTTCACTTTAGTTTCCTAATTTAATATTTCACTCTATTTTCCATGTTCATCCTATTCTTTCTCTTTCCTTCCCCTCCATCATCAAAAGTATTCTAGTGTCTGCTTTTACTTACCCCAATTCAACCTCCCTTTTATTATCCTCCCATCTCTATGCACTTTCCCTCCTACTTTTCTTTAGGGTAAACTAGATTTCTAGTGAGTGTGTATGTTATTCCTTCTTCAGGTTAATTCTAAGAGTGAGGTTCTCTCCCTCCCTCCCTCGTTTTCCCTTATGTCCTTAATAAAGTTTTTTTCACTTCTTTATGTGAGATAATTAATTGCATTCTTACACTTCCTTTCCTTTTCTCTTGGTGCATTCCTCTTTCTCTTTTCATAATTTATATTTTTTAGCTAAAATCCTACCATATACAATTCACACTCTGGTCCTTCTGGAAGAATTCATAGCTACTCTGCTGATTGTTCCCCCCATTGCCCAAGTTTATTTTCGTGTTTGTTGAGATCCAATCTATTGTTGGTGCAGTGAGCATTAGACCAGGTTCTTCTTCCACTTTGATGCAACAAAACTTTCCTGCCAACCTTGTGAACTGTCTTGATCTGGAATATTGTTTGATTCTATCCTTGTGTGGGTCAGCTACTCCAGAAATTACTTTGTTTATATGTATTTGGATAGCCTTTGCCTTTTTCTGCCATCATCTCAACTTTTTAGAAGACCCTGGAAGATTCAAATAAGACCTTACATTGATTCCAATTTCCAAGAATCATAGGTTACCTTCAGTCTAGTAAATATGAAAAAGTAAGGATTAAGGGAGTAGGTGTTTAGGTAAAGGTTTGGAATGGAGAGGGAGAGAGAGAGAGAGAGAGACAGAGAGAGAGGGGAGAGACAGAGAGACAGAGAGACAGAGACAAAGAGACAGATAGGAATAGAGATTGAGGCAGAGAAAAAGATAGTGACAGATATATAAAAAAGACATACATAGATGCAGAAAGACAAAATCTTTGATCTGTTTATGAAATAGGATTAGGTATTAGGGACAATAGTTATAATCAGACTTTAATCAAACTCATCAGCTTATTCTCCCATGTCTGGAAAGACCTACTTTTAACTGGAAAGACCTACTTTTATTTCTATTTTCTTATTTAATTTTTGGTAGTATTAGATACAGTTGATGCTAACACTTAGGACTTAGAATATCTTTACTGTGCTTATATCACCACCCAGTGGCAAAAAAGAGTTATTTGGAAAACTGATGTTTATCCAAGATAAAAGTTAAAATCGGAGGAAATGAACTACTGAAATTCCACTGATAAATTGAGAGGGTTGTAAGTTATAATAAATCAATAAGCATAGTCTTTTGTACTGAGTGCTAACAGTGGAGCTAAACATTGAGAGAAAGGAAAGGGAAGGGGAAGAGGAAAAGGAAGAGGAAAAGAAAAAAAGCAATGTAACATAGGGAAAGATGTTGGGTCTGATGTTAAAGGACCTGTATTTGATTCCTGGCATCTTCACTTGATCTTGGGCAACACAACCTAAATCTCTGAGACAGTTTCCTGATATACTGAATCAGGGAGTTGAACTGGATGATTTTTGATCCTTTGATGAAATAGGAAGGGTATTATATAGCAGGGAGGAATAATAAAAAAAAAGGCAGGGGAGGGAGGTTGAGTGTAATGGGAGCAAAGACAAAATTTGAGTTCATTTCCATGGGCATGTTAAACTAATTCCTCAAATTCTCTCAAATTTATCACCCTGTATCTTTGAGGTCAAAAAGGAAAACAAAACAGTATTGTATATGCAGTACTTTATTGTATAAAACTAATGTCTTTTGTTTAATATTTACTTTGAAATAATCAAACTCCTGGGGACCAAAGATTACCCTGCTTTTGGTACTTACTAAATTGCTTGGTGGCTAGTAGTTACCTAAAAGTCTATCGAATTACTTAGTTTACTGCTTTTATTTAAACCTAAAGATCCAATTTCACTTACAATGATAATTTTTCATTTATGAAGAGGATGCATTCCAAACACTCCACTGGATTGTCAGAAACTTAATTTCCTTAGAAAAAAATTCAATAAGAGAAGGCATTGGGTCATTTTCAATTTGGGAATTCTGTATTTGATGACTAGGTTTTCCATAGCTCACTATTGAATCCTCCTTAAGATTCAGAGTTATTTGAGACATAAATGACATAATTATGGGAGATTATGGAGAATTCTGGATTTGGCATAAAAAGACATGGTTTCAAATACTGATTTTTCTATCTACTAGTCATATGACCTTATGCCAGACACTTACTCTTTTTGGACTTCAGTTTCTTTAATTGTAAAGAGAGGAGGTTAGACTATATCCCCTCTAAAGCTTTTCTATCTTCCAAATTCATATTTATTTCTCTCAATTCAGTTCCTTTTTGAAGATACTATTGATTATATAGCTTGAACTTTATCTCTACTAACTGACACATATGCAGCATGAGCATGGGAAATCCAAATTCTCTTAAGGTGGGCTTAACACTTTGGTCCATCCTTAGGAGGTCAATATCTGAGAAAGTCATAGCCTCATACTTCTCACTAACTATTTCCACCAAACACAGACCTAAGATATGCATTTCCACTAACAAACTCCTTAGTGAAATTAGTTTTGTTGAAAGAAATTTCATTCCAAGATTTGTTATCTGAGGTCTCATTCTAGAGACCAGTACCAAAGTCATTGTCATCTCTTAGATGAGTTAGTTAGTTGCTTACTCAATGAGTGTGAATTCAAAGGCCAAATTTGTTTAATGTGACTACGGACATCTGCCTGCACTCAAACTTAGTTTTCTGAGAGTTCCAACGTGGAACTTCTCTATGTTACTCAGAGGCTTCTGACATGAAATGATTCACTTCCTCTCCCAAGTCATTTATATCTCAAATAACCCTGAATCTTAAGGTGCTTTATTTACAATTCAGCATTTGCACATAAGACATGCTTTCTTTTGCATAGAATATATTTAAAAACACTAGGATTTACATAGAAAGAAATCTATTTCAGATTTCCACAAGCCACAATTCAAAGAAAATTATGTTCAGCTGTGAAAGATCATACAGACATCTGGAATCCTACAAATAAATAACAAATGTCTTTTCCTGAAAAGGGCCAATCAGTAAATCATAAGTATATATTTAGGACATATTGCATTTTGAAATTTGTTCTCTTGTACAGTGTTTCCAACACTGTAGTCAATAAACAGATTTTTAAAATCTTTTACAAATTCACAAAATGGAACAAAAGCATACATATTCTGCAATTATTTTATTTATTTGCTTGTTTGTTTATTTATTTATTTCACATTTTATTTCCCCCAGATTACATGTAAAAACAATTAGTGACATTCACTTTTAAAATTTTAAGTACTAAATTCTCTCCCATCCTCCCACTATAGCACTGACCCATTGAAAAAGTAAATAATTTGATAAGGATTATAAATGTGTAATCATGCAAAACATATACAAACTACACAGGTTGTGAAAGAAAACATAGCCCCACCCCACTGCCCCCTCCCAAAAGAAACCTCAAGAAAAATCAAGTTTAAAAAAGTAGGTGTTAGTCTGTATTCAGAAACCATCAGCTCTTTAGCTAGTGACAAAGCATTCTTTATCATAAATTCTTCATAGTAGTAGTCTTGGATCACAGTATTGCTGAGAAAAGCGAAGTCATTCACAGCTGTTCTGATCATCCTTCAAGATTGCTGTTACAATTGCTGTTTCACTTTGTATCAGTTCATGTAAGTTTTTTCAGGTTTTTATGGGAGCATTCTGTTCATTATTCCTTTTTTTTTAATTTTTTTTTTTTGCAAGGCAGATGGGGTTAAGTGACTTGACCAATGCCACACAGCTAGGTAATTATTAAGTGTCTGAGGCTGGATTTGAACTCAGGTACTCCTGACTTGAGGCCCCGTTCTCTATCCACTGTACCACCTAGCTGCCCCCTGCTCATTATTTCTTAAAGAAAAAGAGTATTCCATCATAATCAAATACTACAATTTATTCAATCACTACCCAAATGATGAGCATCCTTTTAATTTCCAATTCTTTTCTACCAGAAAGGAACTGTTACAAATATTTGCATATCTAATTCCTTTCCTTTTTTAAAATTTTTTTATCTATTTTGGAATACAGACATACTAGTAGCATTGCTGGTTAAAAGGGAAGTCATGGTTTTATAGCCCTTTTGACAGAGTTCCAAATTGCTCTACAGAATGGTTGAATAAGTTCACAGTATCATCAACAATTCATTGATGTGCCATTTTCCCTACATTCCCTCCAACATTTGTCAGTTTTCTTTACTGTCCTATTAGTTAATCAGATAGGTATTGTCTAATAGGTAGTCTCAGAATTGTTTTAATTTACATTTCTTCAATCAATACTGAGTTAGAACTTTTTTAAAAATATGACTATGGATAGCATTGATTACCTCATCTAAAAGTTATTCATATTGTTTGATCATTTATCAATTGGTCAATGGTTCTTATTTTTATAAATTTGAATTACTTCTCTGATTGAGAAATCAAGTGCTTATGAGAGAAACCTGCTTCAAAATGTTTCAGTTACCATTGCTAAGTATTTTCCTACCTCTTTTTCCTGTATTCCCCATTTATTCTATTCTCTTTTTCTTTTCACCCTGTTCCTTCCCAGGAGTGTTTTGCTTCTGACAAGGCGCTCATCCAATTCTTTCATCAACCCCTCCCTTTCTCCTTCCCTTCCTATTTTCCTGTATGGTAAGAAAGATTTCTATACCCAATTAAGTGTGTAAGTTATTACTAACTCTTTGAGCCAATTCTGATGAGATTAAGTTTCACTCAATACTTCTCACTTCCTCCTTTCACTCTACTGCCTTTATGTGAGATAAATTACCTCATTCTACCTCCCCCTTTCTCTTTCTCCCAGTACATTCCTCTTTCAACCTGAATGTTATTTTTTAGATAATATCCCTTCATATTCAAGTATGTCTGTATGTATTTATGTATCTATGTATCTATTTATGTATCTATCTATGTATCTATGTATCTATCTATCTATCTATCTACTCCTTCAAATTGCCCTAATAGGGGTGGTTAGGTGGTACAGCGGATAGAGCACTGGCCCTGGAGTCAGGAGTACCTGAGTTCAAATCCGGCCTCAGACACTTAATAATAATTACCTAGCTGTGTGACCTTGGGCAAGTTACTTAACCCCATTACCTTGCAAAAAACCCAAAAAATTAAAATAAAAAAAATTGCCCTAATGATGAGATTGTTCATATGGGTTATCAGTATCATCTTCCCATGCAGGAATATAAACAGTTCAAAATCATTAAATCCTTTATGATTTTCCTTTTCTGTTTACGTTTTTATGCTTCACCTGAGTCTCATATCTGAAGTTCAGAGCTTCCATTCAGTTCTGATTTTTTATTAAGAAAGTTTGAAAATCCTCTATTTCATTAAATATCCAAATTTTTCTTCTGATAGAGTATGCTCAGTTTTATTGGGTACTTGATTCGTGGTTTTAATCCAGCCTCTTTTGCCTTCCTGAAGCCTTATGATCCAGAGCATGCAAAAGTTGCTAAATGTTGTGTTATCCTGACTGTGGCACAATTCAATTTTGAATTGTTTCTTGCTGGCTACTTGTGGGGGACCAGCTTCCCCAGGGTCCTTGGAACCTGACAGGAGGGATACAGTCGGCAAAATGAGTTGAGTCAACAAGTGGGTAAAGGCAGGAGCAGGTTGACTGATTGTCAGCTGCTTGGATTTATTTTTATAGTCTCAGAATCATATCAAACAAGCAAACTAAAATCATTTACTTGGTTACCAAAGTGTACAATTTTCATCATTAATCATATAATTCATATGCTTACAAGTTTGATCATGTAGTGCATACAAGTGTGATTATAAATCATGTAGTTAATTTTCTTGTCCCTACCATGATGACCTCAACCTGCCTGTTGCCTAGTTTGTTGTTGCATAGTAAAGTTATTAATTAAACAGAGCTTTTATGATAATAATTTTTGATATAATTTGTTTAATGGAATGCTTTGATGTTTTTGTGCCGCATATGTAATGATTTTTGATATGTTCCCTTGACAACCTATAGTGAGGGTAGTTATGTTTGTCCACCTGTCCGTTGACTCCTTCAATAACCAATTTTCCTTTGTTGGTAGACTCTATGGTTTCTATGACTTTTTATTCTTTCCCAATAAACTAAGGTTGTTAGAGTTCACATATTGGTCACCTATACTAACTATTCTCTCACCATCTTTATCATATATTTCTGTGTATAAGGGGGGCAAAACTGTTAATTTCCCCTGGAATTCTATCTGACCCATTTTGTATCTGTTTTCCCTGTATTTATTCTGATGTCTCTCTGGAACTCCCAGTGCTATATTTTCCAAAGTTTTCATAATGTTGAAGCCTTTTGTATGTCTCAGGGAAAGGCAATCCTGTTAAATTTGGACAGTGTTCACAATCTGTTTTATTCAAGGAATTTCTAGGAAATCCTTTATTGTCATTCCAGTATTAGGATGAGGATGAGTAAGTTTTGCAATCAAAAACAGACCTATAAATATTGGTATGCATGAAATCCCATATGTGTGTGTGTATATATATATATATATATATATATATATATATATATATATATATATATATATATATATGTATTGAAGAAGGAAATGCTCTTTCATCAGGCTGTGTGACTTCCTTGAGTCTTCTTGCCGTGACTGTGTCAAACAGCTTAGAGAACCTGGCTCCCAACAGCTACTTGCAATATTTTCTCCTTGATATGGGAGCCCAGGAATTTGGCCATAATATCCCTGGAAGTTTTAATTTTGGAACCTCTTTTGGGAGATGGTCAATGTATTCTTTCTATTTGCATTGATCCTCTGATTCTAGAATATCAGAGTAGTATTCCTTCATGATTTGTTGAAAGATGATATCTAGGCTCTTTTTTCTTTTGGATAATAACTTTCAGGAGGTAGTTGAATGATTTTTAAATTCTCTCTACTGGATCTATTTTCCAAGTCACCTGTTTTGTCATTGAGATATTTCACATTATCTTGTATTTTTTTCTTTCTTTTGTTTTTCTTTTATTGCTTCTTCATTTTTCACAGCCACTTATTTCCATTTGCTCAATTTTAATTTTGAAGGAATCATTTTCTTCAGTGAACTTTTCTATATGCTCTTCTATTTGGCCCATTCTACTTTTTAGGAAATGTGTCTTTTTTTCTTTTGTTTTCTTTTGGGTTTTTTTGATGAATTTTTTTCCTCTTTTTCATTTGCACAATTTTGTTTTTAAGGCATTCACCTCATTGACTTTCTTGACTGTTTTTACTGAATTTGTTTTTTTAAGATGTTATTTTCTTCAGCAAGTTTTGTCTCCTTTACCAAGATGCTGACTTGTGTTTCATGATTTTCTTGCATCACTTTTATTTCTCTTCCCAATTCTTCCTCTAACTGTCATACTTGACTTTCTTTTGCTGTTGTTGTTGTGTTGTCTTAGGTTTTTTGCAAGGCAAATGGGGTTAAGTGGCTTGCCCAAGGCCACACAGCTAGGTAATTATTAAATATCTGAGACCGGATTTGAACCCAGGTACTACTGAGTCCAAAGCCAGTGCTTTATTCACTATGCCACTTAGCTGCCCCCATACTTGACTTTCTAATTGCTTTCTGAGCTCTTTCATGATCTGAAACTGTTAATAAATTTTTTGGAAGCTTTGAATGTAGGAATTTAAACTTTGTTAACTTCTTCTGGGTGTGTGTTTTGATCTTCTTTGTCCCCATGGGAACTTTCTGTTTTCAGAGTTTTTTCTGTTGTTTGCTCATTTTCCAACCTGTAACTGGATTTTAACTGTTTGTTAAAACAGAGTTCTCCTTCCAGGGTGCAGGGCTCTCTGCCAAGCTTCTGGGATTTTGTGCAACTGTTTAAAATGTAATTCTAGGGACCTGCAAGTTTTCAGTTCTTCCACAATTGTATGATCAAAGGAGAGGTATGTTCTAATCTCCTAGTCTATGTTCTTTTCTGTAAGAGGCCACAAATACTCTTTTCTGCCCTGGAACTTTGAGGAGGATTCCCCTTTGCCTGCAAGTTCTGGTGTACTACTTCTCCTTTTTCTGAGACTGTGACCAAGGACTGCAACACAGGTCTGAGTATGAGCAAAGTAACCAGGTCCTGCCTCAGTGATAGTAAAGAGACCACTATAATCTCCTTCTGTCTCACTGATAGCAAAGTGATCCCTATTATATCCTTACTTTCTCTGGACTGAGAATTCTGGAAGCAGTTGCCACCATTGGCTCCCAAGAACTGCTACTGTTTTGCTAGGGCTGGGACTTCTCTGCTGCTTAACTGCTCTGGATTATGCTTCCCTCTCAACCAGGTATGATAGAACTTTCTTAGAGAATTTTCAAGTTGTCTTTGGCTTCTATGGTCTGAGAGGTCTGGAAATAGCTTCTATTGCCACTGATTCTGTCACCTGTCACCCTGCTCCTGGTTCATGAATTGTTGAGGGTTGGTCTGAACCAATATGGTCTTTATTATACTGGACTACTCTCTCACCATAGTGCACCATCCTTTCCTGTCAACTTTCTAAGTTTTCTGGACTGGAAAATTGCTTTGCTCCATCTTTTTTGCAAATTCTGCCACTCTAGAATTTGTTTAAAACCATCATTTAAAGGTCTTTGGAGGAGATTTGGGGGTAATGTTGGTCTGACCTAACCTGTGTTTCTCTTCTATTTTTGCTAAATACTTTATTTGTACCTCATGAATTAGACTTCTCAAAATTTGCTAAATGTTCTTATACTATTTCCTTAAAATGCCATTTATGTTTTATTCTTTTTAATCAAAACATTATTCTCCTTGGCAAAACAACAGCATTAAAAATCTGAAGCAAAATAAATATTGGATATTTTGACTTCTTTCTATTATCATTTTGGTTGGTGGTATGGACAATTAAAATCATTAATCAAATCATCTCACTCCAATTAAAGTGACTGACATGTTAATGCCTTGATAACTTCAGCAGCTAAGTATACCTCCATTGCATGAAGTCAGCAAAAGCTTTAGATTATGAAAACTCCATGACTAATTTTAATTACATGGACAAAACCAAGTGTAGTTTTCCAGCATCTCTGTAAACATTGGTTGGGGAATGTGGTCACACATTTTAAGATATGCATGTAAGTTAGTTTGCAATCAAGGATTTAGGCATCTGACAGCATAGAGTGCATGACGTCTCCCTTGTTTTCAGTCTTGTCTTCCATAATCTCCTTTTGTCTAGAGGAAGACCTTTTAAGGCTTCAAAAGATTTGAGAATTTTTGACTTCACTTCCTGACCTTAGCATCTCCATTTGAATAACTGTCAACAGCATGAATCTGGAGATGAGAACAGACTGAATGGAGAGAAGAAAGGCAGATTCTAGATTATACAACAGAAAACCTCTACTAAATGTAAGGGAAGCAACATGAAAGACTTCATCAAAAAAAATTCCAGAAACTGTGAGCTACCCCTTTGTCAATATGATTTTCAAACTTAATCCGAATTCTCTAAGATTCTTTAAATACTTGTGGAAACATATGGCAGAGATTTCTAAAGGGCATATTGTTACTTACTAAAAAAACCATACTAAATACCCCTTTCTAAAAGCTAATTAGACCCGATTGAATAATTGATATCAAACAATACTTATGGAGAGTAATATACCAGCAAAACCATTTCTCCTCCGATACATCCATTACCCTATCATCTTACACCTGGGCTACTGAAATAGGATTCTAGTTGGGTCTCCCTGTATAAAGTCTCTCCCCAGTCTAGTCCATCCTTCACTCAGCAACCAGTCACCTTCATAAAACAGAGTTCAGACCATACAGTGGTTCTTCAAAAGATCAAACAGAAAATCTTCCGTTTAAATTTGAAGCCTTCATGTTCTGGCCCTTTCCTAATTTTACTTTTTACTCTCCTCCATGTATATTACAATCCATTGATATTGGACGTCTTGCTCTTCCTCACACAAAATGCTCAATCTCCTGATTCAGACTATTTTCATTGGTTATCCTCTTTACTTAGAATACCTTCCTGCTCTTACCAGCCTCCTGGTTTTCCCAGTTTCCTTCAAGACTCAGAGAAAATCCTACATTTTTTAAAGAAGACTTTCATTGTCTTGGCTGTCCTGCCTACCACACTAATGCTCTAAGATTATCTCTAATTTATATATACATATATATGTATATATAAAATACATGTATGTAGTGGTTTGCACACTATCTCCCACAAATAGATGTTTCTTGAGAGAAAGAACTGCTTTTACTTTTCTTTCTATTTCCAATACTTAGTTCAATGTCTTCCAAGCATTAAGGTTTTCATAAATGTTTACTGGTAATGTGCTGTAGCAATTTGAAAAAACTGCCTTGCAGTTCTTCATGGTTAAGTCTAGACCTCAGAATGGAAATAATAGCTATCCTCTGAGGATCCAAACTGTTCATTTAAGTGAGGTTGGGTGAATAGTTCCAGAGTATGTGATGCAATTATATACCAATTTAGAGTAGGAATCTTAATCACTTTTTAATCCCCAATATAACTATTTTCACCATAAAAATGATTTCTTTTGTACTTAATAATGCTAGCCAATGTTGGTTCTCACTGAGCTTAATTTTTCCTAATGCTTTTCTTAAAAGATAGTGAAGTTTTGTATTTAATTTCATTTACCTGCAATTGCTTCAGTCATCTATATGCATCATTTAAAAAACTGTCTTAAAATCATGAGAAAGAACTTATTATGTAAAAAAGAGAAAAGATACATGCATACACAGATGATGTACAGAAGAATAAAATAGGAATAAGTAGGAACTTCAAGAAATTGGAGGAAAGGGATATTGCTTCTTTATAGACATAAGTTTGTAATAATATATTATATCTAGAAAAAATAAATAGCAATATTAAACATCATTTAAATTTTACTTACAATAGTTGTTAAATACTTTACTCTTTCCCACTGTAATGTCCATCAGTAATGCAAACTACCTTATGTGTTGTGTAGAGTATTTCTTAAGAACCTTCATTAATTGTTTTCAGAATATGCCCTTTTCATAAGGTACTTTGGTTTAGTATAACCAACCTTCCTACTTCTTGAGAAATTTGCAAGGTCTGAAAAAGCTACCTTAGAAGAGCATTAATGTTTTCTTTCCCCATCCCCTCATATTACTATAGAACAATGTGTCATTTGTTTTATTCCCTGATTTCTTTCATTCTTCTGAGTCACTAATCCTAAAATAGACTAGAGTGTTTCACTTTTTTTTAGGTTGTTTTTTTTTGACATGGCAATGGAGTTAAGTGGCTTACCCAAGGTCACACAGCTAGGTAATTATTAAGTGTTGTGAGGCTGGATTTGAATTCAGGTACTCCTCCTGACTCTAGGGCCGGTGTTCTATTCACTATGCCATCTAGCCACCCCAAGTGTTTTACTTTCAATGAAGCACTAAGCCCAGAAAGAAAGAACTGGGACTCAAATTCTAATTCTGCTGCTTACTACCTGTGTACTTTAGGCAAGTCACTTTACCTCTCTGGGTCTCAGTTCTCTCATTTGTAAAATGATGCTTTTGTCTGTTTTTAAGGTCCCTTTTAATACTCACCCAAGGTACAATCAAGTACTGGTAAGTCTTCAAGGGAAAAGTAACACATTTCCTGGAAAAAAATGCTATAGACAAAGAAAATTTGCAACAAAGATTTGCCCTGATAATCCTATTCAGTTTGCCACTTTATGTCTACATGAAACTATATATAAATTCTCAATTATCTTTTTGTTCAGGACAAATATCAGATCTCATGCATTTATCCTTACAGAAACTAAAGTATACAATCATTTTTTAATATGACAATGTAGAATAAAAACATATGTAGAATCTAAATTTATTGGGATGTCTTTGACATTTTGTGACACCCCATTTCACTTAACCTGAAAAATTAATCTTACCTTCCAGAATCAAATCTCACTAAGTCTTTTGAGACAAGCAGAATACTAAAGTGACATTGACTTCTTTATAAAACTGTGTACACAACTTGTGGAATCTGATGGGGAAAAAATATTCTTCTTTATGAACACCAGCCAAAATAATGAATACTACACTGCAGCTCCAAAATGCATCACATTTCTGGATCCATATCCATGAAGTCTTCAGAATCAATTTTTGAATTGCTAGAATACTAATGATCTGTAGCAATCATTCAACCTTAAGTATATGCCTTTACAATGTGATGAATCCTTTTTGATGTATTTGCCCTGTATCCTCAATTAAATGCTAAACTTCTCCAAGAATGGGACCATATCTTGTAATTTTTATAGTCTTAGCACATGGTACAATGCCTATACCTTCTTGGAATCCAATTATTTATTGATCATGTTCTGTTAGCTATAGAAACTTCACATTGAGAGGCATTTTAATGGAATTTAAAAAAACCCTTAAAGGGCAAGCATTGTTTCATTTCTATCTTTCTCCCCCCCCAAAATAGAACCTGGCATAACATTTATCATCTTGCCAGTATTTGTTAGATAAAATAATTTTCTTCTTCAATTTTTGAATATAATTAGTATACTGTAAATTATAATTATTATTTAAAAGTTTGATAAGAGTTCTCCACCACCTCTCCTCTTGACCTTTAGAAGTTTCGTTTTCATAATTGCTTTAAATTTAGTTTCTGTAATTGGATTTGTCAACATTTTTATATGGTGATCTATTAATTTTGTTAGTTTCTTCAGATAATCCCCAACTTCTTTTGTATTATTAGTTTTGCTAGCATATAATAATGAATAATTGTTCAAAGGTCATAGATCTAGAGATGACCTTGGAATTCAGGATCATTTTAGAGATGGGGAAAAAAACTCCAGGGAAATTATATGACTTGCCCAAGGTTGCATTTATATTAAATATCAGGAATTAGAACCTCATGTTCTTTCCACTACCCTACTTTGTTTTCTAATTGTGATTTGAACTTATTCAATTTTAAATTTGTCAATTTTGATTGCCATATATAATTTTAATTGACTACCTAAAGATTTATCAGTGTTGTGTGCCTTTTTAACTTTTTAATTTTTAATTCATGGAATAAAATAAGCATTTCCACAACAAATCACAGTATAATAAAATATGATTGAATATAAAATGGCAAATCTACTATGTACAACTTATTATTTCTTTTAAACATACAACAAAGTTATCATATAAATTTCTTTTTCTCCTCCCAAAATAATAGCCATTAAGTCACAAATATGAATCTATATGTAATGTATATCTTCATGTGTATATGTATTTATATATGTGTACATATATATGTATTCATGCTTCTATAAAGATTATGTGAATGTGTAAAATTATTCTGTACATCTTTTTTATCAATTTTTTTCTGGATGCAGATAGAATCTTTCTTCATATGTACTTTACAGTAATTTGGGTTTTTATAATATTCAAAGTGATTTATTTTCTTTAAGTCATTCTTAAAATAATATTGCTTTTAAGGCATTCTTAAAATAACATTTCTACAATCTTTTCTTGGCTCTGCTCATTTCACTTTTCATTATTTCATGAAATTTTTTCCTGTTTTTTCTAAGATTTTTTAATTCAACATTTCTTATAGCACAATAGTATTGCATTGCAATCATATACCACAATTTTTTCAGTCATTCCCTAATTGATGGGCATACCTACAATTCTCAGTTCTTTATCACCACAAAGAGAGTTACTATAATAAACATTTTAGAATATATAATTTATTTTCCTTTTCCCCTAATTATCTTTGAAAATAGAAAAATATAAATTAGCACTACTTTGAGATATCATTTTGCATCTTCCAGAGTGATTAAAATGATTAATGGGGAA
Organism: Macrotis lagotis; assembly: GCF_037893015.1. Lineage (NCBI taxonomy): Eukaryota > Metazoa > Chordata > Mammalia > Peramelemorphia > Peramelidae > Macrotis > Macrotis lagotis. The sequence goes on from NC_133658.1 coordinate 523,264,149, forward strand.
AACTGATGTCGAGGACATGTGAAAAAACTGGAACACTAATTCATTTTTAGTAGAACTATGAATTAATCCAAACATTTTGGAGTGCAATCTGGAGTTATGGAAAAAATGTGGTATTAAATTTTCTATACATGCAGACTCAGCAATGCTACTACTAGGTCTATTTCCAAATATGGAGAGAATCAACCCTTAGTTTCATTAAATTTACATTTCTTTTACATATAAATTTATCTAATACCCTGTTAACTATCAAAATTCCTTTTTGCCTTTTATGCTTCTTATGAGTTTATTTTGATTTTAAACATTTTAAAATTGAATATTGAAATTTCTTATTGTTTTGAATGGTTTTAGGGATACAGTTGTCTTTTTTTAAATGAAAACTCTGGTTACATTCTCAAAATTTTGATATTTGCATCATTTTTATTTTAAATATTTAAGAATTATTTTTATGTTTAATACTTCATGAATGTTTCATTTGTATAATTATTAAATATTTATTTTTATGCATCTTTGCATTAACAAACATAATCTTACAGAGAAAAGGGACAACTTATATTTAATATAAAGAATGAACAGAGATATAATGTCATCTAGCGGTAGAAGGCAGCTATAGTCAACAAATCCCAAAAGGTGGAAAAAGCATAAGTCTAAAATATTGGGACATGTGTTTAATAAAATAGAGGAAGTTATAGAGGGCATAGAGGAAAGAGAGTGGGATATTGGGTGGAGAGAGATAAGTCAAAGAAAGAGAGGTAGGAAAGGTTTCAGAAGAAAGGTTTAATTTTCTTCAAACATGGGTTCAGTAACACAGTGAATGAGAAAGTATGAAGTGTTGAAACTGCGAGACATTGTGAGACACATTTAGATGGAGTAGTGGTAAATGGGAAGAGGTCTTCTATTGAAGTACTACAGGCATTATTATGACTATTTTGCAGATGAAGTAACTGATACAGTGAGAGATGCAATAAATTGGCCATGATCACACAATTAGAAAATATCTAAAGGGGGATTCCAACTCAAACATTTCCTATATACTATCTCTCCTGAAGCTAATTATATTTTAAAAAGAAACTATAAATCCATAACAGTGTATTTAAAGCTTTTGTCAAATCATAGTTACCTCAGAAAACAAAGTATTCATTACTCTATTGTGAACATTGTTTATACTGACACAGATCATAAATCTTTCATGACTTGGTGCAACAGACTTTAGGTATAGACATAACCTAAAAAGTCTGCAGCCTTAAGCACCCTAGTTTTGAGTCTCTGTGAATTTGGCAAGACTAATGAGTTTTCATGAATCAATGAATAACTGAATGAAAGGAGTTTCAGCCATTGTAAATGTCAGAATTAAATTAGGCTAGTCCAGAGACAGTATATACATAGTCTGTTGCAAGGTCTATTTTTTAAATGTTTTTAGATTGATAGGTCAATTATCAAATTGAATTGTAAATTCATCTTCACCTCTATGAATCAGTGAAGGAATATAGTAATATTTTACTGGAGTTTAAATTTTCTAACACTCATTAACTATAATGGTTTAAGACTTTTTAAGCCCAATCAATTTCTCCAACTAAATTAGTGTCTCATTATAAAACACCACTATTTAGTCAAAATTTTCATTTTTATATGTCTGTGATGAAATCTTATTAATGAAGTCCTCATGGGAATATAAGCAAGTATTTCATTTGCTTAATAAGCAGTACTGTTGTTTGCTACACTTCTTATGTACCTTTATATATTTATTTTAGCTTCAAAATTTCTTCCTACAGTGGGGAAATAAAAATTGATAATTACTCACTTTTATTATAAAAATAAGGTTGTTTAAATGTAAATGGGTCATGAGACAATCTTCCCAGATTATCAAATATGCTTTTAAAATAATCTATGGATTTTAATATGCATATATTGAAAAATGAATATATATAATTTATTTCAGAATACATTTCACCAACTTAAATTTATCAGTCCATAATACTCAACTGACTTATAGGAATATGATCTTGAAGTGATGCAAAATTGTATTTTTTGTTTTTAGTATATGATGGTCATATTATTTTCAAGTTTATATATTTTTCATGCCATTAAATTCGAGGACTTAGTAGAAAACAAACCTATTATAGTAACACAAAACATAGTGTTATGTTCATGTTTTATTTTTCTAAGTGACATATCTTAGTTTCATGGAAATTTAGAAAATTAATGGTCATAATCATAATTAGAAAACATTTTATGTCATCTATTAGAAAATTAAGTAACAAGACTTTCATTTTCTGAATACTAGGAATTAAATTCTCAGAAAAATAGCACAATAGAGGCACATAGACCTTACTAGACTGAGAGTTCCATAATTGCATGAGCCATGTAACTTATATTTTGTATCTTTACCAGCAACTTTCACAATCCTCTTAAATTCAATTCAAGAAGTATATACTAAATTCCTACTCTAGGAGGCAGGGAAGTGGCTTGCTTAATATCTAGAAAGTTAGCTTTAGAGTCATGAGACTGGGTTCAAAGCACACTTCCGGCTTTGTGAGCCTGTCTACGTTATTTAATTTTTCAGTATTCTAGGCAACTCTTTAAATCTATAGATAGCAAAGAAGATGCTAGCCTGCATTGGTAGAAGGAGTTTCTTCACCTTAGAGTGTGCTGTGCTAATATAATCATAAGTCCAACTTTTCTTCCCTATTCTTATAATAGTACACATTTGTTTGTCAACTTGGCAATTTTAATATTGCATGCTAATATACAAGTAATTACATTGTTTGGCTGTGAGGATATAATTACTGTTTCTGCAGTATTATGGAATTAGTTATTGATGAAGATTTTTTTGGTGAGTTGGTCACAAATAAGTTGACATTGTTAATATATTAATCACTCTCCTACAGCTTAGAGGTAGGAAAAAAGATGGAAACTCAAAAGAAAAGATGTTTGCTTGATTGTGCTTTACTGTAACTCTAAATTTCATCTCTAAAGTGGTATAAGGGGAAGCCAAAATTGAACTAATAATTTGACCAAACAGAAGATATGTGTGATGGGGACAATACATAAGAAGGACTGATTTTTCAGATATCTAAAACTTTGGACATAGTTCCATTTTGATCTCCAGAATAGTTGAATACATTCACAACTGCACCAGCAATGCATCAATGTCCCAATCCTCCCACATTCTCTCCAACATTGATCATTTTCCCTTTTTCTCATCTTAGCTGATCTGATAGGTGTGAGTTGATACCTCATAGTTAATTAATTTTCATTTTTCTAATCAATAATGATTTGGAGCATTTTTCATATGATTATATTTAGCTTTAATTTCTTCATTTGAAAATTATCTGTTCATATCCTTTGACCATTTATCAATTGAGGAATGACTTATAACCTTATAAATTTGTTGCAATTCTCTATATATTTTAGAAATGAGACCTTGATCAAAATTCCTGATGGTGAAGATTTTTTCCCAGCTTTCTACTTTCCTTCTAATTTTAACGGCATTGATTTTATTAGTTTAAAACCTTTGTAATTTAATATAGTCAAAAGCATTCATTTTGCATTTTATAATGTACTCTATTTCTTGTTTTAGTTCCTTTTGTTTTACTGTGAATTTCTCTAAGGAGCTGCTGCTCTACAGCCCAATGCAATTAATAAAATGTCATCTGTGATTAGGAACATTAAGCAGAACTTATCACTGAAAAGAATTTCTCTCTCTCTCTCTCTCTCTCTCTCTCTCTCTCTCTCTGTGTGTGTGTGTGTGTGTGTGTGTGTGTATGTTTCAGTCTTATTCAGGACAAAATTTTTAACACTAATCAATATCTTTAAAGAGCATGTATTAAAAGGTTCAACATCTTGATCTAGGTTATGGACTCACAGAATTTAAAGAGAGAAGAGACCTCAGATTGTAAATTTTATAATCAATCTATCTATCAATCATCAAACTTATATTTTTAATCTTCTACTATGTATCAGGCACTGTCCTAGGAATAGGGATAGAAAGTAGGATTAGAAAGATGGGATCAAGTGGATTGACTGCTGACCAGTCAGGAAGATCTAAATTTAATTCCTGTCTCTGTCCTTCATTAATTCTATAACCTTAGAGCTGTCACTTAATCTTTCTAAGTCTCAGTTTGTTTATATGTAAAATGAGGGGGTTGACTTCTTAGATTCCTTAACTTCTAAAGCTATGTGCTTATGATCCAATCAAAGACAATTTTTCTTACTTTTTATTAGTAAATACAGAAGAATGTGCACATATCAATACATTATATATACACACGTGTGTATGTATGTGTATATATGATAGTAAATGAAGATATGAAAGATGTAGCACTGTGCAAAACTTAACAAGACTAACATTCATTCTACAGTTTAAGAAAACAATCACCTAATGGGACTAGATTATTTATTTGCTATTACAAAGGTAGCATTTTTTTTTATCTGTAGGCTTCCCCACATGTCTTCATCAATTAATGACTCATAAAAGTTAAGATTTGCCAGATGTAGAAGGTAACATTTGAGGTGTATCTTGAAGGAAGGAGGTGGAGATTTTGAGCTATGGTGGATATTCACTGCAAAGACATGAAAAGAATAGAATGAACTTATTCCATGAAGAAAAAGTCAAGTTAATGATTATTTATCGAGTGATTACTAAGTTGTAGTCATTGTGCTAAACACCAAGAATAAACAAAAAGGTAAACACAGAATTTGTTCTCAAGAACCTCACAGCAAATTGGGGAAAATAACTTGCCAAGAATGATATGCAAATAAGATGTATACAGAATATACTGAAGATAACTAGAAAGGGGAAACAATTTACAATGATAGTAAACCGAATAGATAAAAAAAAAAAACAAGGTTCTTCATTTAACTCTCTTTCTAGAGAAAAGGAGAAAAATTTTAGTTTTTTTTTTTCATTTAGGAAATTCATTAAAAATATGAATCAAAATTTAATGAGACCCTCTCTGCTTTCCTTACATTCCTATATTAGGGGAAATCAAACTATTTGATTCTCTTCATTAATTAGTTTATTTTAATTTCAATTTTGTTTTATTTAGTTTTTATTCTCAGGTCCTTCCCCTTTTACTTCCCTCTCTCCTGTACATTGAAAAGGCAAGAAAAATAAAACCCATTATTAACATGAACAATCAAGTAAAATAAAGGGAAGGAAGGAAGGAAGGAAGGAAGGAAGGAAGGAAGGAAGGAAGGAAGGAAGGAAAGAAGGAAGGAAGGAAGGAAGGAAGGAAGGAAGGAAGGAAGGAAGAAGGAGGGAAGGAGGACAGAAGGGAGGAGGAAGGAAGGAAGGGAAACAGAAGGTAAAAAGACAGGAAGGGAAGGAGAACAAAAGGGAAGAGGAAGAAAGGAGAAAAAGGTTGGAAAGGGAGGGGAAGGAAGTCCAGAACTTCCACATCCTTAAAAAATTATCTCATTGTGCTTTAAAAGAGTTTGTGTTTCCATGATTGGCACATCACCCCTATACAGATAATTATTTGATATTTCTGTCCAATTTCCTGGTCTCTAATCTAAGATTTCCAACTGTCTATTGGATATTTAAACAGGATGTCCTGGAGTCATCTTAGACTCATATCCAAACCCCAACCTCTCCTCTTTCCAAATTTCCCATTATAATCAAGGGAAATAATATCTTTATCATTACCCAGGCTTACAAAATGGTTTCCTCTAAACAGCTGTCAAGTCTAGTCACTTGTACCTTTGTAACATCTGACGTTGCTACTACCATGATGCAAGCCTTTGTCAACTCATAGCTAAATCATTGCAATAATCTGGTGATTTATTTTTCCTCTCTCAAGTTTTCCCTTCATTGAAGTGGGTAATTTGCTTCCATGTTGCCTCCCAAGTCTGACTTCAATGTCCTTGGGAAGCACTTTTTTATCCTTGTATTCTTTTTGCTTCGTACAATGCCTGGTTCATAGTAGGTGTTTTACAAATGCTTATTTAGTTTGTTTTTCTTTTTAACTCCTCTAGAAGTAGGGTTTACAGATTTGCAGTTAAAGTTGGTAGCAGAGAGCATGGGTTTGGATGGTCCCATTTTCCTATAAATAAATGCATTCTTTACCAGGCAGGACAGCTGAAATTCGTCAGTTTTCATGGCATGGATATCATCTATGACTGAATGGTATGTGCTTGGGATTTGCCATTGAGCATATTCTCTTTAGATGATAATGTTATAATGATTCATCTTTTGTCCCAGAAGTCTCATGACCTTGTTTCCCTGTTAATTCCACTATCTATAAAAGAAGATGTTTTGGTAGTAGATGGGTAATGGAGTTGTGCTTAAACTGTTTAACCAAAAGTTATTGTTTGGAGCTAATAAATGCAAATTATCAGGCTATTTCAACTAAAGAGGAGAAGGTACCAGATGCCCCTAAGGAACTCATCTGACCCATGCCAGCTGATCCATGCTGACTGACCTGCATCATTGATGGATAATAATAATTCTGATCACATACCACTTTTTCCCAAGTCTTTTTAACATTAGAACCTTGATTCATTGCCTTTCTTGCCAAGTATTCAGTAAGGTTCACATTCAGTCTGTCCTAATTTCCATCAATAATTTCTCTTAAGACTAGTATTACAGGCTATTTCTCTTGTGCAACCATTTATTGATCAAGGGAAAAAAATTCAAATTTTATGTCATCTTTGGATATGGCACCTGAAATTATCATCATTAATCATAACTTCAAATTTACCAAAAGCTAGAGAGGTCAGACTCTGATGGCAACAATAGTCTTTATACTCTGTCTTCTTTTTTTTCTTAATTCAAAATGTATTCTTTACAGGGACACTCTTGGCTTCAGAGTCATAGACAGACTCCATGACACTCTTTTCCTCTTTGTTGTGGTATATTCAATGCCACAATTCCCCCCACCACCATCAGTTCTCATTTTGAATCTGGAATAAAGAAAACTCCCATAACTATTGCCATGTGTATAAAGAAGGGGATTATTTTCTCTCTATTTTGGAACTTAAACACACCCAACACTCCTCCTAAGTGAAACAAGAGAGATACAGGACTCTTGACTCAGTAAGAAGGCAGATGAAATACCGTTTTATGCAGACAGTAAGAAACCAAAGTGCTTTTATGATGCCATGAAGGCTATTTATAAGTCAAAGACATATGGTGCATCTCATCTACTCAGTGCTGATGGATCTATATTGATTAATGATAGGGGCACGATCCTAGAGAGATGGAGTGAACACTTCTATAGTGTCCTTAACAGACCACCATCAATCAATGCAGAAGTCATTGATCATTTATATCAAGTTAAATTCAATCAGTCCCCAGTTGAAGTTCCAACTGAAGATTTGAATGCCATTAGACTTCTTTCAAGTGGCAAAGCCCTGGTTCTGATTCTATTCCAGCTGAGATCTACAAGGGGGGGGGGGGGTCCATTGGTCATCCAGAAACTGATTTAAATTTTCTAGGTTATATGGCATGAAGATACCCAAGTATTCAAGGTTGCCTCCACTGTTCATCTCTATAAAGGCCAAAGGAATAGATTGTCCTGTGACAATCACAGGGGTATTTCTCTTTTAGTCATTGCTGGTAAGATTCTTGCCAGAGTCCTCAACAGACTGATCCTCTACCTGAAAGATTACCTCGCTGAGAACCAGTGTGGTTTCAGAAAGGGTTGAGGAATAGTCAATATGATGTTTGCTGCCCAATAACTCCAGGACAAATGCCAAGAAAATGACAGAGGTCTGTAGACAGCATTTGTAAATCTGATCAAGGCTTTGATAACATCAGTCATTAAGGTTTATGAAAAGTTATGTCAAAATTTATTTCCCTGGAGAAGTTCATCAGATTGTATATCAGTCTCATGATTGCATGCTTGCCCAGGTTCTGGATGATGCTCTCAAGATTTCCCAGTCAACACTGGTGTGCTCCCATGCTTTTTAGCCTCATGTTTTCAGTCATGTTATCAAATGCCTTCACTGAGGATGAACATGGTCTCAAGGTCAGCCACTGATGGCAACTTCTTCAACTTGAAAAGGCTGCAAACCAAGACAAACCAAAAGGGAGTGCTGGAGCATGATCATTTTGCAAATGATTGTATACTCCATGCAACTATGGAGGCTGAGACACAACAAATTATGGATCAATTCTTTGCATTTTGGTCTAACACCAAGAAAACACAGGTGCTCTATCAGCCAGCATTACACCATTCATATGTGGAACCATTAATCACAACAAATGAAGAAGTTTTGAGTACTGTGGAAAAGTTCACTTACCTCTGCAGTGCACTTTCCAAGGACACTGTTTCCTTTCCAAGGATACACTGACAATGAGGTTGACACATGTATTGCCACAGATAGCTCAGTATTTGGCAAGCCCTAAAACAAAAGTATGGGAGAGAAGAGGTATTAGACCAAACTGAAGGTCTACAGAGCACTTGTGTTGATCTCATTGCTATATGTCTGTGAAACCTGGCCAGTCTACCAGCACCATGTCAGGAAACTGAATCACTTCCATTTAAATTGACTTAGGAACATTCTGAAGAACAACTGGCAGGAGAAGATACCAGATACTGGTCCTTTCTTGAACTAAACTGCCTAGCATTATATCATTACTACAGACAGTGCAACTATTATGGACTGGACACATTGTTAGAATGCCAGACATATGCTTGCCAAAAAAGGAAACTATTTTATGGAGAACTTCCAAAGGGCAAACTCACAAGGTGATCAGAAGTGATATCAACACACCCTGAAGATCTCACTGAAGAACTTTCTTTGTCTCTGAAGGAATCATTGAAAAAATGATTGTTTAGCATGGGAGACCCTGCCACAGGACCACTCAGCATGGCATGCCCTCATTAGTGAGGATGCCGCACTCTATGGGGAAGGTAGAATTGCAGCAGCTCAAAGGAAACATGAATCCGTGAGTTTAGAGTACCCACCACAATTGTTCACATGGACTATTTGTGTCTAATCTGTGGTAGAGCATTCTGAGCTCATATTAGGCTGATTAGCCACAATCACACATTTTTTAATTTTTCTCAAACATAGAGATGTCATTTTGGTCTTCTTTGATAATGAAGGACAAGAACCAACCAACCATTTTCGAACTTAGTGTTGACATAACTAATGTGAATAATGGATAGTATTTAAGGAATGACTATTTATAACAGAAAGTCCAATTCTTTAGTTTTCTGTTCTCTTCCGTTGATTCCTTTTTTTTTTCCTTCATTGAGATGATCAGTCAAATCCTTGAGTAATTAATAGAGTGTGACTGATTTAGCAAATGCTTTCTTTAGCATTTCCAGAGCTAATGATAAACAAACATTCTTCACCTGAGCACATTCACCATCCTCTCACAAACATGTCCTTCAATACTTTGATCCTTGGGAGATTAACTAGCAGCTTTAAGATTCCAATATTTTCATCAATTATTGTAGTGATCCATTCTGCTGAGGAAAATGTCCTTTAAGTCAATCAGTACTGCCCATAATGATATCAAGAAAAATAGGCTATTGCAAGCATACAGGCAAAACCCCACATTGGGTTGGTCTCAATCCCATGAAACTCAAGGTACTTGTTATGAACACAATGCAGTCTGGAGGCTTTGGCAAACCTCACTGGATAGAACAAAAAGTGTCTTGGTGTATTTATTCTAGGAAAGGACTCTAGATGGCAACTAATTATTGTAGTTGTGAATGCTATCTCATAGCTGGTAATGGAGAACAGGTAGAAATAAACTTCCTCTAGAGACATGATCTCATTATGCACTCTGATATTTCCTTTTTGTAGTGTTTTCTTTTTGAGCCAATTTCTCATAAATTTGACTACACTCAGAAGTTCTCTATTATTTAGTGGAATGGGCAAGGCTTGACTAAATTAGGAACTAAGTGTATTTGATACAGAACTTGACTAGTTTTTTCCTGGCTCATCTTGGCCTGAAAGTGAAGGTCAAAATAAGGATTCCATTCCTACCTATTGCCCTCCTTTTCTAACTTTCCTCTCTGGCCTCCCCACCAAGACATCTCCTATACCTAGTTTACAGATGACAGGAGGCCTTATATATTCATAATAGATGCTTTTGGACATGAGGGACAATATATTCATAGATTATATAAAGTTATAATGCAACAAACTATTGTTTCTTAAATCAAAGACTCCTGGACTTTGTTTCTTGCCTTAGTCATAGCTTACTGATAAACCAGTCTGAGGAAGTGATCTTTGTAAAGTTTTTAATGTCTCACTATCTACCCATATTCATCATTTAGATACCTACTGGGATCCCAGCAACTTCCCTGAGACTTTCTGAAATGATAAAACTAATGCCCTTCCTCTCTCACCTTCCCTGATGGATTATCATTGACTACTTTAATAGAGCCACCAGACTTTGAATGAGTTGGTTATGCTAATGATGATGAGGTCTCTACCTGGTCCTAGAAATGTGGCCCCTGACTGAACTAGGATGGATAATTTAGCACTACCTCCAACCTCAGATCAACTATGTAAGCATGAAAAGTTCCTTGTGAAATTCCAATTTTCTTGTTTTATAGTCTGAGGCTCATTAGATCAAGATTAATTTCTACCCACCTATAATGAATTTTCTTTTCCCCAAACAACATTAACATCTTCCCTGTTTGAGGTTCATGGTCTTCATATAATAGGCATCTGACTTGCCTAAATGTCTATTCTATGGAAACCCATTCACTTTCTTCATGGGAACCTGTTTATTATTTCTTCTGATGATGGATTTCATTTCATTTCAACTATATCACTGACTGGGCAAATGACCTAGTATTTAATTCCTCTCATATCACTCATAGAGTGCTGACTTGAGGAAGGTATAGAATATCTCCTAAAAATAGCATGGTAATTAACTGGATCCCTTACTACCTATTTCCCCCCATGGAAAGCAGTTCCATTACTAAACAACTGACCATTAGATGGCACTTGCCTTTCCCCATGACATTGTGTGCATGGAAATTGCAATAATGAAGTGGAAGAGCAGAGAACAACTTTATTTCTAGTGTACAGTCAGATAACTACCACTGAAGTAGCTTTCCCTAATGCCCCTCTCCAATGTATTAAAATTATAGTAAAAGGCCAATGAGTCCATATGGATTAAGTAAATCCATGAGGTGCCCAGCAGGGCATTATCTCAAATCCCCAGATGCAGTGCCTAAGAGAAGTCATTAGGTTTGGTCAAATAATGTGTCCATCATTCATGTTTCAGTTCATTCTATTTTGCTTCAAAGTGACTCTCTATTGATTTTTTCCTGCTCCTCTGTTTGGATATTTGACTAATAATAACTGCGAATCTCTCCTTGGTAATCTTAAAAGGAACTGCCCAAATAATAATAGTTCTGACAACATGCTTTTGTTTACTTGCTTTGTAACTTGCTCTCAAGCAAGAACTAGAAAGAATGCAGAAAATCCCTCTTAGACACTTAGTGAATTTAAAGATATTCTCATAATACACCCACCCAGGTGTTCCTGTTTACATGATGGAAAACAGCTGTCCACTACAAAGTTCTATTCCTTTCACTTAGACACCCAACTTGATAACTAAATTCCCAATTTCCCTTGATGAAAATGTCCAGTAAATTTGTGAATATAATTTAACTAATCACAAAGAGGTAGTAAAAAATAATTCCTAGATAATTAACAAACTAACCCAACACCATGAGAATATCCAACAAAATTCAAATAACTATCCATTCAGTCAACAAGCATTAACTCAGTGAATACAATATATCCAATGCTGCTAAGTGATGAGGATACAGAAACTGAAAAAAGTAGTCATTTTTGTCAAGGAGTGGACATAGTAATGAGAAAGATTAATGTCCAGATCATCCTTTTATCTGCTGAAGATCTGAAGGTTTTGCATAGCTTTAAATACCATTACTGAATAACCAAAACAACCTCCCCCTTTGTCCTCAGATTGACATTTATAGATGAAGAAAAAGTAGCAATTACTTTCCACAGACTAAGCTGTGGATCTACCTTCCTATTATCAACATTACTTTATTTTTCCTTTTTTAAATATTTCATAGATATGATTTCTTTCTAGATAACTTTACAAAATGAGGTTTATGACCCAACCTACTTTACAATTCTATCTAAACAAAATTTATTAACATGTTGTAATCACCAGATTGTAATCTAATTAATTTCCATATTTCTAGTCTCTCTCTCTCCACTCCAATTCAACCTTTACTCAACTTGCCAATATGATTTTTCTAAAGTATAGTTCTGAATAGTAAATTTCTCCCACTCAATGAATGTCAATGACTATTTATTACTTATTGGATCAAATGTTAAATCTATTGTCTGGCATTTAAAGCCCTTAATAAACTGCTTCAGCTCCAATGTTTCCAATTTTCCTATATTTTATTGTCCTTTAATAATCAAAGGGCCAGTAACACTGGGCTACTTGCTGTTCCTCAAACAGGGTACTCCATCTTCTCCCTTAGTACCTTTAGCCTCTTAGTTTGCCTCAATTCATTCAAGAGAGTGTAAATCCCAGAAGTAAGTACTTTCCTTTTTTGGAGTTCTTTCCCTCTACTTCGTACACATTCTGGTTAATACAGCTGGTTCTTTATGTGTTACCTTTCCTATTGGAATTTAGGTTGCTTGAAGATAGGGAAAATTTTTTTTGCCTTTCTGTTTATGCTCAGTACCTGGTTTCTGACCCATAAGTGCTTAAAAATGATTTTTTAAACTTGACTTCACCGAAGAATTAAATTGTGCCATAGAAGAGGATGCATAGTTACCCCTAATAAGACTGCATTGCTGACCATCCTCTTCAACACTGGCTGGACTTTAACATAAACTTTTGACATAACATGTCTTGGATGGGATGCTTGAATACTCCTCTTCCTTTACTTCACTGTGAGTCCCTGTCTTTTACTAGCACCATAAAACAAAATCTCTTTTAACATCATTGAATTAAAATTGTACATGGATCATCTTATAATGGTTATTGTATATTATTCCCAACCATGAACTCCCTATTGCTCAATAATTTGGACATCTAGGTTAGCCAACTTTCTCTTCTTCCCAGTCTTGCTCTTATTTTAGATGATTTCAAAGTATCTATTAATAATCTGAAATCCTTAATCTTCTAATTACTCAGTCTCCTTAAATCCCATGACCTTCAGCTTCACTTGAACTAAGTTACACAGTGAAATTATCAGAAACCTGTTTTCATCATTATAAACAAATGCTTCAAATTCTTAATTAAAAACTCTGACATTTCTCTATTGGCCATGAACTCTCATTACATCTCTCTCTCTATCTCTGTGTGATTCAGAACATCTAAATCTATTCCTCACCCTCATTAGCCAGGAACCTTTGGTTATAGCAAATGAAGAAATATTGAATGCTGTAGATAACTTCATTTAGCTCATTGTTTAGGAAGTTCCAAAAGAAAGTGTGGGAGAAAAAAATTATTTGATTGTCTGCCAAACTGGAGGTCTACAGAACTGCTGTGCTGTTCTCATTGTTGCATGAAACCTGGATGGTATACCAATGACATTCCTGGAAACTAAATTACCTGGAAATATAGACTACACTGAGGTTCTTTCTTAATCTTAGCTGACAAATATTCAACTGCAAAGAGTGCAACCCCAATGGGCTGTCAATCATGTTGCTTGAATGCCAAACATAAGCTTGCCTAAAAGACAATTTTACAGAGTACTCACCCAAGATGGAGTGTAGAACACTCCAAGTGTTCACATGGAGGTAAGAAAAAGAGAGGTTTCTTTGAAAACCTTTGGAATCTATTTTGAGACAAGCAAAGGACAGTCCAACATAGTGAGTCTGCATCAAAGAAGGCACTGTGTTCTGTGAGGAAAGAAAATTGTAGTAGCTTAAATGAAAAATGAAATGTGTGAATTTAGAGATAGTTTCACTCTAAACGTTCATGGACTATTTATGCCTGACCTGTGGTACAGCCTTCCAAACTCATACTGGTTTGATCAGCCACAAACACATTACACCTTGACACCTACACAATGATGCCATTTTGCTCCTCTTAGAGAACAAAGACAGAAACAATAATTACAATGAATATATGATGTAGAGAAAGGGAGCATCATGTTCAAATTTGAAGAGCAAGAAAAAATGCCTTTCACAAGTATGGGTAGAAGAACAGTTTTTGACCAAATAAGAAATAATAGGAAAACAGGATAATAGGAAAATTTTGATTCCATAAAAAAATCAAAACCATTTTCTACAAGCTAAATTACTCAGGTAAAATTTGGAGTGAAACAACAACCAGGAAGTAAAGGGAAAGATGCAGCAGATTTTCTTGTAAATGTTTAACATATCAGATCAATAGGAACTTGTTAAAACAAATATGAACGAAAAACATTCTGCTTTAGCGATGACTAAAGAATATAAACAGGCAGTTGTAAAAAGAAGAAATGCAAGGCATTAGTAAACCACAACCTCCTCTCATGAAAACTATAAATAGTATCATTCTTCCCAAAAATCTATCCAGTATGCTGGAGGACATTTTTTGTCTTCTTATATGAAATCTTTTACTTCAATAAGTTAGTGGTTCTATGATGTTATTAATATGGGTATTCTTTTCAAGAGTATAGATTAACTCAGCTAGGCTTTCTAATTCTGTGAGATTTTTGTTTGTGTCTTCTTATAAAACTCCTCAATTCATCTTCATCTTTTTAAACAATACAAAGCACATTTTGGAGGTCCCTACTTTTCCCAACTTATTTTTTCCTGCCTCCCACTGTATGGCTGATCTACACGCTTTACAATATATTTCATCCCACTTTCTGCCTGCAATATGCAGCATTATATCCACTATGTATCTCCATTAATTTTTGGATCATTATTACTTTTATTAGTCAAAGATTATGGTTTTCCATGATTCATAATCATAAAGCATTCTGAAAATCATTAATACTGAAAAAAAGATTTTTGTGTCACTGAGTATCTTGGGAGCCTTGAAATTAATGTACAAAATTATCAATTCAATCTAACCTGCTCTTTTTCTCTTATTAATTTTGGGTTCAGGTATTTACAGATTTGGTCCTAAGAATAAATCTGTTCTTCAACAAATTAAATTTCCTATGTATCAAAGTGAATATCATTTAAGTCTGGAAAACTGTAGTTATTCTTGCTTTTTTATTCTT
Organism: Macrotis lagotis; assembly: GCF_037893015.1. Lineage (NCBI taxonomy): Eukaryota > Metazoa > Chordata > Mammalia > Peramelemorphia > Peramelidae > Macrotis > Macrotis lagotis. The sequence continues at coordinate 523,279,271 of NC_133658.1, forward strand.
GAATGAATTTATGGATCATTAAGCTATCATCTCATTTCAGTCTCCATAGATGTCATTGATTAGACCTGAACTTTCATGTAATTAGCAAAATATCCTCATAGTATAGAAATATCTGGAAAACCTCATCATCTCTAAATAATCTTTTTTTATTTGACTTCTATACAAAGCATAGATTAAAGATCATAGATTTAAACATATAAAGAGCATTAGAAGTTGTCAGTCTCCCTCTTTTCACAGATAAGTATCCTGAAATACAAGAGGTGAATTAACTGGGCTATAGATGTATAGCTAATAAATATCTGAGGCAGTTTTTGAGTGTTTATCTTACTGATTGCAAATCTTAAGGTCTATCACACTAAACAATGAAGCTTCTTGTAGTGAGCATCTTTTCTTATAACAATGGTTTTTGGAGTTGAAGGTAATTTACCTCTCTTTCACATAGCCCGTACATTTGCATTAAATTATCAGTTTAACATCTATTTAGAGCATTAACTAAATTTTCACAGATTTTATCCTATTTTAAAATGCCTTGCATTTTCTTTTCAAAATCTAAATCCAGGTTCAACACTGTTCCCTTTATAATTCCACATTCCTACTTATTGAGGTCTATTACAAGACAATATAATAACTGAGTTCTTTTCAGAAATATTATGTTGAACTACAAAAATAGAAAAGACTTTAAAGAATATCCAGTAGTATATTACAATCTCCCCATAAAATATCACACCACCCTCAGATAAATTAGTCTACATAATGCTGTTCTTTTCCTCAGCAATGAAGATGAAATAGATGATGAACTAATGTTTTTCCACTCCCCCATTTCTATTGATCAGCATAACCAAATGTAGCAAACAAATGTTCTTGTCTTCAGAACATCAATATGGATATTCTCTTCAAGGAGAGATAGATTCAATAACAGGGGCATAATCATGTATTTATCTCTATTAAAGATTCATTTTGTTCTGGCCCATAGAGAAGAAAAAGACAGACTTTGTTGGTAATGTCATTGCCATGCTATTGGAAACTGGTTTGGAGTTCTTCCAAAGGAAATGTGTATGGAGATAATCTCCTTTTAAACATGCAGTTTAAAGATTTACCTCCCCTGAAGACACTTCCAGGAAGAAAAACAGTACAGCTCAACTGCCAGATAGATGTTATTGAGTAGAGGTTGGGACAATTATCTAAATTCGATGCTTGCTTGGATATTCAATGCATTCTCCTGACACTCTAGCAATCACTCATACTGTAAGAGCTGATTATTTAGATGCTGCTAGTTATAATTATAGATTTGTGAGGACTATGTAAATCCTAAGAAATAAGATCGTGTTTATTCTATTGTGGAGGCAGTGAGGTAAAATAGAGGTGATTCAAGAGTTAGAGGAAAGGGGTTCAAATTCTTTCTTTGATGCTCACTACCTATGTGATCTTGATCAAATAATTTAATCTAACTGGGAGTTAAATTTTGGATCTATAAAATTATGTTAGGACCTAGGTAATTTCTTATGTCTTGGACCCCCCTCCTAGTAAAGTACCTCTGAATTAAAGTACTGACACATTATTTTTAAAAAAAATTGTTCACTGTAAATTGTCAGTCAACCTTCAAAAGGATATGGTTAATAAATATTTGTTATTATTTACAATAAAATTATTATAAATAGCATGAAATACTTTAATTCAGAGGATATTGACCTGGAATCTATGAACTTTTAAGGCATATTTATATAGTTCTTTTGAATATAAATTGCTTCTTTGCAATTTTATGCATTTTAGTTTATTAATTTAAAATACCATTTTGAAATGGTATCCATAGGTTTCACCAGACTGACAGAGGAATTCATGTCTCAAAGAAAGATTAAGAAATCACTAGAATGTAAAGTTTTATCAGTTTTAGTCATGGGTATAGTATGCAATTTTTCTTGTTGTTGTTCAGTCATTTAATCATCTGACTCTTAGTAAATCTAAAGACCATATATAGCACAACAATGCTGTCCATGGAGTTTTCTTTACAAAGAAACTAGAGTAGTTTGCCATTTCCTTCTATAATGGATTAAAGCATATAGCATTCCACAGCTAGTGAATGTCTGAGGCCAGATTTAAACTCAGATCTTTCTGACTTCAGGTCCCACTGAGAAATCCAACCATCTCATATGCAAATTGTTGTTCCTGTTTTTCAATTATTTTAGTCATGTCTGATTCTTAATGATCCCATATGGGGCTTTCTTGGCAAAGATACTATTGTGGTCTGCCATTTCCTTCTCCAACTCATTTTAAAGGTTATGTGACTTGATTTAAGGGTTAAGTGACTTGCTTAGGGTCATGCAGCTAATAAGCATCTGAAGCCAAATTTGAACTCAGGAAAATAAACCTTTCTGATTACTGACCTGACACTCTTATGTACTGTACCACCCAGTTTCCCCAAGTGTATTTAAGTACACAAATATAATAGTCTGTATTTACATATAGTTTAAAGGTTTGAAAGCACAGATACATAAGTATGCATATATTGCTCAACTCATTTCATATGTTTTATGTCTATGTATATTGTATATTATCTTGACTTATAGAGGTACAGATGGACTCCTGGACTTAGATATATTTATATGTGTGTAGGGGAGGTGGAAGATTGGATATAGGAATCATGGTAAATGAAATTCCTATAAAGAAGAGTCATTCATGTATTATGTTGTACCCCATAGTAGAATATCATGCTTATCTAGAATGTTCTTAATTAAAATGTTATTCTAACATGTCAAAAGAAATAGTTTGGCACATGTAAAAAAATAACTAAAAGAAAGGGAAACATTTATCCTAGACTTGGCCATCTCTAGATACAGTAATGTGCTGAAGCGTTCCATTGCAGTTATAGTTATCACTTTACATCTTAAATATATTAACTACTGCCAAGTAAAAGACAATAGGGAAAAACTGAGAAAAGTTTCAACAGCTGATACCTGGGATTCCCAGAAGGCAGTATGGTAAATGTCAGTGAAAAAGACTCTTAAGTGAAAACTATTCTACTTTCTTCAGTTCAGTACGGAACTCTGAAAACACAGATCACTATATACTTTGCTAAAACATTGACCAGAATTGCTTGCTGGAGAAGTTCAGTTACATAATTGCATAATTTTTCTTTAAAATTATAAAGCATGGGCCCCTGGAGTCAGCGGGACCTCAGTTCAAATATGGCCTCAGACACTTAATAAACACCTATCTATGTGACCTTGGGGAGTCACTTAATTCCATTGCCTTGCAACCCTCCCCCCCTAAATTTTAAACATTTTTCTTTGTACATCATTTTTGGCAGACTTTGGAGATTAGATGGTCTAAATTGTGCATCCATTTACTACCCTGTGTAGTTGCACTGATACTTTCAAAAACAAAGAAAACAGCAAATTTATAATTTTTCCTAGGGCCTGATAAGATTTTTAAAGCAAGTACCACAGCCTAGAAAAAAGATGGAGAGAAACAATTTTTTCCAGCCCAACACAATTTAGAAGATAGCAGGAAAGATCTGTTGCACCAGGATGAGAGAGGAATGCAGTCCAGCCATGGACCTTGCCAGTGCAACCCTGGCACAAAGAAACCAGGAGCAAGTCTCAAAAAGATTTTCCATTTTCCAGTAATCTCAGCTCAGAGACAATAAAACAAAATTGAAGGTCATCAGGAATGGGTCCACACAGGTCACAGAAGCACAGCCCCTAATCCAACAATCCAGAAGCAGGTCTTAGGAGTAGCCAGAGCAGCTGATTCTGGAGTTCTCAGTCTACAGACTGGTCAAAAGGAGATTACCAAGTCTTTTTGCTAGCAGGACTCTTTTGCTTTTTCCCATACTCTGATTCAGGTGGAAGTCTTAGGTGTAGTCCTGGGGAAAGGAGGAACAGTTGAATCTAGACTGTTGAGTCTCAAGGGATCAGGGATCCTTCTCACACTTCCATTCTTGTGGATACTCATGGACCAGAGGTTAGACCAGGAAAATAAACACCTCTTCTTAGATCACACCATTGGGAAAGAACTGAAAACTTACATGTCACTAGAAATATCTCTGAAAACAATTGCATAAAACCCCAAAAATTTGGGTCAGTGAGTTTTCCACTCTGGAAGCAGGATCCAATTTTAAAAAAGAAGATAAATAAGGTTATAGGCTGAGAAAAATGACCAAACATCAGAAAAAAAAATCTGACCATAGAAAGTTATTATGGAGACTAGGAAGATCTAAACACACACTCAGAAGAAAATAACAGAGTCAAAATTCCTACATCCAAAGCCTTCAAGAAAAATTGTTTGTGAAAATCAAATAAGAAAGGTAGAAAAAAATTGGGAAAAGAAATGAGTGCTGCAAAAAATGATAAAAAATCAGTCATCTGTTTGGTAAAGGAGATATAAAAATGCTGAAGAAAATGACATCATACAATACAGACTAGAGGTAAAAGAGGCTAAAATGTTAATGGGGAGAAGAATAACTTAAAAAAGAATTGGAAAGATGAACAAGAATATGCAAAAATTCACTGAAGAAAAAAATAAAACTTACTCAAAAAAGGAGAATTGGCTAAATGGAAAAAGGATGAACAAAAGCTCAATGAAGAAAATAATTTCTTCAAAATTAGAATTGAGCAAATGGAAGCTAATGGCTTTATGAGAAGTCAAGAAACAATAAAGTAAAAGCAAAAGAATTGAGAAATAGGAAAAAATGTGGAATTCCTAATTGGAAAAACAAATGACCTGGAATTTAGATCCAATAGAATGAATTTTATAAAATATTCAACTACCTGAATACCATGATCCAAAAAAGAGTCTAGATATCATCTTTCACAAAAGTATCATGGGGAAATTGTCCCTAATATTCTAGAACCAGGGAGTGAAATAGAAACTGAAAGGTTACACTGATCAACTCCTGAAATAGATTCCAAAATGAAAACTCCCAGGAATACTATAGCCAAATTTCAGAGCTCCCAGATCAAGGAGAAAATATTACAAGTAGCCATAAATAAACAATTCAATTATCATAGTCAGTCTGGATGACACATTTAGTACATTCTACATTAAAGTATCATAATAAGCCTTGAAATGTGATATTCTAGAAGACCAAAGAGCTTGAATAAGAACCAAGAATCAACCATCCAGAAAAACTGGGCATGCTCTTTCTAGGGAAAAGATGGACATTCAATGAAATAAGAAACTTTCAAATTTTGCTAATGAAAAGACTTGAGCTGAACAGAAAATCTGACTTTCAAATATAAGACTCATATAAAAGAAAAAATTATAAGAGACTTAAAGATGTTGAACTATTTCTTAACATGAAAAGATGATTCTAGTAAATCACATATTTTCATTATTAGGACAATTTGAAGGCAGAGGACAAAGGAATGAGTTGAATATGTATGAATGATATCTAAACATAAAATTAAGGAATGAGAGAATATAATGGGAGAAAGGGAAAGGGAGAGTTAGAATGAGGTAGTTAAGAAAAAAGTTTTTACAATGCAGGTAAAGATGGGGAGAGGTGAGGGGAAATGAGTCAACATTATTTTTATCAGAATTGGCTCAAAGAGGGAATAACATACACACTTAATGGATATTGAAACCTATCTTACCCTACAGGTAAGTAAGAGAGGAAGGGGATTAGAGAAGTGGTAGAGATGATGAGAGGGAGGGCAGTTTGTGGAAGGGGGAAATCAGAAGCAAAACACTTTTGAAGTAGGACAGGTGAAAGGAGAGAATGGAATAAATAGGAGCAGAGAGGGAATAGGATGGAGATATAAATACAGTTAACAATAGTAACAGTGAAAATAAAATTTGAAGAAGCAAGTTTCTCTGGTTAAGGCCTCATTTCTCAAGCATATACAAAAGTAAGTCAAAGATATATATATATATATATATATATATATATATATATATATATATATATATATATATATATATATATATATAAAAGAGCCCTTCCCCAATTGATAAATATTCAAAAGTTATAAACAGATTTCAGATGAGGTTATCAATGCTATCTATAGTCATACTAAAAACAAAATTCTAATTCATTATTGATTGAAAATAAGTGTATTGAAATAATTTTGAAGTACACCTTATACCTATTAGATTGGCTTATAGAGCAGAAAAAGAAATGGAAAATGTTGGAGCTGATGTAGGGAAAATGAGACATTAATGTACTCTTGTTAGAGTTGTGTACTGTTTCAATCCTTCTGAAGAACAATTTGAAATTAGGCCCAAAGAGCTATAAAACGATGCTGCTGTATTACAAAAGAGATGAAAAACACAAATTTAAAGGACCTATATGAACAAGGATATTTATAGCTCTTCTTTCTTAGTGTCAAAGAATTATATAGTGAATAGATGCCCATAAGTTGGAGAATTGCTGAACAAATAATGATTATGTGATTATGATGGGAAACTTTGAGGGAGTAGAAATTCCTTCTCAGAATTTATACTAGAGGAGAGGATATCAAGGCATAATTTGAAATGTGTATTAGATTTTTGGGAAAGCAGAACTCCAAAAGATGAGAGGAATCCTGTAATTGAGGATGTCCTACAAATATTCCTATATGGGGATGATTCCCTTACTACTATTCAATGTTCTAAGACTCAACTTAAACTCAACGAGTTTAACCTGATCAACCATAGGCATTAAGTTCAACAGATTTATAAATAGGTCCATGAACCCCTATCATATAATTTGTCTTATACTTAGGCATATCTAGTGTGTGACAATAAGCTGATCCCAGAATTGAAGAAGAGGTGAGTAGTCTGGATAGCCTTCAGAGTATTGCAAAACTTTGCAAACCTCAAATTTCTCATGAAACAAATGTCCCATTTAAAAATATTGTCATCCTACTGCTGTTGCAGTATGGTAGCAAGACATAGAATCTTATGACATCTGAAGTAAAATTAGTATCACACAGAAAGCAATGGAAAGGTGTATACTAGTTGTGAGTAAACTAAAATATAGCCATGAGATACTCTGGTGAATTACAGGAATAAAGATATTTTACATTGACTGCATTTGTTAGGAAGAGAACATAATCTGCTCATTTGACAATGAAGGAATATTAGATGGCCAGTCAGATGCCCCTCTAGTACACTTGTAATGATAGGAGAGAGCAATAAAAGCTTCTTGGAAAATCACCTGTGATGAATTTATGGGAGGGAACGAATAAGATTCACACACACAGAGTGAGTGGGGATGTATATCTTTAAAAGGTATTCATAACTGAATGAAGTAATAAATATATTGAAATAAGTATTTAATATATTGGGAGAAAAATGAGAATCAAGTAAGGGCTAGGTCCACTGACTGTAACCAATAGGAAGATGAAAAATGAGAAGAGGATAGGCAGAGCTGCACAATTTTTAATTGCTTGTTTCTCAGTCAATGAGGAAGAGACTTGCATTGCAATTAACAGAACAAAAATGGGAAATAAGGAATTGATATTGAAAATATCAATTTGAAAATATATAATTGGGGCAGCTAGGTGGTGGAGTAGCTAGAGCACTGACCCTGGAATCAGGAGGACCTAGTTCAAATCTGATATCAGATACTTAATAATTGCCTAGCTGTGTGACCTTAGGCAAGTCATTTAACTCCATTGCCTAAAATAAGTAAAACAAAACCAGAAAAAAGAAAATATATAATGATAGTTGATGAATTCAAGTTCCTTAACCAAAATGAACTATATTCTATATATAGACCTAGTCAATGGGACTTTTAAGCCCTCATCAAATATATCTAAAAGATGGAAAATAGGAGTAGTATACATGATTTGAATCAGGATGAAGTCCCAGTTTTTAAAACTGAGGAGAACAGAGTTCTCAAGTTATAGGTCAATGAACTTTTGATTCTTGGGAAGTTTCTGAAATAAATCAATGCTAAAATAAAATATGGTGAACATTACTGATGGGGAGTGTTGGTCAGCCAGGATGACTTGATCAATTATCATGTCATTCTAGACTTATTTATTTTAGGAAAAGTTACTACAGTAACAATGAGGAGGCCATTGTAGATAGAAAACTGACATTGTCACCAAAAAGATCTAAGTTCAGTTCCCAATTCAATGACATATATATGTGAGCTGGGCAAATCATTTAACTTCTTGTGATTTTCTAGGAAATATTCTAAACTCATAAAACATGAGTAAAATAGAATTTTTTATTAGCAGAGAAAATTTCCTTTATTAACACATATTGGATTATCACAAAGTATAATTAATAATCGTGCAGCCCCTCAGCTTAGCACAATTGCCTTACATATAGTAGGTACTTGTTAATTAATAATTTAATATTGAGAAAACAGATTGGATTACTATTTTTAACTTACTAAATTGGTAGATGAGTAATATTGTAGATATAGTTTACACAAATTTTAACAAAATTCTTAATTGTCATCCTTTCCTCAAGAAGAAAACAGAGATATAAGAACTAGAAGATAATACATTTAGATAGATTGAGAACTTGATGGTCGGCTAGACTCAAAGAGTCTGCAGAAGTATTTCTATTCCAAAATGGTAATTTTCCATGAAATTAAAGCAAAAAACCCCCCAGAAATTACAGTTCCTTACTCTCAACTTCAATTGTTGTAACTTTGATTTTCCTCATTTGTAAGATGGAGATAATTAAATCAACTATCTCCAAAGACTTTTAAGGATTAAATAAGATGTTTGTAAAATCCTTTGCACAAATAAAGTATTAGTTAAATGCTAATTTTCATAATTTTCATTTATGTGTTATTATTAATCTTCCTTAAGAAATATTGGTAATATTAAGAAATAATGTTGTTTTTAAAATAATCTAATGCTATCTTGAATTTCATCAAAAGAGGGCTAGCTTCCAGAAATAAAGATGATATTGCTATTTTTGACCCTTTCTTACTTTTCCAGACTTCTTGCATTTTACTCCCCACCACAAACTAAAACTACTCTGGTCTTCCTGTTCCTACCTGACAATATTCCCATATCTGTGACTTTTAACTGGTTGTCTCCCATTCCTAGAATTCCTTCCATTCATCAACGTGACCTTCTGGCTTCTTTTATTTGGTTTCAAACTAAGCTCAAATCCCAATTTTTTGTCAATGTCTTCCTAGACCCACCCAACACACCCTTTCCCTATGAGATTACTTCTCATTTACCACAACTATGTTGAACTATTTGAGGATTAGGACTATATATATATATATATATATATATATATATATATGTAGAACCTGGCATAGTGCCAGATATAAAATGAACAGAAACTGAAAACTTGTTGATGATGATTCCCTTGTCATCCATTTAAGTCTTTATCTTTGACCACACTTCCTTTATTCATTACTATTTTATGATCTGTAAAATATGCTGATTTTTTGTTCTTATTTGTGATATTCCCATGTCCTAGAATAAGACCAATATGTTTAACAGTAGTGATGACTACTCAGAAATATTCTTTAATATTCTTTAATGTGAATATTTGGAAGATTTTTTTCAAGAATTCATTTCTCTTTACTGAAATAATTGGTTTCCTTGATTCTGGACATATAACAACCCCTACACAGATGTAAAGGTGATTTTCCTAAAGCACAACTCTGCCATTTCCTATTTAGTAAATGCCTGAGGTTCCCTAAAACTATTCTAAGTGAAAAATTTCCCTTTTTTTGGCATATAATGTCCATCACAGTCTTGCTCAGTTTGCTACACTTCAGCATTCTCTTAATGATTTGAAGTAGTTGAAGCACAATTGCTCCTAGTTTATTTCTCAATCTGCCATTAATCAATCATCAATCATTTATGAAATGACTACTATGTGTTAAGTATGGAACACTTGAGTCTATAAAGGCAAAAATAAACATCTCTACCCTCAAAGAGAACAGTATACAAAGAGGAGATGTGTACATATATAATATGCAATTTTAGGAAATAGTGGTAGGAGGCACTAAAAGCCAGGAGGATCAAGTAGATACTTATATATACTTATATATAATTTTTCAAGTCTTGAAGAAAGCTAGGGATTTGACAAGATGAAGGAGAAGAGGGAATCAGTTAATTCCAGGCAAAGGAAGGTCCCAGCCAGTGCAAAATCACAGAAAATTTTAATAGATTTTAATAGAAAGTAACCATTTTTTAACATGATGCAAGGAAATAAATTTCTGGCTATGATGACTGTGCTGAAAAGTGTTTTTCTTTTAATAATATTTTCTTTTCTAATTTTCAGATGCCAACAATTGTTTTCATTTGTAATGACTTACTTTAATAGTGCCAATATTAGAGTCTCTGTTTCAAAGATTCCTTTTAATTTTCAAGATCTAGATGTTATATTTTTCAAAATAATAAACTATTGTGCTTAAATTTTAAATGCATAGTATAGAATAGCTCAATTAGATTTTTCTCTGAATGCTCTGATGAGATTGAAAATGAAATGATAGGAATACATAGTAGACACTAGCTTTATCCCAGCCCCTCCCCCCCCACCAGGTATTTAAAAATTAATCCCTTAGAAAAATTCAAAGGAAAAATTGGGAGCTAAAACTTTCCAGCCTGGGGGTAAAATAGTAGGTTTTTTTCTAGATATCTCTTTAAGCAGAAGAATGCTATATTTAAAAATAAATCATACATAAATGCATATTATATATAATATATGTACATATAAATATATGTGAAATTTAGAAATGTCACTACTTAACTCAAACCCTAATATAACTTGGACGAAATGAACAGTGTGAGAGAGATTTCTTCCTCATCACTTTAGGCTGTACTTTAATGTTTAATACGTGGTACAGTGCAGAATGTTAGGCAGTAATTGGTAGAGAATACAAAATTAGATCAACTGCAGATCAAGGGTTAGTGTGCTCATTATGGGAAGGGAATGCAAGTATTTCCAGTACATAACAGATAAGCCCTCTAGCATTAAGGGGAAGGGTGATGGTCTCCATTTTCAGAAAGAAGGAAAAAAGCCTTAAATGGAGTACTATTTTCTGTCTTATTCTTCAGATTAAATATTGAACCTCAAACTCTTCCCATCTCTTGTCCTTAAAAAAAATCATGTTCTATATTTAATATTTCAAAGCAGACACTTCAAAGAGAAACTGTTCATGATTGAAAATTGCCACCAGAGGGCATCCACAGCACATCATTCAGAAAGAAGAAAGAAAGAAAGAAAGAAAGAAAGAAAGAAAGAAAGAAAGAAAGAAAGAAAGAGAGAAAGAGAGAGAGAGAGAAAGAAAGAAGAAAAAGAAACACAAAGAGAAAGAGAGAGAGAGAGAGAAAGAGAGAGAGAAGGGGAGGAGGAGGAGGGAGGAAGAATGGAAGGAAGGAAGGAAGGAAGGAAGGAAGGAAGGAAGGAAGGAAGGAAGGAAGGAAGGAAGGAAGGAAGGAAAAGAGAAAGAAAGAGTGAGAGAATGAATGAATGAAAGAGATGGAGAGAGGGGGAAGGAAGAAGAAAGAGAGAAAGGAAGCAAGGAAGGCAGAGGAAAACTTTTACATTTTAAATAGTTACTTTCTAAAAGAGATTTATAAATTCAACATTGCATGAATTGTTAAAAAATAACAGTGTATGCTTGATGTTATAGAAGCACATCATGAAAAGTGTGTCAATATGGAAGCTAATTCCTAAACAAAATTATCAATAGGCAAAGTTTGCCTTTAGTATTCCCTTGTCCCTGCCTTTTTTCTTTAAAATAGACTCATCACTTTCTCCTTCTTAGCAAGAACTTAGGAAGACATTTCTCCTTTTTAATAGAAAGATCCTTAACTAGATGCAAACATTTCAGTCATGCTCAGTGTTAGAGATTTCTATTGCTCCTCCTCCCAAGAATATTAGAATTTTTAAAGGGTTGGGTACTCCAGGGAACTTAGCAAGAATTGTTTATTGAAAGTATAATATCAAGGAGCAAGGGGAAATCATTTTGAATAGGGGGTCCCTCTCTTATGACTCAAATCAAATCACTTAAGGATTTTTTCCCCCAGTTTATTTGGTCAGCCTTGATTATAAATTTATATTAGAAGACAGCATATGAATGCAATTCAACTCCCACTCAAGTTGAGTATGAAACAATAATATCTATAATGACTGAGTCCTCTCTTGGCTTCTCTATCCTATCAGTTGTCTGGCCGAAAAAATACATAACAATACTCTAGCACAATAGAAAGGGTTGAATTTGGAGTCAAAAGCCTTGAATTCAAATTTTACTTTAATTGACTGTGCAGTTATAGGCAATTAATTTAAACTCTGGGAACCTGAGTCTTCTCATCTGTAAAGCAGACTTTATAAGACCAATTAAGATACTCTATATAAATCGATCTTAAAATCTGAAAATGCAATATAGCGAACAGTTTTCATTATTATGTGTGCAGCAATAGCTTCTGCTTTATTTTATCCTGTGCCTGTTGGAAAACTTTTGCTGAAAGAAAAATCTGAAACCCTTCCATGACTCTGAAAACTCTTTGAAGATTGGGGCAGCTAGGTGGCGCAGTTGATAAAGCACTGGTCCTGGAGTGAGAAGACTTTTAAAAATTGTGACTTCAATAAGAAAATTATTGAGATTGGACATTGGCAGGAGCAACATGAAAATTTTTTTTCCAAGAAACTTAATGTAATGATTGAAGATTTAAATCTTCAAAGCCAAGAACTTTTGTCTACATGCAATGAAGATATTTGCTTTAGGCATCATGAATAGAGAACTGGTCCCGGAGTCAAGATCTGCATTCAAATCTCACCTTAGACACCTAGTCAGTGTGTGAACCTGGGCAAGTTATTTAACCAAATTTCCTCAACTGTAAAATGGAGAACAAAATAACGTCTCTCTCATAGAGCCTTTTGTAAAGCACTTAGCATAGTGATCGGACCTTTGATGGATGTTTATTTCCTTCTCATTTTCTGAATGAGGAATTATCTGACATAGTTGAAGGGTACTCATTATCTCTGCCAAAGATTTTTGAGTCTAAGAAATATATATTAGAAGATATTATTTACAGATATAAGGATCAGAATGGAATACTCCAATACTCTCTATTTGCATTGAGCTTGGGGTGATAGTGTGGTAATTCCCCATCTGTAGTGCTGGACAGTTCTCCATATTGTGATATTGTGACATTTTCAAAGATGATTTTCCAGGTTTTCTCTTTCTTTACTTCTTTCTATCTTCCTTTCCATCCTTCTATCTACCTCCCTCCCTTCCTTCCTCCCTTTCTTCCCTTTCTTTTTTGATAAAGAAAAAAGAAAAAAAACTTTGATATTTAATAAAGATAGTCATTCATTTTGTGATCCAAGAGGAAAGCATTTTCTACTCTTTGTGTTTCCCAACCCATGTGCATCAGCATATTTAAATGCAGTTGTAAATTTGAGGAAAGGGTTTAGAATATGAGAGTGGAATGTTCCCTGATTTACTCAATGACAGAAATAAGAGGCATGTAGAGGATCTTAAATATGATTTGGATACTACTAGATGAGCAATTTATCTATTTGTTTATCATTGAACAATGAATAAAGACATCAGTTAGTATGAGGTGAAAGCAAAAGGAAAGATCAATTAGCTTGAATCTTGGCCACTTTTCAGTGAAGTGTCAACAGAATGTTCTTGAGTTGTTCCCTTAAGTGAGGAATAAAGGTAGGATCTCATAGAAGTATTTATGTTTTCTAGCTCTGTTTTACTTTTTTCATTGCTTGTTTTGACCCTGTGACTGTATGTATGAAAAGCTAAGTGAGATTATATGAGTGATGATAAACTTTAACACATAATAATACTAGTAAAGGGATAAAGGTTGGACTCATAAAATTAGTTAAGCAAAAATGTGAATATTTATGTACATATTCTAAAGGGAACAATATTAACTAATTTGCATCACTCAGAGTGAAGGATTATTGCATTTGCAATTTAAACATTCTAAGAAGTAAAACTATGTTGATATACACATATGAAACTACAGCAAATAGACATATGGAAAGCATTGTAGCAATTAAAATTTATTGGTCCTAGTATACTGTAGGACTGACTTGTGAAATTTGTAGATAGAATCAGATAAAAACATATTTGGGGATGTTTAACACAACGAATAAAAAATAATAATAAAACAAAGATAACATTAATTTGCTCCTTTGTAGCTCAATGTGTAGTCCCAGGGATCTACTTCTATAGGCAGTTAAGGATGATGCACTATACTCCAAAGACTCTTAAAGAGACAGCAATGATTTATATATCATTAGTTGGAAATTTATGGAAACTATTTATCATCAACAGGAAAAGAGCAGGGATGATCAAAGTTCTGAATCAGGATTTCCTCCCTTTTGGGGCAAATCTGAATTAGAGATCAGGGGATCTTGATAATGGCTCCAAAATAATAGAGACTGTACTCTTTCCCCAGATGGTCTAATGATTGGGGAAGCAGTTAAAGGAGTTGTGTGAGATAAGGTTTATCAAGCCAAAGTTACCTATCTAGAGCGATCTTCTATTCCTGCAACTGTGGGGTCACTTCCACAATCCATCACAATCTCCCAAGTCATATTTCAGATTAAAGGAGCAAAACAATATTAGGGAACTAGTCTCATTCCATTTCAACTTTAGGATTGAGTAGCTTTCAATGGTGGGAAACTAGAAGAGGTCTTCTTGGATTATGCAGTTCTAATGAAAGAAGAAAAACAACCTTCTGGTGGAGAAATGTCAGTAAATCAAGGCTGACATATAATAATATCATATTGTTTATTGATAAATTGATAAATGCTTATTAATTGATTTAATTACAAAACTGGGTCATGCCTCTTGTGGATGAAAAGTGGCTACTGTAATGCTAGGTATATATGATGGTGATATTCTCTTGTAAAATAAATTAAAGAACTCTATCAGAAATTTCAAAGGATTTACTATTTCATACATGTAAGTACTCATTCCAGTGAGAGTGAAACTCATTTCCACCTTGCCATCCTGTGCAACTCTTTTGAATGCTCTCCCATAAATCTCCATAGAAGATATACCTAATGTCCTGGACGACATCTAATAGATTTTTTTCTCACTGTAAGATTTTACAGTTTGAAGAGATCAGTCTATATTATTCACTGATCATGTATCCAGAGATACCTATTAGTATATTCATCAACAATGGTAACATAACATATTAGAAAAGAGCCCTGGGTTTGGAATGAAAAAAAAAAGTCTTGGCTCTGATATGTACTATATATCTGATATGCATTACAATGGGCAAGTGACTTAGACTGTGTGTTCCAGTAAACTCTCTCAAGTTTTCTTACATGTAAGATCTAAATCTCAATTAATAAGTTGTTTTCACATCAGGACCTTATTCATACCAATAAGGTCTAAATCTGAACCAAAAAAATAATAGTGTAATAATAGAAAAATTGAAAACATGAGATAGCCAAGGAGTAAAGGAAGGATGGTTGACAAACCATTGTTTTCTTGAAAAGCTATCAAGCCAGATAGACTTGTTAGTTTATTTGAATGATAATCTGTTGAAAAGAGTGGAGACAATAGCTTGGAAGAGAATTTTGGGACCACAAGGAGTGAGATTAGAGACAATTCTTTGAGACTGAAGCACAAAATCATTCATTCACTTTCCCTCAGTGGAGTTCACTTACATTGATTTTTTTGTCACCCTGAAAACTGCACAAATAGCAACCTCACTCTGTGGCAAAATTTACAATGATATTAAATATATTTTGTTTTCTTTATAAGTCTAGGTATTTTATGCAATTAAGTATCCTGAAAATGTTCTTATTCCCTGTTGTACCACATTCCCCAAATGTGTGCTCACTCTTCCTTGCCCAAAGCCACAGTCCAGGATCACTTCAGGTCAGCACAGTTGGCCTGGCTTCTGGAAGCAGCAGGGGCCTTCAGTCTTCTCCCACTCAGACTCTGCCTTTGTGAAGTAGAAGTTTATGAGGTGAAAGTTCCTGAGATTGTGAGATGACATTCATAAAATGAAATTTCTTGAGGCTAGTGAAAGTTGAAGTGAAAGTTATTGAGGTCTACTTGATGTTGTGAAAAGAGGAAACAGACTTCAGTGGAGCTTAGTTGATTGGCTGAAGTGAGCCTAGAGGTGTTTATACTTCACTCAGGCCAAATCTCAGCCCTAGGAAGCATTGTCTTTCCCTAGGTTCTCTCAAATTGTCTTAATTGGACAATTGCTTTACTGGGATATTTTGCTGCTCTGTGTTCATTTTGAGGTTATTTTTTTTTCTTTTTTGTGGAAAACATATGAAGAGCCTAGAGATTTCTGACCTTCTCTGCTATTAAACCAGAATGCCCTTCTTTATTCAAGATTTGGAATTTAAAACCTGATTATACCATTAAGTTGCTAAAATAAAATAAAACCAAAAGCACGTACAGGAAAAAGAATACAACCATAGATAGCTATGGTTTCAGACAGCTATTCTGGTATAAAAGAAAATCTGGATTTATATTCAAAGGAAGAGGATGAGGTACTCTACTCCACAGAGTAACATCAAATAATCACAAATCCAAATAGAGTTCTTGGAAATGATTAAAAGGGGATAAAAAAACAAATAAGGTAAATCAAGGAGAAAAACTCACAAAACATTAAAAGAAATTCAAGAATATTATGAAAAGAAATCAATTAGAAAAAGAGATAAATAAAATTTTAAGGAAGGAAATAATTCTTTCAAAAACTAGAATTGGGCAAGAAGAATCAAATAATATTAGATGAAAACAAGAAATCATAAAAACAAAATAATTAGAAAAGAATCTTAATACTCTCACTGGAAGAACTGATCTGAAGAACAGACTGAGGAGAGATACCATGAGAAAAGAATCTGCATACAGTATTATAAGAAACTATTAAGGAAAATTAACCTGAAGTTCTAGAAGAAGGGAAATTTGTAAAAACGGGAGGGAAAAAAATCTATTGTTCACCACCTGAAAAAGATACCAGGAGTAAAACTTTCAGGGTAAGAAAAAAAATATTGCAAACAATAAGGGGGGAAGTCCAATATAAGAACTACAGAAATATACCCAGGATTTTACAAGACTTAGAAGCTTCTACTTTAAAAGTATAGATCTTGGAATAAAAGAGCTGGGGTTTCACCCAGAAAAGCTGTATATAATCCTGAATGAAAAAAAATGGATATTTGAAGAACTGAGAAACGTTCAGGTATTTGTAACAACAAAAATAAAACAGAACTTTGTTTCCTATAGAAAATTGTATATGAAAGATGCAGAAGAAATGTAAGGAAAACATTAAGGTCTAATTATAAGGCACTCATTAAGGTTAAACTGTTTGCTTCTATATGACTGTGTGTGTGTATGTAGAAAGATGTGTGTATACAAATATATACATATATGTGCATATATACATACATAAGAAAATATCAATATTTTAAAAACTGTCATAATTGCCAAAGTAGTTTGAAAGATAAGTTGGGGTGGAGTAGGGTGATTTAAAAAAAATTACATGTAAAAGGAGAAATAAATTTATAAAAATGAAATGTGATTGCAAAAACTAATACAGAAGAAGCAGCTGGGGGTGTCAAACTGGTAAAGTGGAAACATTTACTCTTATCTGTGTTGAAGAGGAAATAATGTATATATCTGGAAGGGCACAGAAGTCCTCTGAATATGTGGAGAGGTGAGAAAACTGGGGGACAGGGTGGATGAGGTTTTTTAAGGGGTATATAGATTGGGATTTGGATGGTGAAGAGAGACTTTTGGAGGGGTGTGGAGGATTGGAATGAAAGTGGAGAGAGTGGGGATGATTCTTGGAGGGGTGGCTTGGATCAGAAGTAGGTTGATGGGGGAAGAAGATAAGGAAACAGGATAAAAAGAAGCTGAAAAATAAAATAGTGAGTAAAAAAATTAGATGGAAGGAAATTTAAAAAATAATATTTGTATAGGGCAGCTAGGTAGGACAGTGGAGACAAAAAACTAGAAGTTGCAGGAACTCCCATCAATTTGGAATGGTTGAATAATCGTGGCATATGGTTGTATTAGAATACTAATGTGCTATAAGAAATGATTTCAATGATCTCAGAAAGGCAAAGAAAGACTTCTAGGAAATTGTGAAAAGTGAAGCGAGAAGAACAAAGAAGATTGCATACAGTAACAGCAATATTGTTTAAAAATGAATTTGATCAGCTAAGTCATTTTGACTATTATGAATGCAGAAATTGAAAATAAAAACACCTGAATTAAAAACCCCGCATCCAGAAAAAGAAATTATAAATATATGTATAATTTACATATGTACTTTACACAAATTAAAAATAAATTCAAAAATATTATTGTGAAATAAAAATGGTTTCATAAGATTTACCAGTTTTCCAAAGAGGTTCATAACACAAAATCTTAAGAACACTTATTTAAAGGCAACTTGGGAGTTAACTTCGAGTGCACATACAGTACCAAATCCTGCAAGAAGCATAATCTACATATTGCTGATGAAGTCAACCAACATCTTTTTGATGTGAGGATCAAGGTGGTCTTAGTGACTTTTCTTCCTTGGACAAGATTTTTCTGATAACTGGGAAGACATTTTAGTGAGTTCTCAACCTCAGGCTAAGTAGCAGAATTTTTATAATTGGAGAAAGCATTCAGATAAGCTGCTTTCTCAGATGTGCATTAGGACAAACTAGAAAAAGGAAAGAGGAAGAAAATGCCTAAGGAAGACAATGTAATTAGTCTAGAACAGCTGACAAGTATTTCATTCAAGCTCATTGGGAAAAGAATAGGTATTTAAGGAAATTCTGAAATGGGCTAAAGACCAGGGATTCTGTAGACTAGTGAAAAGACAAAAGGTTGACCAATAATAATGCCAATTTTGTCCAGAGAAAATACTTGTAAATTGCTAGTGGAATAGTGGCAGTAAGGTGGCACAGTAAATAGAATACAGGTCCTGGAATCAATAAGTTTGAGTTCCTGAGTTCAAATTTGACTTCATATACATACTATATGTGTGACACTCCACAAGTCATTTAATCCTGTTTGCCTCAGTTTCCTTGTGTGTAAAATGAATGGGAAAAATGGTAAAGCAAACACTGCAATATCTTTGACAGGAAAATACTAAACAAGGTCATGAAGAATTGAGCAAAACTAAAAAATGACTCAAATAAAAAATAATAGTTGAATAGTGCAATTTGATGCCCTGAAAGCATTCGAAATACTGCATTGGCAAACATAATGTATGTCCCTAACTGCTTAGGTATACTCAGAATTATTTGTATTAGTCCCACTTTAGTACAAGAAGGTATTGGAAGGAGGACAAATTTTGGAGGAAGAGGTGCTATTAACTTTGATATACATATTATTATTCAGTTGTTTTCAATCATGTCTGTTTTTTTCATGACCATTTTTTTAGGTTTCCTTGGCAAAAAATATCAGAATGACTTCCCCAATTCCTTTGGCAGTTCATTTTAATAATGAGAAAAACTGAAGCAAACTATGTCAAGTTATTTGCACACGTCATGACTAGTAAGGCCAGATTTTACCAAAAAATAAAGGGAAGAAAGGAAGGAAGGAAGGGAGGAAGGGAGGTAGATAGAAGGATGAGGTCTAAGTCATAAAATCCTGGGACAGTCTACATCAGTTATCATGGTTCCTTGTTTAAGTCTTTCTCACTGTACACTCATACAGTTCATCTAGCATTTATTCTCTATGTAAAAAATAAATATCTGTCGCATTCCTAAATTGAATAATAAAAAGAATCCGCTCTCACTCACTTTGAGGACATTCTACACATAAACCAAAACTTAAGCTTTAAGGAGTCTAACCCTTCTCATTGGAAGTCAATCTTCTATATGTACATCCATGAATCATTTCCACATATTCATGGATCCCAACTGAAAAAGACTTTAAGGAACAAAAAGAGTACAATGCAAGTCAATCCCAATGGTTATAGTTTTTTAGATTACGATAATGAAGTGTAAAGAGAGACCTCACATGGTGTAGGAAGTCTCTATCCAGGGAAAAGGCTTAAATTTTTGTCTATAGCATGGGGTCATCATTATGTGGTTTGAGGGGAGGCAGAAGAGACATCACTTGACCCTTTTGTCCCTATTTCTCTTCAAAGGAGACTTTAATTCTTTCCAGAAAGGGAAGAAGTAGTGTAAGGCTGGAGGCCACTTTGCTCTCCTCAGAGAGAACCTTGCTAAAATTATATCCACTGACTTCTGTAAATATTATTATGTGGAGGGGGGATATGATCAAGTTCAATCTAATATCTGAGATTTTTTTTTTTTTTTGGTTTTTGCAAGGCATTGCGGTTAGGTGGCTTACCCAAGGCCACGTAGCTAGGTAATTATTAAGTGTCTGAGGCTGGATTTGAACTCAGGTACTCCTGGCTCCAGGGCCTATCCACTCTATCCACTGTGCCACCCAGCTGCCCCTCAATCTAATATCTGATATTTGTGTCATTATTATGTGGGAAGAGGACTCCAAACTTTGTATTAATGCATGATCTCTATCCCACCAAATAACCAGTTCCACAATTAACACACATACCAAATAGTAAAGAAACTCATTTCTTCAGTCACGCCAAAACAGAAATCAGAGAAGGTATTGATAGAAAAATAAATATCACAAAATCAGAATGAAGTAGTTTTCACAATGGGAATGAGCTAGCTCAGTTTAACCAACAGAGAGAATCCTATATCTTACTCAAACGGAAACTAATTGTTTTTATTTCTGTCTCTTGGGGTCAAGTAGAAAAGGTGTATTTCCTATGTGACATGATAACTTTTCAGATACTTAAAAAGAATTATTACCCCTAAACTCCAATGAACTTCAGGGCTACACACCTCTACTTTCTTAGTTCTTTTATGCAATCCATATGGTATATTTCTAGTGCTCTCATCTTATTTACCCTCTTGCATAAGACATGAGATGTTATCCAATGAAAACCTGATGATATAATTGTGAAAATTTCTAATAAAAATAAGAGAGACATGTAAAGACATCTAGTGTGCTTCGACAATTTGTGAGTTCAGAATCATAAAAGTCAAGTACAAGAGTTAGAAACACAGGGCAGCTAGGTGGTGCAGTGCAGTGCATTGAACACAATACCTGAGTTCAAAAGACAAAAAAACATATGAATTCCATAAGAGGAAGGGTCATTGGAGCCAAAATACTAACACTTTTTAACTTTTGTGACCTGGAGAGAGATCCTGAAATTGGAGTCTGAGAAATTTAAGGGTTCTCTCTTCCAGTTGCAGCAAATACAACAAGGTACATTTTTCATCCTCTGAAACAGATGATTTTTGTGTTAAATTAGCAGCTAAATTAGAATAGGATGGGAGGGGAAGGGGAAAAACTAACCACATACAAAATATATGTTTTCTGAAGCCAAACTTATTAAGATAAAATTTTAGAATTTAATTAACTTGTTCTTGGGATCAACTTGGCATAGTACAGTTGTTTAAAATTGGACCTAAGAGCTCTTCTGATTCAGGATCCTCCACAGACTTTGAAGAAGTCCCTGACCTCATGGATTTTGCTCTAAAACACACACATAAATGTATATATGTATATACATATATATTTTTCTATTATTTTTTGCTCCTTCCAAAATGTTTATTATGGAGTACTATTGAAGTCAGAATACAGAACACAGAATTAAATACAAAATAAGAATACAGAATAACCTGGATTTATGAAAGAACAATTTTATCCTTTTATTTAATAAAAGGAAGATGTTCCTCTTTAACCAAATTCATGATGTTCTGTTTATTTGTATGTGTGTGTGTGTGTGTGTATGTGTGTGTGTGTGTGTGTGTGTGTGCGTGTGTGTGTGCACTTCTGAGGTGGGAGTGCAGTTGTGCAATCTTAGATTTTTGTCAAAGAGTGGTATAGGCAGACATCAGGTACATCTTAGGTATTCAAAGTCAGTGATAAGCAAATAGCCATTTTATGAATAAAATACATGATTATATATATATGTATGTATATATACATGTTCTTATTACACATACATGTACATTATATATATATATTTATATATAAAATATACATAAATATAATCATGCAATCAATAAAAAGTTTTCTGATTTATTATACAAATAGTAAAGCACTCTTTAAAACACTTATCAGGGAACCTTTTCTACTTTCAACAACTTCTAATAAACCAAATCTCTAAGCAACAGTATTCATGAGTTTGCATCCCTCCTTTGAATTTTTTAAGAGTATAAAGAAATGTAAAGAGGAAAAAAAACTTGTTAACAAGACAAATACCAGATGCATGGAGTCTTTTAGGTTTTATGTTGATATAGCCCGTGAAGAAAGTGAAATAATATTAATCTTTTCATTGTTCAGTAATAGTAAAAGATATTCCTTGTTAAAGGGAAGCATTATTTAAATATGTACATATGTAAATCTATACAAAATCTGAATTGTGAAAATTTAGATAAAGCAAGTATATAATTAATAACTATCTATGTCTATCTGATCTTGAGAGTTATCTCATCATAGGAATTGTAATAGGAAAGATTTGCTGTTATTGATTAATTTATCTCAATGAAGTCTATTGATAACCATTTCTTCAAATGACTGTCATAAGAAACTTTTTTTTATGAAAAAAGAGACAAACCTCAATATATTCTAGATAGGTGAGTTTGGAGTATGAGGGGAAATAGATATTTTGAAAGCAGATATTTTCCTTTATGGTGAAAGAGTGAGGATCAGTAATTATTTTTTTATTAAAGCATTAGAAAAGGTTTGTTTGTTGTTTTTCAGTGATTCCTACATTAAATCAAATGAAGCAGTAAATAGGTTTTAAAAATAAGCAAAGTTCACACTATTAGAACTGAATTTTATTTTTCTTTTCTATAAAATATTATAATTATGCTTATAGTTCTTGCTTTACATAACTGTTATATGAAGTGTTTTGTAAAATTTGAAGTGTTCTGTCGGAACTGTAAGTCAATATTATTAGACCAAGAAATTTTGACTTTATTCAATTTTCATTGAGCAGTCCTCAAGGAGTTTTTATTTTTTAATTTTTTTTAGGTTTTTGCAATGCAAATGGGGTTAACTGGTTTGCCCAAGGCCACACAGCTAGGTAATTATTAAGTGTCTGAGACCGGATTTGAACACGGGTACTCCTGACTCCATGGCTGGTGTTCTATCCACTGTGGCACCTGGCTGCCCCGAAAAGGCTTTTCTATATGAAAAAAATTTAAATCACTGAAAAAAACTGTTCAAGATATAAAACATAGTAGATTTTAAAAGTTCCTACAGCCAATCAAACACCAAGCTTTTATTAAGTGACTACTAGGTGCCAGACTTTCTCTAGTCATGTTCATAATACTTCAAATACCTTTAAAATTTCAAAGTATAGCAAATCCAGATTTAAATCTTCAATCAGTACATAAAATTTCTTGGAAAAATTTTTCATGTTGCTCCTGCCAATGTCCAATCTCAATAATTTTCTTATTGAAGTCACAATTTTTAAAAATCTTCTGTTTAAAATTGTTGATCAATATCAGAACTCATTGAGCCAAAGAATAAGTAAAATTGTTATTTTTCCCCTGCTAATTTTTAATTACAATACTCAATTTTGCCACAAATTCAAAGGAATATATGTCTATTCTTAACTGGAGTATCTCTCTCTCTCTCTCTCTCTCTCTCTCTCTCTTTCTCTCTTTCTCTCTCTCCATATATATATATATATATATATATATATATATATATATATATATTTCAGTCTGACATAAAAAATAAATTTAAAGGGCAACTAGGTAGTGTAGTGACTAGAGCACTGGCCCTAGAATCAGGAGGACCTGAGTTTATATCCAGCTTCAGACACTTAATAATTACCTAGCTATGTGACCTTGGCAAGTCACTTAACTGCAATACCTTCCAAAAACAACAACAAAAAAATTGAAGATATTATTGGTCATGAATCATCATAGCCAAAGATAAGGAAATTGAGCTTTGGAATTTAAAGAGTCTTATTTTATTTTATTTTACCCTCATTTCAGGAATAGTATGGACCATAACAAAAGCAAAGATGAATGTATATGTGTATAATTCTTGAATCAATCATTGTGGATTTGATTGTTCAGGTAGCATTTTGAGATTGTTGCATGTACTTTTTTCATTCTGACAACATAGCTTTTCAACATTGTCAAAATTTAAATATAAACCTTTCTCAAATTTGTCAGCTTTTTTTTTTACTATGACTCCTCCATAATTTCCCTTTTACTAATCAGAAATTTCAATACAATACTGTTATGGCACCATTAATCTTCATATTTATACAGATAAAGTTTCTTACTCTCATCTAATATGCTGTATAGGTTTCCTGCATTTAAACTTGACCACGCCACTAACTGTTAATATTTATAAGGTTTTATACTTGAATTAAAACATAAAACCACAAACTCATTTTGCTTTTTCAGTAGAATATATGTGGCAAAGTTTTAAAATACTATACTGTGCTGAGCATGCATGCTTGATATGGCTATTAATGTGCAGACAATATTCTTACTTCTTCTTTCCTTTATCTCTTACATCCTTCCTTCTTTCTTTTTTGAAACATTAGGAAATATATAGGTACAAGGTAGATATTTGGGGTATTTTTCTTGGTTAATAATTTGGGAGAGAGGAATACAATTGGTACATCAAAGCAACAGTTTTATACAGCTAATGTTCCAAGTGACTGCAATAGCATGTATATTTACAGAATAAGAGAACTTCATATTCATTAAAAATCCAAAGTACTATCCATATCAATTCAGATTTGGCTGGAAGCAATATCCTCTGCAATATTACCAAGTTGTAGATATGGTTAACCAATTTTTTTAAATCCATAGAGTTATGAATAACTCATTTCTTTGCCAGGTAGAGAATTTATTTTACTTGGGAACACATGTAGTTGATCATAGTAGCACTTGAATAGCACTGAAACATGATGACTTGCATTGAAATTTCATTCCACTAAACTTCTGAGACTTGATCATATGAATTGATGCATTACCATATTTTATTTGTTTACCTGTTTTTTTGTCTTATACTTGGGTGAATTTAATGTAAGGACTTTGGATTAAACTCCCTTAAATATAACCTTAGTAAATTTGATTCATAATTTTATCTATTTTCAATTTTTAGGATATTCATTCTCTCATTTGCTATGATTTCTCTTCCTTTCTTTTATTGTCATCTACAAATTTGAAAAAAAGTAAACATCTTTATAAGAGTTATTCATTAAAAATTTCAGTGATAACTAGACCAAAGACAAATCTCTGCCCAAGAGGCAGCTCTTCTAAATGACACTAAGCGATTAATCAGTACTCATTAGACATGTTTATTAAGCCAATTTGGAGTCAAACTAACTGAGATCATTTAACCCCCATGTCTCTTCTTTGAACACAAGAATAGCAGGAAAATACAAATGGTTTGCTGAAATCTAAATACACTTTGAAATAATACATTGAAAGATAATATATATATACATATATATCTACTTATAAAATAAAAAAGTTCAATGTTTAGTATTAGTGTTACTTTAAAGCATTTCCTTCTTCTATCAAGCTACAAAACTTATTGAAAAAGGAAATTTAGATAGATTGTTGTGGCTTGTTCTGGAGAAATTGATGCTGGTTCTTAGTGTTCTTAATGTTTTCCCTTTCAGCTCACTCACAAGACATTTCTTCAATAATTTTAACATTTGTCAAGCTGCATGCAGCCAGAATATTTAAATGGTAGAGAAGCAAGCAGTTTCTTGTTGATCTTTAGAAGAGTTCTTATAATAGTGAAGATACAGGTTGAATCTTTGGAAAACCAACCAGTCAGTTAACATTTGTTAAGTTTACTTAATGCATCCTCTGAGAGTGAGATGTAGCAAATTATGGATCATTTATTTCATACATGTACTAATATTGGCCTAAAAATTAACATCAAGAAAATAGCCAGCACATAGTAACCATTCATAAAATAATGTTATTGTAAATGAAGAAATTTGGAATGTTGTAGATAAATTCATTTGACTTGGCAGTATACTTTCCAGAGATGTACACATGGATGATAAGACTGATGCACCCATTGCCAGAACTGGTTTGTAAGTCTCCTAAGGAAAGTATGGGAGAGATGAGATTTTAGACTAACTACTAAAGTAAGGTTTACAGAGACACTGTGCTGAGTTCATTGTTGTATATCTGTGAAACTTGGATTAGTCTACCAGTAAAATGTCAGGAAACAGAATCTCTTCTATTTGAATTGTCTTAAGAAGATTCTGAGGTCCTTCTTGAGCTGAACTGTCAAGCATTCAAACTCTTCTGCAAAAGACTTCAATATTGGATGTTCAAATACCAAAATTATGTTTGCTTAAAAGATTTTTTGCAGAAAACTCACACAAGACAAGTGCTCATATGGGGATCAAAAGAATCAGGACAAGGACATGCTCAAGGTCTCAATAAAGAACTCTGAAATTAATTTGAAGATATGGAAAAGACTAGCAAAGAACCACCCAGTATCATATGCCCATGTCAAGGAAAGCACTAAACATTTAAGGAACATTTAAGGAGTTAATTCTATACTAAATCTTTGGAAAAATAGGTAAAGATGGAACTCCACCTAAATCTTTCTATGATACCAATATGGTGCTGATACCTAAACCAGGAAGAGAAAGAAAATTATAGACCTATCTCCCTGATTAATATAAATGCAAAAATCTTAAATAAGATTTAAGCAAAATAATTACAACAAGTTATCACTGGGATAATACATTATGATCAAGTACGATTTATCCCAGGAATGCAGGGTTGGTACAACATTAGGAAAACTATTAGTATTATTAATGATATCAATAACAAACCTATCAGAAATCACATGATTTTATCAACAGATGCTGGAAAAGCTTTTGACAAAATACAGCACCCATTCCTACTAAAAAAACATTAAAGAGTGTAGGAATAGATGAATTGTTCCTTAGAATAATGAACAGTATCTATCTGAAACCATCAATAAGCATTGTATGCAACAGGGATAGGCTAGAAGAAATTCCCAGTAAGATCAAAGGTGAAACAAGGATGCCTGTTATCACCACTGCTATTCAATATTGTATTAGAAATGTTAGCTTCAGCAATGAGAGAAGAAAAAGAAATTGAAGGAATTAGAACTGGGAAGGAAGAGACAAAACTCTCACTCTTTGCATTTGACATGATCGTATACTTAGATAATCCCCAAAAATTATCTAAAAAACTACTAGAAATAATTAGCAACTTTAGCAAAGTAGCAGGATATAAAATAAACCCTCATAAATCTGCAACATTTCTATATATGACTAGCAAGATACAGCAGAAAGAGCTAGAAAGAAAAATGCTTTCAAAGTCAGCTCAAAAATACCTGGGAGTCTACCTGCCAAGGCAGACTCAGAAACTTTTTGAAAACGATTACAAAATACTTCTCACACAAACAAAATCAGATTTAAATAACTGGGCAAATCATGGATGGCTCATGGATAGGTCAAGCTAATATAATAAAAATGACAATTCTACCAAAGTAAACTACTTATTTAATGCCCAATCAATCAAAATTCCAAAAATATTTACTTTAATGACTTAAGAAAAAATTGTAAGTAAATCCATATGGAGATATAAAAAGTCAATAATTTCCAGGGATTCAATGAAAAAAAAGTGCAAAAGAAGGTGGTTTAGCCTCAGATCTAAAATTATATTATAAAGCATCAGTCATCAAAACTGTCTGGTATTGGCTAAGAAATAGAGTGGTGAATCAGTGGGATAGACTGGGGGCAATAGCAGGAAATGATTATAGTAATCTGCTGTTTGATACAACCAAAGAGTCCAGTTATTGGGATAAAAACTCTCTCTTCCATAAAAACTGTTGGGAAAAGTGGAAGTTAGTATGGTATGGAAGAAGCTCAGATTAGACCAACAACTCACACTCTATACCAAGATAAGATCAAAATGGATACAGGACTTAGACATAAAAAACAACGTTATAAGCAAACTAGAAGATCAAGGGGTATTATACCTGTTAGATCTATGGAAAGGGAAGCAATTTATGATCACAGAAGAGATGGAGAACATCATTAAAAACAAACTAGATAACTTTGATTACATTAAATTAAAAAGCTTTTGCACAGAAAAAATCACTGTAACCAAGATCAAAAGAAGTATAGTAAATTGGGAAACAATTTTTACAACTAGTATTTCTGACAACAGACTCATTTCTAATGTATACAGGTAACTGAGTCAAATTTTCAAAAGAACAAGCCATTACCCAATTGACAAATGGTCAAAGGAAATTGAAAAAATTTACAGATGAGGAAATCAAAGTGATCACTAGTAATATGAAATATTGCTTTAAGTCATTACTTATTAGAGAAATACAAATTAAAGCATCTCTGAAGTACCACCTCACACCTCTCAGTCTGACCAACATGACCAGAAAGGACAATGATCAATGTTTGAAGGGATGTGGGAAATCTGGGACACTAATACATTGTTGGTGGAGCTGTGAATTTATCCAATCTTTCTGGAGATCAATATGGAATTACGACCAAAGGACAACAAAAATGTGCATACTCTTTGATCCAGAAATACCACTACTGGTTCTATACCCTGAAGAGATTTTGAAAAAGGGTAAAAACATTACTTGTACAAAAATATTCATAGCAGCCCTGTTTGTGGTGGCAAAGAATTGGAAATTAAGTGAATGTCCTTTAATTGGGGAATGGCTTAAAAAACTGTGGTAAATATATGTCATGGAACAATATTGTTCTATTAGAAACCAGGAGGGATGGAAATTCAGGGAAGCATGGAAGGATTTGCATGAACTGATGCTGAGCGAGATGAGCAGAGCCAGAAAAACATTGAACACCCTTAGAGCAACATGGAGGTGATGTTCAACCTTGATGGACTTGCTCATTGCATCAGTGAAACAATCAAGGACAATTTGGGGTTATCTGCAATGGAGAATACCATATGTATCCAGAGAACGTAGTGTGGAGTTTGAACAAGACCAAAGACTATTACCTTCAATTTAGAAAAAAAAATCTTATTATGTAATCTTGCTATCTCTTATATTTTATTTTTCTTTCTTAAGGATATGCTTTCTCTCTCATCACGTTCAACTTAGATCAGTGTACTAACAGACTAAAGACTAACAGAATAGGTGGAAATTGTAAAACTCAAAATGAATAAAATATTTATTTAAAAAAGGAAAGCACTATGTTCTATCAACAAAGCAGAATTGCAGTAGCTCAAAATAAATGAAATATGTAAATTGTGATACATCTCCACTGCAAACGTTCCTGTCAACTATTGGTGCCATATCTGTGGTAGGTAGTGCCTTCCAAACTAGTAGTGATTTGATCAGCCACAGTTGGATACACTATACTTTTAGTACTCTTCAAGAACTAAGGGCAATTAACCATGTGTCAGACACTGTGCTTTCTTCTGGCACCATAAAGAAAGGCAAAAAAAAAATTCCTGCCTTGAAGGATCTCACTAATAAATGGGAGAAGGCAATAAATAAAACAAAACTGAAAAATAGAGTTTGTGCTACCAAAAATGGAAGCATGATGAAGCCTGCAGCCTCATTGGAAATTATGAGATGGGAGTCCTGGAAATTCTGGCATGGCAGCCCTTAAATGGAGGATTTGTAAATAGTTCTCCAATACTAATTCTTCACCCTCTCCATTCAGAGGAAAAGAGTATTCAATGGGTAGTGGATGTTGAGAAGATAGAAGTTTGAGAGTTGATGTGATTTTACAAGATGGCAAGTTTCTAGAGAGAATGATCAAGTCAATAGAAGTGCAGCAAGTGAGGGAGATGATCAGTGCCTGTCCTGAGCTTCCCCCCAAATAGAATATTATATTTTGTATGGTCTGGGGCTGTGGAAGGCATTCTTTTTCTCCTCATATTTTCTTGCTTTGGGTTGTGGTAGGAATTTACATTCCAGTAGAGAAATAAGAAACTTATATCTGGTGTTCTACAGCTACAGATATAGGTTGACAGTGGCCTCAGCACATCATATATAATACTAATAGGAACAGATTAAGGATGAGTTAAGTTGTCGAACATGTTATGCTACGTGACTGTGTCACTATGCTCCTTTGGGCATAGAATTCTTAAAGTAAAAGTCAGGGAACCTCTACATTTCTGACTTAGAAAATTTACTATTCCATTGGAGGTAAAGCTTTCAAGTGAATTGGCAAGTCAATTTCATTTCATAGTCTTAATTTTCAGGTGGGAAGGGTACAGAACGCATGGATGAGTTCCAAAAAATTTCAAACATTGTCTAATTGTATCCTCTCAAATCTACTATGTTCAGTGGTAACTGCCTTTTTAAAGATGAAATTATATCAACTATTAAATTTCACAGGAACCACATTTTCATAGACAAGGTGCTCTTTAGTCTATATTTTCTACTAAATGGATTAAATTCTTGAACATTTGAGTGTATAAATTGTACACACATGCAAAATATCATGTCATTTGAATTGTTTTGCAAATAGGATCGAGAAACACTGTTTTTCACTAAAAGTAGAATTAAAGAATATCTTATCTGTCACAGAGATTGTTAAATGAGATATATTTCTACACCATCTTGTAGGAACACATAGCAATTATCTGTTCACAAACTGACCAAAAATGGGAAAATGAAAAAGAAATCTCTGAGAAGAAAAGTCTCTCTAATACAAGGCAAAATTCAACTAATTGAAAGTGATATGATAGGTTCAGGAATGACTAGAAAAAATATCAAAAACTCATTTTTTTTTTTAGATTTCTCAAGGCAATGGGGTTAAGTGGCTTTGCCCAAGGCCACACGGTTAGGTAATTACTAAGTGTGTGAGGTTGGATTTGA
The DNA here is from genome assembly GCF_037893015.1 of Macrotis lagotis. Lineage (NCBI taxonomy): Eukaryota > Metazoa > Chordata > Mammalia > Peramelemorphia > Peramelidae > Macrotis > Macrotis lagotis. Next base: position 523,310,028 of record NC_133658.1, read on the forward strand.
ACCCAGGTACTCCTGACTCCAAGGCTGGTGCTCCATTCACTCTGCCACCTTGCCACCACAAAAACTCATTTTAAAAAGATGCTTTTGCCTTTTTGGTGCAGCAAGGAATTAGAGAAAAGGAAGATAGAGCAGTATCATCCTATTTAGAATATGCTAAAGTCTACTCTATAATGCACTATGACTCTTTGCAGATACAAATATTTATTGCTACAGCACAGACATAGATTAAGGTCAAGATGAGAAAAATTTTACAGAGAAAAATTGCACAATATGGAAGATCCTATATCATGAGACCCTATTAGACCTTTAGGGGGAAGCATTAGCACTTGCTTCTTCATCTTTCTATAGTTCTTATGACTTTGCAATACAATAAGGAAGAGAGAAAATTCTAATAATGAGACAAAAGAATTACTTTTATTTGATTTGAACTTTCATTAGAATTTCTTTCTAAGAGTGGAAAGCAATAGGATTAATGCTCAAAACTTATGAAAAATGTTCCATTGAAAAGGATGTGAACAAGCAATTCTTCAAACAAGTATCAACCATTAGCAATCATTTGGATCTAAAATCTAAATCAATAGTAATGATAAAATGCAAATATAATTTATCCTGAAAATTTTACTTCATATCCAACAAATTGGCTTATATGACAAAAGATATTCAAAATTGAAAGATAAGCAAACTCATGAAATTCTGAAGGAGCTGAGAACTGGTCCAATCATTCTGGAAAGCAACATAGAATCATTCAAAGAAAATGATTTAAAGATACATACTCTTTCTCAAATGTCATTGCTGATCATTTACCATCTAGAAATCAATGTCAAAGACATATTAGAGTACCTCATAACCTGGTCAATAAGATGGAAGATTAGGCATTTTCTCTAATTCTTAAAGTTTTTCAAATCTCTCAGAAATAGATAAAGCAATTTCAATATTTAGAATCATCCTAATGGGGATAATAATTGAGTGATGTAACAGTATTGGGGCCAAATCTCTAATCCTTTACATGTTGCTTTAAATATCCCTGATCACAATACCTCCCATGGTCTAGTAGAGCTGCACAAGCCTAACTAAAGGCTTGCAAAAGATTCCTCTAAGAACCAGAGAAGTCCAAGTCAGAAGGATGTGTAAGTTGAGATAAGAGTAGGTAGTATCTTATGCAACAGAGATCATGTAAAGAATTAAGGAAGAGAGAGTCCTAGGGATAGTCACATAAATGATTCCACTAAGCCTGAGGAACAGTGTCCAGCATCCAGTTGGGACAAGTTCTGTCCCCCAAAAGTCATTTAGGGTAGAGACTGCTGCCAGTGAAATATGAATTATCTAGCATGTGTGGAAGCTGAAAAATTGATGTGCATTCTTCAGGGAAGCTTCCTTAAAAAGAAACGGAATCTTATAGTCTCAATGCAGAAAGAAATGCCACTGTGGACAAGATTAGCTTGTTTAGTGGTGATCAATCAACCTCTGGTTTGAATTGAAGGCTCTTCTGCAGACTCGATTATAAGCTTATTTCTGCCACATTTAAAATTTCCTAAGTCATTAGGAAAAAGTTAAGCTATTTCTCTCTTTTTTCTTCTGGGAAATGACATGACTGTATATTTCATATCTATATCTATATCAATATCAATATCTATATCTATCTCTATATGTATATATATGTATATATATAATCTACACATATGTTATGGAGATATATATAATCTATACATATTTTATGGACATATATATATATATATAATACACACATAAAATAAACATACATTGATGTTACTGATATAATATGCCAACTTGTAAAAAAAGAAAGAAAAGTAATGCATCTTACATCATCATTATTCCAAATTAAGAAATCATTGACCTATTTATGATTAGCTAGAGGTGCCATAAAATATCCCCAGATTGAGGTGAATTATATATTTTTGAACTAACCTCACAAAGTTTTCTTTATCTTTTTTGGTTATATTTTTTATTGATAAGTTCTGTTTCATATATCATCATAGTTATCCCAAAGTGCCCTTCCTAAAGTGCCACCCAACGTAACAAATAGAAGTTTTAGAGAGTCAATAAAATCAACATAACTGATTAAAATAGTAAAAATGGGGAACAGCCAGGTGGTGCAGTGGAGATAGCACTGTTTCTGGAGTCAGAAGGACCTGAGTTCAAATACAGAGCCAAACACTTAATGATTGCCTAGATGTGTGACCTTGGGCAAGTCACTTGACCCCATTACCTTAAATAAATAAAAAAATTTTAAAAAGGAAAAAATAATAAAAAATGTCACAGTACAAATGAAATATTAAATAGTTGTGGGCATTTCACCTCCACAAAGGGCTGAATTGTAGGTGTCTATCCACTTCTCATCATTTTATTCCTGACTTTCATAATTCTGTTATATTTGTTTTTGATCTTTTAATGTGCAGTTCTCTCTATTTGTATTACTGTATATTGTGTATTTTGTATTGTTGTGTACTGTGCATATTGGGGTTTTTTTGTATCTATTCACTTCACTCTGTACGGGTACATTTAGATCCTTACATGCTTCTCTGCATTCATCACGCAAATTATTCCTTTTTTCCCTGACATATATTTATTTCATTTCTAATTTATGTAATAAAACAAGTATTTCTATACCAGTATTATAATATCATATATATTAATTCATATAGCAGAGTAATATACCATTACACTTATTCATAATTTGATTAGCTATTCCCAAACTGATGGACATCTATATAGTTTCCAATTGTTACCTGTCACAACAAAATGTTACTAAATATTTTGGAGTATAGTATATGGGAACTTTCTTCTTATTGATGACATCCTTGGGGAATAAGCTCAGTAGCAGAATCTCTGATTCAAAGACTATAGACAATGTTGTCACTTTGATTAATTTAAATTCCCACCCCATTTCCCATACCCCCAGCAAATGTCTATACTATTCACAGCTTCACCATGGAAGCATTGGTGTGCTTCTCATTCCACAATGTAACACTGAATATTGCCACTGGGGTAAGGGGTTTCAATTTGCAGGTTAAAGGTGAAATTTTGTATTTATTTTATTAGTTATTTTGCATATTCTTTCACTTTGTGATTTTTTTTTGAAATATTTGATCATATCTTCTCATCACTATCTACTTATAAATGTCTAGCAACCATATTGATTTATTGTTTATACATACACACATATATACAGATATTAATATATGTATTCAAAATATATATTATATATTATATAAAATGCATAATATAAAATATATGCATATATTACTGTATATGTATGTAAAATATGTGTAAATATATATTTTATATACAAAATATTTAAAAAACTTTTCCATTGAACTACTTCTCTTCATATCTTAGGTGCACTAATTTTATCTATGTTGAAACTTTTTAATTTAAAGTAAATATAGTTGTTAGTTTTGTCTTCAGCATCTGTCTTTTGCTTGGTAATGTGTCCATCTGTGTATAGTTGAGATGTATATCATTTTTTCTCTTCTAATTTATATAATGCAATCTTTAATATTAAATTCATATGTTCATTTAGAAAATATTGTGAAACACACAATGTTGGTATAATACTATTTTTTGTCAGACTGCTTTCCACTTTTCCCAGTAGTTTTATTAATTAAATAAGGAGCTATTTCCTAAGTAATTTGATTTTTCCATTTTGTCAAATACCATATTATTGACATGCATTATTTATGATTCTCCTTTTTACAATTTGCTCTTTGATCACTATAATTTTTAATCAATGCCAAAAAGTTTTGATGGCTGCTTCTTTATAATAAAATTTGAGATCTAGACTTGCTATTATTCCCTTCAATCCTATTTCTTTTTATTATTTCCCTTGATATTCTAAATTTCTTCCCAAATGAAGTTTATTTCTGCAAGTTCTATAAAGAGTCCTGTCTTAATAATTTGATTGGTATAGAATAAAAGTGTAAATTACTATTTGTATTATTGACATTTTATTATATTGGCATGGGTTAACCATGAACAATGAATCTTCTCCCAGTTAATTAAGTTGTTCTTTATATTTTTAAGGAGCACTTTGTAACTTAGTCTATTCAAATCTTCATGTTCTTTGGTAAGTTGTTCCTCAGTGCTTTATCCATTTTGAAGCTCTGCAGGGTTATTATTCGTTTTCAATCATTGGTTCATGTGTTTTGTCATTATTGTTATTATATAGAGGTGCAGGTCATTTTTGAAACCAATAACATTGCCGAAGCTATTAATTTTCTTAATAACTATCTTTGTTGATTTTCTTAGATTTTCCAGGAAGACGATCTTATCATAAGCAAATAGGGGTAGTTTTATCGTCTCTATACCTATTTTTTCCCCCTATAATTTCCTTCTCTTGTGGCTACCATTTCTGGAAGATATCAAAAAGTAACAGAGAGAGTGAACATCCTTATTTCGCTTCCATATTTATTGGAAAAGATCTTAGTATATTCCCATTGTATATGATGCTTGTGTTTGGTTTTAGATAGATAATTTATGTGATCTAAAAAGACCTCTTTGCCTATACTTTGTAGGATTTTTAACATAAAAGAACAGTGCATTTTGCTAAAGGATTTTGATCATTTATTGAGATAATCTTTGGTTTTAGATGTTTTGTTTTCTAATGGAATTAAATATATTGCTTGTTCTCATAATAGTTAATATTTAATAATATTTATGCCTCTCTGGCATAAATCTCACTTAGATATGAATAATTTCTTAGCTAAATCACTGTAGTCTATTTCCTTGGGATTTTGCTTAAAATTTTTGAGTCAATGTTCACGATCTACAGTTTTCCTTCTTTTTTTATCATTTTATGATTTAGAAATTTAGGACTATATTAGTCTCATAAAACAATCATGGTAAAGTGCTTGTTCAATTTTTGAGAATTTTTGAAGTTCATTCACATCTCTTTTATGTGAAATAATTAATTAACCACATGCTACAACTTTCCCTTTTCTCAATGAATTCCTCTTTCTCACCCCTCAGTTTTTTTTAATTATTCCATCATATTCAGCTCACACCCAAGTCCTTTGACTTAACGCTCATTCCTTTTAGCTGCCCTAATAATGAGAAAGTTCATAGGAGTTAAAAGCATCCTTTCCCTATATAGAGATATAAGCAGTTGAACTTACAGGATCCCTTATGGTTTTTCTTTTCTGTTCATCTTTTCACATTTCTCTTTAATTTTGTATTTGAAAATTAAATTTTCTATTTAACTTTTCTTTCCATCAGGAATGTTTGCAAGTTCCCTACTTCATTGAATGTCCATTTTTAATTAAAGAATTATACTCAGTTTTGTTGGGTAGATGATTCTTAGTTGTAATCCCAGGGTTTTTTTTTTTTTTTTCTATTGGGGAGATCATACTTCAATTCCTCCATTTATTTAATATAGAAACTATTAAATCTTGTGTTATCTTGATTTTGTGACCTCATGATATTTGAATTATTTCTTTTTTGGTTATGTACAAGATTTTCTTGCCTTGGGAGCTCTGGAATTTGGCTATAATATTTCTGGGAGTTTTTTTGGGGGGGGTTTAATTCAGGAGGTGACAGATGAATTTATTTCAATTTCTACTTTAGTCTTTGGTTCCAGAATACCAGGGCAGTTTTCTTTAAAGATGATGCCTAAACTCTTTTTATGATTATGTATTTCAGGAAGTTCAACAATTCTTAAATTATCTATTCTCATTCTATTTTTCAGATTGATTACTTTTCCAATTGGATATTTTACATTTTCTTACATTCTTTTCATTCATTTGATTGTAATTTTCTTGATACTTTACAAATTCATTACTTTGACTTATGCAATACTAATTTTTGGGGAATTATTTTCTTCAGTGAGCTTCTGCACCTCCTTTTCCATTTGACCAATTCAACTATTTAAGGAGTTCTTCAATTCCACTTTTCAAGACATTTTTTTCTCCATTGAATTTATTCCTTTACCATTCAGCCTATTCTATTTTTAAGGTGCTATTTTCTTAAGTACTTTCTGTGCCTCTGTACCAAGCTATTGGTTTTTTTCCATTTTTTTTATTACTCTCATTTTTCTTTACAAATTTTTTAGCAAATTTTAATTGATTTTAAAAATCATTTTTGAGCTTTTCCATGTCCTATGGACAATTCAATTTTTTCTTTGTGGATTGTAACAATTTTGACTTTGTTCTTTTCTTCTAGGTATGCTTTCTTGTCTCCACAGTAACTTCCTATAGTCAGAATTTTTTCATTTTTGACCCTATTTTTTAACTTTTAACTTTTTTGTTAAAGTGGAGTTTATCTGTTCCAAGAACTCCTTCTGGGTGTCTGTAAGCTTTCAGTTCTTCTATTTACTACTCTACTGGCCTGTGCTCTTGTCTGTGAGTGAAAGCATTCTTTTCTACTGTGAAACTGTCATCAGGTTTTCTGCTCCCCTGTGGTACACAAGTTCTCATGAGCTAGGGCTCCTCTTTGCCCTGGGACTGCCCTCTAGATCTCTAACCCAGATCTGAGCATGGGTAAAAAACAGGGTCCTTTTCCTTGTGCCAACAGAGACCACCTGTAATCTCCTCATCTACAGTCCTGTTTTCTAACCATACCTGAGTAGAGAGGTCCAGAACATTCCACTGCCTCTACTGATTTAGTTGTCTTCTGCTACTGCTAGTTTGCTAGGGCCCTTTTTGCATTAGTAGAGCCTGTGTTGCACTATACCTCACCATCCCCTGGACACAACAGACTTTCCTCCCTGATTTGCTAAGTTGCTTTGGGCTAGAAAATTGTTTCATTTCCTCCTTTTTGCTGGTTCTGCCACTCTAGAATTTATTTTGAGATTTCAATCAAAGTTGTTTGGAAGGGAAGTTTAGAAGAGTTCGTGAAAGTCTGCCTTTTCTGTAACATCTTGGCTCCATCTATATTAAATATTCTTGAAAAGATTTTTTAATTTATTTACTTATTTATTTTTCATCCTTATGCAAATGTATATTTTTAAGTTACAAAATTATTTCCACCCTCCCTTCCTACTGCTCTCTCCTTAGTAACGAAGTCAGGTTAGCATTGTACATACAGATATTTGATAAACATGCTTACAGATTAGTCATTTTCAATATGGAGAATTAGAATTAAGGGAAAGAGATACATAAGAGATAATTTTATTAAGTGTTCACCAGATTCTGAAGGGTTGCATTTTCTTTTTTTTTTGTTTTGTTTTGTTTTGCTTTCCATCCTCTGGATGGGGATAACATTTCAATAGCCAGTCTAATATGGTTCATAAAAGTTTGATAAAATTGTCTTTAAAATGTAGCAGGAAAAGGTTTGTTTGTTTGCTTGTTTTTTTTTTAACTTTTGTAGTCCCTTTTTTAGCAAGGTCTATTGCCTTTCCTGATGGTTGGTTAAGACTTCTTTCTGACCTTAGTTTGGGTAATTCTCATTTCTCTTTTGAACCACTCAGAAACAACATGCTATGGTTCCATGTTTTCCTCATATTCCACAAGGTCCTCTATCTCATCACTTCCTTTTGTTTTGAAGTTTTTATTCATTGACATATGAATGTGCTTACTAAGTTGAAGTCATACTTCTTTCTGTTGCTAATGTTTTCCCTATTGATTTATGTGTTTATATTTGAATTCTTTAAATTTTCTTCTTCCTGAAATGCTTAATAATTCAGTCTCCCCTCCACTTTCAGTTTTTCCCCATTTGTTTTTTAGACTCTGCATAAAACATGTGGGAAAATTCAGTTTACTAGTCCTAGGTCAGTGTGACAAGTGAATTTAAAAAATGAAGGGTTTTGTTCTTTTTAAAAAATATTTATTATTTTAAGAGTCTTTTTGTAAAAAGTTTAGTTCTAAATTCTCTCCATAATCCAGAATCTCTCTCATCTATTTATAGGGCAAAAATAAACTGTTAACAATTATGTGAATATAAAATATTTCCTTATTTGCCATTTCTCTGTGTCTCTCTCACTCTCTCAAACACACACACACACACACACACACACACACACACACACACAGAAAAACAGACAAAAAAAATTGAAAAAAATTTTACTTCCATTTGTACTCAAATTTTGTAAGCTCTTTTCTGGTGGTGTATTTTCTGTAGAGGCTGTGTGTTAAACTTCTTTCCAGTTTTTCCAGCAATTTTTTTTAAGTGATACATTCCTGTCCCCAAAACTTATATGTAATGAATTAAACACCAAAACATTATTGCAATTTGCTACTTCATCACTATTTTCAAGCTAGTATCATTTCTTGAGAATCGACACTTTTTTACTATAGTTGGAAATAAGCTTTTCCTAGGTTACCTTCACATTTTTTTTCCCCAAAGATTTCCCTTGCTCTTATTGATTTTTTTTTTGCTTTTCTAGATGGATGTAACTAATATATTTAAGGTCTACAAGTGATTCATTCATAGTTTAATTGGTATGGTACTGAAGAAGCAAATAAATTTGGGTTCAATGTCATTTTTATTACATTAGATTCTCCTATACTTGAGGAATTAATAATTATCTAATTATTAAGATCAGTATTTATGTGAAAAGTGATTTGTAATCACAGTATATGGTCCCCCCTACATGTCTCTTGATAGATAGAAACCCAAGCATTTCATATTGATTTAAATAGAACTTCTTTCTGATGCATTTTGTTGGAAAAATATGGATATAATATGATGATTTATATGGGTTTATGTTATTTTCTGCAACTCTCCTAAAGTTTCAAGAAATTTTGTTTTAGTTACTTCTTTAAGGTTCCCTAAGCAAGTCCTATTTTCTCAGTATTCTGTTTCCTCATTGTTTATTTTTATATCTTTGATTTTGTTTTTATATAATTGCTGTATTCAGCACTCCTATATGATATTGAATTATATTGTAATAATGGACATTGTTCTTTTTCTTTGGAAAGGCTTTATTGAAAAATAAAAGGAACAAGCATGTGTTAAGTGTTCAAGAGCTTCACCAAATTTTCCCTTAATTATCCTTATAACAACACCAACATAGTAATTATTATTAATATCTCCCCTTTACAGCTGAGGAAACTGAAACAGAGGCCAAGTGATTTTTCTCAGGGTCAGATGGAAAATATTTGAGGTTGAAATTTAATTCAGGTCCATTTCGAGAAAGAAACCCAAAGTGTAATGGTTTTGTTTTCTCATTACAATTTTTTTAATCTTTGATTTTTTTTTTTTTTACATTATTGCTATGTTCAGCACGTCTAATAGGGTATTGAATTACCTTGTGAGAATGGACGCTTACTTTTCTTTGATCTTATTGGAAAGGCTTCTAGTTTATCCTCATAAATCTATATTTTTGTATAGATTATATCCATTATTTATGAAAGATTGCTCCCTGAGCCCTGGAGGGGCGGGGCTGAGACTCAAGGTCAAGGCCCCCAGGCCCCAGGATCAAAGCAAGCTCGAAGGACCAGGGTCCATGAAGGACCCCGCTGCAGGGCCGGGCTGGCCGCGGCGGTGCCTGGCAGGGACTTTGAGCATGTACATGTAAATGTTCACACGTTATCAAGCCTTCCGGGTAGGCTCTTATCAGAGGTTGGAAGCCACGCCTGGCAATGGCCGGCCCTGAAGCATAAGGTAAGTCCTTGCGTCAGTCAGTTTTGCAGAAGCAAGGCATCGCCGTGGGCAGCTCCTCGCTGACTTGGAGCCGCTGCCCATCCCCCCTCAGGCCTCAAGGTAGCGGAGCGGGGGCCTCTGGGGGCCTCTCGGGGCTTCCGGCCTGGCTGAGCCTGTGGGCCCGGGGCAGGCTGGAGTGCGGAGCCCTCTCTCCATTCTGGCCAACCGGAGACATCCATGCAGGTGTGAAGAAGGCGGAAGAGCCGCCAAATAGAGAAAAACTCCTTCTGATTGGCTGAGGAATTCACACTCCTGCTAGGGGGCGCAGGCGCAGTGGCCACGGAGTCAGGAGGACTGGAGTGCGAATCCAGCCTGACGCTTGACACTTAAGCTGTGTGACCATGGGCAAGTCTCTTAACCCTGATCACCCCGCATCCAGGGGCCATGTCCAGTCACCCCGATTCATATCCGACCACTGGACCCACATGGCTCGGGAGGAGGAGGTGAGGCTGGTGACCTAGCACAGCACCCCCTCACCCAAATCCAGCTCATGTGCCTGTGGTGGCATCACCTCCCTGCTGTCATGGCCTTCCTGGAGAATGACCACAAACCTCATCACTAGCATCACTTCATACAAACCCGTGTTGTTAAAATTTCATCAGCATTTATACCTCAAAATTGAGTAATCAGAGGGGCGGCTAGGTGGCACAATGGATAGAGCACCGGCCCTGGAGTCAGGAGGACCTGAATTCAAATCTTAACACCGTTGCCTTGCAAAAACCTAAAAAAAACAAAACATTGAGTAATCAGGATTTCAATAATAGTTTTATTGAAAATAAAATCTTTACAATTTTTTTTTCTTATACAATCCTTATGACAACACTTGCACGCTAGTTGCTATTACTATCTCCATTTTGCAGACAAGGAAGCAGAGACAGAGGTCAAGTGATTTTCCCAGGGTCAGACAGAAAATATTAGAGGTTGAACTTTAATTCAGGCTATAATGAGAAAGTATTAACCTTACATCCTCACTCAGCAAGACCTGGTTGTTAAGCATTTTCCAGAATACTTCTGGTCAATGACTGATGAAATCATAGTATGTGAATGTAATTAGGTATTATTGCTCTGTAATGAATGGAAAGACTTCAGTAAAGCCTGGAAGGACAGGAGTAAACTTATAAAGAATGAAGTGAATCAGGAGAATATAACATATATATATATACATATATATATCCACTTAGTGGTGGAGCATTTTTCTCTTTCTATAATGAATCTTCCCTTAAATATTCTCATCTTTTCTCATCTTTATCAATTGATCATATACAAGGTGTCTGCATGGTATAGTGGATAGCACTGGCCCTGGAGTCAGGAGGAGTTGAGTTCAAATCCAAACTCAGACACTTAAGACCTTGGGCAAATCACCTAACCCCACTGCCTTGCAAAAATCCAGGAAACATAAAAAACAAAAACATCATTTCATCATTTATGAAATGAAATCAGTAATGTGTTCATCTATGAATGTCATGCAATTTTCTCTATCTTCATCCTCCTGTTATCTCTTAGTATCATTCAACAGTCTTTCCTGATCTCCTTATTATGTTCTTCATCATGGTTTTGTGATTCTTCTCTTTTTTATTTTTCCTCATACCTTCAATCCAACTACTTTTTTTTGTCTTTTGTTCTATCTTTTAAAAAATTAATTTATTTATTTTCGTCCATCACATGTATATTTTTAGCTTACAAAATTTCCTTCCACCCTCCCTTCCCATCCCCCTTTCCTCAGAGGCAAGCAATCAGGTTAGCATTGTACATACATATTTTGGATAAACATGTTTACATTTTGGTCAATTTTGGTGTGAGGAATTAGAATTAAGGGAAAGGGATACATAAGAGGAAATTTTTATAAAGTGTTCATCAGATTCTGAAGGGTTGCATTTTCTTTTTTTGTTTTGTTTTTCTTCCTCTCGATGGGTATAACATTGTCCAAAGTTGGTCTAATACAGTTGTCCTAGCTCTGAACTGCTGAGAGGAGCTGCTTCCATTAAGATTGAACATCTCACAATCTTGTTCCTAATGTGTTCATTGTTCTCTTGATTCTGCTCCCTTTGCTCAGCTTCAGATCCCTGTTACTCATTCCATCCTTCTCTAGAGTACAACCATTTATGATTTCTTATAGAACAATAATATTCCATAATATTCATGTACCATGTTTCACTTACCCATCCCCCAATTGATGGGCATCCCCTCATTTTCTAATTCTTTGCCATTACAAAAACAGCTTCTATGAATATTTAGGAATATGTAGGACTTTTCCCATTTTTTATAATTTTTTTTTTGATATAGACCTAGAATTGGAATTGCTGGGTCAAAGGGAATGAACATTTTTATTGCTCTTTGGGCATAGTTTTATATTGCACTCCAGAAAGTTTGGATCTGTTCACAACTCCACCAGCTATGCATCAATGTCCCAATCCTCCCATAACCTTTCCAACATTGATCATGTTTGCTTTTTCTTATCTTGGCCAAACTGATAGGTTGAGGTGATACCTCATTGTTGTTTTATTTTGCATTTCTCTAATCAATAATGATTCAGAGCATTTTTATATGATTATATATGCTATATATATATATATATATATATATATATATATATTTAATTTCTTCATTTGAAAACTCTCTGTTCATATCCTTTGGCCATTTATCAATTGGGGAATGACTTGTAACCTTATAAATTTGATGCAATTCTCTATATATTTTAGAAATGAGACCTTTATCCAAACTCCTAGCTGTGAAAATTGTTTCCCAGCTTTCTGCTTTCCTTCTAACTTTGGCAGCATTCACTTTCTAAGTGCAAAAACTTTTAAATTTAACATAGTCAGAATCATTCATTTTTCAGTTTATAAGGTTCTCTAATTCTTGTTTAGTCATAAATTTATCCCTTTTCTATAGGTCTGATAGAGTATCTCTTGGTCTATTAATTTATCTATGGTGTCACCCAGACCACTGCTTCTTAATTACCTTTAATGGATCACCATTTATGTAACAATTTCTGTCTTAGTCAACCTCCAAACTCTCCTCTCCTCTTCTTCCATCCTCTCCCCCTATCTTTTTTTCCCCCTATTCTTTTTTCTTCTTTCCTCAATTTCTTTATTTTTTATGACCTTCATCATCCATTCCCTGTCTCCATATCTAAGAGTTTGCTATATTCCATTGGTTCTTCCTGTATCAGTCCCCTTCTTTTGCTTTGTGTTTCTACAACCTGAATTTAGATGCCTATCATCATTTATTTGAATAATTGTATAATCAACTTTGTGCTTACCCGTGTATTTCATGGAATCCCAACTAGCTATTGATGATCATCTGATTCAATCCCTTCATGTCTAGGATGAAGAAATTGAGTTCTAATTAGATGAAGTGATTTGTCTAAGGACACAGTTTACAGTTTAATTGAATATATAGAATTTTAAAAATTAAAAATAAATTTTAAGTAAAACAAACTTCAAGGACTCCCAGTTAAGAATCTCTGCTTTATGGAAAAATGGCAAATACTCAAATAGAATTTAAGTTGTTCAATAGAAAGACTGTCTTTTTATCCTCAACACACAATTTAACAAATTAAATTGTACTACAGAAGCAATTATCTCCAAAGCTGGTATAAACAGAAAATTTAAACAAGTTCCCTGAGAACATCTTCAAAAGACTAATCCTAGATAACTTTATCACCTACACTGGACAAATTTGTATTTGTGTTTCTCTGACTTGGGCCTTTGTGATAATGAAAAAGGAAAAAGAAAGGAGAGAAAAATAAGAAAATAAGAAAGAAAAAGAAGGGGGAGGAGAAGAAAGAAAAGGAAGAAGATTTAAGTTTCACCAGTATATTTTTGAACTTGATATTGTATTCTTGCTTCATTCTAAGACAGACATTTTCATCAATTTGCTCAGTTTGCATTCCTTCCCTCAGGAACCACTGGCCTGCAAAGTAATATGAGGCTAAAGCCCTATCAAAATCCAAGATCTTGTTTCTTATGTAAAGATTATGATTGCTGACAAGAGCTGTCCTCCCCACTCTGGAAATGAACTGAATTCTCTTGAGCATATTTAGATGTACCAACTTCCCTCTGTTTGTTAAGCAATTGTGCTCAGTAAGCCATAGTGAAATTTAATTGGGAATATTTGTACATTTCTAACTGGCCATTTGATATTTCTCAGCTATAAAAGCTGTAGAAATTGAGAGATTCAAGAGTACTGATGTAAAAATGCATGGAATGAAATTATCTATTTCTCTTTACTAAATAATGTTGTATAAGGATTGATAGTAGTGTGTCAAGCTTATTTTTATTGCTACCAGCTTGAATATGAATACTTAAGAACATATATAATCATATAACATGTAAACACATGTATACATATATGTATATATGTAAATACATAATATATGGAAGTATACATTTTTGAAAACTATAGAGTATTTAAATGAAAACACAATTCTGAACAGCTCATATACTTAACATTAAACAATCTTCATATGAAAAACAAGATAAAGGATCAGACAATTTCAATAATCTCCTCTCATGAATTTTGCAAATACCGTCCTCCATATTTTAGTTACCATGATGAAGCTGATGATTGAAACCAAGATGACAGACTAAGTCATAAACTATGGTCACCCTCCTATTTTTACCTCCAACAACCATAAAATAGTATCCCAAACAAATCCTGGAATAGCAGAAACAGAAAAAAAGTGGGGTACAACTTTAAGTCCAAAAACCTTGGAAGATCAACATGAAAGTCCTGCCTCACTCTGCTAAAAGAGGTACTCAGTTCAGGAGAGAATAAAACTCAGTAAGCCTTACCTAAGAAAACCAGTGGGAGATCCTAAGCCCCAGTGCAGTGGAGTAGGCTAATATCAGGGCAGAGCAGTTCTATCACATTCATCAGCATAGCCTTGGGCAAATAGGCAGCCTCTAGGGACTAGACTATCACATGCTTCAGTATGCATCCTATCAACCTAAACATATGCCAGTATTGCCACTAGTATCCCAGTTTCACACCATGTTAGCTGTCAGTCATCACCCATGCCAAACCCTCCATGTATCAGCAGACACAAGAGTCTCCCATGGGCCTCAGGGTAACATCAGTACAAAACCAGGTAAACCAGGAAATCCAGCAGAGCCTACAGACCATGGCACAAGAAACCTAAGATAATGTATCCTCAAGCCCAAGAAGTGATCTAAAATTTAAAAGAAAAGAAAAAGGGCAAAAAGATGGGTTAAAAAAACAATTAAAAATCTGACAGTAGGTAATAGTGAGAGGGAAGATCAAGATACAAATTCAGAAGAGGACAACAGTTTCAAAACACCTATGCACAAAGATCCAAAAAAAATGGGTAATGATCTCAAGACTATAGTTTAAATAGGAGAGTTTAAACAGGAATTTTAAAATCACATAGAAGTGGTAGAACAACTTGGAAAAGAAATGAGAGTTATGCAAAATAATTATTAAAAAAAAAGAGTCAACTACCTGGAAAAAGAAAGCAAATGTTTAAAAAGTACAATTAGACAAATGGAAAAGGAGATAAATCCACTGAATAAAACAATTAATTGAAAGGTATAATTGGTCAAATGGAAAAGGAAATACAAAAACTAATTGAAATAACTCCTTAAAACTTAGAACTGTGTGACTAAGGACTCAGTGAGACTTTAAGAATCTATCAAATTCAAAAGAATGAAAAACATAAAGACAAAAATGGAAGATAACCTCATCAAAAACCCCACAAAAGCAACTGACCAGGAAAATAGCTCAAGAGGAGATGAAATGAGAATTATTGAAAAACCACCTAAAAACCATCATCGAAAGGGCATGGACATCATCTTTCAAGAAATTATCAAAGAAAATTCTGAAAAATTTTAGGGAAAAGTTAAAAAAAAGCAAAACCAAAAAACCTGGAAAAAAGCCAGAATGAAAGAATTCAAATATCGGGGAATCACACTTAAGATTACAAAACACTTGGCAGCTCAACATTAGAGGATCAGAAATCATGAAACATGATTTTCTGGAAAGCATAGGAACTAGAACTGTAACAAAGAGTTACCCATTGAAATTAATCACTTTATTTCAAGGGAAAAACTAATACTTCAATGAAAAAGAAGGATTTCAGGAATTCATAAAACTGGAAATTAACAAAATTTTTGATCTCTGATACTAGGACCAGAAGCTTAAAAAGAAAAAAAGAAAATATAAAGGATTCGATGCAACTGAACTGTTTACATCCCTCATTGGGAAGATGATACTTGTAATTCTTTATTAATTAGTAGTACAATAAATTGGTTTGGCTGTTGTCCTTCATCCACAAAGAGGACCAAAATGAAATTATAACATGCCTGATTGACTGCTCAGAATGCCAGAATGCTCTTCCATAGGTTAGACATAAATAGTCCATGTGAACATCTGGGGAAGATACTCTAAATCTGTACATCTCATGTTGCCTATAAGCTGCTTCAATTTTACTATGCTGATAGAACCCTGGGTAATCTTGCGTGTGATTCCCTGATATTTGAATTATTTCTTTCTGGATAATTGCAGGTTTTTTTTTAAACTTTACCTGACTGTTCTGAAATTTAGAGTTTTAATTTTGGAATCATAGACCTTATCTAATGAGGGCATGCCCTGCTGGGTGGTCCTGTACCAGTGTTTCCCATGTCCCACAATCAATTCCATAATTCTTAAGAAAGACTTTGAGAGTGATCTTTTATTGTTTTTTCCTGACAAGCATGTGAGTTCTTGCCCATCATGAAATAATGTTTTTGACAAGCATACATTTGGCATTGGAACCACATGGCCAGCTCACTGGATTTGAGTTCTCTGCAATGGAGTTCGAATGTGTGATAGTTTAATTTGAGAAGGGCATCTCAGTATCTGGTATCTTAACCTACCAGGTGATCTTCAGATTCTTCCCAAGACAATTCAAATGGAAATGATCCAGTTTCCTAGCATGGTGCTGGCATATTGTCCGAGGATTCAAAAATGCAGTTAGCATAATACCTCTGCAGACTTTTAGTTTGGCAGTCAGTTCTTTCTCACCTTTTTTTTTTTTCAGAGCCTTCCAAACATTGTGTTCACTCTGGTAATGCTTATGTCAACCTTATTATCTTTGTGTATATGCCTGGAAAGAATACTTCCAAAGTAAGTAAACTTAATCAGGTATTCAAAATGCCTCCATTTGCTGTAACTAATGGTTCCATATATGGACAGATGGAGTAGCCGGTTCTTTCTTGATGTTATATTTAGGCCAAAAAGAAGAGACAGAGAGTTGATGCATGCTTGGTTCCATCTGAGCTTCAGAGGCTCTATTAAGTGCACAATCATCTAAAAAATAATTATGCACCAACACTATTGTTTTGTCTTGGCTCAGCCTTTTCAAGTTGAAGAATTTATTATCATTATGACAGCTGATCTTCATGCTATCTATGTTCACCCTCATTAAAGTCCGACAACATGATTGTAAAATCATGCTAAATAGTATGAGAGCAGGGACAGCTAGGCGGCTTGGGGAAGTTAGGTGGTACAGTGGTTAGAGCACTGGCCCTGGAGACAGGGGGACCTGAGTTCAAATATGACCTCAGACACTTAACAATTACCTAGCTGTGTGGCCTTCAACAAGCCACTTGCTTTAAAAAAAAAAAAGGAATTAACCTAAACAGTGTATAGGAAAAAAAAGGTGAATTTGAAGAATTGATGTAAAAATAATTAAAGGATGAGAAGGAGTACACTGGGTACAGAAGAAAGGAAGGAAGAGGTAGAATGGGGTAAATTATTTCACATGAAGAGAGGCAACAAAACTCTTACAGTGGAGGAAAGATAAGAGTATTGACAATGATCATTGCTTGAATGTTACCCTTATTAGTACTGGCTCAAGTAATATACATCATCAGTTAAATATAAAAATCTTTATTACCCAACAGGAAAGTTGGAAAGCACATGTAAAGAGTGGGGAGGCTACTGACAGAAGTGAGGGCAGGGGGCAGCTAGGTGGCACAGTGGATAAAGCACCAGCCTTGGAGTCAGGAGTATCTGGGTTCAAATCCAGCCTCATACACTTAATAATTACCTAGCTGTGTGGTCTTGGGCAAGTCACTTAACCCCACTGCCTTGCAAAAAACTAAAAAATAATGAGGGCAGACTGAGGAAGGTGGCAGACAAGAGCAAAGCACTGTGAAGGAGGAAAAGGGTGAAAGGAGAGAGAGAACATATACATAATGAAAAATGGGATGGAGGGAAATGTAGTTAGCAATTATAACTGTGAATGTGCATAGGTTGAACTCTCCCATAAAAATGAAAGAAGATAACAGAGGGGAACACAAACCAAAATCCTACAACGTGTTGTTTACAAAAAATGTGCCAAGTAGAATTTACACTTCAATTAAAGTAAAAAAGACAAAAAAGTCAGAAGTGGCAAGCCTGATCTCAGATAAAACAAATGCAAAAAAAAAATTCGACCCAATTAACAAAGATAAGGAAGGAAACTACATTTTGCTAAAAGGTATCATAGACAATGAAGCAATATCAATACTAAAAGGTCTTTTTTGCAAGCATACTTTTTTGCATTCTAACATGACCAACTCATCATAGTTGTACTCTCTGTATTAGTGTTAGAATACTAGGAAGTTTAGCTTGAGAAAGAACTTCAATGACTGGTATCTATCTTCTCCTGTCAAGTGATCTTCAGAATCTTCCTAAGAAAATTTAAATGGAAGTGATTCAGTTTCCAGACATGGTGTTTAGGAGGCTGTCCAGGTTTCACAGGCATATATCAGTGAGGTCATCACAAGAGTTCTGTAGACCTTCAGTTTGGTAGTCAGTCTAATGCCTTTTCTCTCCCATACTTTCTTTCAGAGCCTCCCAAATACTGAGCTAGCTCTGGTAATGTGAGTGTCAACCTCATTGTCAATGTGTACCTGCCTGAAAAGAACACTGCCAAGATAAGTGAATTTGTCCACCACATTACTCAAAACTTCTCCATTTCCTGTAATTGATGGTTCCACATATGGATTGTGTGGTGTTGGCTGATGTTTTCTTGTTGTTAATTGTTAAACTAAAATTAGCACAAGTAGCAGAGAATTGATCCATACTTTTTTTTAATCTCAGTTTCAGAGGCTGCATTGAGTGCACAATCAACTGCAAACAGAAGATCATACAACAACATTACCTCCACTTTGACCTTGGTTTGCAGCCCTTTGAAGTTGAAGAATTTGCCATCAGTGTGTAGCTGACCTTGAGGCCCTTCATTCTCAGTGAGGGTATTTGATAAAAAGACTGTAAACATCATGCTAGAAAGCATGGGACCAAGGACACATCCTTATTTCACTCCATTGGTAACTGGGAAATCTTGAGAGCATCCCAGGCTTTCCAGAATCTGGGAAAGCCATGTTGTCATGAAATTGATGTAGAATACTGTTGAAATCTGGGCAACCAAATTTTAACATAGTTTTCCGTGAACCCTCATGACTGATGATATCAAAGGTTGCATAACATGATGTTGGTAAATTGTCAGATTTACAAATGTCTGCAGATCTCTGTTCTGTTCCTGACAATTTCCTTGGAGTTGTCAGGCAGCAAACACCATAGTGACTATTCTTCCACCCTTTCTGAAGTCACATTGACTCTCAGGGAGGTGACCATCTTCCAGGTGAAGAATCAGTCTATTGAGAAGGACTATGGAAAGAATCTTACCAGCAGTGACCAAAACAAAAACATCCCTATGATTGTCACAGGACAATTTATTCCCTTTTCATTTACAGAGACAGATAATGGAGGGATCCTTGAATTCTTGGGGGATAACCTCTTCATGCCATATAACCTGGAAAATTTCAGTTTTGCATCAGCAATGGTTCCCCCCTCCCACCTTGTAGATCTCAGCTGGAATAGAATCAGCTTCAGTGCTTTGCCTCTTGAAAGGAAAGTAATGGCATTCAAAACCTTTTCTTCAGTTGGAACTTCAGTTAGGGATTGATTTACTTCAACTTGATGTCACAAGAAATTCAAAAGAAGTGATACTGGGACACCTTGAAGGTCTCTCTTAAGAATTTTGTAATTAAGTAAAGACTGACAGAGTGATTTCTGTGGGGGGTGGGGGGAGGGAAGCAAGTTGGAGGGGAATTGTAAAACTCAAATAATATCTTTAATAAAAATTAATTAAAAAATAATTTTGTAATTAATTGTGCAGCATGGGAGACACTGGCACAGTCCTGTCCAGCATGGCGTGCCCTCATCAGTGAGGGTGTTGTGCACTATGAGAAGGACAGAATTGAATCAGCTCAAAGGAAATGTGGCATATGTAAGTTTAGAATACCCACTCCAGGTGTTCACATGGATTATTTGTGCCTGACCTATAGTAGAGCATTCCTAGTTCATATTGGGTTGATCAGTGGCAGTAGGACAAAATATAATTTGTCTCAAATAAATTGATGTTATTTTGGTTTTCTTTGATAGCAAAGGGCAAGAACCAACCATCAATACTAAGCATGCATGCACTAAATGATATAGTATCCAAATTCTTAAAGGGGAATTTAAATGATTTACAGGTTCATGGACAAATTAGATAAAGAATATTATATATGCATAACATTATAATTTTGTGTATTAAATTTAAAAGCTTTTGTAAAAACAAAACCAGTACAACTGAGCTTAGAAGGAAAGCAAAAAGTTGGAAAATCATTTTTGCAGCAAGTTCTTTGATGATGGCCTTATTTCTCAAATTACGTAGAGAGACTGAGTCAAATTTATGAGAATAAGAACTTTTCCCTAGTTGTCAGATGGTTTTCTTGTGAAAGAATTAGTTATCTTTAGGCATATGAAGATGTGCTCTAAATCACTTTTTATTAGAGAGATGCAAATTCAAGCAACTCTTAGGTTATGATATCAGCCTGGCTAATGTGACACAAAGGAAAAAAGGCAAACATTGGAGAGGATGTGGGAAAACTGGGATACTAATACACTTTTGAGGAGTTGTGACCTGATCCAGACATTCTAGAAAGCAATTTGGAACTCTTCCCAAAAGACAGCCATATTGTGCATACCCTTTGTTCCAGCAATACAACCACTAAATTGGTATCCCAAAGAGTTCATAAAAAAGGAAAAAAGTACCTACATATACAAAAATATATGTATTAGCTCTTGTTGTGGTGGGGAAAATGTAGGAAATTGAAGGGATGCCTATAAATTAAGGAATGATTGAACAAACTCTAGCTAGTATTTGAATGTACAGGAATACCATTTTATAATAAAAAATCATGACCGTATTTCAGAAAAACTTGTTCTTACTGATGCAAAATAAAATACACAGAATCTGGAAAACAATATACACAGTATCAGCAATATTATGTGATGATCAGTTATGAAAGACTCAGCTTTCTCAGCAACATGAAGAATCAAGATAAGTACAAAGACCTTACAATGGAAAATCCTATTGACATCCAGATAAAGAACTGATGGATTCTGAAAGCAGATTGAAGCAAACTTTTTTTCACTTAATTCTTTTTCATGTTCTTTTTTCTTTTGATGTATTTCTTATTTCACAAATGTTACTACTAGATAAATATGCTTTACATAAAAGCACATGTTTTACATGATGCACAAATTGCCTACCATTTTAGGAAGAGGGGAGGGGAGGATGAGAAGGAAAATTTGGACTTGAGAATCTTTTTAAAATGAAAAGCTTAAATTTTCTTGATATATAATTGGTGATAAAATTAAAATACTATCAAATAAAAAATAAATAAAAAAATTCTGATGTCATTCTTTTATTGGCAATATAGCAATTATGTATAAAACTATTAGACTGACTAGTTAGATTTTCATGGCTCAGTGACTTTCTAATCTCCAATATGCTATATGTATATATATATATATATATGTATATACATATACATATATATATATATATATATATGTATACACACACACACTTTATGTTTTGTCATATTTTTCTTCTAATCTTTTGAAATGATATTCAGGAACCCTGAACCAGTGGGGACAAAAGCTGCAACACACCTGAGAATTAATCTCCTCCTTCTATTCTATTCTCCAAATGATGGAGATACCCCCCCCAAAAAAAATTTTGAACCCATCCTTTTGTCTTTACTTTCTCCTTTCTAGAGAATGTGAATTTATCTAGTTGCTTTAAGGTTTTTTTTTGGAGGGAGTGGATGAATTAAAGAGGGTTTGCACATAACCTCATTCTACAAAAATCACTCAAGTATTTTCTTGGCATCACACAGACTACATAATCGGTTGACTGATTTTCTTTCCTTTTTATTTTATTTTTAGCTGGGTGTGCTGGTGTCATGCAGCCCTATCCCAAGGGCAGAAAATGAAGTATGTCACATCAATGTCCCTCCCAGAAAAAAAACAGAAAGTAAATGGATAGTTAAGTTTGACACAGGCGAATAGTACATGACAGTGATGAGAAATGTAAATAAGGTTGGAGTCCCTGCTGAGAGGCAAATTTCCTTCTTTAGAAGCAGTACTGCTGTTTCATTTTCAATAGCATCTTCTTTCTTGGGGGTCGCCCATCTGAATCTGTAATTTGCTGCTTAACCTGATGCCTTGAAAATCATCAGCACTGACTCAGCTCATCTAAGGAGAATAGGATGTTTTCTTCTTCTACATACAATTCTGAGATGCAATCTATTTGGCAATGCACTTTGTATCTTATCAATTGTCCTCACTTTCAAAAAAATGCAACATGCAAAATGAAACTGGACAATGAAAAGAGTATGCACAAGATAAACAGATAACATTTGTCAAAAAAGCAAAAACAAAAGACTCAACAACAAAATTTCACTTCATGTGAGGCTTCCTGCTTTTACATTGAGATTTTTAAAATCAGGATGTCAAATGCAATGGCTGGTTATGCTAAGAGAAGTCAAAAGCCTTGTAATTACTATAAGGGAAAAAAAAAAGTTCATAAGGGCTTAGAGAGAGAAATTTGACTCTGTCAGTTTCCCACCATAGTATTTCATCATCAAAATATTGTTGATTAATAGCAGAGAAACACATCTAAAATAAACAATTTACAATAATGATGGCCATAATCCATCACAAATTTATTAAATGCTCATTATGTTCTAAGCTCTAGATAGAGAAATACTGAAATGCAAAAAAAAATACAATGTAATTTGATTAGTCAAGATGAACCTTTGAAGAAAATCCATTGGGATATATTGTCCCCTTAGTTGCACTGCAGATCTTTGTCATCACTGAGTACTCTTCATATGTGGAGGATATAAAAGTAAAAAAATTCAGGAATAGATTTAATTTCTTGGCACATGAAACTTCGTAGCCATCCAGTCATTCATGTGCTAAGAAATTAAATCTACTCCTGTAAAAAATGGAGAATCTTTTTTTTTTGAATAATTATTCATCCAATGATACACTATAAACTGAAGGTATTTTCAGTTGCTTTATTATCAATAGTCCAATGCTCTAAGAAATGATAAAGAAATGTCATTTGAAATTGAAGGCTATTTGCCTTGAGAATAGATTCAGCAAAATGGGAAAAAACACACACTTTCCTGAATTCTCTGCTTCTGATTCCTAACAGACTGTGGGTCTTTTAAGTTACCCTAATTATCTATCATTTGTTCCATCCATTGTTTAATAAAATAATATATCTACATAACAAGGGTGCACTCCAAGGAAATTGGTTTTGAATGAACAAATGAAAAAGCATTGCTTAAATTGTGTGCATAACACTGTGAATGGTAATGATACAAATAGAAAAGCAGAGACATTCCCTGTTCTCAAGGAGTTCACATTCTAAAGGGGGAGACTGAATACATAGAAACTTTCAGAGGCAAGTTTGTTATAAAAGATCTATGGTCTTTATGGGGACAATGGCAAAGCATGGAAATGCATCTTTTTAGTTATCTTTTTTCCATGAATAAAATCATGTTCATTTCTGATTCAGAACTAGTTGACAGTACCAAGGACTTTGGTCCATGAATTTTCCTTTCTAAATCTTCAATAACTGTTTTTGATAAGCAGGTGGATACTTGGGGACTGCCCCAAGGAAGTCACATCTCTGTAGGGATTTCATTCCAGCATAATAAATATAGGGAGAGGGGGTGTAAGATGTAAAAAGTTAGTTTTTAATGCTGATGGTTGAATTAAGGGGAATTCTATATATACATTTCATCATTGATTCTATTTTATCTCATGCTTCTTAAGGTAGGGAAAAAAGGAGGCTTAAGGAAAAGGTGGAAATGTCTAATCTCTTTGTCAAGGTTAGGTCTGAATAAACCTAACAATCATTCTGATGCTGTCCTAACTGATGACTGTTCTAAGGAGTGGAAATAATTCTGTAAAACTTGTGAAGAATTTACAAAGAAGTATGAGGAAAATTACTGTCATCCAAAAATCTTACTTGGTTAGTCCTTAAACATCTGAGTCAACATTACACATTAAAATTAATTCTAATTCTATTTTTCTATTATTATTGTTGTTTATTTTTCCATTAAATTAAATAACAAGAGGAAGATAGTCCTTACCCTCAATGAGCTTACATTCAATCACCTCTACTACAATGCATGCAATAACTACAAAGGTGGAAGGGTACAAGGATGGAAATTTTTCATATGTCTTTCTTGCTATAATTACAAGAAGGGAGGGAAACTGCACTTTCCCGTGACGTGATTCTCTATGTGGTAGGTTTAAAGAGAAGTGATCTCTGAGTAAACATAGGCATGAGCTACTGTCACCCCCCCAACCCTCCCCTGTAATTTTGGGCAGACAGGATGGAGAAACATAAAAAGAGAGTAAAAGAGAAACACCTCGAGTGGAAGAAAATAATTTCTCTATGAATGGCAACCAAATGCAAGTTCTAGTTAGAAATTTTTCCTTTCTTTTCTAGCTTTTCTCTTCCTTCCTTCCTCCTTCCCTCCCTCCATTTCTTTCTTTCTTTCTTTCTTTCTTTCTTTCTTTCTTTCTTTCTTTCTTTCTTTCTTTCTTTCTTTCTTTCTTTCTTCCTTCCTTCCTTCCTTCCTTCCTTCCTTCCTTCCTTCCTTCCTTTCTTTCTTTCTTTCTTTCTTTCTTTCTTTCTTTCTTTCTTTCTTCCTTTCTTTCTTT
Source organism: Macrotis lagotis (assembly GCF_037893015.1). Taxonomy (NCBI): domain Eukaryota; kingdom Metazoa; phylum Chordata; class Mammalia; order Peramelemorphia; family Peramelidae; genus Macrotis; species Macrotis lagotis. The sequence continues at coordinate 523,334,685 of NC_133658.1, forward strand.
CTTCCTTTCTTTTTCTTTCTTCTCTTCTTTCTCTCCTGAAGAATATAGCAGAAAGTATACTTCAATGCACACTCCTTTCTGCTTAGGTACAAAAAGCCGGAATGGTGTGATTGTAATAGAAATTATCTTCTTCATTTTTTTAAAAATAGTATAAAAAAAGAAATATAACTCATAGAACAAAAAAAGATGTCAGGAGAACTGAAAACCAAAAAAGAGTGTAAGAAATCTAATTTCTCCTCCCTCCTTCAGTATCACATACTGGACCATTGCTAATTGCTTGGAATACTAAAGGATATTTTCAGAGAAGCTGGTAAATTTCTGATTAATAATCTCTGCCAACCACTATCTTTGAGACAAATGCAGTAAATTCAGCTGCATAGTCTATTCTCTTTTCTGTTATAAAATCATTCTTTTTCTCTGCATCACAGTAGTTGTCAAATATCTTTCATATTGGAAGGAGAAAATTGTGCCACTGGCAACCAGAAATCATCTAATTTTCAGGAAATGTGATTTTTAGCATTCCCGTTAGGGCCATCTTGTTGACTTATGAAGACTAAATGACTAACAGGACAAGACTACTTTTTCCTCATAGGAAGGAAAATAAACAATAGAAAGACCCATAGTACTACTTCCTCAACTTCCTAAACCAACAACTAAGATTACTGTCTTCAGAACTAGAAGTTATATAGAGGTGGATAATTTTTATTTTATGAAAACTCTTGGCTGTTCAAATTCATTTGGAGAAATTTAGTTTATGAAAATATTTTCCTCTTGGTGTTGAAACATTCATGTGTTCCATTTTCTGAGGCAAATATAATAGTTAAAATTCATACTGTAAAATGTTGTATCAGGAAGTTCAATTAATGCTATATCCATTAAAGGAAATAAGTTATTGTGATGGTCAAATGAGGTAATAATTGCAAAGTATTTAGAATGCCTTTAGTAAGTGTTATGTAAATGATAATAGTAATGGTAATAATGATAAATAATATTGAGAAGCAGCAGCAGATAAAGCAGACTATAGGTAAGGCAGTTATAAGCACCTTATAGTCACAAGTACCTGTACTAGCCTGGGAATGGATCTCACGTTCCTAATTGACTCCTTTGCTTTGTGCTTCCGTGAGCAAAGATTACTGAATTATGGCATTGAGATGAATTTTTCAAATTTTGGACACTACCTCATGAGCCACTGAAATATGTCTGTACCACCACCATGAAAATATTTTCATAAAACAAAATTCTCCAAATGTAATTAAACAAGCCAAGAGTTTTCAAAAAGCATTCCCAGACTTTGTCCCTTCTAAGGGTAGAAAGACTACTGACAAGAAAGTAAATTATTTATAAATACAGCTGACCAGAAAACATGGACCATGACTGAGCTGCTTTGTAAAAGTACCATAATCATGTACCTAATAAAAGTTAAGTGCCTATTCTGCAGTTCCTGGAATTTCCTGGGAGGTTTTCTGGCTTTCCAGAAGAGCATAATAGTAGTGATATTATAATAGTTCATTTGTATATGTCAATGTGATCTTTTGTATTTTAAATCTTTTTGGGTGATGAAGGAAACAAATGTCTGTCCAATATCTGATGACAATTATTTTTTTTACATTTAGTAACTTATCTAGAAGGAAACCTCATCAATTCCTTTTGAAGAGACCCTAGTTATGAGCCATATCTAAATTTCATTTAAGGAAATTTTTCTTGTGGCCGCTAAGTGACTAGATGAATAGAGCATCATCCCTGGAGTGAGGAGGACCTCAGGTCAAATTACACCTTAGATACTTGACATTTAATAGATATTTGATGTTTGACCCCAGGCAAATCACTCAATCCCAACTGCTTCAGGGGAAAAAAAAACAACAAAATAAAAAATACTTTCTTTATTAAATCTATATGAAGAGTATAATGAAATTGAGAAAATTCTGATCTTTTATTTTATTAGAGAACAGACTATTATAGTATAAAGTCTGGTCTAAGGCCAGAACAAGAACCTATTGTGGTAGTAAGGCAAGCTCTAAATCACAGGTTATATTAACTATTATAAACTTTAGGAAAAAAAATTATAGAGGTAATTTATCTAGATCAGGGATTCTTATCATAGGTGCATATGTGTGTATATTTGTATGTGTTAGTGTATATGTGTGTATGTGTGTGTGTGTTTGTATATATCAAGGACTGGTGACTAGTAAAATTATGGATCCCTTCTCAGAGAAATATTTTTAAATAATTGAATGAAATGCTAAATTTCAATTAAGAGCAGATATAAAGGGGGCATATTTTTTCCTCATTCAAGTTCACAAATCCATTTTATACACAAGATCTGTGAGACTGAATGGACTCAAGGTCAAGTACAACAGTCAAGATTGACTCCCCTGGGTTTCTTAACTTTTGATTTTGTTCAGGATTTTATCTTGATTCTTACTTGAAGCTCAAAATCACTGCCATAATGAAGGTATACGGTGAGCATTTGGTAAGTATTGCGGGAGGTGTAGAGAGTTTTTGAGGTTTGCAATGACAAAGAAAACTAGAGAGAGAAAGGAGATAGATGTGACAATAACCTCTACTTCTTATTACTCAAAGAATTTAAAATATTATTTCACATATAGGTGAATAGCCAGGTGTCAGGACATATCTGAGAACCCTAGCACTGCCTTCAATGATCTAGGTTGATACTTGTGATCAGCTTCTTGGGGACCCATAATACATAATGTTTTCTTAAGTGGAAAATTAGGAACTTCAACTAAGTTGGCTGGCCAAAAATATTGTAAACTTACTTTTTTAAATCCTTAGTTTTCCTTTTCTGTTCCCCTTTATTGCACTCAATAGCAGCCCATCCTGCCCAGGTGTCATTTACTCCACCTTTTTTTCAAAATCTGCCTTTCAGAAAAGTGTTTAGAACTATTAAGAAAGATTTTCTTAGTGCCTTCTACATGCAAGACATGGTGTGAAGGGCTCAGGAATGCATAGATTTTATTTTGCATGATTTAATTCTGACTTCATGAATTAACATTTTCCTGGGGGATCAGGAATAGAAGAATAGTACAAAATAGAGTATAAAGAGAGCATATAAAATAAATGATCAACATGCTGCAAGAAACTTTAAGGAAAAAATGCATGCTTTCACCCAAGGATAAACCTGGGTGATGGGTGTGGAGCCTCTAAACTGAGCTTCAAAGTGAAAAGAATCTGAAGGGTGACCCTGTGGAGAGAACTATATCCCAGTGATGACTGGGAAGAGAGGGGTCATTGAAAAGGGGAAGTTTGAATAAATCTAAGTATAGAGTGTTGATTTCTAAGTGAGAGTAAAGAATAGGCTCTAGTTTACTAGAACATATATTATATGAAGAGGTGAAAAATGAGTGTCAGATTGTGAAGTCCCTTAATTGCCTAGCCAGAAAGTTTGTATTTTATTCTAGAGGAATAATAAGAAATTGAAGCTTTCTGACATAGTGTCATGACCAGACCTCTACTTTAGAGAACAAAAATTGTGGCAGTTGTGTAAAAGATGTGAAGAAATGAGAAGCCTATTGGAAAGACTTGAAACTAATAAATTAGTTAGGAAGCTATCATAATTGTTTTATTAGCTGGTGATTGGGAATTGAATAAGGATAATTACCCTATGACTCAAAAGAAAATGAGGAAAATATTATAAAAGTTATTATTATTATTAATATGTCATAATGCTAAACTATTATAAAAGAAAAATATAAAATATAATCAACATGATTTGCCAAGTGATCAGCTGTAATGATGGTTATGATAGAATTTATGTAACATTTTAAGATTTTAAAGGTAATATCACACATACACCACACACACACACACATACACACACACACACACACACACACACACACACACATATATATATATTTATCTTTCCTCATTTAATCCTCAGAAGGACCAGGAAAGATACATGTTATTGTTACCCCTTTGTTAAAGCAGAGGCAAAGTGACATAAAGAAGGTTACATATCTAGTGAGTATATGGAATTAGCCTGAAATTCATTTTTCCTTATCCAAGTCTAATATTGTAATTACTCTACCACCTAACCATGTATGGAGAATGAGATCAGAAAGTTAGATCCTGAATAGCTGAGAAAAATGCATTTCTATTAACAAAAACAACAGAAATAGATAAATTGGGAGAAATGACTAGTTCAGTGGGGGGGGGAGGTGATGTTGGGATTTTAGATATGTTAAAGGATGGGAATATATGACAGATAACTGAAAGTGAAGACTAGAGTTCAAGAAGAGATTAAGACTGCATATTTAAACTTGGGAAGGAAGGGGAAAATAATGAACCAGCAGAGGAGACCAGGTAGGAAAGGTCACAAAAGTAAAAGAATGCGATGATAGTAGTGTAAAAGAAGTAAAGGGAATGTCAAATGCTAAAAAAGTATGGAAAAGGAAAATGAGAACTGAGGAAATAAACATAGTAGTTCTAACAATTAAACAGTCAATGATGTCACTTGAAATATTGCTTTTAGTGGAGTAGAGGGATTGAAAGACAGATTGCAAGGGGATGGTTATTTTGAAAAAGAGATAGATGAAATGTTAGACATAACAAATGTATAGGGCTCTCCAAAGAAATGAGAGTTTGGATACTTACTGTTCATCCTTATACATTGTAGTGCTCTTCTGTATACACTGCTCCCTTTTAATCTGATTAATTTGTTACCTAAATATTTTTACCCCAGTCACATATAATTCCAAGTATTAATAAGTTAAAGAAATCTTTCTTGGTTACTGTCTCACAGAGACAAACATCAATGCAAATTAGTAGGATATTGAAATTGCTCTTAGACATTTCCTTGAGAACCAAATCTACAAGATTTGAGTTTCTGTAGATTAGAATTGATTGCATAGTCACTCTGATTTCAGGTTAACTTAAAAAAGTATCAATTTTTTGGAGCCTATTACTTATGTACATTGCTTTTAAAATGTTGTTACTTGTATATATGTAGTTTTTCTATACCACAATCACTTCTTAATGTACAACCCCCTTTGGTTGAATCTTCTTATAACAAAAAAAAGTAGTTGAGGAACAACTACCTTCAAAATAACCATGACCGAAGTCGAATGCTACATTTCTTTTCCATAGGACTTTACATATCTCTCACATCATTACATATTTCACTGTTCTCATGTCCCACAATCAAGATTGATCATGCAATACATATTTCCCTTCATTTAAAAAAATAAATGTATATACAGATTTATTAAGTCAGATAATCAGCAAGATAATTATGCTTGCCTTTTTTGATCTGTCCCAAGTACCTAAAGAGGAATTTTTTATTGTGGATTCTATAAATAATTGTACAAGCAGAAAATGTCCTTTCCATCAGGTTAGTCAATTATAATGCAGACTAGTATGATACAAAAAAAAGAATCAATCAGCCAATGACTCGGAATGTAGGAGGATACTGAAGACCTCATATTCTTTCTTCCCTGTTCATGTTTAATCAAGGAAGATCTGGACAGCAGTTTGATTTTATTAAGTGTACACTAAAATGCCAAAGAAAGAGTACAGACTATTATATCCTCTTGTCATTGCTTAATAATTGCCATAATTTCACCTAATAAGTCCTTGAGAAGACAAGGAATGGAGAAGAAGTGGTTGCAGGTGAAGTTGAGGTTTCCTTCAATGGAACAATGGAGTAAAACTCTCACAATATGCTCATACCTCTGATATCCCCTTTAGGACACCATTGAGGGTGAGCTATGAAAGATATTGTTGCTCAGTTGTTTTTCAGTCGTGTCTAATTCTTCACAATCCCATGTGAGGTTTTCTTGGCAAAGATACATGTACTTTTCTAGTTCATTTTACAGTTGAGGAAACAGAGGCAAGCAGGATTTAGTGTCTTGTCCAAATCACATAGCTAATATACATACATACATATATGTATATGAGGTGAGATTAGAACTCATGAAGATGAGTCTTTCTGAGGCCAGGCCTGGCACTGTATCCACTGTGCTGCATAGCTGAATGACAGATGGATTATTCTCGTAAAAATGTAGGCAATTGTCTTAATGTTGATATTTTCTGTGAATTCACATAATATTTGGATAGAATTGGTGGGGTAAGTAGTAAGATATTGGATTGGCTAGGTAGAGTAGTGGTTAGATTATGTAGCACTCTGAAATTTGCCTAGAACATAGAAAACAAAATAGAGCTATAGAATGGAATAGAAAATAGGACAACATGAAGCTTTTCTGAAAAGTGAAGTAACCTGATCAAAACAGTGACTGAAGATTAATTTGGAAGTGATATGTATCATTCAAATTCAAACAGCAGAATAAATTAGAAGAAAGAGAATTTGGAAGTAGAGAGCCCAGGTAAGTGATTATTAATAACTACAAATTGAAGAAACTAGATTTAGGAGAATGATGTATCTGACAGTTGAGTGAAAACGAGACATTTTGATAGTAAAATTTATTTGCCTAGGCAAATACAGAGGATGAATTGAAGATGATTCCAATGTTTTCATACTTGGACATCTGGGAGAATAGTGGTGCTTTTGAGAGATAGAAAAATTGAAAGGAGATTCAGGTGTGTGTGTTTGTGTGTGTGTGTGTGTGTGTGTGTGTGTGTGTGTGTGTGTGTGTGTGTATGCGTATGTATATAGTGTGTTTAAAATGAAAGAAAGTTCATTGTTTATTAGTATAATCATAGAAGTTGATTTTCTTGAGATTTCCTTAGGAAAATTAGGGGAAAATTTGTGAATGATAGAAATTTTAATTAGAGGTAAATTAAAAAATTCTTTTCTTTGGAGAAAGATAACAGTGCCATATAAATTCATACTATTCAAATAAAACAAAATTAATATGAAATTTGCAAATAGTAGAAACCTCTGGCCACACATTTGCAGTTTAGCATCAAATTTGCTTTGCTAGCATGATATGCTCTATGAATTGATTGGTCATTCAGGGCTATTTCAAATATTAGTACTCAAACTGATTTTTTTATATGTTCAAAAGATATAAAAATCTAAAAAAGCAGAGATAGATTCAGTCAATAATTTCATTAATACATTCAGTGATTGCTTTTCATCAGTTCTGTTTCCTGTCTGCACCTATTCATTTATATGATCATTCCCCCTTTAACATTTAAATTCCTTGAGGTCAGGGATTATTTTTATTTTCATTTCCTGATTTGGAAATGAAATGGATACTTAACAAAGTGAAGAAAGTAATTTTCTAATAAATTATTGGTGATTGTCTGATTCACTGACAATCAGTCTTGCAAGTGACATTATTTTGGCTTTGATACACTATTGAAAAATCTAGATAGATCCTTTCACACATATCACAGTCCCTAAGGAATAAAAGTTAAGCACTTAGATCAGATCTACTAAACTTCAGAATAGAGATAACTATTAATCTAACATCAAAATAATGGCAATAATTTAGTTCTTAAGAAGTAGAATTTTTTCTCTCATGTAGGAGAAATTAATTTTATGGATGAAATTAATTTTGTCTAAGGCTTATTCTAATCCTTGGATACAAGGACCCCCCTTCATAGAATTATGGTTTTTTATATCAAATATTTCCTCCAATAAAGTGATATAATTCATTTGTTTTGGAACATCTTTACATCCTCTCACTGTACCGTTTCATAATATCATCTTTATGCATTCTCCCCTCTTTGTAGCCTTCAGACAATGTCATTCATTGTAATTGTCTTTACATTGATATCATGATAAATGAACTCTGCGAATCAACCTCTGTAACCAAGTTGGCCATGTAAAAAAACAAACAAGTCAAAAAAAAATCATCATAAATCATCTGAAGCAGTGTTGGCACCAAAGATATGGTACTATCCTGGGCACAAACCCAGACATGAAAAATATATGCCAATTTTTTATTTATTCAGAAATATTTAGTAATACAGCAGAGTTGAATCCACTTTTTTTCCCTCACCCTGACCTTTGAATTTTTTTTATTTGTTGTTGATCCTTCTTCCCCATAGTCATTATGATCATGTTATAAAGCTGGGAGAAATTTTAGGGATTAATTTGTGAAATATCTTTGTTTTCTTTTTAAATGAATTATTTCTTTATTTTCAATATTCTTTTCTTTTATACTATGAGGTACAAATTCTCTCCTTCTCTTCAATCCACTTCCCTATAGATTGAAAAGACAATTTATCAATTCTACATGTGAAATCCTGCAGAACTTTTCCATATTCACCATTTTTTAAAGAACTAAGAAAAAATAAAATGAGAAAAGGAATAATTCAATGTATCCTTGGATTTCATCAGTTCTCCCACTGAACATGGATAGAATTTTTTCCATGATTCTTTTGATATTGTCTTGGATCATTGTATTGATCATCAACATTAATATCACTGTAAACAATAATCTGGTTCTTCTCTCTTTACTTTGTATCAGTTCATAAAGGTCTTGTCACATTTTTCTGAAACCACTCTTCTATTCACTTTTGGCATAAATATATTTTTATTTAGTACTTTATTTTACCTAGTTACATATAAAAAGAATTTTTAACATTCACTTTCACAACTTTGAATTCCCTTAGAATTCCCTTCCTCTAGTCCCAACCCACCTTTTTTTTTGAGAAAGCAATCAATTTGATATAGATAGTAAATGTGTAATCCTGTAAAACATTTCCATAATAGACAAAATATGAAAGAAAACACAGGATCCCCAGAAAAAAGAAACATTAAGAAAAATTAAGTAAAAAAAAAAGATTTTCTTCAATGTGTATTCATACACCATCATCTATGTCTCTGGAGACAGCATTCTTCAACATAAATGCTTCACAGTTGTCTTTGGTCAGAGTATTGTTGTGAAAAGTTTAGTCATTCATAGCTGATCATCCTAAAATATTGCTAGTATTTTGTAAATAGTATATTTCACTTTATATCAGCTCATATAAGTCTTTCCAGATGTTTCTGAAACCATTCCATTCATCATTTCTTATAGCAGATTAGCATTCCACCATAATCATTTACCCCAATTTGTTCAGCCATTCCTGAACTGATGGCATCCACTTAGTTTGCAATTCCTTGCCACCAGAGTAGAGTTGCTGTAAATATCCTTATACATGTAGATCCTTTAACTTTTGTTTTACATCTCTTTTGTCATACAGATTGCATTGCAAGATCAAACAGAAAACTTGATTTTATAGTTATTTGGGCATCTAAAGAATAATTGAATCATATATATATAAATATTTAAATATATATAAATATATATAAATATGTATATATACATATGTATTTCAAGAGTTCATTAAAGGGCAGAGCCAAGATGGTGACATGAGGGCAAGGATTTCCCAGGAGCTCTCTTCCAAAATATTCCAAAATCTTTTAACTTATGACTCCAATTAAATTTTTGAGAGATAAATCCCTCAGAAAATTACAGCAAACAATTCTCCATCACAAGGTAACCTGGAAGATCGTGGGAAGGTTCTGTTCCATAGGGTTGGAAGGGGTAGTAGCACAGTCAGGATCACTGGACAGGCCTGAAGGAGTTCCAGCATTCTGGGGACAGCCTGTTGGGTTCCTGGGTTCCTGGGAGTGCTGGTTCATGGCACCAGGGGCAGATTCCTAACCTGTCAATCCAGGAAATACAAACTCAACTTGGAGAATCAACTGGAAAACCTCTTCCAGAGTGAGGGCAGAACCCAGGCTAATGTGACCCTCAGTGCAGCCATGGGCCTCAGCCTACCCCAAGTCCTAGGAAATAGAAGCAGGCCTACAGAGCCACCTAGCAGGTTGCTGCTCAGCACACCGAAAAGGAGATCAGGTGAGACTGTTGATGTCTCTCCTCTCTCACTGGGAAAGGACTCTTGTGCTTTGTCCATATTCAGACTCTGGTCACAGTCTGGACCCCCATACCACCACAGCAGACCTCACAGCTCCAGGGCAAAGGGGAGTACTTGTGGTCATTCACAGACCAGAGCACAGTTAGCAGAGCAGTCAGAGTCTCTAATAAGATACTGAAGGAATTGAGGTCCTTGAGAGGGTATCCCAATAACAACTCAAAAAGCTCAGGAAGTACCCCAAAATTAGGGCACAGCCTGAAGAAATGGGTAAAAAGAAAAAAAATGGAAGCTGACCACAGACAATTACTTTAATCCCATGGAGAAGATCAAAATACACCCTCAGAAAATGACAAAGTCCAAGTTTCTTTATCCAAAGCCTCCAAGAATAACAGGAGTTGGGCTTAGGCTATATAACAAGTCTCAAAGAAGATTTTAAAAATGAAGTAAAGGAGGTAGAGAAAAAATTGGGAAGAGAAATGAGAAAGATGCAGGAAAAACATGAAAATCCAATCAGCTTAGTCAAGGGGATTCAAAAAAATTTAGAAGTAAACAGCATGTTAAAAACCAGTTTATGTAATATTAAATAAAGCAGTTCAAATAGTTAATGAGGAGAAGCCTACCTTAAAAAAGCTGAACAGGCCAGATGGAAAGGAAATAAGAAAACTCTGAAGAAGACAACTCCTTCAACTATAGATGGAGCAAAGGGAAGCTGAAGACTTTGTGAGGAATCAAGGGAACAATAAAACAGAACCAAAAGTATGAAAAACTAGAAGAAAACATGAAATTTCTCATTGGAAAAAAAACTGGGGTGGCTAGGTGGCACAGTGGATACAGCACCAGCCCTGGAGTTAGGAGTATCTGAGTTCAAATCTGTCCTCAGACACTTAATAATTACCTAGCTGTGTGGCCTTGGGGAAGCCACTTAATTCCACTGCCTTGCAAAAAAATCTGAAAAAAAAGAGAGAAATTATTGGAAAAACACCTGACCTAGAGAACAGATCCAGAAGAGACGATTCAAAAATTATTGGGCTATCTGAACGTCATGATCAGGAAAAGAACCATAACTTTATTTTTAAAGAATTTCTACAGGAAAATCGCCCTGATATCCTAGAAGCAAAGGGTAATATAGCAATTGATAGAATCCATCAATCTCTCCCTGAAAGAGATCACAAAACAATAACCCCCAGGAATACTATAGTCAAATTCCAGAACTCCCAAGTCAAAGGGAAAATATTACAAGCACCCAGAAAGAAACAATTCAAATAACATGGAGCTACAATCAGGATTTTGCAGTTTCTATATTAAGGGCTCATAGGGCTAGGAATATAATATTCTGGAAGGCAAAAGAACTTGGAATGCAACTGAGAATCAACTACCCAGAAAAACTGAACATCCTCTTCCAGGGGACAAGATAGACATTCAGTGTAATAGGGGAATTTAAATTATCCTGTTTAAATGGCCAGAGCTGTACAGAAAGTTTGATCTTCAATTCAAGATTCAGGTGAAGCATAGAGAGGATGGCTGAGAAGGGTAAATTTTGAGGAATTTAATGATGCTGAACTGTGTATATTCCTGCATAGGAAGATGATGTTGACAATACTGCTATAAACTTTTTCATTTAATTAGAGCAGTTAGAAGGATCATATTTAAACAAAGCATGGGAGCTGAATTTAAGGTATAATATATTATAAAAACAGGGTCAAATATGTGAAAAAGGAGTGTACTGGGAGAAAGGGAAAGGAGAGGTAGAATGGGTTATTTCAGATAAAAGAGTTAAGAAAAAGGTTTTGCAGTGGAGAGGAAGGGGGGAAGGTGAGGAAGGATGAGGGTGCCTTCATTCTCATTGGAAAGGACCCAGGGAGGAATGCACATATATACCTAATAGGGTATAGAAATCTAGAAGAAAAAGGAGAAGGAGATGGGAGAAAGAGAACAGGAGGAGGGGAGTGGTGTGTAGGTGATAGAGGAAAAGGTAGATCATGGCAGAGGGTAGTCAGATACAACACATTTTTTTTACTTTTTTCAAGGTGGTGGGAATGGGTGGCCTGTCTAGAATCATGCAGCTGGGTGTTTCTGGGTTTCTGAGGTAGGATGTGGGCTTGGTGCCCCTGGCCACAGGGCTGGAGCTCTGTGTGTTGCTCCACTCAGATTACTCCATAGCACATTTGTGAAGATGGACAGAATGAAAGGATGGAAAAAATATAATAAATGGGAGTGGGGAGGAATGGATGGAAGTAATGACCATCAGCAACAGCAACTGTGCAAAAATATAGAAATATGATGGGCTTATGATAAAGAATGTGATCCATTCCAGAGACAGAGCTGATGGTATCTGAACACAGAGTAAAGCACATTTTTTTCTTATTCTTTCATTTATTTCTCATGAGGTTTTTTTAAATTTTGGGGGGTATCATGTTTACTCTTACAAGATATTTTAGTAATGTGAAAATAAATAAAAATGTAAATCAAAATAAAAAAGAGGGCATTAAAGTCTCATTTTTCCTATATACCCTCCAACATTTGTCATTTGCCTTTTCTGTCCCTATTGGTCAATCTAATAGGTATAGAGTAGTACCTCAGAATTGTTTTACTTGCATTTCTCCAATGTATAGGGAGTTAGAATATTTTTTAATATGGTGATAGTTGGCACTGATACCGTCATTCAAAATTTGTTCATATCTTTTGATCATTTATCAATTTTGAAAATGATTCTTATTTTTACATACTTAGCTTTCTATATTGAGAAATGATGACTTTATCCAAGAAACATATTTAAATTTTTTCCACAGTTACAACTCCTATTTCCCTCCATCCTATTCACCCTACCTGTTTATTCTATTCTCCTTCTCCTTTCACTTTGTCTTTCCTCAAAAGTGTTTTGTTTTGCCATGCCTCTGCTCCAATCTTGCCTCCCTTTCATCACCATGTCCTTTTATGTCATCCCCTTTCCCTCTTATTTTCCTGTGGGATATAATGAATTTCTATATGGATTTGAGAAAATAGGCCATTCTCTCTTTGAGCTAATTCTATTGAGACTCTTTCATTTACTCCCCCTCAAGTGCCCCTTCTTCCCTTCCACTATTTCTTACTTCTTTTATGATAGATAATTTACACCATTCTTCCTCTCTCTTTCCCTTTCTTCCAGTACATGCCTCTCTCACCCTGAATTTGAATTTTTTTAGATATCATTCCTTTATATTCAATTACCATCTGTGTACCTATCTATTTATACTCCTAGCTGTATTGAAAATGAGAAAATTTCATATGAGTTATAAGGTATCATCTTCCTTTTTTGGAATATAAAGAGTTCAACATCATTAAAAACGTTAAGATTTCCCTTTCATATTTACTTTATTATACTTTACTTAAGTCTCACATTTGAAGATCAAATTTTTGGTTTAGCTCTGATCTTTTTATTAGGAAAATTTGAGTTTTCCTTATTTTTTTGAATATTCATCTTTCCCCCTGAAAGTGTATAGTAATATTCTATGGTAATTGATTCTTGCTTGTAATCCAAGCTCTTTAGTTTTCTGGAATATCATATTCTAAGTCCTATGTTCTTTTAATGTAGAAACTGCTAAATCTTGTGTTATTCTGACTGTGATTCCACAATATTTTAAATGTTTCTTTCCAGCTACTTGCAATATTTTCTCTCTGACCTAGGAGTTCTGGCTATAATATTTCTTGGGGTTTTCATTTTGGGATTTTTTTCAGAAAGTGACTGGGGGATTTTATCCTATTTCCATTTTATCCTCTTGTTCTAGAATATCAGGGAAGTTTTCCTTGATAATTTCTTGAAAGATGATATCTAGGTTTTTTTTTTTTGTATCATGGCTTTCTAGTAGTCCAATAATTTTTAAATTTTGTTTTCCTGTTTTCCAGGTTGTTTTTCCAATGACATTTCACAGTCTTTCATTTTTTCATTCTTTTGATGTTGTTTTATTGCTTATTGATTTCTCATAACATCTTTAACTTCCATTTGTTCAATTCTGATTTTTTAAGGAATTATTTTCTTCAGTGAGCTCTTGGACCTCATTTCCATTTGAGTAATTCTGCTTTTTAAGAAGTTTCTTTTGGTTCAGTGAATTATTTTATCTATTTTTCTTTTTGAATGATAATGCTTTTAAAGTCATCCTTCTCATTGACTTTTTGCACCTCTTTTACCATTTGACCTAGTCTGTTTTATAAAGTACTATTTTCTTCTGCAGTTTTGAGGGTCTCCTTAACCAAGCTGCGGAACTGTTTTTCATAATTTTTTTTGCATTATTCTCATTTCTTTTCCCAAATTTTCCTGTACCTCTCTTACTTGATTTTCAATATCCTTTTTGAGCTCTCTAATATCATATTGAAGATCCAATTCATATTTTTCTTTCATGTAGTAGCTTTGACTTTATTATCTTCTTCTAAGTGTGTGTTTTGATGTTCCTTATCACCATAATAGCTTGGTCAGAGTTTTTCCTGTTGTTTTCTCATTTTTCCAGCCTATGATTTGATTTTAAATCTTTGTTAAACCCTCTGTTAAAGTAAAACTCTGATTCCAAGGTGGGGGGGGGCTGTACCAAGTTTCTGTGAAAATAACTATTTTCAGAGATATTTCTAGGGACCTGAAAGTTTTCAGTTTTTCCAAGACAATAAGGGGATATATTTATTACTCTCCTGGCCTGTTCTTTGAATGACCACAAGCACTTTTTTTTTCTGCCCAGAAATTGTAAGAAGGGTTCTTGTTCCCCTAGAGCAACAAACTCTGGTATGTTTCTGTACTTCCTTTTCCTGGGGCCTACATTTGAGTATGGGCAAAGCAGCAGAGTCCTGCCTCAGAATTGGCAAAGAGACCTCTATAATCTCCTTCCAACCTCCTTATAGTCTGTGGACTGAGAGATCTGGAAGCAGGTGCAGCTGCTATTGATTTAGTCGCTCCCAAAGCCTGCTCCTGGATTGCTGGGTCTGGGGTTACTCTAATATGGCCTGTGCTAGACTGTGCTTCACTATCATCCAGGTGTGATAGACCTGTCCTGGGAGCTTCTAAGTTACCTTTGGTGCCTGTAGGCTAAGAGGTCTAGAAGTCACCAATGATGTCTCTAAGTCAGTTTTCTGCCTGTTCTTGAGTTGCTGGGCGTTAGTCTGCACTGGGGTGGCCTACCTTGCCTATACTCCTCCCTCACCCTGGTGCAACAAACCTTTCCTGTTGAACTAAGTTGTCCTGGGTTAGAAAATTGTTTTACTCTATTTTTTTTACTGCTTTATCCAGTCTAAAATTTATTTAGAGTCATTATTTAAAGCTATTTGGAGGGGTTTGGGGGGAATTCAGGGGAGTCCTTGCCTTTATTCTTCCATCTTATCATCTCATCATTTCTAATATCTAGTATGATAGTACTCTGTCATAGTTATTTGCCACAACTTGTTCAGTCATTCCTCAATTTGTTATTGCTGTTGTTCATACTCCCTTCTCAAAGAGGAACAATGACATAATTAGCACATTGTCTTGACTTGCATAAGAATTCGATTTGATTAAGACACATGGGTTATGTCAACAATGTTTTCCTGTCCTTCAGTTATTGTAGAGCCCAGTGTCAAGACAAAGATTAAGAAGACTGGTGTTGACTCAGGATACAGTGGGTGGTCTTGGTGTTTCTAAACTAAATTCTTTCCCAGATCTATTTTTTTCTGAACCAATGCCCATTGAATGACTAGAAAGCAGAGAAAAGATAGTCCAAATTGCCATCACAAAATAATATTAGTCTGAGAGATGACAAATGTCTCACCCTCATCTTTGGTCTGCAGTTCCAAAATTTGATGTAAGGAATTATTTTAATATTGTTTGGAAGGAAATTTTGAAAGAGTTCATCTGAATTACAGTCTTTATTTTGCCCTCTTGGCTCTGCCCCCTACCTTTATTTAAATTATCAATTACTTAAAAACAAAGGAGATTGTAGTTCAGAAATAGTCAGGGAGTGATGCTGGGGTGAAGCTAACATGCTTCCAAAAGTTTTCTCTAACAAAGACAAATGAAGCCTCTATTCTGACATTCAAGTTACAAATCCCATCAATAAAAAGAGAAGATTCAAAGAAGTTTTCAACACTAGCCATCATGGAGGGTCTTCAGTGAAAGTTTGTCTCTTTGGGGGGGTGGGAAAGTAAAACCCAGGAGGTAGAGAGGGAGGAAATAAGCAGGAGGCTTTTAGCCACAGTGCAATCCACAGCTTGACAGCAGCAGAAGTCCTGGCAGCCAAGAGGATCCCAACCCCAAACAAAGTCTGAACGGTGGGAACACCAGAATAAAAGACAGGACTGGGTCAGGACAAACCACTGCTAAGTCAGAACCTGGACATAAAGGAGGAAGTAAACTTCTGCAAAGACAAGGCCTGGACTACATAAGTAACATCTTGGCTAACAACAAGCCCCCCCCACCAAAATTGGATCTATAATACCTATATCCCAGGAGCAAAGCTAAAATAAGAAAAATGAGTCAAAAGGCAGAAATAGTACCCATTATAGAAAACTACAGCAATGCCATATCTGAAGAAAAAAATCACTCACAGGGGAAGTTTCAAAACATCTTATAAATTGGACTCAGATACAAAATCTCATCAAAGAGCTTAAAAAATATCTAAAAAGTAAAGAAGAGAAGGAGAAAAATGGAAAAAAAGAAATGAGAATCATGCAGGAAAATATTGAAAAATTGACCAGAAAATTCAACATGTTTTAAAAAGGAAACTTTTGATAATTGAAGAAAATAAAAACCACAAGTTAGAAGTTGGCAAATAGAAACCAATAAATTTACAAGACTACAAGATCCCATCAAATAAAATAAAAAGGTTGAAAAAATTGAAGAAAATTTAAAGTACTTTTTAGAGAAAACAAATGACCTAGAAAATAGATCCAGCAGAGACAATCTACAAATCATCACACTAGTGGAAAGCCTAGATCAAAAAATGAATTTGGGAAACATCATGTAGGAAATTATAAGGGAAACCTGTCCAAATCTGCCAGAACAAGAAAGCAATACAACCCTTCAAAAAATCTACAGAACCCCTCCAGAAAGAGACCCCAGGATAAAAACTACAAAGGCTGTTATAGTCAAATTCCAGAACTCTCAAATACAGAAGAGAATATTGCAAGCAGCAAATAGAAAACAATTCAGATATAAAGGAATCAGACTCACACAGGACCTCAACATCAACCTCAACATTGAGGGTTTAGGAGACCTGGAATACCATATCCTGGTATTACATGCCAGAATGTACTGCCCTGCAAAATTCAGCATATACTGTCAGGGGAAAATGATGGGTGTTCAACGAAATAGAGGACTTCTAGAATTTCCTGACACAAAGACATCAACTGAATGAAAATTCAAACACCAAATACAGGACTCAAGAGTTGCATGAAAAGATAAATGAAAAGGGAAAGGACAAAACAAAACAAAACTAATGCTGGTCAAGACCATCAAACTGAATACAACACTAAAAGGGAAGACACAGCATTTCATTTTCTTTAGAACTTTTTTTTTCCTTTTAAGATAATCAAAGGTTCGAATATAATTGAAGATATTGGACTTAAAATATATGGGTATAGTAAGGTCTTGTCTTTCCATTGAAGATGTCCAAGATGCTATGTTTAAGACAAAAAGTCGTGATGAAAAAGCAGGGTTGTTAACTTTAAACTTAAGTGTCTCACTATCTTTTGACCCACTTTAACTCTGCTCTGCTGACAAAAGCTTAGTACATTATTTAAGGAGGGCATCATAAACTGGGTTGTCCTGTGTCAGTCTCTGTAACTTACAATCATTTGTA
The DNA here is from genome assembly GCF_037893015.1 of Macrotis lagotis. Classification (NCBI taxonomy): domain Eukaryota; kingdom Metazoa; phylum Chordata; class Mammalia; order Peramelemorphia; family Peramelidae; genus Macrotis; species Macrotis lagotis. Next base: position 523,352,264 of record NC_133658.1, read on the forward strand.
AAGTTCTCACTGAGACCCTCAGAAACTCTCACTACTTAGAGATCTTTAAAATTCTTGCAGTTAATTAGATCAAGGTTTGATTTAGTATATATCACTGAACAAGGAATTAAGAACCCTGGGTGGGAAGGGAGAGGTAAAGTGGGGGTAGGGGTAGAAAATAGGCTGTGTTTCACTTAACAAAGGGTTAAGTGCCCTGAGTGGAGGTGGACAGTGTGAGAGAAAATAGGCCTGGGGGGAGGGGAACAAATAGATCAAGAAATGATTTGATTTTGGATGATACTTTGGCTCATGAGAAGGATTGTGTGTCCTTGGAGGGTACTTGAAAAAAGTGGCAAGGTAAAAAAAGATTATAATTATACTTTGATGTAATTTGAGACAATGCAGTTATCAGGCAATCAAGCAATCTGTGATGATCCTTTGATAACAATATGAGCTTATCAAGCAATCAAATAATCAAACTGTGATTGATAATACATGATTAATGGTACTAGACACATAAATAACACCAGGTGAAGAGGCACAAAAATTTACAATTCTAGAAGGAAAGAAGGGAGAGTAAATTCAATTCAATAGATTTGGCCCAAGAGGGAATAACATACATCTCCACTTGGGTTTAAAAATTTATCTTAATATGAAGGGAAGGGGAGGACAGGGAAAGAGAAAGATAAGGGAAGAAGGGACTGATAGAAAGGAAGACAAAGTAATAAGTGAAAATAAACTGAAGGTTTTATTTTAAAAGAAAAGTCCAAGTGAACAGGGAGTAAATTTTTGGTGAGGAGGAAAAAGAGAAAAAAAAGAGGAAAAATATAAATTGAGAAAGATAGCATGAAGGAAAATACAGAATTATTAACCTAACTGTAAATGTGAATGGGGTGAGCTGTGCCATAAAATAGAAGCATATAGTAAAATGTATTAAAAACAGATTCCTCCAATTTGCTGTTTAGAAACACATATGAAGCAGAGAGATATACACAGGGTAAAGGTAAAAGGTTGGAGCAAAATATATTATGCCTCAGCTGAAATTAAAAAAATTCAGGGATAGTGTTTCAGATCTTAGATAAAGTAAAAGCAAAAATCAACCTAATTAAAATGGATAAGGAAGAAAACTACATCTTCATAAAAGGCACCATTGGTAATGATGCAATATCATTACAAAACACATATGCACCTAGTGGTATAGCATCCAAATTCATAGAGGAAAAACTGAGTGAATTATAAGTTGACATAGACAGCAAAACACTAATAATGTCATACATCAATCTACCTCCCTCAGAACTAGACAAATCCACAAAATAAACAAAAAGGAAGTTAAGAAGATGAATGAAATCTTAGAAAACTTAGATATGACAGACCTCTGGAGAAAATTTAAGGGGAATAGAAAAGAATATACATTTTTCTCAGCAATACATTGTCTCTATACCAAAATTAATCATGTATAGGGCACAAAAACTTTATAATCAAATGCAGAAAGGCAGAAATAAATAATGCACACTACTCAGACCCTGATGAAATAAAAATTGCATATGATAAAGGGTCATGAGACAATAAAACAGAAGCTAATTGTAAGTTAAATAACTTCATCTTAAACAATGGGTAGATCAAACAGCAATTAATAGAAATAATCAATAATTATATCTAAGAAAATGATACTCATGAGACATCATAACCAAAATTTATGGGATGCAGCTAAGACAATTTTGGTTTTTTAGGCTTTTTGCAAGACAATGGGGTTAAGTGACTTGCCCAAGGCCACACAACTAGTAATTATTAACTGTCTGAGGTCAGATTTGAACTCAGGTACTCCTGACTCCAGGGCTGGTGCTCTATCCATTGTGTTACCTAGCCACCCCAGCTAAGCTAATTTTGAAGGGAAACTTTATATCTCTAAATGCTTATATGAATAAAATAGAGAAAGAGGAGATCAATAAATTGGGTATGCAACCAGAAAAGGCTAGAAAAAAGAACAAATTAAGGATCTCCAATTAAATACCAAATTAGATGTTCTGAAAGTCATGGGAGAGATTAATAAAATTGAAAGAAAGAAAACCATTGATCTCAAAAAGTTGATTTTATGAAAAAGTCGATAAAAAAGACAAACCTTTGGTGCATCTGATTTAACAAAAGAAAGAAGATAACCAAATTACTAGTATCAAAAATGAAAAGGGCAAACTAACCATCAATGAGGAATAAATTAAAGAGATAATTTGAAGCTACTTTGCCACAATGTCTGCCAATAAATTGGATAACTTGAATTAAATGAATAAATTTTTACAAAAATATAAACTGCTAAGATTAACAGAAGAGGAAATAAATTACTTAAATATCTCCTTTTCAGAAAAAAAAAAAGAAATTGAAGAAACCATCAATAGCCTCCCTAAGAAATATCTCCAGGTTCAGATGGATGTACAAGTGAATTCTACCAAATATTTAAGCAACAATTAATCCCTTTTCCTTTTATTTAAGGTTTTTTTTTGTAAGATAAATGGGGTTAAGTGGCTTGCCCAAGGCCACACAGCTAGCTAATTATTAAGTGTCTGAGGTCGGATTTATACTCAGGTACTCCTGACTCCAGGGCTGGTGCTCTATCCACTGTGCCACCTAGCTGCCCAATTAATTCCTTTTCTAAATAAACTTTTAAAAAATAGTTCTGAATAGAAAAATGAGTTCTGCCAAACTTCTTTTAAGACACCATGTTGCTGATATTTAGACAAGTAAGAACTAAAATAGATAAAAAAATTATAGCCCAATCTCCCTAATGAACATTGATTCCAAAATCTTAAATAAAATTTTAGCAGTGAGACTACAGTGAATTATTACTAGGGAGGATTTATAGAAGGTAGGCAGGGATGGTTTAATATTAGGGAAACACTCAACATAATTGAATGTATCAACAGTAAAACCAACAGAAATCATATGATTATATCAATAGATATTGAAAAAGCCTTTGGTAAAATACAGTATCCATTCTTATTAAAAACACTAGCAAATTTAGGAATAAGTGGGGTTTTCCTTAAAATAATAAATACTATCTGTATAAAGCCATTAACAAATATTATATGTAATGGAAATAAACTCAGAGCATTTCCAATAAAATCAGGGATGAAACAAGGATGCCCATTACCAGTGTTAAAAATGCTACCTTTAACAATATGATAAGAAAAAGAAATTGAAAGAATCAGAATTGACAGTGAGGAAGCAAAACTTTCACTGTGTGCAGCAGATGAGATGATGGTCCGCTTAGAGAGCCCTAGAAAATCATCTAAAAAGCTCCTTGAAACAAGTAACAAATTCAGCAAAGTAGCAGGATATAAAATAAACCCAAATAAATCATTGGCATTTCTATATATATGAGCAACAAAGCCCAAGAGCAAGAGATAGAAAGAGAAATTCCATTTAAAGTTACTATAGACAATATTAAATATTTAGGAATCTACCTCTTAAGACAAACTCAGAAGCTGTATGACACAATTACGAAGCACTTCTCATCCAAATAAAGTCAGATCTAAAAAATTTGGAAAAATGTCAATTGCTCTTGGTTATGTAGAGCTAATATAATAAAAAATGATAATTCTACCCAAATTAAATAATTCTGTGCCATACCAATTAAAATACCAAATAAGTACTTTACTGAGCTAGAAAAAGTAGTAACAAAATTCATCTGAAGCAAAAAAAGATCAAGAAAAGCAAGGGAACTGATAAAAATGCCAAGGAAGGTGGCCTAGCTCTACCAGATCTAAAACTATACTATAAAGTGGCAGTCATCAAAACTACCTGAAACTGGGGGTGCCTAGGTGGCACAGTAGAAAGAGCACTGTCCCTGAGTCAGGAATACCTGAGTTCAAATCTGATCTCAGACACTTAATAATTACCTAGATGTGTGGCCTTTGGGTAAGCCACTTCACCCCATTGCCTTGCAAAAAAAAAATCTAATAAAAAAAAACTACCTGAAACTGGTTAAGAAATACAGTGATTAATCAGTGAATTAGGATAGGTTAAAAAAAAACCCACAGTAAATTACTATAGCAACCTACAGTTTGACAAACCCAAAGGTGTCAGTTTCAGGGGACAGAACTCACTATTTGACAAAAAATCATTGGGAAAACTAGAAAATTGTATGGCAAAATCTAGGCATAGATCCACATCTCACATTCTATACCAAAAAAGTTCAAAATTGGTTACAGGAGTTAGACATAAACGACAACACCATAGATAAATTTATACACCAAGAAATACTCTATCAGATCTATGGAAAGGGGATAAATTTATGACCAACCAAGAATGAGAGTGTATTGTAAACTGCAAAATGAATGATTTTGACTATATTAAATCAAAAAAGTTTTTGCAATAATAAAATCAATGCTGCCAAAATTAGAAGGAAAGCAGAAAACTAGGAAACAATCTTTACTATGAGTTCTGATAAAGGTCTCACTTCTAAAATAAATAGAGAATTGCTTCAAATTTACAAGTCATTTCCCAATTGATAAATGATCAAAGTATTTGAATAGACAGTTTTCAGATGAAGAAATTAAAGCTATATATGATCATATGGAAAAATGTCCCAAATCATTATTGATTAGAGAAATGCAAATTAAAACATCAATGAGGTATGACCTCACACCTATCAGATTGGTCAAGAGGAGGAAAAAGGGAAAATGAGCAATGTTGCAAAGGTTGTGGGAGCATTGGGACATTGATGCATTGCTGATTGAGTTGTGAACACATCCAAATTTTCTGGAGAGCAATATGGAATTGTGCCCAAAGAAAAATAAAAATGTTCATTCCCTTTGATCCAGCAATTCCAATTCTTGGTCTATATCTAGAATAAATCATAAGAAAAGGTAAAAGTCCCACATATTAAAGAATATTCATAACAACATTTTTTGTAGTAGCATATAATTGGAAATTGATGGAATGCATCATCAATTGGAGCATGACTAAACAAATTATGGCACATGAATTCTATGGAATATTATTATTTTATAAGAAATCATAAATGGTTGGATTAAAGAGAAGCATGGAATGAGTTATAGGATCTGATGCTGAGTGAAGGGAACAGAACTGATAGAACAATGTACACATTAACAACAAAATTGTGAGATGATCAATTTTAATGGAAGTAGCTCCTCTCAGCAGGTCAGAGAACTAGGACAACCATATTAGACCAGCTATGGACAATGTTATCCCCATCCAGAGGAAGAAAAACAAAACAAAATAAAACAAAAAAGAAAACCAACCCATCAGTATCTGATGAACACTTTATAAAAATTATCTCTTATGTACCTCTTTCTCTTAATCCTACTTCCTCATACGCAAAATGACTAATATGTAAACATATTTATCAAAAATGGTATGCACAATGCTAACTTGACTGTTTGCCACTGAGGGGAGGTGGGGTGAAATGGGAGTGTGGAAGGAAATTTTGTAGCTTAAAAATATAAATGTGCATATGGATGAAAAAAGAAAGAAAAACAGAGGAGATTAAATACCCAAAATTTCACAGCTAGTTAATCATAGTTGAAGTCATTCAAGTGTTCTGACTTTCCTTCTCATATTTTTCATACCACCAATCTCCTTGCAAGACCATATTATTTGTTGTCATTAAAATTACCAAATTTGTAATAAGTTAATGTGAAACTTTGATGCTGAGTAATATAAGTCAAAACCATGATATTTTCCTGCTGACAAATTTACATAATAAAGGCAAAAATGCAAATTAGCTTTATGACTATGATCTCATGTTCTTTTCTTATCTTCTGAATTGGCTCAAATTAATTTGTATGCTAAATCAGAGAGGAGCTTGGGAATTTCTATCTCTAAGGCTGGGAGAGAAGAATATGATCTCAGTCTTACAAGAAGGAATTATAAGAAATTATCCAATCTCATTCTGAGGACATTCATTATACCTAGATTTTTATGAGAAGAGTGTTGTATATCTAAGTCTGAATGGAAAGCAACCAACCTGCCTTTATCAAAGAAATATTTTCTAGTTATTTTGCCCTGCTTGATTAGATGAGAGAAGTGAATAGCAAATAGCTTGAAGAGATGGATCCTAGAAGCTGGTATAAGGAAATAACTTGGATAGCTTCCCTCCTAATAGTCACCATTGGAGAACAGAGGAATAAGCATCAAGTGGAGATATTTTTCAGCAGCTCTAGGGTACCAGCAAGATAACAGTTCCTTATTCACATCAAAAGACAATGGAGCAATACACCATATTCAGAAGAAAGCAGTCCCAGTTAAAGAGGTAGAAAAAAATTTAATCCTGTAATATCAGAGAACTCAGTTGCACTTTCCCACATGTATCCTGGACACATGTGCTTCCTCTTTCATGATCTCTACATACATCTATTCTTCACACTAATAATATATATATAAGTGGGAAAATCCAGATTTATTGAGGAAAGTCTCTATTGCTAATGCTTTTCTTATATCATTTAATTTAATTCATTTCTTTTTAATTAATTTTGACCTCTGACTAAATAAAGGTTAAAAAACCTATCAGATTAATGAATGCTAATTAAGCTGTGATTTTTTTGAAAGTATGTTGTAGGTAGGTACATGGGATACTTGAATCCATATGGCTATAATGGATGTCCCACATGGGAGAATGAACTGAGCAGAATGCTCCAAATAAATGGTGGAGTATATATTGAAAAACATTATTTCAGGTGACTACTTTTGTGATATCATTACAACTTTTTTTAAAAAGAAAAAAATTTCCACAAAGTAATCCTTGTATTGAAAAGTACTCTCAAATCACATGTATTTGTGTTAAAATTTAAAAGAAGAGTTCATTGGGCAGAGAATTCTCGAATCTTTCCATCTTTTCTCACTTTCAGGGAAAAAATTTCATTGTTGAAACCATTCTATTCAATCAAATCAAGAAATAATTTTATATTGTTCATTTATATTTGTTGTCAAATGTTTCTCCACTGTCCAAAATAGGCTCCTGTTTTGTGGGAAGTGACAAGTCACTGACTTAGACTTATAGTTTCTGGAAGCCTTCTACTAGCACATGCTCAATGCAGAGTGGCTTCAGGACCCGGAGACAAATCTGCTCTAGCATAGCTTTGCCTTCCAGGGCAAAATTTCTGTTTACAACTTCTGTGTTTACAATTCCTCCCTTCTAACCCTACTTTTCCTTTCCTGTCTCAGTACAAATTGAGTTTCTTTCTGTGTCTCCCTCGATTCCCATATTATTTTTCACTCTAAAACATTATTTTACTTTAATCAGCATTAGTGATATCTTTGTATTGTAATTGTTCTGTTTCTCATGCTCTAAATTGCATTCTTTGCCTTCTATATTATTTCTGCCTTTTACAGAGGAAGGTACTGGCAAAGACCTATATCATTCTAAACATGCATTTCATTAATAGAGCTATAACTGTATATTTAGCATCTTTAAACATTCAAAATAAGTTATGAAAATGTACTGATTCTGTTACTTACTTAAGTTTTCTTTCCTCATTTTCATGCCCTCTTTTCTTTTTCCTAACTCCCCTATGCTGATCACTGTTAGGGCCCAATTTATGGAAACCACATGGGAATAAGAATGTTGAGATTGCCAGCTTCTCTCATGACATTTCAGATTGTTTTCCTTCAGCAATCTCAAGTGGGGTTTTTCTTGTCCATCATCTCTCTTTAAAATGGAAACCAGAAGTACTAGGAACTTGATGAGATCTTGAAGAACTTGATGAGTTCTTAATCATCAAGAGTTCTCATCATCAACTTGATGAGTCTTGAAGAAGACCAGTACTCCAAAAATCCTAAAGAGGACTAGATTCTCAAAGGGGGATTGCCAAGAACTGAAACCTTCTTTGCTCCTACCAACTCTACCCTCTCCTTCCATAGAGAAGGCGTGAGGGATGAGGGTGGGAGGAAGGCAGTCACCTCCACCAAGAAGAGGAGAGTCCAATATTAGTGCACTTTGGGAAAGGGATTACACTAATTTGCATGTTTGGACAAGGTTCAGGAACTGAGAAAGTGAAAATGATAAGAAAGCATCAAAAGAAATAGCAGGGGGCGGCTAGGTGGTGCAGTGGATAAATCACAGGTCTTGGAGTCAGGAGTACCTGGGTTCAAATCCCATCACAGACACTTCATAATTACCTACCTGTGTGGCTTTGGGGAAGACACTTACCCCCATTTGCCTCGCAAAAAAAAAAAAAAAGAAATAACAGAATGAAAAAGTAGGAAGGTATCTGGCTCCAGGGAAATTTTATGATTGGCTTGTAAAACCTTGTATTATATTCATTAAAATTTCGGATTATGTCACTTCCTTCATACCCTCTAGTCAAAATGACCTATTTGAGATTTTATTGAACTCAATATTCCAACTTTTGCTTCCATGATTTTTCTTGGCGAACAATTTCATTCCCTCTTTACCTCTGCCTCTTAAAATCTCATAATTCATTGATAGATCTGCTCAAGTGTTCCTTCCCACAAATTACTTGATTTTCCCTATTAAAACTTCTAATTACTTCATATTTATTCCCTTCCTTCTTCCATCTTTACTTCCTTCCTTCTTCCTTCTTTCTTTTCTTTTTTCACTTTACATAAAATGCAGTTTCTTTGTAGATATATATATATATATATATATATATATATATGTTTATTAACAAATATGTGGAACATTAATTACCTCCCCTACACAAACATATACTCATATTGAAGGTCATATATCTTCTCTTTTAGTTATTTTTCATCCTTTCCTCAAAGTTCTTCAGTACTCTAATGGGGAATTGAGAGTATCTCGGCACGCAGAATGGTTCTGACCCAATTGGAGTTGTTCCTTAAATGTAGTTAGGTGAATAAAACTAATGCTGCCAAAACTAGAAGGAAGGCAGAAAGTTAGGCAACAATCTTCACAACTAGGAGTTTGGATAAAGGTCTCATTTCTAAAATGTATGGAGAATTGCAACAAATTTATAAGGTTACAAGTCATTTCCTCAATCGATAAAGGGTCAAAGGATATAAACAGACAGCTGTCAGATGAAGAAATTACAGCTATATATATAATCATATAATAAATTGCTCCAAATCATTATTGATTAGAGAAATGCAAATTAAAACCACAATGAGGTATCACCTCACACCTATCAGATTTTCTGAGATGAGGAAAAAAAGAAAAAGTATCAGTGTTGGAGAGGTCATGGGAGGATTGGGACATTGATACATTGCTGGTGGAGTTGTGAATGGTTCTAACCTTTCTGAAGAGCAATATGGAACTATGCCCAAAGAAAAATAAAAATGTTCATACTCTTTGACCCAGCAATTCCGATTCTAGGTCTATATCCAGAAGAAATTATAAAAAAAGGGAAAAGTACCACATGTTCCAAAATATTCATGGCAGCTCTTTATGTAGTAGCAAAGAATTAGAAACTGAGGGGATGTCCATCAATTGAGGAATGGCTAAACAAGTAATGATACATAAATACTATCTAATATTATTGTTCTATAAGAAACCATAAATGATTGGACTCTAGAGAAGCATGGAATGCCTAAAGGAATCTGATGCTCAGTGAAGGGAGCAGAATCAATAGAAGAATGTACATATTAATGATAACATTGTGAGATGATCAACCTTAATGGAAGCAGCACCTCTCAGCAGTTCAGAGAGCTGGGACAATTGTATTAGATCGGCTATGGCCAATGTTATACCATCCAGAGGAAGAAAAACAAAACAAAACACACACACACACACACACACACACACACACACACACACACACAGACATAAAACCAACGCTTCAGAATCTCATGAACATTTTATAAAAATTATTTCTTATGTACCTCTTTCCCTTAATCCTAATTCCTCATACCCAAAATAACTAATCTGTAATCATGCTTATGAAAAATATGTATGTACAATGCTAACTTGACTGTTTGCCTCTGAGAGGAGGGGGGTGGGAAGGGAGGGTGGAAAAACATTTTGTAACTTAAAAATATACATGTGAATATGGATGAAAATAAATAAATTAATTTTGAAAAAGATTTCATGGAGAAGGTCCATAGGAGAAAAACAATAAAATAAATTAAATAAATATAGTTAGGTGAGATGTCTGGTTCCACATTCCTGTTTCCCCTTCTGCCCAGCATTAAAGTCGTCCTTGGAGAAGCATGGGGAGAAAACAAGATGGAACTGTCTTTGCTACCTCTTGCCTAGTCACACAGTGACAGACCTTCATCCCAGTTCCATTGAACTATTAACAGTCAGAAAGTTTTTGTAAAAGAAAATTAGTTATAATTATAGAGTATAAATTTTATAATTATGTAAACTCAAATTATAAATTTTAATGTTATAATTATAAACATACAAACTTTTCTCATAACATGTGATGTTTAATTTAACCTTTAAGGATAGGAAGGGCATTAATTTTATATATTAACTCAGTCCAAAGCCCACTTTGTTCACTAGTTTCAGGTAACTTGGCATCTCAAGAGTGGGTTACTGTTATATCCTGCTTGGTACCCTGGTGCCAAGATCCCTATGACTTAAACTCCTTTCTCCAGGAATCACCAATTACAGCAAGAAAAGGATAGAAGAATTATAGCAAACAAATATGTCAGGCCCAGTTTTTGAAACCTAAAGACAGACAGGAGAGAAGGTCTTCCCCCTTCCCTGGTCATTTCATGGCACTAGTGCTATGGGTGAACTGTGTGGTCTTCTTTACTCTCTGTATGCAACAGGAAAGCTCACACAAATAAAGAGAGTAAGACTGCTCCAAGTTTGGCAGTTTTAAAATATGCTGCTTGTTCTGGCTATTCAACCAATTGAAAGAGGTTACTCTACCTATAAGGTCAGGAACAAGAGAAGACAAGAGGGTATTTCCATATTAGATTATATGGTAATGTTCTAATAAACCTCCCTTTAGGCACACACACACACAAAAACACACACAAAAACACACACACACACACATTCACAGACACTCACCCATTAACTCACAATATATTCACTCATGACCCCATTCACTCCCTCACATTCATGCATATACTCACACACCCAATCACACATTCACTCAAATGCACACTCACTCATTCACACACAGACACACACATACACACACATGCACAGATAGAGATAGACAGGTGCAGATTGAGAATTTTGTGGTTGTTTCTCTCAATAGAATGTATCTAAATAGCGAGGAATATGGATTTATTTTATTCTGTTTTGATTTGTTTGGTTTGGGTTCACTGTTTCACACCTATGTTGTCTAGTGCAGGCACAGGCACACCCAAGGCATTAGGTAAATGAGTGATTGTTGACTGGTTTGAGCTGCCCAGAAGGCCTCTTGTTTCAAAGCTGAGATTTACAATATTACCACGAGGTGGCAGTAAAGTCAAATAGTGTGATAACCAATCCCATCTAGAAATTGATTCAAATTCTTTTCCTTACCCTCCAGTCTGATGGATAATATTAAAACAATGGAAAGTTGCAGTGCTCCATTTTCAAATAGCAGAACTGTGAGAATGAATGCTCTTTGCCCTTCGCCACGAGAACAGCTGTGCTTCACAGATATGTGGAAAGGTAGGATTTAAGTGTTAAACTTTTTTTTTTCTTGCAGTCAAATCTCCATGCCCTCCAGTGCCCCCTTTTTTGAGAACCAGGATGCTTTCTTTAAATGTGAGTAAAGAGAGATAGTTACAGTACACTCCTCCAGGGGCAAAATATTACCAAACAAGTTACTTCATCTGCTGTTTCTCCTCTACAGGATTCTTAAAACAAAATGCTGCATTTCATGCTAAAAGTAATTTTCATCCAGGTTCATTTTAAATATAAGAAACCAGTGGTAGATGAGATGCCCCAAACTGGTCCATCTTGACTGGAAATATCCTCTCCTCCAACTTAGCACAGTTCTGGATATGTGTCCCATTTTTGCCCCCAGTCACTATGTCTGCAAATGGCTTCTTTTGGAAATACAAATTTGTAGCCTAAGAAGGTTTCCCTCATAGATTCCCAATATCTCTAACACATGTGAACATCTTGGCAATGTCTACTTAGGGTACTTTGGGTTCAGTTGGGTTAGGAAAACAGAAAGTATCTAAGACAAAAGGTTGATGTTAAAGCAGACATGAAACACTTCAAAGATAGCTTTTGTTTCATTCATAATCTGACTCAGGGCTAGCTTTAATTTAGACTTTCAATGAATGCAACTTTAAGGTATGAAAGAGGAAAATAGCTTTCATTAATATTAACATCATTTGCATCATTTATTCTAGCATTGTCTTATAATTAATATTAATTGAATTCCAATAATATTGGAATTATTCCCATTCCATTATTTTTCTATAATTTATACTATCATGAGTTACTAAGGGCCATCTCCAATCAATCTAATTAACGTATGGTCTCTGGACCTAGATGACTCCATAGGAGAAAGTGAGACTGGTGACTTAGTATAGCCAAGTCCAATCCATGTGCTTGTCATAGCATCACCTCCCTGATTCATGAGCTTCTTTGAAAATGAAGGGCAAACATCCTCATCATCATCATTATCCTCATCATCATTATCATCATTATCATGATGTTAACAAGTTCTAAAAGGTAAAACTACTTCAATGAAGAAAATGACATAGCTTAATTCCCTGTTATCTTTTGCCCCTACCACAAAATATCAAGCTTTTATGGATCTCCAGAAACTAATTAAATAAAATAGAAATTACAAAGAATTAATTACCCTTTCAAATACGCAAATACACATACTCACACACACACACACACACACACACACACATATATATATATATATATATATATATATACATATATATATATTCCTATTTATCTCTAGTTCAAACTAGATTAAGGCTTTAGTAATAAAGAACTAGATGAATTCTTTGTAGAGGGTTTATGGGAGGGCATAAATGACTGTTGTAAAGGATGAGAAGGGTATGCTGGAATTTGTATAAAATTGTTTTTTTCTTAACATATCTATGGGTAAGTGCTTATGGCATCTCAGATGGCATTAGCATCTCTTTTATTTTAACACTTCCTTCAACAATAACAAGAAGATAAGGGCAATCATTAATCAAGTAAGTTAGAATGAGGATCAAGTCCCACTTTAGCATTTTAAATTTTTAATTTTTAAAAATATATTTCTTTGATGTTTTATTTTTACACAATTATTTGCGATTTTTATTAACATTTTAAAAGTATTTGATTCCATAGTCTGTCCCTCCTTTCCTCTCTTCCTCCATCTTTGAATTTGATGTAGGTTGTACATATTCAATCAGGCAAATCATATTTCCCTAATAGTTATGTTATAAAAGAATATATTTCCCCTAATAGTTATGTTATAAAAGAATATAAAAGAGATACTTCCTGGGTGAATCCAAGATGATAGCATGAAGCTATAAAGCTACTCTTCAAAAGATACAACTCCCACACCCCAATGCCCAACTCTTATTTCCTCAAACAGAGTGTAACAGCTTTTCAGCTCAAGATATATTGGAGGAACTTCAGGAAAGGTGGGTCTCACATGTGTAAAATGAAGTACAGCCCAACAAAGGCAGAAGAACTGGGAAGTCAGCAGGAGGCTATCCATAGAGAAATTTAGGTCTCTACTCAGTTGATCAGTATAATAGCAGGCTAGCAGTGAGGGTACTAACCCCAGCTCAGAAGACAAAGTTCAAGCCTGGGAAAGTTGGTGCATCAGATAGGACTGGGTTGGGCCACCTAAGGCAAGGACTAAATTGCAAACATCTGAGATGCCAGAGTAGAAAGTCAGGGACAAGACGCCTGGTCCCTAGGCTGAAAAGCTTGGAGATGTATGTCTGTGCCCAAAGAGCACAGTTCAACTTTCAAAATTAGCAAAAAATCATAAAGAGTGCTAATGCTGCAAAGCTAATATTCTGATAGGGAAAATAAAAACACCATTTCAGAAAAGAAAAATATTGACAAAATGTCTACATTTGAAGCCTCCAAAGGGATTATGAATTGGTCTCAAATAAAAAATACCTCTTGAAAGAGCTTAAAAAGAATTTTAAAAGCCAGAGAAGAAAGGAAGAAAAAATTGAGAAAAGAAATGAGAGTTATGCTGGAGAATTATGAAAAAACTGACAGAAGAAAATAATGCCTTTAAAAGTGAAATTGATCAAATGAATGAAAAAAGAAAACAACTCTTTTAGAAGAAAAATTGAATAATTGGGAAAGGAAACCAAGTCCTTTAAAAGTAAAATTAACCAACCAGAAAAGAAAACACAAAAGTTAAGTGAAGAAAATAAAACCCCAGAGATTAGAATTGCACAAAAACAAACTATAGACTGTATCATTAAGAAACTTGGATTTCATTTAACAAAATCAGAAGACTGAAAACAAGAAGAAAATGTAGAATATCTTTTAGGGAAAATGACCAACCTGAAAAATAGATACAGTAGAGATAATTTTTGAATTATTGGTCTACCTGAAAGCCACGATTAAAAAAGAGTCTGGAAAATATTTTTGAGGAAATTATCAAGGAAAACTGTTTTAATATCCTAGAATAAGAAGGTCAAATGGTCCTTGAAAGAATTCTCCAATCAGCCCTAGAACAAGATACCTAAATGAAATCTCCAATGATTATTATAGTCAAATTTCAGAATTGTCATCTAAAGGAGAAAATACTACAAGCAGTAACAAACAAGCAATTTTAGTACCAGGGAGCCACAGTCATGATTATGTAGGACTTATCTACTTCAACACTGAAATAATGGATATTCTGTAATATGGTATTTCAGAAAACAAAGAACCTTGGATTACTACCAAGCATCAATCACCCTACAAAATTCAGTATATTCTTTCAGAAAGATTAATTTTCAACAAAATTCAGGACTTTCAAACTTATCTGATAAAAAGACCAGAACTGAACAGAAAAGTAGATCTTCAAATACAAGACACAATAGATACATAAAAAAAGGAAATGGAAAGGAAAGAAAAAATGTTAATCAACAATAGGAAATGATTGATATCCCTACACAAAAAGACAATACTTGTAACTCTTGAGAATTGTGTTGCTTTTAGGACATTTGAAAGGAGCATACTTAGAAAATGTAGGTATAAATTGATTATGATGTGATGATATTTATACCTCTTGAGAATTATATTTCTATTAGGGAAAATTGGAAGGAGTGTATTTGTACAGAAGGTAGGGTATAAGTTGATAGTGATGGGATGATACTTGTGACTCTTGAGAACTGTACTTCTATCAGAACAGTTGAAAGGAGAATGCATTGACAGAAGGTATGGGTACAAGACAGGTAGAAAACAATTAATACATGAAAAAAGGATTATATTGGGAGAAAAATGTGGACACATTGGAGGATAAATAACAACACATGGAGAAGCACATAGGACCTATTATAGTAGAGGAAAAAAAGGGGAGAGTGTTAACATTGAGTAAATCTTACTCTCAACAGATTTAACTCAAAAAGGAAGGATACACATTCCCAATTTGGTTTAGAAATATATGCTGCCCTTTAAGAAAGTTGGAGGGGAAAGGAGAAAGAAAGAGAAAGAAGGGGCTGATAAAAGGGAGGGGGAAAGGAGAAGGAAAAAGAAAACAATAAAATGTAAAAGAAAGAAGAAAAAAGAAAAGAGGCTGAGAGAAGGGTGAACAGTTTGAAAGAACCAGCATTGAGAAGCAAAACACTGCTGAGGAAGATAAGGTGAAAAGAGAGAGAGAAAAGTACAAACGGGAACATAGAATGGAGGGAAATACAGTATTAATCATCATAACTGTGAATGTGCATGGAATTGAACAGTCCAATAAAATGGAAGTAGATGGCAGAGTGGACTATAAACCACACTCCAACAGTACATTGCTTACAAGAAACACAGTTAAAGCAGAGATACACACAAGGCTAGAGGTGATATAAGGTCAAAGGCTAGAGATGAGTATTTTATGCTTCAACTGAAGTAACAAAAGAAAGGCTAGCAGTCCTGAGGTCAGACAAAGCAAAAGTAAAAATAGATGTCATTCTCATTAAAAGGGATAAGAAAGGAAACTACGTCTTCCTAAAATGTACAAGAGGAAATGAAATAATATGATTATTAAACCTATATGTACCAAATGACAGAGCAATCCAATTCTTAGAGGAGAAATTAAAGTAGTTGTAAGAGGACACAGACAGCAAAGCAATATTAGTGAAGACATCAACCTCCCTCTTTCAGAATTAGGTAAATCTAATCAAAAAATAAATAAGAAGAAAATTTAAAAAAGTAAATACAATTTTTTTTAGATTTTTGCAAGGGAAATGGGGCAAAGTGGCTTGCTCAATGCTACACAGCTAGGTAATTATTAAATGTCTGAGACTGGATTTGAACCCAGCTACTCCTGACTCCATGGCCGATGCTTTATCCACTGTGCCACCTAGTTGCCCCATAAAATTTGTAAATATTTACTTTGGAAGGGAAAAATTCAATGAAAGAGGTTATTTTTATCAATGGATTAATCTGGATGACAGAAAACAGAAGTATAAAGAAAATAAGGAGGAAGTTCAGAGGAGGCTGTTAGCAGCAATGAAGCTTCTATAGTATGACTATGACAACTTCCATGATACCAAGGGAATTATTTGTAGATGATGAAGGGATTCAGGTAAGAGCTCTTGTCATCATTAAAGCTAACAACAATAAAAATCTCTTTGTCTCAGAACTCTATGAGAGAATGCCTAAGAATTAAGGTGGCACATTATAAACTACATAAACAAAATGCTCTTTTCTAATTGGCTTGGAATTTAGTCACATAACTTTCTTTAAGAAAGAAGACAGTACCTCATTAAGCCAACCTAACATAACATTTTAAAATCTCTACTCATTTTGGAAAATAAATTAGAGGGCAATGATTTCTTTATAAAAGGATTACTTACAAAAATGTTTGACAGCATGATACCTTCAAATATTAATTTCCTACAAGACATTCGAAAGTCATTTAAATTTACAAAAATCCAATCTACATACACCTTTGCAGGTTTTCATCTATCCTATAAATTACAAAATATAGTGATTGGTTGCAGTACTATCCTAAATACATCCAATCAGGACAGCACAGAAAAATAGCTGTGTAGACATAGAAAGATGTTACATTTGTCTTCATGACTCTAAATATGTTGTGTTCCTCACCATTTCTCTTTCTTAAAATGAAGGGGACAAAAAGATGAAATAGTTATCCACAAGAGATTGAGAAATATTAAAGATATTAAATGCAATCCTGAAATTTAAAAAAACCTTTTCAAATTGACACATTCCCTAGTCCACTTTTTCCTTAATAATAATTTCTCTTTGAGGCAGCTAGGTTTTGAAGTGAATAGAGCACTGGACCTGGAGTCAGGAGGACCTGAGTTCAAATTTGGCCTTAGACACTTAATAATTGCTTAGCTGTGTGATACTGGGAAAGCCACTTAACTCCCATTGCTTTGCAAAAATAAATGCTCCCAGAAATGTAAATGTGTAGTGATCTTTAATTGAAAAAGTCTTTAATAAATTATATCTTTTGATTCTCACAATAATCCTGTTCAGTAGGTAATATTCTTTTTCTTATTTTTCCCAAGTAGAAACGGAAACTCAGAAAAATTGCTGAGTAAAAGAAGGTCTGCTCCATTTCATATCTATTTAATTACCATATTTGTACTTGCATGCTTTTTTTTTGATTGACTCTAATTAGAGTGAAACTGATCCTAAAATACTAGAGCTAGCAAGTTATAATCATCCTTCTTTGGGTTCCATGGTATCCTAAGAACTTTATGATATCCCTTTTTTCTGCATTCAGTGACTCAAGACAACAGTGCTGCCTTTCCTTTTTTAGGGTCCAGTTACTAGTTCCACAGTCCTATTTAGTCACTTAAATTAAATTATCTTTTACAAAAATTTATTTATTTTCAAGAAAGAATAACATAAATTTTCATGCCAACTTCTCATTCCCATTTCAATTTGTACTCTGGAATAAATGTTCTCAGAATAGCTCAGTTCCTAGGTAACATTGGTCACATATGATCAGAGAAATCCAAATGTTTGCTTGAGTTCTCATCTAGCTTGGGTCTAGAAGGTCGTTCCAAAGGTCATTCCTTCTTCCTTAGAGACATTGCTACTCTGTTGGATGAAAAAAATAATCTGGAGTGTTAAGATAACAAGGTATTTTCAAGACTTAAACTTTGATAGAGATCCACATAAAAAAATATCAAACATAGAAACCAAGGACCAAGGTACATTTCACTAGTCCATGTAGCCTCAAACAAGAGAAAGCCCCAAGGACTCTTCCATTAGATGATGAACTTTCACTGGATACTGAGATCAAGTGTATCTCCAAGATCCACCAAGGATAAAACAAAGAAAAAGTCACTGAGGCTGACAGGCATTTTAAGCCTCCCAAATTTATCAAAGAGCCTCCTCTTTACCTTACTTTCCACAGTGTCTCCAAGATACTTTTACTACACATCATCACAACTTTTCCAGGAAGCAGGCTTCTAACAACTCTGACTGAAGAGATACTACTTGAGACATTCTGTGCATGTGTCAGAGCTCTATTTCACTTGAGTGAGTACAATATCAATCAATCAATAAACATTTATTAAACACATAATATAAGCCAAACACTGTGTTCCTTGCTCTCAAAAAGCTTATATTCTAATGGAGGAGATAATATACAAAAAATGGGTAGAATGCAAGCTTATTATGAAGAAAAATAAGAAATAAGGCACTAGAAATAAGATAGATTAGAGAAGTTTTCTAATAATAGGAATTTTATTTGAAATTTAAAGGAAAATAGAGAGGTTAATACATAGAGTTAAGAAAACCTACTAGGGGCGGCTAGGTGGAACAGTGGATAGAGCACTGGTCATGGAGTCAGGAGTACCTGAGTTAACATTCAACCTCAGACCCTTAATAATTACCTAGCTGTGTGGCCTTGGGCAATCCATTTAACCCCATTGCCTTGCAAAAAAACCAAAAAAATCCTAAAAAAAGAATCTGCCAGATTTGGAGGAAAAGCAGGGAAAAATAACAAAATGAAGAGATGGAGTGTTTTCCTTGTTGGAGGTGAGTGTCCCTAGGTCAAGAGTACTTGTTAATAACTAAGTGTAATAGGGGCTACATAATGAAGGGTTTTGAATGACAAACAGAAAACTGTGTAATTGATCCTGGGATTAATAAGGAGTTACTCAAATTTAGCAAGTTGAGGGTTGATGTGATCAGACCTATTCTTTAGGAAGAACACTAAAATGGCTGAATTGATGATGAATTGGTATGGAGAAAGACATGAAAAAGGCAGTCTCATCATCAGGTTACTTCAATAATCCAGATGTGGGATGGTGAGGGTCTGCACTAGAGTGATAGTAGAGTGAGAGGAGACAAGGACCCTATTTAAAAAAAATGTTGCAAAAGGAATATTGCCAGGATTTGGCAACAAATCACATATGGAAGCTGAGAGAAAGAGAGAAGTTCAAGATAACTTATGGGAACTGGGAGGATGGTCTTACCCCCTGAAAGTAACATGGAATTTTAAATGAGAAATATGTTCCATGTTGGACACAAATGGTTTAAAATATCTGCTGGAAATTCAATTTGAGTTTTTCAAAAAGCAACTGGATATATAAAATGGGAGGTCAGCAGATAGATTGGAACAGAATTAGTAGAGGAATGAAGTAACAGCATAGAAAAGGTAATTAAATCTGAAAGCAAAAGATCTTCCTTAAAGTGCATGAAGTTAGCTATCTGATCATAAGAAACCTTAATATTTAATTCCCATATTACTATGATAAAGGATCTTGAGTTACCCCAACTTCTATTTCTTAAATATTATCTTTAAAGACAAGATGGATAATACTCCCATCTAATGTACAAAGCAGAAAATGAAAGGAATTTTCTTTCTTTTTCCTGAAGGAAACAGAAACATTTAGATCATCCCTCATAAGCAGAATCATATTTTACCAAGGTAGATATTCATCAGGCTACATTTTGTTTTTCAGCATAAAAAACCATTAGGGGAAGAGAAATTGCAAGTCTTTTATAGGAGAAGATGCATATCTTCAAAATCACTTTGACTTTTTACTAAAGCATTCAAAGTTAATATTCATAACAATGGCATAAAATACAGAATAATACAGCTTGGCACTAGAGACAAACTGATTCCACAGCTACCCTGATGATTCATGTTATCTTCTTTATTTATAGAAAATAATGTGAACATAACATTATGAGTCACCTTCACACTTTCTTGTTATTCTTTTCTTCTCAACTCAGCCCACATCAATATGACATTGCATGCAAAATAACATGCCAGTAGGATAGATTCAGTAGTGAATCTATCTTTTTTAGGAAAGAAAGGAAAAGAGGGAAGAAAGGAACAACAGAGTGAGTGAAAACTCGAGGGATTAAGTTTGCTTCTGTTCAAACTGAAATGCAGTATCAAGATTTTTTGGGATTGGTTATTCATTTAAAAATTTTTTTAATTAAAAATGGTTTTATTTTTATTTTTGATTCCTAGCTAAAACTAATGACATGAGTGATATCCTTACTCCTAGGGAATAGTTCTGCTTTTTATGAGTACACAATTTCAAAAAATAAAATATGTATATGTATATTAATTTTGAATGAACTTGTGATTTCATTGGTATAATTCCTACTGGTCAATAAACTATTCACAAAAGTAGATCAACTACTTGAAAGCATAGTTATCAATAGATTTGACTGGAGAAGTAAGAGTTAAGTTTATTATCCTTTGAAACCAAGTATTCTTAAGTCTAAGACCTGCTTTCAAGTAGTTTAAATATCATGCCTATACAAATTAAATCTCTCATGTATATACATATATGTAAACATGCATATTTATGTGCATATATAATTAAATATATATGCATGTTTGTGTATATACATACACACACTCCACTACGGCCCTTCCTGAACTCTTGTCCTATGTCACCAACTATCCCTGGGACATTTGGGATTGGGTATTCTATAGATATCTTAAATTTAACATGTCTAAAATAGCAGAACTTTTTTTTTCTTTTGTTTTTCTTTTTCTAGTTCACAAATGTTTGAAACTTTTATATTATTGGTCAAAGACCATTTATTCCTTTGATCATACAGATTTGTAATTTCAGTGTTATTCTAGACTCTCTCATTCACTCTATATATCCAGTCCAAGAATCCAAAGCTTCTCATTTCTTCCTCTACAGCATCTCATACACCCAACATTTTCTATAACAAAATTTGTACTTCCTTCTGTCCTTCACACAAGCCAAAATTAGTTGAGAGGGCATCATCACCACTTGTCTGTATTGTATTGTATTTTATGCTTCAAGGATTGCCTATTCTCCTCCATCCTTCCTTCCTTCCACCCTGATCCAATAAATACTCTTATAAAGCTGTCAAAATGATTTTCCTAAAACATTTGTCCATCTCATTTTATGTCATCAATAAACTCTACTGGCTCTTTATTACTATTAGGATCAAGGTAAAACTTTTGATTTTGACATTTAAAATTCTCCACATCTTGACTCTTCAAATATTTTCTTTATTTTAATGAATTAATTCCTCTCATGTACTCTACAATCCAATAAAGATCATCAGTTTTCTGGTTACACACAAACAACTTTGCACCCCATATCTTCAACATTTGGTATTTTGTGTTTCTCACACCTTTGATGTGCTCTTCATCTTCTGTAACCCTCAGAATTCTGAATTTTTTTTTAAGACTCAGTTAAACCACCACTTCATAGAAGAGGTCTTTTCTAGTATGGTCAACTGATAGGGTCTTCCCTTTTCTTATCTCAATTCAATCTGTATGTATCAAATGATATATATGTATTATCTACCATAGAATGCATGATTCTAGAGATATGAGGCTCCTTTTGCTCTTTTAATTGTATCTCTAAGCACATAAAACAGTAGTTAGAAGAAAGTTTTATCAAATGGTTGTAGAATATTAGGTTGGTACATCCTCACTTGGTAATTTTGGAACTTAAAAGGGGTCAAATAAGATTTTCTAGAGGAAATTCTTCACTGCTGGTTCCCTATATCAGTGAAGCCATGGGTTCACTTAAATATATGCATGAACAAATATATATGAATTTTATGTAAATACATACTGTACATATATGTGTGTGTGTGTACATACACTCATAAAGCCCAACAACATTGTAATTCATCATCTTTGCCATATTTAATAGTCCCATTCTTCTAGGTCTCACATTCTTTTTGAAAAAGAATATTTTGAGTCTCTAAGCTGATTTCTGCAGGACTGGTTCTGAAAGACTACCCCTCCTTCCCCCTCCCTCCCCTCCCCTCTCCTCCTCCCTGCCTTTCCTTCTCCTCTCTTCCTTCCTTTCCTCTTTTCTCCTCACCTCTCTTCTTCTCTCCACTGAAAAGTATAAATTAAGAGACTTCATATAACACCATCAGAAAACTCAAATTTAACACACTAAAAAAAATCATACTCAGATATCAGAGTTGATGGTCAATAAATTTCCCTTGGTTACTTTCATTGAACATTTATAAAGTATGAGATTCCTCTCCATCTCATTCATCCTCATGTCTTTAATATCTTTAGGGACAGTTGATAGTGTGCTGGAACTCATCTAAGTTCAAATCTGACTTCAATCACTTATTGGCTTTGTGAACCTTGGGTGATTTTTCTCAACTCATTTTCATCAAATGTTTTCATTTTCCCTTCATTTCTTCTCTGTTTTTCTTAGATTATATTGTTCATTCTTATCTGTTGTCCTTCTTTATAAGATTTCAAGATCTATTTATATTCTACAGATTGCCTTTAGTAGCCATCTCTCCTCTCCGTCTCTGTCTCTGACTGTCTCTGTTTCTTCCTTTCTCTCTCTCTCTCTCTCTCTCTCTCTCTCTCTCTCTCTCTCTCTCTCACACACACACACACACACACACACACACACACACAAACTCACTAACAGACAGAAATAAGGTGATTGTTTTTGTATGTTTTTTTGGTCTCAGTTGTGACAATCAATTTGCATTCCAAACAATTTTGGAAATAATTTTTCTAGTCAAGGATAATGATGTTTATGTTCATTTTAATGTTTTTAATGGCAATATTTAGTCAATAAGCTTGTATTAACTGTTTGCTGAATGTAGAGAAGCAAAGAAAGGAAAAAAAAATCCCAAGTTCAGCATTTTATGGGAAGATATGAAAAAAATAATCAAGGGTAAATTATTTTAATTAAATGGTTTACCTTTTCCCCCAACTTATGATTATTTGTTTTTACTCATCATATTAACTCTGTTTAGTAAATGGTCTGAGTATATACACAACTTATACAAGATTAATACTTAGTCTATAGTAAATCTTTTCCAGTCTATTATAATACTGCATGTCCATTTCAGTCTTTGAGTGCTCCTGTGGTGCACAACAGATTGAATGTCTTTATTACTTTATTTTTTAATATAAAGAAAATATTGATTATAGTATAAGGCCATGAAGTTGCTCTATAAGTGAAACATGTGGACACTATATCAACCATGTAGATTTTAGATATATATGTTATTATAAATATATTATATATTCATTGTATTTTAGATCTATATATATATATACTAATTTTGCATAATACACATATACATATATATTTATTATTTTAAAATTGCCTCTTGGAATGTACATACATATATTATATTTATATACATAAGTGTCTTTAAGTTATAGACATACATGTCATAAAGTCAAATTTCAATTTCCAAAGTGACTGATTTTTCAACTTAGACTACTAATTAAATACTACAAAAAATTTCACTTAAGTTTTTGTGATTATATCATATTTAAGAGGTTTTATAATTCTAGTTTCTTTGAAATATATGCAGAATGATTAACTTATTGTGGACTTTATTATATACATACATATATATATGTATATATATACATATATATATGTATACTGACATTGCTAATAAACCAGCATAGAATGGACCTGAAAGTGGATTAAGAAATAGGGTTATTAGACAAATCAGATGATATCATCTAAAACATACTTGAAGGGAACACAATTCCTTTGGGCATGATAAATGCATTGCTTACCATTCTCAACATGGTTCATCAATCCTAATGAATCACAACTTGGAAATCTCTTCAAATTTGACTCATTGCCAACAAAACTGCTATATTTTTCTCAAAATAGGTGCCATTCATGTTATTTAAGAATGAATAGGAGTGGCTAGGTGGTGTAGTAGATAAAGCACGGATCTTGGAGTCAGGAGTATCTGAATTCAAATCTGGTCTCAGACACTTAATAATTTTAAGGCCACTGTGTGGCCTTGGGCAAGCCATTTAACCCTGTTTGCCTTGCAAAAATCTAAAGAAAAAAAAGACTGAATGAATTATAATGAAGCAGCAATGCAAATAACAAAACATTTTGAGCTCAGGTCTCTGTCTTGAAAAGTGCATTATTTAATTTTAAACAAGTAAGACAATAAAAGGTGGAAAATGGAGAGAATGAGTGAGTGTGTGTGTGTGTGTGAGAGAGAGAGAGAGAGAGAAGTAAAATGTTATTTTGAGATTATTATTTTTACAACATGATATTTTCTATTTTTCTTTATCACTTTTAAATTTGCCATAGTAAAGGGCATCGTTTCAAAGATAATAATGTCCTCTATAGCTTGTCAGAGCATGTGTATTAGTGGTCTTGAGACACTCTTATAACTCAGAAATTTTGAAATCCTACTCTTTTCCAAGAACACCCTCATATGAAGCAGGCAAATAGCTATGTATTTAACAGAAATAACAGTCATATCACTCTGATGGGTATGCATAGTATTTCAAACTTCTTTCAGAGTTCACATCTTTTCATTCTAATCCTACCATCACATAGATCGAATTTCAACTTTTTTGTATTTACCTTCAAAAGTTATTTTACTCGGCTACACACGAGAGGAGTTCTTTCTCCTTCAGATATTCTTGCAGGTGTCCTCTTTGCTCTTTATCAAATAGACTCTGAAAAGGAAAGTGAGTTCAAGGATATTCTGATCATTTATAGCATTGAAAGCTTTTGGCTCACACAATTACAATAAAATGTAGCTTTCATTTAAGATATTAAAACAAGTTAGTCCAGGGGCACCTGAATGTGAATTATGCATAGATAGATAGAAAAATAGAAAATAGATATAACATACACCCACAAAATAGGAAGAGAAATAGATATCCATAAGGAATTATAGATATATATTCCTACCTATTCATTCACATAAATGATGTAAGTATATAGTTCTATATCTATCTATATATCATGCATTTATAATCTATATCTTCATAATTCCTTTCGATTAGTTTTTCTTTCTGACTTTCTAGTAAACTTCATATGTGCCATCTAAAGGAAAAGGAGGCACTGACCAATAAAGTATTTGATAATAATTCCTGATTTTGCTTTTTAAAAAAAATGGGAAATTGATTATTGCACAATGGGACATATTTGGAAATTAATGACTTTATCTAAAGCAAGGCTGAGATAGTTTCATAAACATGCAGTGGTTACTCGTGAACTTTCCAAGAGTTTGATTGAAACTTTGATTACTGACAGATTATGACTTATTGTCTGTGCATCACTTGTTTCTGTTTCCATTTTATGCAATCAAAAGTTATATTTTTTGAATTACCAAAAGCAGCTTTAGAACTTATCTTTCTATTCATTTGAGTAATAATCCTGCTTCCATAATTTATACTCAATAAATGAGATAGATATAATTATGGTAAAATCTTATCAATCTGACATTAATTCAAAAAATTTTAAAAATTGGCATTAGTTCACTCAAAATTGTTTTCTGTTATTTGAAGTCACAACTGACTATAAATGGAAGTTTCAGTCAGTCTGAATATTTGGTATCCCATGAACACCAGATAAAAATAATTCAAGTCAATTGAACTGCCTTTGAAACTGTCAGGCAAATCAGCTACATTGTGTTATCACAAGGTATAAAATTTCCATGCCTTTGCATTTCCAGATGTGAAGTGAAAATCTGGAAATATTTGGTCAATTTGATCAAATGAAAAAAAAAACTAAACCCCATTAATCTGGTATTCTGCAAATTATTCCTTGGGCTAGATAGTTCCAAATTCATAGTTCACTTGATCAAATTAATTTCACAAACTCCATGTGATTACTTAACTTTGTTCATAGATATAGAGGCTTAATGCAAACATAAAAAATAGAAATGCATTCAGGTGGAACTATAATACTGCTTTGTGAATGACAATGGAGGGTAGAAAACAGTTGTATATAGAAGGGAGTGGATAGAGAGTCAAGGATATGAATATTCACTAAAAATAATTATGAGAAATTTTAAGTTACTATATTTACCTGACCTCTATCCATCTGTATCTTAGAATAATGGGATCTTGTTGAAAGTAAAACACAAGACAAGGATCAAGATTATTCACCTTTTTATGAGCTACACATACAGTATTTACACTATTATAAATAATGAGTATGAGAAAGAGAAAAATCCTCAGCTCTTTCTGAATATATTTATCTTTTTTCATCTGAACAAAATGTATTCCTTTATAGTGACACACATTAAAGACTCCAAGAAGACTTCAGATTAAGATATCCACAAAGATGGTGAAAATTGAGAATTTTCAAATAAGCTTCTTCTAAAAAGTTAAAGGATCTTTTAACATAGTTTTTGCTAGTGATCTTTACTACAGGAAGCCACTGAAATAACCCATTAAATTCCCCCAAAAGACTTTAACTTCAAGCAATTTAGAGATTACTTTTTATCAGGTTTTCTATTGTTGTTCCCTACTCATCTTTTCCATTGATAAAACACATGAGAGCTATTTCATTAATATTTAAGAAAATGAATTTTTAATCATACCATTCCCATTTGAGATAATAACTAATGATCATATAATTATTTAATATTCACCAAATCTATATTCAGGGCATTTTAGACCACCTGAATTCATAATCTCACTTGAATCTGAAAATTTCTAATACTAATTGTCATTAGAAAGACAAGGAAAATGATGTTTGAAATTAAATTTGTCCATGCTACATATAAATTAAAAAAGTGAGTAAAAGGGGTTGTCATTCTCATAGCCACACAGAATTTTTCTATGAGACAGGATTTGAACAGAAGTCTTCTTTCTGACTCTAAGTGCAGATACAAATTCCCAAGACTCACTACCTCTAAATAAGGCATTATTCCTTAAAAGGTATTTCTTCTTTCTCTTACTCTATACCATCCCTCATATTATCAACATTAGAATTTTGTAAGTTCAAACTTAAACTGAAGGGAATAAAGAAGTTCAAAACTACAGTGGGTGGAAATTTACAAAAACGCAAACTACACAGATTAACAGAAGAGGAAAACAAAATATATAAATAACCCCATTTCAGAAAAAGAAATGGAAGAAAACTTTAATTAACTCCTTAAGAAAAGGGCTCCAGGTCCAGATGAATCTACAAGTGAATCCAACCAAACATTTAAGGAACAATTAATTCCAATTCTACATATATTATTTTTAAAAAAATAGGAATTCTGCAAAATTCCTTTCATGACACCAATATGGTGCTGATATCTAAATCAGGAAGAGTCAATACAGACAAAATTATAAAGCAATATCTCTAATGAGCATTGTTATAAAATCTTAAATAAAATTTTAGCAAAAAAGATTACAGCAAGTTCTTACTAAGATAATATACTGTGATCAGGTAGGAGTTATACAATGTAGGTAGGAATGGTTCAATATTAGGAAAACAATCAATAGAGTTGAACATATCAATAACAAAACCAACAGAAATCATGAATTTCTCAATAGATGCTGAAAATGTCTTTGACAAATATAGCAACCATTCCTATTCAGAACACTAATGAGTATAGGAGAAAAATGGAGTTTTCCTTAAAACAATAACCAGAATCTATCTAAACCCATCGACAAATATTATATGTAATGGGGAAAAACTATGGAACATTTTTAAGAAGATCAGGGATGGAACAAGGATGCCCATTATCCATTACTATTCAGCATAATAATAGAAATGTTAGCTTTAACAATAAGAGAAGAAAAGGAAATTGAAGTAATTGGCAACAAGGAAGCAAAACTTTCACTTCTTGCAGATGATATAATGGTATACTTAGAGAACCCTAGAAAATCACCTAAAATGACTTGAAGCTGTTAACAAAATCAGCAAAAGTAGCAGGATATAAAATAAACCCACATAAATTATCAACATTTCTATATATGAACAATAAAGTTTGAGAGTCAGAGATAGAAAGAGAAATTCCATTTAAAGTAACTGCAGACAACATAAAATACTTTGGAAGCTGACTCCTAAGAAAAATTCAGAAACTAAATGAACACAATTGCAAAACACTTTTCACACAAGTAAAGTCAGATCTTAGCAAAAAGAAAAAGTACCAATTCTTCCTGGTTAAGTCATGCTAATATAGTAAAAATGGCAATTTTACCCAAATTAAATTGTTTATTTAGTGCCATATCAATCAAAATATCAAATAACTATTTTATTGAGCTAGAAAAATAGTAACAAAACTCATCTGGAGTAGCAAAAGGTAAAGAATATCAAGGGAACTGATGCAAAAAAATGTGAACAAAAAGGTGGCCTAGCTCCACTAGATCTAAAATTATAGTATAAAGTGACAGTTATCAAAACTTCCTGATATTGGTTGAGAAATAGAGTAATGGACCAGTGGATTAGGATAGGTATCAAAGAAATAGCAGTAAATAACTTTAGGAATCTATTGATTGCCAAAGCTAAAGATATTAGCTTCTGGAGTAAGAACCCAATATTTAAAAAAGGCTGTTGGGAAAAACTGGAAAATAGTATACCAAAAATGAGACATAGATCCACAACTCAAACAAGGTCAAAATGGGTACAGCACTTTTAGATCTAATGGGATATATACACCATAAACAAATCAAGAAATACCCTGTTAGATCTATGGAAAGAGAAGTCATTTATATCCAACAAAAAATAGAGTACATTTTTAAAATGCAAAGTAAATGATTTTTGACTATATTAAATTAAAACCTTTTCTACTAAGAAAACCAATGCTACCAGGTATAGAATGAAAATAGAAAACTGGGAAACAATTTTCACACGACACCTGGGGGGTCTGATATAGGTCTCATTTCTAAAATATGTAGAGATTTGAATGAAATATATATGATTTCAAGTCATCTCCCAGTTGATAAATGGTCAAAGGATATGAACAGGCAATATTCAAATGAAGAAATTAAAACTATTTATAATAATATGAAAAAATGTTCCAAATCATTACTGATTAGAAAAATGCAAATTAAAACAAAAATTATGTACCACTTACTCTCAATAAGACATTGATAACAACAAAAAGGCAAATGGGAACAACAAAAAGGGAAAGTGATCAATACTAGAGAGATTGTGGGAGGATTGGGACATTAACACATTATTAGTGGAGTTGTGATCTAATCCAACCATTCTAGAGAGCAATATGGAACTATGCCCAAGGAGAAATGAAACTGATCATACCCTTTGACCCAGCATTATCAATACAAGGCCTATATCCAGAAGAAATCATTAAAAAATGGAAAAAGTCCCACATGTTCAAAATTGTTCATAGCAGCTCTTTTTGTATAGCAAAGAACTAGTAATTGCTTATCAATTGGGGAATGACTGAACAAGTTATAGTATATGAATGTTATGGAGTAATATTGTTCTATAAGAAACTATGAATGGTCAGATTCTAGAGAAGCATGGTAAGTTTTATAGGAACTGAAGCAGAGCAAAGGGAGCAGAAGCAAAAGAACATTGTTCACATTAACAACAGCATTGTGAATTGATCAACTTTGATGGATATAGTAATTCAGAGAGCTCCCTGAAAACCTGTTATGGACAACCCCATCCATATCGAAACAAAGAAAAAAAATGAAAACAAAAAAATAAAAAAATACAGAATCTGAATTAACAGTTTTAAAATTTTTCACTTATGACTTTCCTTCCTATCCCATGGTTTTCTTTATTTTTCCTCAGTCCTCATTCCTCATACAGAATATGAATAATATATAAATATGTTAAACACAAATGTGCATGTACAATGTTCACTAAACTGTAGGCTGCTGAGGGTAGAGGGGTGTGAAAGGAGGGTGGAAGAAAATTATGTAACATAAATATGCTCTGGATGAATGTCAAAAATCTTTCATAGTATGTAAGTGCAAAAATCAAATAAAATATCAATAAGAAAAAAAAGAATTAAGGAACAAAAGGAAAATTCTTCATTATTGTGCAATGTCTATTAAAAACATCAGTTTATGAGTCAAATTTTTTAAAAAAGCCATTCCCTAATTGACAAATGGTCAAAGGATATGCAAAGGCAATTTTCAGATGACATCAAAGCAATCTGTAGTCATAAGAATAAGTGCTCTAAATCATTACTTATTAGAAAAATGCAAATTCAAGCTTCTCTGAGATACCACCTCATACCTCTCAGACTGGACAATATGACCAGAAACGATAATGATCATTGTTGGAAGGGTTATGGAAAATCTGAGACACTATTACATTATGGGTGGAGCTGTGAAGTCATCCAACCTTTCTGGAGTGAAATTTGGAACTACGTCCAAAGGGCAACAAAAATGTGCATACCCTTTCATTCAGCAATACCACTACTGTGTCTATACCCTGAAGAGATGATGAATAAGGTCAAAAACATCACTTGTACAAAAAATATTCATAGCAGCCCTGTTTGTGGTGGCAAAGAATTGGAAGTCAAGTAAATGTTCTTCAATTGGGGAATGGTGTAGCAAACTGTGGCATATTTATGTCATGGAACACTATTGTTCTATTAGAAACCAGGAGGGATGGGAATTCAGGGAAACCTGGAGGGATTTTCATGAACTGATGCCGAGTGAGATGAGCAG
The DNA here is from genome assembly GCF_037893015.1 of Macrotis lagotis. NCBI lineage: Eukaryota > Metazoa > Chordata > Mammalia > Peramelemorphia > Peramelidae > Macrotis > Macrotis lagotis. The sequence continues at coordinate 523,383,106 of NC_133658.1, forward strand.
AACCAGAAAAACACTGTTACACCCTAACAGCAACATGGGTGTGATGAACAACTTTGATGGACTTGCTCATTCCATCAGTGCAACAATCAGGGCTAATTTGGATCTGTCTGCAATGGAGAATACCATCTGTATCCAGATATGGAACTGTGGAGTTTGAACAAAGTCCAAGGACTATTTCCTTTAATTTAGGGGAAAAAAACCTCATATCTTATTGTCTGATCTTGTTATCTCTTATACTTTATGCTTCTTCCTTAAGGATATGATTTCTCTCTCACTCTCACTCTCAATTTGGAAATTGCTTTCTGTCGGGGTGGGGGGGAGGGAAGTAAGATTAGGGGAAAAATTGTAAAACTCAAAATAAATATAATCTTTAATTAAAAAAAATAAAAAAGTCCATTTAAAGTACCAATGTATATGTGTGAGTATGTCAGCCTATTTATGTGTGTTTAAATGCATTTGTCAGAGGTAAATATGTGAAATAATGTTTCTCAAAGCAACAAAAGTATTACTCTTTAAAATTGTTAACTCAAAATGGGTGCATTTTTTCCCCTGTCTATTGTGTTTTCACTTTCTCTTTGTTCTTCTTCCTTATTAGCTTAAATTCTTAACCCATATTTTAAAGTTATTTTGAAAATAATATTCTGTTCTCAACTCAAAAAATCAGAATCAGGTCACTTTCAAACAATCTAGCTAGCTGGTCTCTTCCTCAGTTCAGTTCTCAGAACAGAAAGTCTCTTTCATAGCATTCTAGGAATAAAAAGAAGACATTTACAATAGCCCAAAGTAGCCCTTCATTATTATTGCAGTTGGTACTGTTTTGTTCTCCACAACTTGAAATAGACTGCCTTCTGAAGTAGAATGTAGCAGTTCCTTTTGAAAATAGTTGTTCCTCTCTGGTAGTCTGCTTACCACAAATCACCTTTTCTGAATATTTAAAGTTCATTTTATACCAATAGCTCCATGTCTTTTTTTCATTTACATTTGATTTGTACCTCTTAATGTGTCCCCAGGAAGATGGTACAACAGCTTAACTCCTTAAATAAGGTCTCTGATGAGAGGCAGCACTGTATAATGATGAGGTAACTACTTGCTGCGTGTGGAACACAATTCAAGGTCTGAATATGATAACATACTAACTGTACAGATTACTTAACTCTCATGTCTCTGGCAAGCTTTGAATCAATAAATTGCAAATGAAAAGTGTGTGGAGGAACTTTTATGAATTAATAGAGAAGAGATTCTTAATGTAAAATCCCTATAAATTTAAGGGTGAATGAAGTTTGATGGGGGGGGAAATGCATTAGTATTTCAGTATAATTTCTTCCTTTATATTCCTATATATTTGCTTACTACATTTTAAAAAATTATTACAAAAAGAGTTTCAAAGGCTTTAACAGACTGATAATGTTGTCTGTGACAAAGAAAATAAAAAGTTTCCTTCTTGGGAGGGCTCTATGTCAATAATATCTGGAGCAGAAATTAATTAAACACAAAAATCTGTTTTCACATGCACAGCTTTCTTCACAGCAATATTTTGTGGAGATTGAGACTCCAGCTTGAAGTTTTTAAATTTGTGTTTTTTTACTAAAACCTACTATGCTTAAGCAGTAGTTTTTTAAACCTACATTTTTATTTATTTCTTAGATTTATTAAACTTTTATTATGTGCCTAGGCCTACATACCATACAATAATAGTTCAAATCTATCCTTATACATTGATTAGTTTTATGACCCAGAGTAAGTCACTCTGTGAGGCAATTTCTATATAAGTAAAATGGGGATAATAATACTACATAAGGAAAAAATGAGACAATACTTGTAAAGTGATTTTCATACCTTAAAGCTCTGCATAAATACTAGCTATTAACAAGTATAGACCAAGAAATGTGTCTTCTGAAATCATACATGCTAGTTAGGAAGATGAGATTTACATATTGAAAACAATAGTGCATGATACAAGACAGTATTTGAAGAAGTGTTACCCAGTTCTGAAGAAGTAGGGGTAGAGGGTAGGGGGAAGTGGGGAGGAGGTAAGATCAAGGTCATCAATATGCACTGAAGAGACTTGTGAATGAATCTTGAGTAAACTCCCTCAAGGAGATAGATTTAGTAGGTATGAAATGGCTATATAATATCATTAAAAATGACCTGAACAAAACAAATGATATAAGTAATGTGGTAGGAGAGGCATGTTATCAGAAAAGTAAGTCATAGAAGGAGAAGTAGATGAACAGCTTAAAGAGTGAACTGTTTACCACAAAGATTTAAAATATCTAGAGGAAGGGATTCTGGACATTGTCTATAACACATTGCAGCATTCATGGAAGGACCTGGAAAAGGGCCAGTGCAGTGAATGGAGAAAGTTAGCAAAGTATCTGAATATAGATCTGAATATTAATTTTGCCATATGACAATTATTACCTTTATGATGTTGAGCAATTTATGAAACATGACTTAATTTATCAAAAGAGGGAGTTTCTGACATCCCTAGCACTTCTAGATCTAGAATATTAACAACTAGGTGGCATTGTTCCTAAAAGATAGATCTAGGAGTCAAGAAAGCCTTTTTCAGACAATTATTATATGTGTGCCTGGAAAAATTCCTTAACTTCTCTATAGTTAGGGCTCCTCATCTGCTTTTGCAGACCTCAATGTGTCATAAATACTTTTGTTGTTGAGTTATTTTTCAGTCATGTCTGACTGAGAGTTGATTTGGGATAAAAGCTTGCTTTCCTTCTTGTTATTGTTATTATACTAAAAGTTTGACAGAATGAGAAAGAATGAATGGATATTTGGAGGGAGGACAACGTGATGAAATCATGACTTCATTGGAGAAAGAAGTTGCCCCTTAGAAATACAAGTGAGTCTACTTAATTGACTACTGCTTGATACAGATAATTATTTAGTAGTTCTATTTTTATCTGTGATTTACCAACTCATTTCTCAGAACCTCATTGTGTTCTGAAAAAAACGAGGTGGTTTGTTTACTAGAGAAAATCTCTAAATTGGCTTTGAATTTTAACTTCCATGTTTTGACATTTTATAAGTTGCATTCTGTTCAAAAATTTTACAAAATATCGAAAACAATAGTTCTTAAAGAACTTTGAACAAATCCATAGTCTTAATACTGTGTTTTTAAAAAGTCCTTCAACCACACCATGTGTGGAGATAGACTTCTTTCAAAGAATAATATTTATAGATGATAGTATAAAGAAGAACTAAGGAATATATCCATTTTATCTAAGACACACAGCTGTAATAACAATCTACTTAAGAATTTTATTAAGCCCTGTGAAATTCTGATCAACTATGGATTTTATCCCACTGAGTTCTTGACACTACACTAAAGTGAGAAATAGTTTTTCAAAAGGAAAAAAAAAATCTTTGATTGAAATTGCTTTGTGATTTTAAAATGTCTTTTGTAGTATGTCATAATAATCTCTAAAAATTAAATGAAAAGGAATGTTTTTTCAGTTCTAGTTTTTATTGTGTATCTAATATATTATATTCAAGTTCCTATTTAAATTCAGTTTTATGTTATTACTACTCATGATGTATTTATGTGTGTTTGTTTACTTATCTGAGATTTTGATATTTTTGTAACTAAATGAATAAAATAAAAGACAGTATATATATAACCTTTGCAATGGAATATTTATAATTGAAATTATTTCCATGTACTTTGGTTCTACAATACAGAAATATCATAGAACAAAACAAAGATTAAATAGTGTATTCTAATAATATATCCAGTCATCACAAATATAATTAATGAATCTTTGTTCCATTTTGCTAATGTTCCTGAAGTAAAATTTCTGTATTCATTGGTATCCTTACGATAGTGTGCCACTTTCCTAACTCATGTGATTCTGAACTAATTCCTCTCAACCCCCCACCCCCCAACCTTACCACACTCATGTGCATCTCCATGTCTTGCCACTCTTACAAAAAAACATCCTGGCCTGGATTAAAACTTTAGGGACCACATGGTACAATGAAAAAAATTAGTGTATATCTTTATGACCAGCATTATTATAATGTGCAAAAGATCCCTGAGCAAGCATGGAAATAGCTTTCATTTTTTACTTCTATCAGAAACAACTAGATTTTCTCTGGCATTGGACTGCTGTTTGGCCATTCAATCCCATTACCAAACAATAAGATTGATGGTCACATGATTGACATTAAAATTATCCACTGTGCTCCCTTTGTTTGGCAACCTTCCTCTTTGTCTTTGGTTAGCCCCAAAGGTAATGGGCAGAAAGGACTGTCGGAATAAATAGTTGCACAAAATAGAATGTATTGACTTCATATCCTAGACACAGTTTTATAAAATCGTGTTGAATTGGACTGAATTCTTTCCATTGGGCAGAAAAATATTCTAGTCCCTGGTGGAGTTGCAAAGGAAGTCTACGATTGCAACTTTGTGTCCTCAATATCTAATGGTACCAGTTGCAAAGTAGTGCTTACTAAGTGGTTGTTGATTTATTGATTGATTGAACAGTAGGAATGCTCTACCATTGGAGATTATACTGTATGCACTACTATAATAATTACAGAAATTAAAATAATACTAAAATAAACTGGACCTGTACAGTTCTGATGAGTACTTGGATTTTTTTTTTTTTGAAGTCCTGTCATGATTTTGAAATGGAGAAAGAGAGCAGGACAGGAAATAGAAAAAAATGATTTCTTAAACACATTCAATCAATGATAAAGAATGGAAGGACAAAGAGGAGACATGAAAGATAAAAGGAAAAACATATCCCTATTTAAATTCTCTCTGCTCTAAGTGGAGACAGGATATTAAAGAGAAATGTAAGTATTTAAAAAAATATTTATTTAGGAGGTAAATAAAGTTAAACAAATACCAGAAGTAAAGTTATCATTGCTTGAAAGGAGATAGAGAGTTTAGTAGAGATAGAATAGACTTAGAATCAAAATACCTAAGTGCAATTCTTAGGTCTGACACTTCCTTTATGTGTAAACTATCACAAGACTTTTCCCTAAGCCTCATTTTACTAATTCATAAAATGAAATGTTCACTGATTCCCAATTGTTTAAAAAATAAAATTCAAACTTCTTTGCTTGGTACTCAAAATGTTCCACAATTTAGCTTGCTAACTTATGTAACACCACTTCCCATTCTCCAAGCTTCAGTCAAACTGGATTAATCTCTATGCTTGTAAAATATTGCCCTTATCTATACTTCCTTCCAGTGTTCATGTTACATACTTTATTGGAGTAACTTTTCTCTCATGGACCTCCTCCATGAAACATTTTTTTAAATTCATTTATATATTTTCATCCATATGCACATGTATATTTTTAAGTTACAAAATTTTCTTCCACCCTCCCTTCCAATCCCCTCCCCTCTGTGGTGAACAGTCAGGTTAGCATTGTACATACATATTTTTGATAAACATGATTACAGATTAGTTATTTTGGGGTATGAGGAATTAGGATTAAGGGGAAGAGATACATAAGAGATAATTTTTATAAAGTGTTCATGAGATTCTGAAAAGTTGTGTGTGTGTGTTTGTGTGTGCGTGTGTGTGTGTGTGTGTGTGTGTGTGTGTGTGTGAGTGTGTTTTGTTTGTTTTTTCTTCCTCTGGAGGGGGATAACATTGTCCATATCCAGTCTAATGCAGTTGTCCTAGCTCTCTGAACTGCTAAGGGGATCTGCTTCCATCAAAGTTATTTGTCTCACAATGTTGTTGTTAATGTGTATATTGTTCTTTGGTTCTTCACCCTTCACTCAGTATCAGATCCTGTAAACCATTCTGTGCTTCTCTAGAGTCCGATCATTTATGGTTTCTTATAGAACAATAATATTCCATAGCATTCTTGTACCATAACTTGTTTAGCCATTCCCCAATTGATGGACATCATCTCAATTTCCAATTCTTTGACACTACATAAAGAGCTGCTATAAATATTTTGAAACATGTAGGATTTTTCCCATTGTTTATAATATCTTCTGAATAGGAATTGCTGGGTCAAAGGATATGAACAGTTTTATTACTCTGTGGGCATAGTTCCATATTGCTCTTTAGAAAGGCTGGTTCCATTTACAACTCCACCAGCAGTGCATCAATGTACCAATCCTTCCACAACTACTCCAACATTGATCATTTTCCCTTTTTCTCATCTTGGTCAATCTGATAGGTGTGAGGTGATACCTCATTGTTGTTTTAATTTTTCATTTCTCTAATCAATAATGATTTGGAGCATTTGGATATATTAAAAGACTATAACTTTAATATTTGGACAAATTAAAGACCATAGCTTTAATTTCTTCATTTATCAATTGGGGAATGTCTTGTGACCTTATAAATTTGATGTAATTCTCTATATATTTTAGAAATGAGACCTTTATCAGACTTCATGAAATCTTTATTCCACTTCACTTCTACCTTAAAAAGATAGATAAATAATGCCTAACATGTCTAATTGCAATTTATTTCTCATCCTTCTTTCTATTTCCTAGAAATGAAATAGAAAATTTGCATTTCACATTTCACAAACAAAATTCTGATACTCATGAACATAGGGCGTGTATGTGTGTGGTATGGTCTGAGTGTGTGTGAGAGAGGCACAGAGAGACAGAGATAGAGACATAGACAGACAGTCGGTCAGAAACAGAGAAAGAGACAAAGAGAAAGAAAGAAAAGACAGAGACTTGGAGTTGACCTGGGAGGGGGTGGTGACTTTTCATTTTCTGCCATATGGAAAAGCACAAATTGACTGAGAGTTACTATCTTTCCCTTGACAAGTTAATTAAGTCTCATAATCAGTCACAGTCATTGAACAGCATAGTTTTTGGAATGAGAATTACTAGGATTCTAGGATCACCAGATAAGACACATTTGTAAAAGCAAATCCCTTTCAAAAGCATATAAACATTTGGAGAATGTTGAAAAGGAGAGACAAGATACAGAAGAGAAAGAAAATGACCTTGGTAATTATCTATTTTAGTTACTAGTGAAGTCCAATAGAAGAATATATGTTAGAAAAATTTGTAAAAAAGAACACTAATGGAAGAGATTATAAATTTTAAATAGTTTCTTTATAGAATAAGGCATAGCTTTTTGAATATTTTTTTTCCTTGTTAGCCTCTTTTTATAAAATTGATCATTGGTAATTATCAGCAGTAAAATTTTCTCATTAAAACATTTTCACTTCAATAGAAATATATCCCTAACCTTGTTTTTTTCTTCCTAAGAGTATGGAAAAAAAGTTTGTCAGCTATTGAAAATGTAAAAATGAAAATCTCATTTCCTTAAGAGGCTTTTTGTTCAATTAGAGAGCTAGCTTCAGTTAGGATAACTTTGGTTCAAATCTTCTTACACAAAATGATTGTGTTTTGCATCTATAGTATTACTGAATGATTAATCAAACTATATTTCCTCACTAAGAATTTCTTCCATTGATTAAATCTGAAGTCACCCTACAATTAAGCAAACAACAAAAAAAAAGAAAATCATTCTCATTGCTAATAAAATGTTTTAAAAAGATGCATTTTAATAAAAAATGTATTGTCATTAAGTTTTTATCATATGTAACTCACATCCTATATTTTGATAATATGATAGTAATGAAAAACAGAACTATTTCTTGTCTTCAAGGAACTTATGCTCTATTGGAGGAGTATGGCATCTTAAAAGATATGCAAATATGAGATGATTTTAGGAAGACAAAACAATTGATAATCAAATTAGAATTCTTTTAAATCTTGAATAAATTTAGAAATTCTTAAATATTTCAGTGACATAGGAGCATATCTCAATCCTGATAGTCTTTGTAAAATCATGGATACAATTTTCTAGCTCAAGGAACAATTAGTGATTGTAGTAGAATGATATAGGATTCTTGACTTGAAGTTAGGAAGATTTACATTCAAATCCATCTTCAAATTTAAATGATGAAAATCATGACTAACTGAAAATAGGATGTCCCTGAGATATCCAGTATAGAAAATGAAGGTGAACTTAGTGTTTCAAGAAAAAAAGCCTGAAAGTAATAATGAGTATAATCAATCAATCAGTCAATCAAGATTCTTTCTTTATTGGCCTGCCTTTATTTTTTCAGATACCAATGTAGACTGCAACTGATCATAAAATAATTCTTCTCCTCTTTTTTCACAGTTAAGTGCAATCAGTTTAAAGGATCAGGTTTGGAACTATAAAGAAATGTGGAAGTGGGGTGGCTAGGTGGCACAGTGGATAAAGCACCCACCCTGGACTCAGGAGTACCTGGGTTCAAATCTGGTCTCAGACACTTAATAATTACCTAGCTGTGTGGCCTTGGGCAGGCAACTTAACCCCATTTGTTTTGCAAAAAAACCTAAAAAGAAACCTAAAAAAAAGAAATGTGGAAGTCATGTAGTCTAATCATCCACTTTAAACGTGAGGAAATAAGAATGAAAGAATTTATCCAGTGCCACATAGATAATAGCAATTCAAAGATTCAAACCCATATTTCTGGGTCAAGATCTGGTTGTATGTTTGCTATAACTCTTTCATGGTAAAAAAAAATTAGTCAGAGATATGCCTTACTGATAAAGCTTAATTTATTTAGCTTCTAGTAAAATACAAAATTTAGAATCTTCCTCCATATGAATTTTTATTTTTTATGAGAATTTTATATTATATAAATTCTAGATAAATAGCTCCTTTCTATTATAATACAAATTGTCTGAGGGAAGTACCTTTGTATTGTTTTGTCTATGTCTTCTTAGTATTTGGCATTGAGACCTGGGAAAGATCTTAGCCTAAAGAGGCCAAAGTCTACTATAGCATCTGGGGCCATCTCCAGTCATTCTGATATCAATCTGACCACTGGACCCAGATGACTCTGGAGCAGAGTGTGAGATTGGTGACTTTGTACAACTTTCTTCCACTTATATACAATTGATTTGCAAGTTATGGCATCACCATCCTGATGGTCTGGTCCTCTTCAAGAATGAGGAACAAACAACAATTTGGTACATGATAAGTACTTAATAAATTCCTTTCCCAAGAACTTTCCCACAAGAAATGTCCATATCTCCCATCCTCTAAGAAAGTCAATGATCTATAATCTAGCTAGATCCATTTGCAATAACTTATTCACCCAATGACATTCAAAGAAAAAAGACAGGACTAAAAATTTGAGTAACAATTTCTTGACTTCCTAATGAAAATATTTCATACAATTATTTTGGTCTACAATAAATCATGGACTTATTCAAAGATTCAAACATGTTTCTTGGTTATTGTTTTTACGTCATAAAAAGTCATTGTTAATCAGGTTGCAAATGTACTATTTCATGTTTTTTTTAAATTTTGTGACCACATCTAACAACAGCTTTATACTTGTACACATCATATGATGCTTTAAACAATCAAATTCTGAGAATTTTTTAATTGCCATTATCTTCCGTGTTCTATACATGTGTTTCAACAGTTGTAAAAGAGACATTAGCTAATTTTCTTTTTTAGTTCTAATCAGTTCACTTCTATTTTTCACTATGAAGCCTCTGGGAAAGTGATGAAAATTTCTTGCACTAGTTTCTTTTTCTAGGGGGAAAAAAGATAGCAAATGAAGACTTAGCAGATACTCGTTAAGAGAAGCAGAGCAATTTGGTATTAGATTAAGTATATCCTCCCTCTCTGTTTATGCAAAGTATTTGTCACATAATTTTAATTGGCAATGGAAATGGATGGTGCCATGTAAAAAGGGTCTCTTGATGGAGGAGATTTTGATTCATGAGAAAAGTGTTCTATTATTCTTGCTTTCTCTCTCTCAGAGTAAATATTGCCTCTCCAAAACAAAAAGCACTTTTTCTTGCCACATTGTATCTAAGTAACACTACTGAACCATGCAAGCAATCTTCCTAGGAAAGAGAGTAAGATATAATAAACTATCTAATTCTATCTCCTAGTACCCATTTAAAATTCTCACAATTATAGATGAAGTCTGTATGGAGGATTTATGGAAGGATTCAAAAAAGAGTAATATGAAATAGGAAGGTATGGTTCGTCTACAGTTTATAGGATTGGAAGAAGTGAAGAGATCAAAGCCATTAAAGAATCAGTCTATACTTTTCCTGATCACCTCATTTGCAAACACCTGAAATGAATGTTGTAGGTACTGCAAGATAGTGAGATTTTTAAGGTTTAGTTTATAATTGTGAAGATGTGGATGAAGTACGGGCACATCTTTTGGTACCTTTTGAATTTTCACTGAAATATGCTTTTTTTCTAGGATGTATTAGTTTATATCAACTCCTATAGATTGGAGTTTCTTGGGAAGAGACACTATTTGCACTAGATCATAAAATGACATCTATAGGCACATTTGATCCTCTCTTCTCCTTTTTCATTTCTTTCAGAGAGGTCTGAAGAGATCAACAGGAACCAGGCATATTGGTTGTTTCTACCTTCATAAACATCTCCTAATAATAAAATTTATGAAGAACAAAAGGATCTAAATGTATGCTTGCTCTTGCAATCTGAAAAAATGAGACAATATGGGATATCTGAAGTCAGCCTGAGGATTACTGATATAATTTCACAATCCATTTGGCCAAGAGACATGAGTCCATAATAGTTGCTTAACAGCCACAATTGCAATTATTTTGGAATTTGGTTTTATAAATAGCAAATGATGATCTCCTGAGCATCTTGTTTCTGAAAGATAATTTTTCATGAAGGAAGGGGGATTTCTTAATTAGTGTTTACATTGGGTGTTACTTCATTAATAACAAATATCAATAGTTTAAAGTTCTGGCCTTTCATTAAGAGCAAGGGAATTTCCTACTGTCTTCTTAACAGGAAATAATAGATATTCTGGAACCAAAAACAATACACAGAACAGGAGATGGAGTACTGGACCTCAAGTTAGAGAGTATCATATTTCTCAGTTCCATTAATGGTCCCAAACATCTATTAAGTCTTTGATACTCAGTAAGACATTTAATTTCCTTTTCCTTAGTTTCCTCATCTGTAAAATTAACTGGATATAAAAATGGTAAACCACTCCAGTATCTTTGCCAAAAAAAATCCCAAATAACAACGAGTTAGACACTACTGAAGTAACAAAACAACAAAAATGGTGGCCAGCATTTAATCTGATATTTATGAATATTTTGAATGGGTGTTATAGGAAAAAATATCTGAGTTGATTTGGTCATGATTCTATACCAAAAGAGTTGGGAGAGGGAGGAGACAGGGATAAATGACGTGAATCTTTGCTAGAACTATTTTAGAAATGGAGACATAAATCAGGTCTTCAAGGCTCCAGGAAAGAAGTTCTAGAGATGTAGGAGAGAACATTTCTATGAGAGGTTTTCTTCTAGTGGGTTTCAAGGTAGTTGATGAAGTTATTGAGAAACAGGAAACATTGCTCAAGCCTTCCTAAAAGTGTGGGTCAGAGAATGAAATCATCAATAATGAAAGAGGTGGGGAAGGAACAATTGAATCTTTAGGAAAAGAACTTTATTTTTCCAAGTCTCAGTCTAAGATTTAGGGATAAATTTGAATTTCATTAGGGACAAGTTACATCCAATATATGAATGCTAGATTAGCTTGGAGTCTTACAAATTTGATTGAGATTGTTTTAAGTTGGAAATTTAAAGGAAAGCAAAATTTTGAATTTTAAAATAATTAGTGTATGTATATTATTGTGGTATGAAAGATGGCATTTGTAAGAAAAGGTATTTTATCACAAAACTGTTCAGTTTCCCTAGAAATTTTTTTCAAATAGGTTTTTTTATTCCCTACTATTTGTATAGTATGGATTTAACAAATATTAATATTTTATAATTGCGGGGGAGACCTAGGTTTGAAATAAAGGAGGACTGAGATGAAAATACAACCACCAACCACTTTCCTGAGAGTAAATCCAATTTTATTTCATTTACTTAGAATTCACTGATCTATGTTTTAATATAATGTACTATCATGTACTGTCATGTAATATCATGTACTATCATGTTTTAATATCATGTACTATTACTATACATGTACTATTTTCATTATTTGTTTTGCAGTTTTATTTTAACTATTTTATTTAGTAGTTTTGCCTTGGCATTCATTAATATTATCAAAATATATTTTTATAACTTTTTTGTATTAACTCCATATCTGTGATATTAGAGGAACTATATATCCCACTTGCCTATATCTTTAAACAGATTGTATAGAATAGAAGTTATATTCTTCAAAAATTTGGCAGAAATCATATAAATCTATCTGGTTTCAGTGCCTTTTAGCTATATAAATCCTCATTGGCTTTCTTGAATTCTCAATCTTGGTTTATTGTATTTAGGATGTCTATTTATTATATTTTTTGGTATTTCATACTTCTATAAGTGAGCATATTTCTTTTACTTTCAAATTGTATGTTGGATGTTGTTGAATAAATGATTCTGAGTTAATATCCTATTTATTAATAGTTTAAATTATTACCCATTTATGTAATCTGCAGGTTTACTGGAAATTTTGGTACCTTTTAACTACTTAAGTCTATGAACTGCATAATATATTCAGTTCAAGTAATAAAAGGGAAAACTGCAGTTTTGATTATATATTCCTAAAGCTACAAGCTGGTCTTCTGGTCAAGAGGGTGGAGAGAATCCAGACACTGTCTTATGCTCTCCTGACTTTCTCACAGAACTGACATGAACCAAACTGCTTAACAGAATTTGGATCCACAGAACCCAGAAGAGATCCCAAGAGAACATTGACCAACAAGAACTGTCTCAGGGAAATATGGGTGACTGGGGGCAGAGAGCACAGAAGAAAATGTAAAATAACTCATCTGTATGAGAGACAACTTAAGAATCTTTGGTCTTCTTGAAAGCATTGAGGAGAAAAAAATATCTGTACTCCACATACTTCAGGATATAGTGAAGGAGAATTTCCCTGATATCATGGAATCAGACAGCAAAATAGTTATTTAAACAATACATTGATCCCCTCCTGAAAGGGATCCCCAAATGAAAACACCAAGGAATCAAACTCCAGAACTATCAGATAAAAGAGAAAATCCTGTCAGAAGCCAGAAAGAAACAATTTAAGTACCAAGGAGACACAGTAAGGGTTAAAGAGGACCTGGCTGCATCAACATTAAGGGTTCAAAAGGACTGGAATATGATATTCTGAAGAGCAAGGGAGCTTGGAATGCAGTCAAGAATTAACTATCAGACAAAAGTGAGCCTTCTCTTCCAGGGGAAAATATAGACATTTAATGAAATAGGCGACTTCCAACTTTTCCTGAGGAAAAAGCCAGAACTAAAAAGAAAATTTGAAGTTCAAACAGGAGATACATGAAGAGGCACATGAAAAGGTAAAAAAAGGAAAAGGAAAAAACTGTTATCCATTAAGATGGAACTGGCTATACCCCACCTGGGAGAAAGATTCTCATAACTCTTGAGAACTGGAACTCTATTAGAGAGAATATATTTAGCCAGAAGTAATTGATACTCATAATTTGTCTGTGATTCTGATAGAATGATTTAAAAATAATATCTTTAAAAAAAAGTTGAGAGGATGGAGGAGATTGAATGGAATAAATTATATCACACGAAGAGCTGCAAAGGACCTATTGCAATAGAGGGGAAGAAGAATCACCTGAATCTTATTCTCATCAGCTTTGGCTCAGAGAAGGATTAACACATAGACACATAATCAGTTAAGTTTAGGAACTTATATTACCTTTCAAATATTAAGAGAAAAAAGGGAGAGGGGGAGGATAAAGAGGAACTGATGGGAGGAAGAGAAGGAAGAAGGGGCAAAGAGAAAAGGGAAAGGAACAGGAGGGGGGTTTGGATTTAAGGGAGACAAACACACTGAAAGAAGTGGTATTTGGAAGCAAAATACTGGGAAATAGGGTTAAGTTGAAAAAAGGAGGAAAGATTGCATGGAGTGCCATAAAAAGTTATTATAACTTTGAATTTGAATGGGATGCACTCTCCCATAAAACCTAAACAAATAGCAGAGTGGATTAAAAATCAGAATTCTGCAATATGCTGCTTACAAGAAACTCATATGAAACAGAAAGCTACAGATAGAGTAAAGGGAAAAGGTTGGGACAAAATATATTTTACTTCAACTGAAGTGAAAAAAGCAGGGGTAGCGATCCTTATCTCAGACAAAATAGCTGCAAAAATAGATCTTATAATAGAGAAAAGGAAGGAAACTATACCCTCCTACATGATACCATAGACAATGAAGCAATTTCAATACTAAATATGTGTGCATAATGCAATATAGCATCCAAATTGTTAGAGGAGACATTGAATGAGCAACTGGAAGACATAGACAGCAAAAATCTACTGCTGGGAGACTCAACCTCCCTCTCTCAGAATTAGATAAATCTAACCATAAAATAAGAAGGAAGTTAAGGTGGTAAATAGAATGTTAGAAAACATGATAGTTCTTTCGAGAAAACTGAAAGGGGATAGAAAGGAATATATCTTTTTTCCTGCAGTATTATAGCACCTACACATAAATTGATCATGTTCTAGGGCAAAAAGAATCTCATCATCAAATGCAGAAAGACAGAAATAGTGAATACTTCTTTCTTAGACTATAATGCAATAAAAGTCATGTGTGATAGTGAGCCAAGCAGAGATAGACCTAAAACTAATTGGAAACTATATAACCTCATTTTAAAGAATGAGTGGCTCAAACAACAAAATATAGATAGAATTAATGATTTCATCCAAGATAATGACAATAAAGAGACAACATAACAAACCTTGTGGGATACAGTAAAAGCAGTTATTAGGGAATATTTTATATCTCTAAGTGCTTACATGAATAAAACAGAGAAAAAGGAAATCAATTAAGTATGCAACTAAAAAAATCGGAGAAAGAACAAATTAAAATTCCCCATTTAAATACCAAATTACAAAGTCTAAAAATTAAAGGAGAAATTAATAAAATTGAAAACAAAAAAAAAAACTATTGAACTAATAAATTAACCAAGGGTTGGTTTTATGAAAAAAAGCAATAAAATAAATAAATCTTTGCTTAATTTGATTAAAAAAATAAAAAAAAACAAATTACTAGTATCATAAATGAAAAAAGGTGAACTAACTCACCACCAGTGAGGAGGAAATTAAAGTAATAATTTGGAACTATTTTGCCCAAATGTATGTCAATAAATGTGATAATCTAAGTACCTAGCCTTGAGCAAGCCACTTAACCCTGCTTGCCTTGCAAAAACCTAGAAAAAAACACTTTTCACACAAATAAAATCAGATTCAAATAACTGGGCAAATATTAACTGCTCATGGATAGACCGATCTAATATAATAAGATTGACAATTGACAATTCTACCTAAATTAAACTACTTATTTCATGCCATACCAATCAAATTTTCAAAAAATCACTTTAATGATCTAGGGAAAAAAACTGTAACTAAATTCCTATGGAGAAACAAAAAGTCAAGATTATCAAGATATTTAATAAAAAAATACAAAAGAAGCTGACTGCCTTACCAGATCTAAAATTATATTATAAAGCATTCAAAACTGTCTAGCTCTGGCTCAGAAATAGAGTGGTGGATCAGTGGAATAGACTAGGTGCAAAAGATACAGCAGGAAATTGTTATAGCAATCTGTTGTTAGATAAACCAAAAGAGTCTAGAACTCACTCTTCAATAAAAGCTGTAGAGAAAATAGGACAATAGTGTGGCAGAAACTTTGATTAGACCAACTTCTCACATCCTACACCAAGATAAGATCAAAATGGGTGCAGGATTTAGACATAAAAGATAATATTATAAGCAAACTAGGAGAACAAGGAATAGTTAACCTGTCAGATCCCTGGAAAGGGGAGCAGCTTATGACCAAGGAGGAGATGGAGAACATCATTAAAAACAAACTGAATAATTTTGATTACATTAAATTAAAAAGCTTTTGCACAAACCAAACTACTGTAAGCAAGATCAAAAGATATGTAATTAATTGGGAAACAATTTTTACAATGTTTTTCTGACAAAGAACTCATTTCTAAAATATATAGAAAACTGAGGCAAATTTGTAAAAAGAAACAAAAAACAAAAAACATTCCCCAATTGACAAATGGTCAAAGGATATGCAAAAGCAATTTGCAGATGAGGAAATCAAAGCTGTCTATAGTCATATGAAAAAATGGTTTGAATGATTACTGATTAGAGAAATGCAAATTAAAGCATCTCTGTGGTACCACTTCACACCTCTCATATTGGCCAATATGACCAGAAAGGACAATGATCAAACTTCTCTTTGGCATTTAATCTCTCTCCCATCAGAATTCTTCAAAGAGTCTTGCTTAATTTGATGTTTTTTCATTTCACATTTCACATTAGCTACTTTCTGGCTAATATTAATTTCTTCTTTTTAAATATCTCTTACAGTTATTTTCTTCTTTTAAAAGTCATCATTGATTTTTTCCTATTACATGACAATAGAGTTTTCAATATTCATTTCTATACATTTTTCTCCATTTCTCTCTTCCTTTCCCTTTCTCTCTTAAACAACAAGTTATCTGATATAGGTTATGTGCACAAACATGTTAAACATATTATCATTTTGATGGGTTCTTGTACTTTGTTATTAAATAAGGCCAAAATGACATCACTATCTTAGATACAAGTTACAGTGGGTCTCTGTGTAACTGATCAGACAAATATGAACTCAGTATGTTCTACCATAGGTCAGTCATAAATAGTTCATGTGAGCATGGGTGGGAAACCTAAACTTAAGCATCTAATGTTTCCTTTGAGCTGCATCAATTCTAACTCATCCTCTCTGATGAGGGCACATTATGCTTGGAGGTCCGGTGCCTATAATAAAAAAATTGAATTAAAATTTGAGGGGATGTTCATCAATTGGGTTATGACTAAACATGTTATAGTACATAAATATTATACAATACTACTGCTCTATGAGAATCTATGAATGGTTGGACTCTAGAGGAGTTGGACTCTTAAGAGAGAACTTCAGGGTGTCCCTGGATTGCTTCATCTGACTCCCACTGTGAGTGCTTTCTCTGTGTAACTTCTCCATAAAATAGTCTATTTTGGAAAGTGTACATTTGAAATTTGAACAACGTGGTCAGCCCATTGGAATGGTCAGTTGCTCTTGGCAATGTATGTGTCAACCTCATCAGTGTACCCTGGAAAATAACTGCAAGCTAATTTAACTTATTCACAGTATTTAAAACTTCTCCATTTTGGTGAGGCTAGGTGGTGCAGTGGATAGAGCACTGGCCCTGGAGTCAGGAGTACCTGAGTTCCAATATGGCCTCAGATACTTAATAATTACCTAGCTGTGTGGCCTTGGGCAAACCACTTAACCTCATTTGCCTTGCAAAAACCTAAAAAAACCCCAAACTTCTCCATTTTCTATAATTGTTGGTTCCTCACATGAATGGTGTGATGCTGGTTGATGAAGCACGTCTATTTTCTTGGTGTTAATTATTAGACCAAAATTAGCACAAATAGCAGAGGATTGATTCATGCTTTGTTGTATCTCAACTTCAGAAACTTCATTGAGTGCACAATCATCTGCAAACAGATCATGCACCAACACTTCATTCACTTTGGTCTTGACTTGTAGCCTTTTCAGGTTGAAGAGTGTATAACAATCCAGTAGCTGACCTTGATGTCATTGTGTTTATTCTCAGTGAAGGCATTTGAGAACATGGCTGACAACATCATGCTAAAAAGCTTGAGAGCAAGCATACATCTTTTTCACTCCATTAGTGACTGGCAAATCAAAAGAGCATTGTCCATTATTCAGAATACAGAAAAGTATACACACACACATGTAAAGCCAAATTTTGACATAATGTTCATAAGCCTTCATGAAAGACATGAGGTGTAGGATGCATTCAAGGAAAACTAGTACCTCTGGTATGAGAAGTGTTGAGCCCTGTTCAGGGCTATTTTCCACCTTTTGTGTCCACATGAGCCATCCAACTCTCAACTGTGACTACAAAAACCTATAACTTGTACAGTGGTCACATTCCAGTAAAACATTTTGGCAGAAGGACTATTCCAGACTGAGGTTAACCAAAGAAGTCTCAAACCTGTCAGTGAATTGGAGTGTTGCCTGTTGCAAGCACATGCAGTCTTTCACTATAGGAATGTGCAGATAAGAACAGTTAATTCAAGTGTCATGAAGGCAATGGAAACAGTCACTATGGAGTGTTTAGAGTTTGGCTAGACACTGAAGATGTCATCCACTGTATCTAAAACCATCACCAGTTGTCTTGACTCTGGCTTGCCACTGGACCATGGTGAAGAGAGTAAAACTGATGACTTCATGCAACTCTCCTTCACTTGAATTCAATTTATATAGAAATCAAAAGACATCACCCACCCAAAACTTTTTTAGCATTATTACTTATCTCAGAGTTCTGTGATGACATATTAGTGATATAGCAGCTGTTGTATATACACTAGGAGCTGTAGTCACAACCTGAACACAGGTAGCCCAGTTCATTGGGTCATCTCCTCATGGGAAGCATTAGTTGAATTTCCTAACCCCTGAGTGTCTGAGCAGACTTTGTTGGATCTCACCACTCACCTTATGGTATGAGGAAGGGGTTAGAAAAGCTCCATATGTTCCAATATATTCTTAGCAGCTCTTTTTGGAGTGGCAAAGAATTAAAAATTGAGGGGATGCTCATCAATTGGGGAATGACTAAACAAGTTATGGTACATGAATATTATGGAGTACTATTGCTCTATGAGAAACTATGAATGGTTGTACTCTAGAGGAACATGCAAAGAATTACAGGAAATGATGATGACTGAAGGGAGCAGAACCAAGAGAACATTGTAAACATTAACAGCAACACTGATAAATTTTGATGGATAAAGATCCTCCCAGTAGTTCAGAGAGCTAGGACAACCCTGGGAAACCTGTTATTGACAATGCTATCCACATGCAGAGGAAGGAAAAAAAAAACAAAACAGAACCAAAAAAAAATCTTAAAATACCAAATCTGAATGAACACTTTATTCAATCTTTTAAAATTTCTCTTATGTTTTTCCTTCTTGTATCATGGTTTTCTTTCTTTCTTTTCTTTTAGTCCTAATTTATCATATAGGAAATGACTAATATATAAATATTTTAAACACAAATGTACATGTACAAGGTTCATTAGACTGCTGAATGCTGAAGGGAGGAAGGGAGGAAGGGAGGGTGGAAGGAAATAATGTAACATAAATATTCATGAGGATGAATATTGAGAAAATTTCATAATATTTAATTGGAAAAAATTAAAACATCAATTAGGAAAAAATGCCCTAAAAATTGTCTGCTTACCCAAATCTAACCATACTAGTACTACTATGAAAGAAGAAGCAGAACCAAAAAGGGGAAAATCAAGAGAATAAAAAAAAATAAAAAGTAAAAAAATGTGCTTTGATTTGTAGACTCCATATTTTGATTTGCTTTTCAGGATGTAGATGGTATTGTCCATCACAAATCTATTAGAAATGTCTTTAATCACTATATTGCTTAGAAGAGCTAAGTAAAGCATGGTTTATCATCACTAAATTTTTGCCTTTACTGTGTACAGTGTTCTTTTTATTCTGTTCACTTCACTCAGTCTCAGTTCATGTAAATTGATCCAGGTTTGTCTGAAATCCATATGTTCATAATTTCTATAGAACAAAAATATTCCATTATATTTATATACTATAACTTGTTCATCCTTTTACCAATTGATAAGCGTCCCCTCAATTTCCAATGTTTTGTTACCACAAAAAATAGCTACTATAAATATTTTTGTGCATGTGTGTCTTTTTCTCATTTTAGTGATCTCTTTGGTATACAGACCTAGAAATAGTATTACTGGATCAAAGGATATACACAACTTTTTATTTTTATTTTTTGCAAAGGCAAATGGGGTTATCTGGCTTTCCCAAGGCCACACAGCTAGGTAATTATTAAGTGTCTGAGGCCGGATTTGAACCCAGGTACTCCTGACTCCAGGGCCTGTGCTTTATCCACTGTGCCACCTAGCCCCCCCCCAATATACACAGTTTTATAGACCTTTGAGCATAGTTCCAAACTGCTCTTCACAACTCTACCAAGAATGCATTAGTAATGCGGTTTTCCCATATTCCCTCCAACATTTATCATTTTCTTTTCTATCACATTGGTCAATCTAATAGATTGAGGTGGTATATAAGAGGTGTTTTAATGTGCATTTCTCTAAATCAATAGTGCCTATCCCTATGTATTTCTATTCTGAGATTAGAGGTCCACATTTACCCAAGAACTGGTATATCTTTTGTTGATTATTGTTTCTATGTTATGGTCAATTCAGCTTCCTTTTGTAATTGAGATTGTTTGTTGTTGTTACTGTCCTTATTGCCTGTCCTTTGTTCTTAATTGATCATGAAATCAGGGAGGCGATGCTATAACATGATCATGTATTGGATTTGAGTGAAGGAGTGCTGTATTGTCACCATTCTTACTTTCTCCTCCAGAGTCATCTGGGTGGAGTGGCTAGATATTAATCAGGACTATTGGAGATGGCCCTGGAATCAAAGAAATGGGATTAAGTGACCTATCCAGGGTTACAAAGTAAGCTTCAAGTGTTTCAGTCAGGATTTAAACTCAGTCCTCTTGACTCCAGAGCTGATGCTCTACTGTGCCATCTAGCTACCCACCATGGTAATTAAGGAATGCCCTACTGAATGACTCATTTAATTCCATCATTGAACTTAAACTAAGAGTTCAAAGAACCGGGGTAAATTCAACCTTAAAAGCTCCTTTGATCTTCAGACAATGAATATTTATTTGTTATTCTTATCATTGCTAACTAAGCAATACTTATTATAAATTTTGTCCTACTGACATTCTTCTTGTAAGACAATGCTAAAGTTTAGTATTCTTTTACTAAAAAAATACTTCCATCTTCTCTCCAGAATTCTTGTAGAAATCAAGTTTGGTTAATGAGATCCCTGTGCATGTAAGTTTTCTTCAACAGCTTTCCTTTTTCTCATTTATCAAAAATGTTTCTATTGATACATTTTTACACTTCATTTTTGAGAGCATATCTTCCTTTGTGGATTGATTTTCCCTGTAGAATTTGAGCTATGGGGTTCCGTCTATCCTGTTACTGAATTATAATTGAAATTCTGAAGCAATCATAATTTAATATTCAGAATTTAAATCACCATTATCATCATCAATATCATCTAGAACTTATATAGCAACAATATTTTTGCAAATTACAGTTTTAACAACTCATTTTATCCTTACATCAATTCTGGGAGGTAAATGTTATTTTTATCACCATTTTGCAGATTAGAAAACCAAGGAAAGGAACATTTAAATAACTTACCCAAGTTTGAACAGCCAGTAAATATCTAAGATTATATTAGAAGTCATATCTTTGACTTCAGATTCAGTGCTCTATTTATAGGTCTTACCTGCCTCATCATAGTTAACATATATAAAACTAATATATGTTACCAACATATATAACCCTTTGATACTTGCAAAGTTGTCTCTATCCATAGTCTCTCAGTAGTTTCTGAAGTTTGTCTCTTTCTCTTTGTGTAGTCAGAGACTATTTTGTTACTGTCCTCAGATATAAAAAGTCTAAAAATTAATGATACCATGCCTATTTTTATTCTATTTGTTAAATATGAGTATTCTTCTTTCTAGTACTTACTGAATTATCTTAAGAATAATTTAATTACACATTTAAAAATTTTCTATAAATAAACCAGTCAAACGTAATTTTTGGATTGAGTATTTTCTTTGCTCTCTAGTAATAAATAACATTTTTAAAATCCCTTTTATATACACATATCACAGCATATCTTTTCTCTGGTAACCAAAGCTTCAGCAGAATTTTTGAGTAACAAATCATTTCTATATTTGAGGTACTTCTCAAGATTCTCCTCTATATTATAGCATTATTCTCTTTATCAAGATTTTGCAAAATATTGAGCAGAGCAAGGTAACAATTTACGATACTAAAGCCATTATCAATATAAAATTGTTTTTATCTTAATTCCTAGAAATCCAATACCAAAAGCAAAGCAAAGACATGTAGCATAAAAAGAGTACAATATCTTAGGTAGGTATTTGTATCTACAATAACTCAGAGAGAGGTGGGGACAGAGAGACATGTAGGAAAGATGTTTGTGATACAGTTCTAAAGACTAACAATATGGTAGAAGACAAGCCTGAAGAAAAAACATGGTACCCTCCTCACCCCTCTATCCCTCACAATAGGCACGTACACATAGAACAACAGAGGGGCCTAAGTGTAGGGGTGGAACCCAGTAGTTTAGCCTTAACTATGCTTTTCCTCCAGTGGCTCATTGATTAATGGAGGTGACTCTGGATTGCTGAAATGTCATGTATCAAGACAAAACCCATTTACAAAATATGTGTTTATTTGTGTACAATCACTTGGTTGAGTTTACAAGAAGATGAATGATTTTGACCACTATAAGTCTCAAAATACTATTTACTAAATTGTGAGGAAGTTGCAATATATGTTGGTTCATAGAATATGTTAACATTATTAATGCTGTTAATATTTTCAAACATAAATGTTTGAAATAAAGAAACTTAAAAATTTCAAAAACCTTTCAAGGAGGGCAAATATACTTGTGTTTTAAGTAAGTCTACTGAAGGGGTCCTTATTAAATTTTAGTCCCTAATCCACGAATGAACTAGCAAATCTGGTAATTGGTAATTTGAGTATCAAAAGTCCTTCTTTTTGAGTTCTCAGATAAATTGTACCAGAAGTAGGCTATTTGCTGAGTTTGGGGTGGGGGGTGAGTTTGCAGTTGTTTCATTAGCATGGAGCTGCTCCCCTCAGAGGTTGGAGTAGTCTTAAGGGTCCCTAGCACTCATAACACTGGTTTCTTGGTGAAAATATATAATGAATCACTAAAACTCAATTCCACCCAATTGTAAAGCCAAAGATGCATTATATGCAAAGTTTCAAACACTACCAGATTGAAATTATTTCTATGGAAATATTTTTCCATTGGCTTGCTTTCATGATGCATCTTTGGTTCCCATCTTTGTCATATCAAGCTGAAGAACCTGTGTAATTCGGCGACAGGGTGGAAGCTTAATACTGGTTCTTTTGCATTTGAGAAAAAAATATCCACCATGAAAATGTCATGAACCATGAAGAAAGATATTCATTGGATCAATTAAAAATTATTAAGGTATAATTATTTTATTTAATACTTTGGAATTTTAGGAAGCATAGTTTAATTGATGAGGGCATTTCTTCTTTGAAATATTCCACATCTCTTAATGCCTTAGTAGTAATAATGCCTTTGCACTATTCCACTGACTATATTACATTGGATACATTGCTTTACCTCTCTGGTCTCAGTTTCCTGATTTGTTACAAAGATTTAAATTAGATCACAACTAAAGCCTTCTTCATCTTTAACCAATGAATATAATATACTTCATGAGATACTATATCAAAGATAAATTGATAAATTGATGGCCAGCTTTCATTCAATGTTGTGACTGGTCCTGGTCAGATCTGATATGGAATAATATATTGAGTTCTAAAAATCTCAATTAACTAAAACATTAATTAGTTAAACTATCTAAAGAAAGAAACAAATAATGAAGAGCCTGGAATGAAAGTCATTTGAGGATAGGTCAAAATAATTAAATATATTTAATTTGGAAAAGATTCATAGAAGTCATTGTAGTTGTCCTCAGTATTTTAAAGTTGTCCTGAAGAAGAAGAATTTAATATTGCTATCTGGTCATGGAGAAATGAGTTGAAGTTTCAAAGAGGCACATTTAAAATTGATTTCAGGAATATCTAACAGAGTTGTCCAAAAGTAAGATTGATCTGTGTCAGGAGTTCATAAGATATCTTCAAACAGAGACTGGATGACTTTTGATCATGGACATTGGGGTTGAATAGTTTTATTAGATGGTAATCAGATATCTTCCAACTTCCAAACTGTGGAATTATTTAATTTAATGAATGTGAATTGATTGATCTTTGAATCCACAAAATGAGATATGATTGGAAATCTTTAATTCATTCTAATTTTTATTAGGTTTTTATATGCAAGTATTTTTAAGATCTCATCATTTCATATTTGGGCTATTCCAATATTCCACTGGTAAGTTTACCTATCCCAAATTTCTTTCCACTTAAATGCATCCAACATTCAGCAACGAAGTGATTTTTCTAAACTGAAGGACTGACCATGTAACTCCTTTACTCAATAAAATACAGAGGCTCCGTATCACTTTTATTATCAAATATAAAATAATCTTCTTTCCAATGACAGCTATTTTTCATGGCCTATCTTCTATGCTATAAATTCTCTCCTTCATCAAATCTATGTACTGAAGTCTATGGTCTTTTTAAAGAACCAACTAAAATGCCATTGGGGCAGCTAGGTGGCACAGTGGATAGAGTGCAATGGGTAGAGTCGGTTTTACTCATTTTCCTGATTTCTAAATGGATCTCAGACATTTACTCAGGTTTGTGATCCCAGGTAACCCTTTTTTTTTTTAACACAATTCCTCATCTGTACAATGAGCTAGACAAGGAAATGACAAACTACTTCATTATCTTTGCCAAAAAAACCCCAAATGGATCATGAAGAGTCAGACAATATTGAAAACCCTGAAAAAAACAACAAGAATCGCATCATTTGTAGGAAAAAATTCTCAAATAATCTTAATTGTAATGTTTTCCCTCTATTAATTATTTCCTATTTACACATTACTTAGTTTGATTTGTATATACATATAGAAATAGATAAATAGATAGATAGTTAGACAGACATATAGACAAAGACATAGACAAAGACATAGATAGATAGATAGACAGATGGATAAATAGATTATTTGAGCATGTTGTCTACCCCATCAGACTGTAAACTCTTTGAGAGCAGGGACAGTATTCTGCTTCCTTAATAAATGTTTATTTGAATTTTATTTTTGTAGGAATTATATTTGTTTTGTTCTTTTTTCTCACTGTTATATTTTCACTATTTCTTTGCCTATAATATATTTATACTTGCTATGATAACATCTTTTTTATTCAGTGCCTTTTTGTCATTGATTTTCATGAAGTTTCATTGATTATCTTTTCTATTAAACATTTATTGAGTACATGCATGTTACATTCTATAAAGTCCCTATCTTCTTTCCAATGACAGCTATTTAAATTATTCCCTTTTTCAACTCCATCTGTTCCCTCTGCCAGTTCTTTATTGTTTACAGGCAGTCAATGCTCCCAGGACAGCTTCCATTTGCTTCAGCAAGGATCCAGAGAGACCTTATCTTTCAACTTATCTTGGTAAAGAACTCTTGACCAGTTCACAGATATAGTCTGGGAACAGTCTGACACTCATAATAAGAACCCCAGGGATACAATGACAGTCTTGCTACAGGGTTTACAACTGTTTCTGAAGGAATTCAATAAGGCCTTTGTGTTGAAAACCAAATGATTTTCTGCCACATTATTTGAACAGAGATGTAGTTACTTTACAAAGAGTTCCTTTCTTAACAGTCTTCTAAGACAAAATTGAATTCTAAGTTATGTTCCTGTTATCCTCAGCCTACTCTCCAAATTAAGAAAAGGAAATCTATTTGTAGTATTTAAAAAGTGGAGTTGTACAGCTGGGGAGCAAGACTTGTAATCTATCATGAATAATCCTGAAACTCAATCTTCTGGTACATTACCAAAAGTTACAGAGCTGAGGATCTAACATATGGTCTAGGCACATGACACATATGTTGTATGTGCTAGATTTCACCCAAAAATGGATGGCATGGAAGAAATAACTTATTAAATTAATCTCATAAGTTTAGGAAAGGAAATAAAGGGAGAAAATCCTGACCTGCTTTACTGAAGAATAATTATTGTATGGTTTCTGTTTGTTTGCTATTAGACACCAAACTTTGACAAATTGGTCACGTTTTAAAATTTCACATGCACCAACAAATTTTGAATCCCACTCCCTGGCATTAAAACAACGCATAATTGTTAAGGGCAACTTTGTCATCTTGAGAAGTTTACAGATGACAATTTTTTTTGGGGGGGGGGGCTCTTTATTTCTCATCCAGGACTGAGAAGGACATCTCTTCAGAGTCTGGGTTTATTGAAACTCCTCCATAGTCACAGATTGATTCTGAGATTTGGAGAACAAATAGGATTTTTAAGAGCCATTCCTCCAACATTTTGGTGAGTTTTTCTTTTTTAATCCAGATCCACAGAGAGGTTTTCAAATTTGTTATTACCATAAGAGCTTATGTTTCAATGGACAGAAATAAATTCTGGAATGCTAGAGAGGTTACTTTTTTCTATTAGACTTACACTTTTAAAATATTGCTAAATAGTAACAGCATTAAAAGTATAGGTCCTTTTTTTGGTAATCCAGTAAGGGGCCTTATTGTTGCTTCAGCATTAGAACATATTTTATTTATTCACTTTAGATGTGACAATTTGCCAGAAACCTGGAGTTCAATATTTCTCCCTATTGGTCCTACTTTTACTATTCTTTTGGGTTGAGGAAGGCCACTGTCTCTATTCAATTGTGTTTAGGAATGTTAAGTCAAGGAATGGAAGGTCTTAGGAACTCTGTATGGAGAAAAAGGAATATGATGGGTCATTTAGTTCCAGCCTCATCTAAGACCTCCCTTAATGTTGACAAACCTTGACACTGCTCCTTACCATATGGCTTCATATGGCATTGACAAAGAGCTTATAACTAAGTTGGGTGTGTAGAAAGTGGAATAGCACTGCATAACTCTGCTAAGATAATCATTTAAAGGTTGTGTTGAATGCAATTCTCCCTCTATCTGAAGAGAATTTTGACTCTTGTAAATAGAGACTGAATGACACATAGATAATTAGAATCAAAATAACTGCTTCTCTGGGAGTTGTGTCAGTCAGTATCTAGGGGCCAACTGATTAAAAATCATGAATCTAGAGATTAAAAACACTTTAGAAACCATATTATTCCACCTCATCATTTTTCAAGTGAGAAAACTAAATCCCATTCAGTTTTAATAATGTCAAAAAAAGCATAGGTAATAAGGAGTAATGTGCTGGGGGGGGGCTAATTATATTTTTTATTTAATAAAAATATATTTTTCTCCAACCCACTTCTGTTTGCCATTGACAAAAGAAATCCTTATACTAAATAATCAATTGTATATAAATATGCATGTAATCTGAATATGGAAATCATTACTCTATTTTTAAAAGGGAGTTATCATGCTTTATACTTTACTATGAGTGAACAAAAACCATGGCTGGTGATTATATTGATCATAATTATGAAATGTTCACCTAATAATGCTTGCATACTTCTGTATCTGTTAAGACAAACATATGAACCCTTTTTCACAGGTTCTAGCAGCAAAATTTCAATTAATTTCAGTCATATACCATATTTTCAGCCATTCTGTAACAGTGATCACTCTCTTAGTTGCTAGTTCTTTGACAAAATAAGAAAGAACAGCCACAAATAGTCCTGTAAATATTGATCTTATTCTACTTCATATAAATAGTTTTGGGTATAGAATTTATAGAGATATGACTAAGTCAAAGGGTTTTCATGATTTTGCAAACTTTGGATCATATTTGAAAAATGCATTCAAGTATGGCTGGACTGATTCCTCACTCAACCAAAAGTATATTAATGAATCATGTCCAGCATTCACTGTTCTCTTTTTTTAATATTGGTAGATAAATAAACTGCTAGCTATAACTATCTCTGCATATGCATGTATATAGGTATACGTTCATATACATATGTACAATATAACTCTTAATGTATTAGCATATGATCTTTACATGGGGGCTATATTATTCCTCAATTTATCATTTCAATCAGTATATATGCTGCTGAAGAGAACACTAGTAGGATTTTGAACCCCAGTTTTCTACTTCTAAATAAAATGGAGCATTGTCACTGTTTACAGAGCTTGACCCCCTATGTGGTAGACAGCATTTGTGGATCTGTACCAAAAAAAATTTCTCAGTAACAAAATACCCATGATTTATGTTTCATTAATGAAAAGCTAATGACCATCATATTAGACTTATCTTTCTTCTAGGGAAAGAATCAAATAGACCTGTCATAATCTACATGTTGGGGGGAAGAACAATGATGGTGATGCTCTTTTTTAAAGTTCTACTAAATAAGATGCTCTTTCTATTCAATGGATAAAAAGGAGAGTGCTTATTTTCTCAAAGTGCAAAGATTTTTAGCATTGATTCGCTCATGGTCCTAAAGTCTTTAAGAGTTTCCAAGGGATCTTTGAGGTAAGGTGCCTTAGATAGATGTTTATAATGGAGTCAAGTCCTGCAGAGAAAGACAATTTTTTAACATGTCACTGTTTTTACAAATCATGAATCAATAAACTATGCAAATAAGTTTGACTCATTGCTTTGTTGATTGTCTAGACTTAAGAGGGTGATGGAGAAAATGTGAATAATGCAAATTAGATTTGTTTGGGCTTTTTGTGGTTGTCCTTTGGGTTTTTTTTTTAGGTTTTTGGGAAGGCAAATGGGGTTAAGTTGCTTGCCCAAGACCACACAGCTAGGTAAATATTAAGTGTCTGAGGCCGGATTTGAATTCAGATACTCTTGACTCCAGGACTGGTGCTCTATCCATTGCGACAGCTGGCTGCCCCTTGTACTTTGTTTTTGAAGAGACATCACTGAGTGGTCTTGTTTTGCACAACACTGAACATAGTCATCAAACTTACTCTCTCTTTCAGAATTAGCAAAATCTAGTGGCAAGATACAAGTCAACATGAGCAACATTGATCTGAAACGCAGTGGATAACCTTATTGTTTTGGACATCTGAACAAGATCTAGGCATTCTGCAACGCTTCTTTAAGCTACATTAGTCCTTGGAACAAATTTTTCTCATCTGCCCTTTCCATTGGAGGATGTCTTCACATGCTGACATCCCCCTAACTCAGAAATGGATTTAAGGTCTACTGGTTACCATCAATCTAGTTTAGACCATCTACTGAGATAGTTTTCCTAGGATAAAGTCACTGCATAGGCTATAGCTTTTTAAAGTCACAAATGAGAGTTGAGTGCTGGGTGGATACCAAAGACTGATGAATTATTTTGACAAAAGTTCCATAAGTCCTCATGCCAGTAGTGCTTGTCTTCCCTGAACAACAACCCATCCATTTCAGGTGAAAGTTAAAAGTGTATCAAAAAATAGTTTTGTTTTGTTTTTTTTGGAGAGCTTTTATTAATTCTTTACCAGTGTGCCACATCCTGAGATTCAAGTGCAACCTAAAATCCAATTCCTACTGTAGAGAACAGGTAACTTGAAATCTCTGAATCTTTATACATAATGTAATTCTATCTGATTCTTTCTGCATAATATAATTCTATCTAATTCTATCTGAAGCATCTACTTATTCTTCTTTATTTTCTTTTCTTTTGTATCAAATCAAGTAGCCTTTTTCTGTATTTTGCATCTGAAGAGTATTCTCTCAAACAGAAGAAAAAAATGGATCACTTAAAACTGGAAGGGATCTTAAAGTCAATCCAGTCCAAAACCATTTTAGAGATAAGAATAATTAAGTCTAGGAGGGCTAACTTAATCTATCTAATGCCAAACAAATATTCAATTACTGGAGACAGGATGTTTAGCCAGGTCATTTGAGCAAGATATTTGAGTAAGTATTCTTTTTGTAAGTCTCACTTAAGAAAATGGGTTTTTTTAAAGTTATTCCCAGCTTTCCTGACTTGTCTTAACTCATTCTTCCCTTTAGCATCCTGATAATATTTTTGCAGGGTCATGATAATTTAATATTCATTTTATTAACCTGATCTTGCCTTCACCTATAGGATTGTCATGAAAGAATGTTCCATCATTGGTATAGCTCATCTACTTAAGATATCTCTTCTATAAATTAGGAATATACAAGGGTACTTTTTTTTAAAGATTGTCTTGCTTGATAAAAAATTAAGAGGAACATTAATACAGCAAAATTTTTTCTACTAATAAATACTATTTTCATTCCAAGTCACATTATAATCTTAGTGAATAGTGAAATTGTAATTTATTAACAAAGGATTTTGCTAGCTTCTAAGACCATTAAAAAAGGAGAAGGAAGCTAATTTTCAGAGTAACTCCTACATTGTCAATACTTGGTTCAACAAGTAATTAATCAAATATGTAATAATTCGGATAACAAAAATTCAGTTGTGAATACATTCTTTCAAAAAATCTATCAAATGACCTTATACCAGGTAGTTAGGGATGGTTCAATATTGGGAAAGCTGTCAACATAATTAACCAACAAAAACAATATGATTATCTCAATAGAGATGCTGAAAAAGCCTTTGATAAAATATCCATTCCTTTTTAAAAACACTAGAAAGTATAGGAATAAATGGAGTTTTCCTTGAAATAATAATAACATCTATCTAAAACCATCAACAAATAATGCATTTAATGAGAATAAATGGAGCATTTCCAGTAAAATCAGGGGTGAAACAAGGATGCCTACTATCACCATTACTATTCAATATAGTATTAGAAATGCTAGCAGTAGCAATAAGAGAAAAAAAGAAATGGAAGGAATGAGAAAAGGCAATGAGGAAGCAAAACTTTCCACTCTTTACAGATGATACGATGGCATACCTAGAGAAGCTGAGAAAATCATCTGAAAAACTCCTTGAAACAATTAACAAACTCAGCAGAGTAGTAGGATAAAAAATAAATCCATATAAATCATCAGTATTTCTATATGTGAACAATAAAGCCCAAGAACAAAAGATAGAAAGAGAAATTACATTTAAAATAACTGTAGATAACATTAATTACTTGGGAATCCACCTCCCAAGACAAACCCAGAAATTGTATGAACACAATTATAAAATTCTCCTCACCCAAATAAAGTCAGTTCTAAATAATTGGTAAAATGTCAAATACTCATGATTAAGTCAAGCTAATATAACAAAAATAACAATTCTACCCAAATTAAATTGCTTATTCAGTGACATAACAAACTACCAAATAAATACTATTTTACTGAGCTAGAAACTGCCAAATAAATACTTTTCTGAGATAGAAAAAGCAAAACTCATATGGAGTAACAAAAGGACACGTGTAGAAAGGTAACCAATAAAAAAGCAATGTAAAGGAAAGTAGCTTAGCTCTACAAGTATCTAAAACTGTACCAAAAAACAGCAGTCATCAAAACTGCCTGGTACTGATTAAGAAATAGGGTAATCTATCAGTGGATTAGGATAGGTTCAAAAGAAAACTCAGTAAATGACTACAGCCATCTACTATTTGACAAACCCAAAGATATCAGTCACTGGGATAAGAACTCACTATTTGACAAAAATTTTGGTGAAAACTGGAAAATAATATGGCAAAAACTAGGCATAAATCCACATATCATACACTATAGCAAAATAAGGTCAAAATAGGTACAGGATTTAGATAGAAAGAGTGAAACCAAAGATAAATTAATAGACCAAAAATATTCTATCTACCTGATCTATTGGAAAGGGGTAAATTTATGACCAAACAAGAATTAGAATACATTATAAAAGTGCAAAATGAATGATTTTGACTATATTAAATTTAAAAAGTTTTTATACTAATAAAATCAATGCAAAATTAGAAGAAAAGTAGAAAACTGGGAAACGATCTTCACAACCAGGAATTCTTATAAAGTTCTCATTTCTGAAATATATATATATATATATATATATATATATATATATATATATAGAGAGAGAGAGAGAGAGAGAGAGAGAGAGAGAGAATTACATCAAATTTATCAGGTCACAAGTCATTCTCCAGTTGATAAATGGTCAAAGGATATGAACAGACAGTTCTCAAATGAAGAAATTAAAGCTATACATAACCATATAAAAATGTTGTAAATCACTTTTGATTAGGGAAATGCAAATTAAAACAACAATGAGGTATCACCTCTCACCTATTAGATTAGTCCAGATGAGAAAAAGGGAAGATGATCAATGTTAGAGAAGTTGTCAGAGGACTGAGACATTGATGCATTGCTGGTGGAGTTGTGCACAGATCCAACCTTTCTGCAGAGCAATATGGAGCTATCCCATAAGAGCAATAAAACTGTTCACACCCTTTGACTGAGCACTTCCAGTTCTAGGACTATATCTAGAACAAATTGTAGAAAATGGAAAAAGTCCTACACGTTCTAAAATATTCATAGCAGTTCTTTTTATAGTGGCAAAGAACTGGAAATTGAGGGTATGTCCATCAACTGAGGAATAAATAAATAAGTTGTGGTACATGAATGCTATGAAATATTATTGTTATATAAGAAATAATAAATGGTCAAACTCTAGAGAAACATGACTTATGTGATCTGATGCTGAGAGAAGGGAGTAGAGCTAAGAGAACAATTTGCACATCAACATTATGAGATGAACAACCTTGATGGAAGCAAGACCCTCTCAGCAATCCAGAGAGCTAGGACAACTGTATTTGTCAGACTATGCACTATATTATCCCCAACCAGAAGTAGAAAAACAAATTAGAACAATACAAAACATACATTCAAAACAAAAAACACCTCTACCGAATCTGATCAACACTTTATAAAAATTATCTTATGTATCTCTTTCCCTTAATCCTAATTCCTCATGCCAAAAGTTACTAATTTGTAAATATGTTTAACAAAATGTGCATGTAAAATGTTAATCTGACTGTTCCCAATTGAGGGGGGGAAGGGAAGCTTGAGGGAAATTTTGTTACTTGCTAATATACAAGTACAAATGAATGAAAATAAACAAATTTTAAAAAAATTAAAAAAAAACTTTCTGAAATAGCAAATGAAGTCTATAGTAAGAATTCATTTCCTTAAATTTGCCCCTCACTACATGGGACCATAGAGACCTTAGTTTTTCCTCATTAATAGTAGTAACTTCTATCTTTCTCCTCAATGCAATGCATAATTCTAAACCCTCTTGGCTTTATTTCAATGCAGAGGAAAAGCTAAGTCATAAAGATCAGAAATGAGAGTAGAGGTCATCTAAAATTTAACAACTGAGTCCTGATGCAAAATTGATCAGAGTAAAGGCTGCATTGTGAAACCTTCAATCATTCCTGAACTGTCTATAACCATCTAAACCGTAAAACTCCACTGACTTTGGTTTACATCAGAAATTTACTTCTTGAGTCACAAAATACTCATATTTTAATTCTTGTTCAGATATTATTAATGAAATCAACATTACCATTATTCCTAGGGAAAACATGACAACTCTCTGTCCAATAGTTCTATCAGAATAGATTCTGAGTTATAGGGTTCTGGTTATCATTTCTGTGACCCCAATTTTCCATTTCACACAAAACCATACATATCAATTCTATCTCTATTTGTCCCTATTCTATTATAATCTGAGATCTCACTCCAATTTTGAATTCTGAAACATTTTTAAAATTTTTATTAGATGGATAATTATAGCCATTATATGAATAAGTATATGGATGAATTTATGTTCTGTCCAATACCTATAGTCAGTCTTCATACATAACTTACCTTCTTTTCCAGGAATACATTTCTAGCATCCCAATCTTTATCATGTTTTATATAAGTGGTTCTTTTAAGAAAGATTTCAATTATTTTGAGTTTTATAATTTTTTTTCTGAAATCTTTCTTCCCTCCCCCATTCCCCACAGAAGGCAGTCTTTTGATCTTCACATTATTTCCATGGCATACTCTAATCTAAGTTGAATGTGATGAGAGAGAAATCGTATCCTTAAGGAAAAAGATAAAGTATGAGATAGCCAAATTATAAAATAAGATGTTTTTTTTTAATTAAAGGTAATAATATTTGGTCTTTGTTAAAACTCCACAATTCTTTCTCTGGATACAGATGATGTTCTCCATCGTAGATATCCCAAAATTGTGACTGATTGTTGCATTGAGGGAACGAGGAAGTCCATCAAGTTTGATCATCATCCCCATGTTTCTGTTAGGGTGTACAATGTTCCTTCTGGTTCTGTATATATCACTGAGCATCAATGAGTAGGTCTTCATTAGTAATGTTAAATTATTAGTATAACATTCATATATCTCTTGCTTTTTTTTAGTATCATTCTGGATTTTCCTTCATATGATACTAGAAATCCCCAATGAATTAACCACCTCATTTTGCAGACCTGTAATCACCAATACATTTGAACTGTATCAATCTTTGCTCAGATAATAAACAGCAACAGTACAGCAGTAATAGAAATATATAAATGAATAATCAAAAATTCTGTACAAGTGCTTGCAGTGTTTAATAGATACATTTTGATGGAGGTTTTGATTCTACTTCCTTCACTCAGCATCAGATTGCAACCTAGTCTTTGTCATTTCATTAATAGTATGCATGTATTGTTCAGAAAATTATTCCTTATAAGAATTAAAAATTATTGTAAAAATGATGATTCTATTCCAAAAGGTATTCTTTTTTTAAAAGTATTAATTAATTTATTTTTAATTATGATAATGATAATTTACATTTTTGTAAAGTTTTCTCTCTCCAAATCCTAAAATAAAATTTAGTCTTATATAGGTTATACATGTAAAAACATGTTACACATATTTCCATATTAGTCACAATGTGAAAGAAGAATCAGAATAAAAAGGAAAAGTCAAGAGTAGGAAAAAACAAAAAAAAATTTAAAAAAGAGAAAATGGTACACTTTCAATAAGCATTCAGATTCCAAAGTTCTTACTCTGGATGTAGATGGCATTTTCCATTGACATTTTTTGGAATTGTTTTTAATCACTGTAATATTGACAAGAGTTAAGTCTATCATAGTCGATCACTGCAGGATGTTGCTGATAAAGTGTACAATCTTCTCCTGATTCTGTTCACTCATTTTTAGTTGGCATAAGTCTTTCCAGGTTTTTCTGAAATGCATCTGTTTATTATTTTCTATAGAACAAAAATATTTCATTACATTCATATACCACAATTTGTTCAACAATTCCCCAAATGAGGGTCATCTTCTCAATTTCCAATGTTTTGACAATCCCAGAAAAACTGCTATTAACAGTCTTGTATGGTTGGTTCTTTTTTTCCTTCCAAAAAGATACTCTTGAAGACCAATCTGTGATCCCCTTAATATAGGATGATAGAGAGATAAATTATTCATATATTCAATTTGTTTGACAACCACCAGAAATTCACACTGTTCCCTTAAATAGTTTATTTTTAAATAAACCTTAAAGTGGGTGTCTCTTTTTTTAATCTATTCTTTTAAAGTCATTTTCATTGTCACAACTTTCTATTCCTTCATCATTTATTGAACTGCCTATAGCATGTTTTATACCTTAGTCTTAGAAAACCTCCATCAAAATGTATCTATTAAACACTGCATGCACTTGTTCAGAATTTTTCATTATTCAATTATATATTTCTATTACTGCTATACTGTTGCTGTAATGTTGCAAAGATTGATGCAGTTCAAATACGTTGGTGATTACAGGTCTGCAAAATGAGGTGGTTAATTCATTTGGGATTTCTACTATCATTTTGGATTTTCCTTCATGTGAACATGAATATTATGCATCCAATTTGCTTTAGAATTTTCAAACCTACTCTTAATATGCAAAATATACTATCCTTGTAAATATGACCATTTGTATTTACCATTATTTAAGTGTTCAGAATGGTGCAAAATTTAAATTGAGAAATTTAGTTGCTTGATACCTATGATTAGAAATTAATTTGAGGTAAATCAGCAATTGCCTTCAATTTTTATAGTTGAGGGTGTGAGGATTCAAAGTATATATATATAAAATGCATATTATTTATAAAGAATATAGATATATATGTGTACAATTACTCATACATATAGTGATGTCTAGTATTCTCCTTGGAATGCAGGGATTGTCTTTATGAATTGAATACCAAAATTACTTTTAATTCAATCATTCATAATAAGTATTCAAGAAATATTTTATAAATGTCTATTATGTGTAGAGTAGGAGAAAAATTAAACCATAGAGAGGTAAAAGTACTTTTATAATCTTACCATCAAGAAAATTTTATTTGAAGAGCAGATTAAGATGAGAAAACTGACAGGTCTAATATAATAATGCTAGCCAATATTGTGTAATTTCTATCATACAGAAAATCATTAATGTTGGAATCTTTGTCTAGTAGAATGGGAGAGTATAAGGATATTTTCTGCTGTTCAAGGAATGCATACTACATCTATTCCATTTTTTCTTTTTTATTGTTGTTTTCTTTTTTCCAATTTCATACAAAGATAGTTTTCATTCTTTTTTTATTTTGTTTTTGCAAGGCAAATGGCATTAAGTGGCCTGCCCAAGGCCACACAGCTAGGGAATTATTAAGTGTCTGAGGCCCGATTTGAACTCAAGTACTTCTGACTCCAGGGTTGGTGTTCTATCCACTGCACCACCTAGCCTCCCCAATATACATTCTTTATCAAGCTTTTGAATTCACATTTTTCTAGTACCTACCCTTCCCTCATCCCTCTCCATAACAAAAAACAATGTGATATAGATTGCATATGAAAAATTATGTTTAATATATTTACTTATTAGACATGTTGTGAAAGAATAATTAGAACTAAGGTTAAAAAAGCTAAGAACTCAGAAAAAAGTGATTGAAGTTTTCAAAAGAGAATACTCTGCATTCAGATTCCATAGTTCTTTCTCTGGATGTGGACAGCATTTTCCATAACATATTTCTCAGGATTGTTTTTGATTGCTGAACTGATAGGAAGAGGAGCTGTATTCATCATAGCTGATCATCTCAAATCATCCCCTGATTATTGCATAATAGAGTTAGTAAGTCCATCCAGGTTGATCATCACCCCAGGTTGTTGTTCAGGTTTATAATCTCCTACTGCTTCTGCTCATTTCACTCAGCATCAGTTCATGAATGTCTTTCCATGCTTTTCTAAAGTCCTGCCATTCATGATTTTCTTTTGAATGTTATGTTATTTTTTTCAATTACATGCAAAGAAAGGTTTTAGCATTAATCTTTTTTTAAGCTTTTGAGTTACAAAATGTCCTTCATTCCCTCCCCCTTCCCCATGACATCAAATGATCTGATATAGGTTATACATTTATAATCATAGTATGTATAGTACATGTTGTATATAATATATGTAACATGTATCATGTATAATCATTCAGATGAATTTGAATGAAAAAGGGAAAAGAATACATGAGAAAAAGAAAAAAGCAATAAAGTTAAAAAAGTAAAAATAGTATGCTTTTGTCTACATTCAGATTCCATGTATATTTTTTTCTGGTAGTGAATGTCATTTTCTGTCATAAGTCTTTTAGAAGTTTTCTTGAGTCACTGAACTGCTGAGGGGAACTAATTCCATCATAGTTGACCATAATGAGTACAATGTTCTTCTGGTTATGATAACCTCTCTCAGCATTGGTTCAGGTAAATCTTTCAAGGCTTTCCATAATCCTGCCACTCATGATTTCTTCAAGTACAGTAGCAACTGCATCCAATTCTTGTAGCATAACTTGATCAAACATTCCCCAGGTTATGTACATTCCTTCATTTTCCAATTCTGTGTCACAAAAAAAAACTGATAAAAATTTTTACCCATGCAGGTCCTTTTCTGATTTTTAATAGCTTCTTCGGATACAGGTCTCCCAATGTTATTACTGTATCAAAGGGTATGCAAAGTTTTATTGCCATTTGAATATATTTCCAAATTGATCTCCAGAATGGCTGGATCAGGTTACAACTCCTTCAACGATGCATTAAAAACTTCTGCCCAAGACAGAGAGAAGCCAGGAACTGTTTTAAGCACTCCTGACTTTACCTTAGAACCAACAGGAATCAAATCTCTTAACAGATTTTGGATCCAAGAGAAGAACAGAGGAGAAGAAGGGATGTTACAGGGGAGTGTGGGCATGACCAGGGCAGAAATCAGAGACCCAGTTTAAGGGCAGCAGCTGAGGTGGGGAACT
This sequence comes from Macrotis lagotis, assembly GCF_037893015.1. NCBI lineage: Eukaryota > Metazoa > Chordata > Mammalia > Peramelemorphia > Peramelidae > Macrotis > Macrotis lagotis. The sequence continues at coordinate 523,421,080 of NC_133658.1, forward strand.
AATCTGAGAACAGTGACAGACATCTTTGCTGTTTGTATGGTAGGCAGGTGGGAGAACTCCAGCATTGCAGCCCAGACATCTATCTAACCAGCTAGGGTCATCTGGAAGACCTGGGTCATGAACTTTCTTCAGAACAAACATAGAAGCAGATCAGGTGTTGGCAATTTGCCCCAAAACCCGGCTATAGGCAGTGGACTTCCCTCAGCTCTAATTGCTGATTACTTGACTAAATTTCTAACTGGAGGGCCCAGCCCAGATTGTGTGAGGAGAAACAGTATCTAGCCTCACACATAGGGACTAATAGCAAGAATACAGACAATCCAGAGAAAGCTTCTGGCTTCCCTTACAGTTCAGCCCACTGAGTAACACCCTTGAGTGGGCAGGGCCTGTAGAAATTTCCACACTGAAGGTCTGAGAAGCAGCCTCTCCCCAAATATAAGACCCTAGGGAAAGGGTCCAAAATGAAGAAAGGTCAAAGGAAAGTTGGGTCCATTGAATGTTACCTTGAAGTCAAGGATACCAACTCAGATAGGGATGGAAGTTGAGAGGAGACTATAAATTGGTCTCCAGTTCATAATGACATCTTGGCAGAAATCAGAAAGGAGTTTAAAAATCAAATGGAAAAGTTGGGAAAATAAATGTAAGAGAAAATTAACACTATGCAAGAGAAAATTAAGGTGTTGCAAAAAGAAACAAATCCTGTGAAAACACAATTAGGCAAATGGAAAAATAAAAACACCTTCAAAAATTGGACTGACAAATTGGAAAAGGAGATGCAAAAGGTAAATGAAGAAAACTCTTCTTTAAAAAGTACATTGATGGGCAGAGCCAAGATGGTGACAGGAGAAGAGCCTCTCTTAGGTGCTCTCTCTTTATATATAAAATTTCAAAACTTATAAAATAATTACTCTAACTAAATTTTTGAGAGACAGAACCCACAGATGGATCCAGTGAGACAGTTCTCCAGCCCAAGAACACCTGGAAAATAGTTGAAAGTCTAACCCCACTCTATGGGTTTAGAGGGGTGGCCGTCAGAGCAGCAGCTTCAGCCTCCTGGAGGCAACCCCAGGGTGCTAGGAGCTGTGGCTCATGGTAGCGGGGGCAATTTCCTGAATTATACCCCAGGGAGCACCGGCCACAACTTGGAAAATCAGCCAGAGGACTTCCGTCAGAGCCAGTACATGAATCCCAGTCCTTATGTTATTCAGCGAGCAGGTGGATCCAGCAGCCCAGATCCAGGAAACAGAAGCAGGCAGAGCTGGGAAGCAGGAGCCCTCAGACAACTGAGCCTTGAGCACTCAGCTTACCAAAGGGAAGGAAGTGGAGAGAGACTTCCGAGATTTGTCCTCTGTACCTAGAACATAACTCTGGGGCTCTGACTACACTGAGATCCTTATCGCAGTCTAAGCCTCACATAGAACAGCAGTGCCCCACCTCACCTCAGCCCTGTGGCAGAGGCATGTACTTGCGGTCATTCACAGACCAGGAGGGAAGACAGAGCCTCACACACTGAGATCCTTGTTGGGGTGGGGTGTCCCAATAATACTCAAAAGCTCAGAAAGCACCCCCAAAACAGGCAAAAGCTGGGGAAATGAATAAACAGAGAAAAAAAGAATAACATCATCTGGAATACATTGTCTATGATGCCAAGAAGAATCAAAATACTCAATCTGAAGATGAGTAAGTACAAGTTCCAGCATCTAAAGACTGCAAGAAAAAGGAAATTGGGGTCAGGCTATGACAGAGCTCAAAAAAGATTTTTAAAATCAAGTGAGGGAGATATAAGAAAAATTGGGAAAAGAAATGAGAGAGATGCAGGAACACATGAAAAAGAAATCAGCACCTTAGTGGAGGAGATAAAAAAAATGATGAAGAAAATAACATGTTAAAAACCAGCATAAGTAAAATGGGTAAAACAGTTTAAAAGTTATTGGGGAGAAGAATGCTTTAAAATGCAGAATTGGCCAGATGGAAAAAGAGATAAGAAAGCTCTATGAGGAAAACAAATCCTTCAGATGTAGAATGGAACTAAAGGAAGCTGCTGACTTTACAAGAAGTCAAGACACAATACTTCAAAACCAAAAGAATGAAAAATTAGAAGAAAATGTGAAACATCTCACTGAAAAAAAAACAACTTATATGGAAAACAGATTCAGGAAAGATAATTTGAAAATTATTGGAATACCTGAAAGTCATGATCAGGAAAAGAGCCATTACCTCATTTTTAAAGAATTCCTACAGGAAAATTGCCCAGATATCCTAGAAACAGAGGGCAAAAATAGAAATTGAGGGAATCCACCTATCTCCCCTGGAAAGAAAACACCAACCCCTAGGAATATTATAGCCAAGTTCCAGAACTCCCAAGTCAAAGAGGAAATATTACAAGCAGCCAGAAGGACACAATTCAAATATCATGGAGCTACAGTCAGAATTACACAAGACTTAGCAGCAACTACATTAAAGGTTTGTAGGGCTTGGAATGTAATATTCTGGAAGGCAAAAGAGTTTGGAATGCAATTGAGAATCAACTACCCAGAAAAACTGAACATGCTCTTCCAGGGGAAAAGATGGACTTTCAATGAACCAGGGGAATTTCAAATGTTCTGGTCAAAATTGCCAGAGCTGAACATAAAGTTTGATCTTCAAATATAGGACTCATGTGAAGCATAGAGAGTGGAGGAAAAGGGTAAAATATGAGGGACTTAATGATGATGAACTACATGTATTCCTGCAAAGAACAATGATACTGATAATACTCATAAGAAAGTTCTCATTTAATAGAGCAGGTAGAAGGCGCTTTTATAGATGAAGCCCAGGAGAGAGCTGAATTTAGAAATAATATATTGTTAAAATGGAGTCAATGGCTAAAAGGGAAATGTAATGGGAATAAGAGAAAGGAAAGGTGGAATAGGCTATAGATATGTCATATAATAAAATTTTTTACTACAATGAGCTATTGCAGCAATATGGAATGGGGGGAGGTGAAGGGGAATGAGGGAACCTTCGCTTTCATCAGAGGTGGCTTGGAGAGGAAACTGTATACATATATATATATACATATAGATAGACAGATAGATAGATATAGATATAGATATATATAGATATAGATATACTCAATGGGGTATAGACATCTAGAGTAAGAAGGAGAGAAGGGGGATTGGGGAAGGGGAGGATGTGAATGATGGAGGAGAGGGTGGACTGTGGGGGAGAGTGGTCAGATATAACACTTTTTTCCCAATTCTTGCAAGGGGCTGGATCTGGATGGCCTGTCTGGGACCACAGGGCCAGGTTATTGCTGGGCCTTAGGGGTGGTATGTGGGCTTGGGGCCTCTTGGCCCAAGGACCAGTGATCAGTCTGCTATGCCACTCAGTTACTCTACAGCACATCTGGGGAAAAGGACAGAGTTAAAGGAGAGAGAAAATATAGCATAAGTAAAATATAGCATAAGTATGAATGGAGGGAGTTGTGATCAGTAATGGCAACAGTGGAAAAATATGGTAGTAGCTTTTGTGATGGACTTATCATAAAGATTGTGACCCAACTGTGACAGAGCTGGTGGTATTGGAATACAGACTAAAGCACATTTATTGTTATTATTATTATTATTAGTAGTAGTAGTAGTATAGTATTAGTATTAGTATTAGTATCAGTATCAGTATTAGTATTAGTATCAGTATCAGTATCAATATTAGTATTAGTATCAGTATCAGTATCAGTATCAGTATTAGTATTAGTATTAGTATTAGTATTAGTATTAGTATCAGTATCAGTATTAGTATTAGTATTAGTATTATTAGTATCGGTATCGGTATCGGTATCAGTACTGGTACTGGTACTGGTACTGTATTAGTATTTGTATTCATATTTGTATTCATATTAGTATTAGTATTTATTAGTATTAGTATTTTTGGGGGGGTTTGCAGGGCAAATTGAGTTGGGTGGCTTGCCCACAGCGGCACAGCTGGGTGATTGCTGGTTGTTTGGGGCCAGATTTGAGCCCAGGTGCTCCTGGGTTCAGGAGCACTCAAGCCCAAATCCAGCCCCAGCCCCCAACAATCACCCAGCTGTGTAACACTGGGTAAGCCACCCCAACCCTACTGTCCTGCAAAAAGCAAAAAAATAATAATAATAATAATAAAAATATAATAATAATAGAAGGGGCAGATAGGCGGCACAGTGGAGAGAGCACCAGCCCTGGGGCTGGATTTGGGCTTGGGTGTTCCTGACTCCAGGGCTGGTGCTCCATCCACTGTGCCACCTAGCTGGCCTTATTATTATTATTATTATTATTATTGTTGTTGTTGTTGTTGTTGTTGCTATTTTTAATTTTTTCTCTTTCCTTTATTGCTCATGAAGGTCTTTATATTTTGGGGGGAGGGGCATTATGTTTACTCTTAAACAAGAATATTTTAGTAATGTATAAAAACATCATTTGTACAAACATGGAAATAAATAATTTTTTTAAAAGGTAGATTGGAATCAGTGGAAACTAATGACTTTATGAGATACTAGGAATCTGCTAAACAATCTTTTAAAAATGAAAAAAATAGAAGAAAATGTAAAATACCTCATTGGCAAAACAACTGACCTGGAAAATAGAGACAGGGCAGACAATTTAAGAATCATAGGATAACTTGAAAACCTTGAAAAAAAAATCTGGACTCCATACTTCAGGATATGGTTAAGGTGAGTTGGCCCAAGATCCTGGAAGCAGAGGGCAAAATAATAATTGAAAGAATAAATTGATCCCCTTCAGTTATCCAACATCCCCTCTAACATGATCATTTTCCTTTTTTTTTTTATCAATTTAGCCAATCTGAGAAGTGTGAGATAGTACCTCAGAGTTGTTTGATATAAATTTCTCTAAACAATAATGATTTGGAGCACTTTTTATTTGATTATAGATTGTTTTAATTTCTCTGCATGAAAAGTACCTGTTTATATACTTAAGCCATTTATCAATTGGGCAATGACTTGTATCCTTGTAAATCTGATGAATTTATATATTTTAGAAATGAGTCCTTTATCAAAAAAACTGGGCTTAAAAATTATTTCCCAGCTCTCTGCATTCTTTGTAATCTTAGTATCATTGGTTTAATTTATGAAATAAATTTTTTACTTCAATGTAATTGGAATTATTTATTTTGAAATCTATAATGTTCTCTAACTTCTTGGTCACAAACCACTCCCCTCTCTAAAGATCTGATAGAGGCCACACTTGTTCTCTTAATTGACTTATGGTATCACCCTTTATGTCTAAACCCTTTACCAATTTTAACCTTGTTATAGAGTGTAGATGTTGATTTATGCCTAGATTTTTGCTATACTATTTTCAGGTTTTCGCAGCAGTTTTTGTCAGATAGTGAGGTCTTAACCAAAAAAGTTAAACTCTTTGGGTTTATTAAACTATGGATTATTATTTTCATTGACTATTTTTTCTTTTGTTCCTAATGTATCCCACTGATCCATTTCTTTCTATCTTGGTCAACCAGACAGTTTTGATGACTGCCCTCTTATGTTGTAGTTTTATATTTGGTATTGGTAAGTCACTTTGAATTTTTTTCCACTAATTCCCTTGATGTCCTTCACCTTTTTGAATTTTGTTGAATTCTATCACTATTTTTTTCTGGTTCTGTAATTTTGGTACTATTTTTTGGTTCTGTAAAATAGCATGTAGACAGTTTGATTGGCATGGTACCAAATAAATAATTTGATTTTGGTAGAATTGCCATTTTTGTTAAATTAGCTCAGCATACCCATGAGCAACTCAAAGTTTTTCCAATTGTATAGAGTTGACTTTGTATGAAAATCATTTAGTAATTTTGTTCATATAAGCTTCTGGACTTGTTTTGGGAGGCCAATTCTAAAATATATTATGTGGTCTACAGTAACTTTTAATGGAAATTCTCTTTCTATTTCATGCTGTTGGGCTTTGTAGATGATATATAGAAATGGTGATGATTTATATGACATTCTTTTAATGTCCTGTTACTTTAGTTAAATTAATAATTCAAGTAATGTTTTTAGTTGATAATCTAGGAATCTCTATGTTTACCATCATCTTCAAAGTGTGAGAATTTTATTTCCTCATTGCCTATTCTAATTCCTTCAATTTTTTTTCTTCCCTTATTGCAAAAGCTAACCTTTCTAAAACAATATTGCATAATAGTGGTGATAATATGCCTCCTTGCTTAACCACTGATCTTACTGGTAATGATTCTAGTTTATCCCCATTACATATAATGCATGCTGATGCTTTTAGATATATACTGCTTATCATTTTAAGGAATAATTCATTTATTCCTATGTTATCTAATACTTTAATTGCAATTAGTGCTATATCTTTTTAAAGACTTTTTCAGCATCTAGTGACATAATCATACTATTTCTGCTAATTTTGCTTTTGATTTGATAAATTATGCTGATTATTTTCCTAATGCTGGACCATCCCTGTATACTTGCTATAAATTCTACCTGATGATTTTCCTAGTGATAGCTTGTAATCACTTTGCTAAAATTTTATTCACTTTTTGCATCAATATTAATTAATGAGATTGAGTTATAATTTTTCTAACTTTTGACTCTTCATGGTTTATTTATTGGCATCATGTTATCATAAAAGGAATTTGTTAGAACTCATTCTTTATCTATTTTTTCAAATAGTTTATAGAGAATTGTAATTAACTTCTTTAAATATTTTGTAGAATTCACTTGTAAATCCATATGTCTTGAAATTTGTTTTCTTGATGTCTTGTTTGATTTCTTTTTCTAAAGCATTTTATTTCATCTTCTTTAAATGTTCATTTATTTCACTTATATTATAAGATTTGTTGGCATACAGTTGGGCAAAATAGCTATGAATAGCTACTTTAATTTCCTCCTAATTGGTCATGAGCTCACGCCTTTCATTTTTGATACTGGTAATTTGATTTTCTTTCTTTTTTAAAATTCAGATAAACCAAAGGTTTATTTATTTTATAGTTTTTTCATAAAACTAACCCTTAGTTTTATTCATAAGTTCAATAGCTTTCTTACTTTCAATTTTATTGATTTCCTCTTATGCTTTTTAGAATTTCTAACTTGATATTTAATTGGAGATTTTAAATTTGTTCTTTTTCTAGCTTATTTTACTTGCATATATAATTCCTTCATATCCTCTCTCTCTTATTGTATTCATGTAAACACTTATTGATATAAAATTTACTTTTATACTTGCTTTGGCTTTTTCCAACAAGTTTGGTGTGCTGTCTCATCATTGTCATTGTTTTGATTGAAATTTTCTATTATTTCATTGATTTGCTATTTGAACTACTCATTTAAAATTAGATTATTTAGATTTCAGTCAATATTAGTTTATTTTTCCATTTCCCTTTATTTCATGTAATTTTTATGGCATCATGATCTAAAAAAGATGCATTTAATATATCTACTCTTCTACATTTGATTGTGGGGTTTTATGCCCTAATACATAGTCTGTTTTTCTGTAACTGTCATGTAAAATAGAGAAGGTATATTCCATTCTATCCCTATTCAGTTTTCTCCAGAGGTCTATCACATCTAAGCTTTCTAAAATTCTATTCACCTTCCTAACTTCCATTTAGTTTGTGCTCATATTTTTCGAATTCTGAGAGAAGGAGAGAGCTTGAGGTCCCCCACTATTATTGTTTTGCTGTCTATGTCTTCCTGTAACTCTTAGATTCTTGTCTAAGCATCTGGATGTTATACTATTTGGTACATACATGTTTAAAAAATGATATTACTTCATTGCCTATATTACCTTTTTTAAAAGATGTGGTTTCTTTCCTTATCCCTTATCCATTATCTATTAAAATCCTTTGTCTGTCTTTGCTTTTTCTTTGAGATCAAACAAAGGTTTGTTATTTATTGTTTAATTTTTTTTTTACTTTAGCTAAAGTTTAATATATTCTGCTCCAATCTTTTTGCTTTTATCCTCTGTATATCTCTCTGCTTCAAATGTAAACAACATATTATATAGGATTCTGGTTTTTAATCTACTTTGGCATATGCTTCTATTTGATCTGAGAGTTCATTCCAATCATATTCACAATTAAAATTACTAACTTTGTATTTCCCTCCATCTTAATCTTCTCTCTGTCTGTATTTTTTTCTGTCTTCTTTCCCTTTATTTCTCCAATACTTTGCATCTTCCTGATTCTTCCCTCAGTCTTCCCTTTCCCCTTTTTCCTCCTACTCCCCTGTAATGGAGGATAAATTTCTATCCCTAATTGAGAACGAATGCTGTTCCCTTTTTTAAGCAAAATCTGTTGAGAGTAAGATTTCTTCAGTATTCATCTCTCTCTCCTTTCCCTCTACTATAAAAGTTTCTTTGTGTTTCTTCATGTGATGTTCTTTATCTTCTAGTGCCTCAGCCTTCTACCAGTATATAATTTTTTTCATGACTTAATTGTTTTATAGCTGTCTTGTACGCACACCGTCTGTCAAAATATTCATTCAACTAGCGATCAAGAGTCATTAACATCACCACATCAGAATCAATTTAATGCCCACACCCTCTGTCCAAGTACACTCCTGCCAACTGTTCCAATAAAAAATGCATCTCAAGAGGAATAGCACCAAATATTATATCTTATACTCTCCATCTAATTATGCTCCTTTAAACTGTTTTAAGAGAAATGCAGTTCTCAAGAGTTACAAATATTGTCTTCCTTTGTAGGCATATAGACATAAATTTATCCTTATTGATTAACTGTTTTTCTTTTCATTTACTTTTTTGTGTATTTCTTGATTCTTGTATTTGAAGATTAAATTTTCTCATCAGTACTCTGCTTTTAACATGGTAAGTTTTAAAGTCCTCTATTTCATTGAATATGCATCTTTCTTCCTTAATGAATATGCTGAGTTTTGCAGGATAATTGAATCTTGGTTGCAACCCTATCCCTCTTGCCCTCTGAATGTCATAGTTCAGGTTCCCCATTCTTTAATGCTGAGACTAATAAGTTCTCCATAATCCTCACTGTAGCATCTGGGTATTTAATATACTTCTTTTTGGTTGTTTGCAGAATTTTCTTCTTTAGGTAAGGATTCTGAATTTTGACTACACTCTTCCTTGGAGTTTTTATTGGTGGATCTCTTTCTTCTGGTGATTGTGGGTTATTTCAAGGACTGTTTTTATCTCATAATTCTAGGATAATAAGGCAGTTGTTCTTGATAATTTTTTGAAAGATTTTGTCTAGGGAATTTTCCTGAATGTGGATTTCAGGTAGATTAATAATTCATAATTTATCTTTTCTGGATCTATTTTCCATGTTGGTGATTTTAAAAGAGGTATTTTTATTCTAATTTTTCAGGCTTTTCATTTTGTTGGATGGAATGCCTCTCATAGAGTGGTTATTTACCATTTGTCCAATTCTAATTTTTAGGGGTTTTTTTACTGTATCTTCAGTCATTTATTCACATTTCTTCTGTGATATTTCTTTTTACTATCTTTTTTCTTTGTCTCTTCTTTGATTTTTAAAAATCTTTTTTATTGAAGATATTATTTGAGTTTTACAAGTTTTCCCCCCAATCTTATGACCCTCCCCCCACCCCCCCATGGAAAACAATCTGTCAGTCTTTAATTTGTTTCCATGTTGTACATTGATCCAAACTGAGTGTGATGAAAGAGAAATCATATCCTTAAGGAAGAGACAAAAAGTCTAAGAGATAACAAGATCAGAAAATAAGATAACCAGTTTTTCCCCTAAATTAAGGGAAATAGTCCTTGAACTTTGTTCAGACTCCACAGATCTTTATCTGGATACAGATGGCACTCTCTTTTTGCAGACAGCTCATAATTGCTCCTGATTGTTGCACTAATGGAATGAGCAAATCCTTCAAGGTTGAGCATCACCCCCATGTTGCTGTTAGGGTATACAGTGTTTTTCTGGTTCTGTTCATCTCACTCAGCATCAGTTCATGCAAATCCCTCCAGGCTTCCCTAAATTCCCATCCCTCCTGGTTTCTAATAGAACAATAGTGTTCTACACAATACATATACCACAGTTTCCTAAGCCATTCCCCAACTGAATGACATTTACTTAATTTCCAATTCTTTGCCACCACAAACAGGGCTGCTATAAATATTTTTGTACAAGTGATGTTTTTACCTTTTTTTTATCATCTCCTCAGGGTATAGACCCACTAGTCTTATTGCTGGGTCAAAGGGTATGCTCATTTTTGTTGCCTTTTGGGCATAGTTCCAAATGTCTCTCCAGAAATGTTGGATGAGTTCACAGCTCCACCAACAGTGTAATAGTGTCCCAGATTTCCCACAACCCTTCCAGCAATGATCATTATCCTTTCTGGTCATATTGGCCAGTCTGAGAGGTGTGAGGTGGTACCTCAGAGAAGGTTTAATTTGTATTTCTCTAATAATTGATGATTTAGAGCAACCTTTTTGAGGTCTTCTAAAATGTCTTTTTGCATTTAACACCAATTCATAAAACCCTTTGAAGTTTCAGATATAGCTATTTTGTCACTGTTTTCCACTTCTGAGATGTCATTCTTTTAGAACAGTAGCTTTCTATGATTAGTATTCTTTTTTTCTTCTATTTCTTTTTTGTTCATTTTGATGAGCCCTGTTCCTGGTGTATAGAGAGAATAGTGTCAAACTTTTTGACTGTGGACCAGAGCTCTGACTGGTCTGATGTTCCCAGTTTGCTCCCTGCATTAGGATAGTGCACCAGTGTTCTGGTGCTCAAACCTTGCTCTTCCATCTGTGTTGTCACACACCCTGCTGGCCCACTGTACCAGTCATTTGTTGAGTCAGAACCTGAGCTGCCTTGTGACTAAGATCCTCCCACTAGCTTCTCAATTTCCCTGCCTATGCTAGGCTACATTCACCTTTTACCCCTGTGAGACAGACCTCCAAGTTTTCCTGAGTTTAAAGCTTGCCTCTCTCTGTTTTTCCTATGAGTTCTTTTACTTTGGGGCCTGCTTAGAGATTTCATCCAAAGTTGTTTCAGTAAAAGATCCAGGAGCTTCCAAGCTCCATGTCATTATCATGTCTCCATCTATAACCTATTTCAATTTAATTTTGCTTTTTGTTTTTGCTGATATCTTTTGTTTTTATATAACTTCATCTCCTAAACGTTTCCCCCATTCTCATCCATAAAAAGCAATTCAACAAAAATAATTTGATACATCAAGCAAATCTTGCAGTACATTTAATGTTCATAATCTATAGTGTAACACCTTTATAAAGAAAGGATGGGGGGTGGCTAGGTGGCATAGTGGATAAAGCACCAGCCTTGGAGTCAGGAGTACCTGGGTTCAAATCTGGGCTCAGACCTAGCTGTGTGGCCTTGGGCAAGCCACTTAACCCCATTTGCCTTGGAAAAAAAAACTAAAAAAAGGATAGGCATATAAACTTACTCTCTTCTTTTGAAGTAAAATTTCATTAAAATCCCAAATTGATTTCCATTTTATTTTGCTTATCTATAAGAATCAGTATGACTTAGTTAAGTGAGAACTGGTTTCATTGTCACAGGATTAAACAAATCATTTAATATTTCAGTATTCTAGAATTTTCAGATTATAAATTACAGAAAAAAAGTGTTAATCTGTTTTGGAAGAGGATTTTCCTTATCCTGGAGGAAACTAGTGATCCTCTAGGTCCAGTCTTTATTCATCTTATTTTATTTAGATTTGTATTTTTCCTTGGGTCAGCTTCCTTTACTTTGCATCAGTTTGTAAGTACTCCCATGTCTCCTTGTATTCTTCATATTTGTTCATTATTATGTATATGCCACAGAAACTTTCCATTATCACTAATATTTCTGTTTATCAAAATACAATAAAACTTCTTGAATGCATCCTCATGGCAAACATTGACATTTAATTGACTATGTCATTTTAAGACAGGATATAAGTGTGACAATGTTTGGTGCAAAGTGGTGGATCAATTGTAGACATCCTTTCCAAATTACACATCCACATCTAACAAAAGAATCAGTCCAAAAATAATGTGACATTAGAAGATTTAACCTCAAAAAGGTTATAGTATTTCTCCATGTGTGTGAACAGTTTGTTCCTCAGTTGAAAGGAAAATTGAACCAATGCATGGTTGGAAAAACCTGTAGCAAAAAATGAGTGAGCAACTTTTGTATGCAGTATTGTATTTAATCTTCTAGACCAGAACACTTGTTAATATCAATATTGATTTAATGAAAATAATGGGGAAATTAGGAAGCCACTGAAATAGTTTCTTAATGAGAACTCCACATGGTTTTTACCATGAAGATAGTTTGCCAAAGAAGGCACATTTTTCTTCATCAAAATTGAAGGCAAGTGACTTTAGAGAGATTCAGTATTCTTGATTCTATGAGGGAAAAAAGTGAAAAATGGTTTTACATTGATAATTTCAATCCAAATTGTTATTATGATATCCTGGAGGTTATTGATGGAGCCACTTTTATTGTTGATAAGAACATGATTCTGGAGACATGGGCTGAACATTTCTACAAAGTTCTCAATAGACTGTCATCCATCCTGGCTGAAGTCAGTCCCTCTCTAGTAGAACTTCTAACTGAAGAAGAGGTTTTTGAATGCCATTAGGCTTCTCTCCTATGGCAATCTGCTTGATGTTGATTCTATTGCAGCTTAGATTTAAAAGGCAGTTGGGTCCATTGCTAATATAAAAGCTTGCTGAAATCTTTTAGTTATATGACAAGAGGAAGTTATCCCTTAGAGTTCGAGGATGCCTCCATTATAAATTTATATAAAGAAAAAGAAAATAGATTGTGCCATATCAATCATAGGGCAGTCATTCTTTTGGTCATTGCAGGCAAGGTTCTTGACAGAGTCCTCCTTAACACCTTAATCTTTGACCTGGAAGATGGTCATCTTCTTGAGAGCCAGTGACTTCATGATTGACTGAAGAATTATTGATAAGGTGTTTGCTACCTGACAACTCCAGGAGAAATGCCAGACAGAGAACAGAAGGCTGCATACAAAGTCTTTAATGCCATCAATTGTTAGTGTTTGGGAGGGGGAAATGATAATAAATTCCAATGCCCATAGAAATTTCAGTATTATACAACAGTTTCATGATGACTTGCTTGCACACATCCTGAATAATGGATAAGGTTTTCATGTTTTCTAAATAACCAGAAGAATGAAGCAAGAATGCTTACTTACTCCCATGATTTCTAGGATGATTAAGGCAGAAATGTTGTCAGATGCTTTTAATAATACTGAAAACGGCATCAAGGCTAGTTACTATACCAACTGTACTTTTCTTAACTTGAAAAAGCAATAAGCCAAAACTAAAGTGGAGGAAGAATTGGTGCATGAGTTGTTTGCTCCCATAGGATTGTGTATTCAATACATTCTCTGAAGCTGAGATACAGCAAAATATGAATTGAGATTACCTGTTATGTTAATTTGGGTCTAATAATTAATACCAAGAAAACAGAGTTTCTCCATTAGCTGGCACCACATCATACATACAGAGAGCTATAGTCTACAGTAAATGGACAACTTTTTAATGCTATGAATAAGTTCGCTAATCTTAGCAGTATACTTTTCAGGGATGTATACATAATGGATGAGATTGATGCATGCATTGCTAGAACTAGCTAAGTGTTTGGAAGGCTCTGAAGAAAATTGAGAGAGAGAAGAGGTATTTGACAGTCTACCCCATGGGAAGTCTACAAGGTCATTGTTCTATGACCTATGAGATCAATGATTTTATTGTTCTATACATGCAAAATCTAAATAGAATATCAGCATCATGTCAAGAAATTAAATATCTTCCATTTGAATTGTCCAAGGAAAATTCTGGAGATCATCTGGCAAGATAAAGTACCAGTCCTGGAGTTACTGTCATGCATTCAAATTCTGTTATAGAGAGTTCAGCTTTTATGGTATAGTCACATGTTAAAAACTCAAAAGTATGTTTTTCCTACAGACTGTTTTACAAAGAAATAATGCAAGACAAGTGTTCACACAGAGGTCGGAAGAAGCAGTACAAGGACACTTTCAAGGTCTCACTGAAAACCTTCAGAATCAATTGTGACACATGGGAAACACTGGCACATGATCATCCAGCATGACATGCCAATATTAAAGTATGCACTGTGTTCTATGAGCAAAGCAGAATTGAAGTAGCTAAAAAGAAGCACGAGTTGTACAAATTTAGAGTCATATATCCCAAAAGTTCATATATTTGTTTTGTATCTGACTTCGGGGATCATGTTGATTTGATCAGTAATAGCAAGACACTTTCCATTAACTTCAATGTCATGAACTCATTTTGATCATCTTCAATTATGAAGAATAACAGTGAATGAAAGTTGCACAATTTATTAGTCAATTCCACAATAATGATCATCTTTGTTATTTCTACTTTTTCTTCCACAAAAACCTTCCTTTGAATATACCTTTATTATAAAATGGAATTAACAGTACTTGTAATATTCATCTTAAAGGACTGTAGTAAGATTAACATTTATATATAATAATAACTGGTTTCAAATTCAACCTCAGAAACTTGTTTATTGTATGATACTGAATAGGTCAGTTAATCCCCTTGTGCTTCAAATTCTTTCATAAGATCATAGTCTTAGAGATAATTTGGGGGTACCTCAGACTAAAACTTGCTCTTCAGATGAGCAAAGTGAGAAACATAGGGTTAACTGACAAGCTTGATGTTATTGTGCAGGCATTAGTTCTCAGACTTTTAGGTCTTTTAGGTTTTTAATTTGTTTGCTTTATTTTCAGTTCTGAATTGTCTCTCTCTCTTCTGGTTTCCCCACAATTGATAAGTCATGTAAAACAAAGTCTCTTACTAATAATTATAACCATAAAATCCCAGATTAGTCTTGACCAAAAAGGAAAAATGTCAAAGGAGAAAGAAGTGAAAAGGAAAGAAAATATGCTCTCATTATGCACTAAGTTCCTCGCCTCTCTATTTGACGTTAGAGAAAGTATGTTTCATTCTGAGTCTATGAGTCCTTTAGAATCATGGCTGGTCAGGCAGCTAGGAGGCACAGTGGATAGAGCACTGGCCCTGGAGTCAGGAGTACCTGAGTTCAAATTTGGTCTCAGACACTTAATGATTACCTACCTAGCTGTGTGGCCTTGGGCAAGCCACTTAACTCCATTTGCCTTGCAAAAAACTAAAAAAAAAAAAAAGAATCATGGCTGGTCATAATGTTGAGTAGAGTCATAAGTGTTTCCAAGTTGATTATCTTTTTTAAATTGATAACATTGTATAAATTAGTCTTTTTCTAATGATGTAGAATTCTGGGAAATTTCTATTTATAGAGGTTATATTTATCAATATTTACTAAATGTTAAAACTGATAATTTTCAGTATTCATTCATTTAAAAATAGCAATAACAAATCCATCATATGTTAATGTTTTATGAATAAATCACTATATATTTTCCAAAACAAAAATTTAGTGATAATAGTGACATTATTTTACATAGTTTGAAAGTATTTTTATTGTCTGGATTCACAGACACAAATAAATTATCATATCTGTTTCTCCTTTTGATCTATTGAAATATGTTTTGGTTTATTCATAGTGAAGAAAAGCTAGCCCTATACAGACAAGTTGTTGGAAAAGGGAGAACTATTTCCATAGACAAAGTATGTCTTAAAATTATTTTGAAAATAATTTTGACCTGGTGGACCCCTTGAAAGAGTTTTGAGAATCCCCAGAAGTCTACAGACCACACTTTGAGAATCAATGCATTATGAAATACTGCCTTTCTCAAGGTAATTGAATGTGTAGGAAATTTCACATTGACTTCTTATGTGAGATGTGAGAATTCCACCATTGAAGCATTCATGTTTGTTTTATATATACATGCATATATGCCTTAAAGAATTATATAAATGCCAGATAGTGTCTTTGTTGGTTCATCTTTATATTAATAAGAAAGACCTACTCATTAGAGTTATGCCAAATCAGATTATACTGAGCTACATAAGAAATGTGTTTTCTATCACAGGGAAATTTTCATGTGACCATTTGTTAGGGATATTGTATAGGTAGGACAGTCAGTCAATTAACATTTATTAAGTGCATAATTTGTTCCAGCACTGTTCTAAGATAAAGTAAGATAAAGGAATAAAAAGAAAGTCAAAAGATAGTACATGCTACCAAGGAACTAATTGAGTAGACATCATGCAACCAGTACTTCACAAATAAATTATGTTCTTGATTAATAAGAAATAATCAAATGTGGGCAGATATTAGAATTAGGAGGGATTATTAAAGATTTCCCATAGAATATGACTTTTTAATTAGGACTAGAAGGAAGCCATGGACTCTAGGAAGTAGAGATGCAGAGAAAGCAAGAGAGAGACTTTTATGGTCTGGCCACATTGTTAAAATATAAAAAGTACGAAGCAGTAAAAGAAGCAATACAAGGACACTCTCAAGGTTTCACTGAAAAACTATAGAGACAGATACAGAGAGGCAGAGAGAGAGAGAAAGGAGACAGAGAAACAGAGAGAGACAGAGACAGAGACAGAGATAGAAAGAGAAAAATAAAAAGAGTATTTCATGCTGAAAGTGCTAGGAGTCTGGAGATGGACCCCTTTTAGGAAGAGCAATGATTTAAATGAAGAATACACTTTAGGACAGGGGAAGTAAGGGATAGGATATAAAATGTAACAAGATTGAGGGGAAGGTAGGATAGTTCTAATGGATATGAATGCTAAATATAAGATAATCTATTTGATCCTATAGTTGATAGAAAGATACTTGAGTGTTTATTAAATAGGAGGTGATGTTGTTGGACGTGAGTTTAAGAAAAGTCACTTTAGCAGTTGAATGAAAGACAGAGTCAAAAGGAAAGAAATCTGTGACAACCAATAATCAGGTTAATAATGAATATATGGAAGAATTTCTTGATTATTAAAGTTGTGTCGATTGGGATTATATTAATCTACCAGACAAAAGGTGATGAGGTTTCTGTCTTTGTCTCTATCTCTTTCTCAGTCTCTGTCTCTTGCTTTCTCTCCATCTCTACTACCTAGAGTCCATGGTTTCCTTCTAGTCCTAGTTAAAAACTCATCTTCAAAGGTAAATCGTTCATAACCCCTCCTAATTCTAATGACTTACCACATTTGGTTATTTCCTATTAATCAGGTGATGAGCAACTGAATGCTGGCAGTGTAAGAGGAAAAGAAGGGCCATAGAAGAGATATAGTATGAAGGTAAAATTGACAAAATTAGCAGCAGATTTGATAGGGATGTGACAGAGGGTGAAGGTTCAAAGATGACACCTAGATTCTGAGTTGGGAAGATTAATGAGATGATGATATCCTTAAAATGAGATGATGATATCCTTAACAATAATAAGAAAGATAGAAAGATGAGAGAATTAATTAACAATTAATTCTTATTTTACATAAACTATTTAAAAAATAGGAGTCCTGCCAAACTCCTTTTATGACAACAACATGGTGTTGATACCTAAACCAGGAAGAAACAAAACAGGAAAAGAAAATTATAGACCAATTTCCCTAATGAATATTGATGCAAAAAAAACCTTAAATTAAATTTTGCCAATGAAATTACAGCGTGTTATTACTAGGATAATTCACCATGATCAGGTAGGTTTTATGCCAGGTAGGCAGCGATGGTTCAATATTAGGAAAACACTCAATATATTTGAACATATCAATAGCAAAACCAACAGAAATCAAATGATTATCTCAATAGATGCTGAGAAAAGGCTTTGATAAAAGACATCCATTCCTATTAAAAACACAAGAAAGTTCAGGAATAAATGGAGTTTTCCTTAAAATGATAAATACTATCTATCTTAAAAGATCAAAAACTATTATATGTAATGGGGATAAACTCAGAGGGTGAAACAAGATTCCCATTATCACCACTACTATTCAGTATAGCATTAGAAGTGCTAACTTTAGCAATAAGAGGAGAAAAAGAAATTGAAGGAATCAGAATTGTCAGTGAGGAAGTAAAGCTTCCTACTTTGCAGGTGATATGATGGTATACTTAGAGTACCCATGATAATCATCTTAAAAACTCCTTGAAAAATTAATAAATTCAACAAAATAGTAGGATATAAAATAATCCCATATAAATCTTCAGAATTTCTTTATATGAACAACAAAGTCCAAGAGCAAGACATAGAAAAAGAAATTTCATTTAAAGGAACTATAAACAACATTAAATGCTTGGGAATCTTTCTCCCAAAACAAATGCAGAAATTGTATGAACACAATTATAAACTACTTCTTTGCCAAATAAAGTCATATCTAATTAATTGTAAAAATGTCAATTGTACTTGTTTAGATTGAGCTAATATAATAAAGACAATTCTACCCAAATCAAATTACTTAATCAGTACCATACCAATCAAACTACCAAATAATTATTTTACCAAGCTAGAAAAAATAGTAATAAAATTCTTCTGGAGCAACAAAAGGTCAAGAATAGCAAGGGAACTGATGAAAAAAAAGGTAAAGGAAGTGGCCTAGCCCTACTAGATCTAAAACTATACTATAAAGCTGCAGCAATCAAAACTGCTTGTACTGGTTAAGAAAAAGAGTTATGTGTCAGTGGATTAGGATAGGTTCAAAAGAAATAGCAGTAAATGAGTATAGTAAGCTACTGTTTAACAAACTCAAAGACACTAGCTTGTGCGATAAGAACTCACTATTTGATAAAAATTGTTGGGAAAATTGGAAAATAGTATGGCAAAAACTAGGTACAGACCCACATCTCACACCCTATACCAAAATAAGGTTAACATAGATACAGATTTACATAAAGTACGAAACCATAAATAAATTAATAGACAAGAAATTATCTATCAGATTTATGTAAAGGGGACAAATTTATGACCAAACAAGAAACAGAGAACATTATAAACTGTACAATGAATAATTTTGATTATATTGAATTAAAAAGGTTTTGCACTAATAAAATCAATGCTGCCAAAATTAGAAGGAAAGCTGAAAACTGGGAAATAATCTTCACAATGAGAAGTTCTGATAAAGGTCTTATTTCTAAAATAAATAGAGAATTGTATCAAATTTATAAGGTTTCGAGTCATTCCCTAATTGATCAATGGTCAAAGGATGTGGAAAGAAAGTTTTCAAATGAAGAGATTGAAGGTATATATAATCATATGGAAAAGGCTCCAAATCATTTTTGACTAGAGAAATACCTATTAAAACTACTAAAATGTATCATCTCACACATATCAGATTGGTCAAGAAGAGAAAAAGGGGAAATGATCAATGTTGGAGAGGTTCTGGGAGGATTGGCCTATTAATGCATTGCTAGTGGAGTTGTGAACTGATCCAACCATTTTAGAGAGCAATACAGAACTATGCCCAAAGAGCAATAAAAATCTTCATTCCCTTTGACCCAGCAATTTCAGTTTTAGGCTTAAATACAGAAGAAATCATAAAAAATTGCAAAAAAGTCCCACATGCTCCAAAATATTCATAGAAGCTCTTTTTTATAGTGACAAAGAATTGGAAAGTGAGGGGAAGTCCATCAATTGGGGATTGCTTATAGTACATGAATATTATGGAATACTTTTGCTCTATAAGAAACCATAAATGGTTGGACTCTAGAGAAGCATGGAATGACTTAGGAAATCTGATGCTGAGCAAAGCGAGTAGAATCAAGAGAACAGTGTACACATTAACAACAACATTGTGCATTAACAACAGTGTGCACATTAACGTCAGTACTGATAGATGCAGTTCCTTTCAACAGGTCAGAGAGCTAGGACAACTGTATTAGATTTAGTATCGACAGTGCAATCCCCATCCAAAGGGAGAAAAACAAAACAAAACAAAATCCCTCAGAATCTGATGAATACCACATTCATTTATTTTTAAAAAATATCTCTTATGTATTTCTTTCCCTTGACATTAATTCCCCTTACAAAAATAACTAATCTGTAAAGCTTTTTAATACAAATGTATATGTACAATATTAATCTCACTGTTCACCACTAAGAGGAAAGGCTGGAAAAGGAGGGTAGACAGAAATTTTGTAATTTAAAAATATACATAGATGTTTGGATGCATGTTGTAAAAGTTTCATAACACATATTTGGAAAAATAAAATATCAACCAAAAATGAAGAAAATGAGATAGTTTTGGAGTGGTAAAAGCATAATGTATTCAGTTTTAGACAAAGTGGCATTTATAAGATATCCATGTGGCTTCCAAATTGAAAAATTCAATAGACTGTTGGAGAAGCAACAAAGGAGATCAGCAAAGATGTTAGGACTGGGTAAATAAATTTAAGAATGTTCTGAATTGAAATGATAATTGAATCTATTGGAACTGGTAAGAATAACTAGTGAATTAGTATAGAGGAAGAAGAGGACCCAAACTGGAACCCTGTGGGACATCCATTTTTAACAGTTTTCACTTGGACAAAGATGCAGCAATTCATGATGCAGGATTATAGTATTTTAATAGGGTCATTGAATTATAGATTTAGATTTTTTAATAAATTTATTTGTGTTTCCAGGTTATTTTTGTACATTTAATTTGTTCTCTCTTTTGGGACACAGACCTAGTGATATTTCTATTTCAAAGGATAAGAACAGGTTTATTGTACTTTGAGCGGAGTAGAAATTTAGCTTCAAATAATTCTTTGGAGTCACTCTAGTCAAATCCTCTAATTTTATATAAGAGGAAACTAAGGCTCAGGAAATTTAAGAAACATCCAGAAATAACACAATAGAAAAATAAAGGTTAGGTTGCCAAACCAAAGCTGAAATTTGAACCAAATCCCTTGACTTAAAATTTGCTATTTTTTGGTGTAGAATAAATGACTTCTTGGGTATTTTCAGCTCCAGAAGTTTATGATTTTTACCATGTTAAAATAAGTGAATATTGTGTTTTGCCTTCATATTTTTAGTCAAGATAGCAAACTTCAGAACAATCCTTTTTACCATTTTTAAAGCTATCATATCTTATTCTTATAGGATAATTAGCATTATAAACTGAATTAAATCTTTTTTTAAGTAAGTGTGTAAGTGTGTAAGTAAATGAACATTAGCTTTATATCTAAAATAGAAACACCAACTTTATTATAACAATAAAAATCAGTGTAGGAGATTGTTTTTTAAGAATGACTTACCTCTCACTTAAGCCTGGTCTCTTTGGTGTTGGTGTAATAAACCAATGTTTTCTTCCCTGCAGGATGATTGAATGTCAAGTATTAGAATTTCCCTAGGACCCACAACCTAATTTAAAGGGAGAAACAATATGCCATCTTCATATCTTCAAGCAATAAGAACTTTGATATAATATCATAAGAGATGACAGTTCCAGTAATACAAATTCATCTACTAGCTTGTGTTTATACACTAGAAATAGACATCTTATTATTGCTTCATAGAGGAAGAGAGTGATGATCATGTTCTGAAACCTCACAGCACTTTTTGAAGGTTTTTTTTTGAACTCTTCCTCTGAAATCCTGAACTCAAACTGTGAGAACTATATAATAGATAAAAAACTCAAAGTCAAAGAGTGCATATTTCCATGAGTTAATTAAATTATCCTCTGACACAATTCACATTTTAATGGAAGCTTTTTTAAAGATATAACTGAAGTGGGCTCAAAGAAATGTGATATGTTTGAAGCATATATAATAAGGACACATAGATAATTAAACAAACTATTCTAAAATAACCAAAGTGAAGGTGATAACAGTATTTTCTTCTCTGTTTTCTTGGCAAACTAGTACATTTAAGAGTAACTAATATTAGTAAAAGTAACAAAATCTTCATATATTTGGAACCACAAGTAGATAACCACTAATTTCACAGTTCAACTTTGATATTTGACATACAAAGGCATCCATTCACTCATACACTCAGGATAATAATCTCCAATGATCCCAAATTTAAAGGGTCTATAAAAAGAGATGTGTGGCACTACGAAGGGACAAATTGTTCTGGGTCAATACTAATCAAAATTGTTAAATAAGCAATTACCCTTTTGTATACCCATTTTTCCATTTCATAACCTTGCCCATTAAACCTGATCTTGTTCTTTCTTAAAATGATGCCTTTTTGAACTCAATATTCTTTTTTCTCCATAATTCTGAAATTTTTGGATAGCTTCTATAGTATTTTCTTTACTTGTACCAACATCTCCTCTGATAAGAATTGACTTGTACATTTTCTAATTGTGTCTAAATTATCAAAAATAATTTCTGTGATTTAGATCAAGATCTTCTATTATATCTTGAGTTATTCCAGAATAAATGATTTTCTTTTTACATTCTTTTTATCTCAGATGCTTAGCACAGTGCCTATAGGTACTTCTTGAAATGCTTATACATTTATACAGGAATATTATATGTGTGTGTGTGTTTGTATGTATATGTGTGTATATGCATTCACATCTTTAATGCAATGGATAAGTTCACTAATCTTATCAATATACTTTCCAGGGATGTACACATAAGAAATGAGGTTGATACACAAATTTCAAGAGCTATTTTTTTATTTAGGAAATTTTTGAAAGTGTGGGAGATAAGAGGTACTAAGTTACCTACAAAACTGAAGGTTTAAATGGCCATTGTTCTGACTTTACTGTTGTATGTCATGAAACCTAGAAAGTCCACCAACATCATGCCAGAAAACTGAATTTTTTTCCATTTGAGTTATCTTAGGAAGATTTTGATGATCACGTCGTTGGATCCTGAAGTCCTTTCCTGAGTTAAACTGCCGAGTATTCAAACTATACTACAGAAAACACAAGTGTGCAAAGCTCAAAACATTGTTAAAAATATATGTTGGCCTAAAACATTTTTTACAAAGAACTCACACAAAACAAAACAATAAAAAAAACTTCAGAATCTGATGATCACTTTAAAAAAAAATATCTCTTTTGTATCTCTTTCCCTTAATCCTAATTCCACATTACAAAAAAGACTAATATGTAAACATATTTATCAAAAATATGTATGTGCCATGCTAACCTGACTATTTGCTGCTGAGGGGAAGGGGGTGGGAAGGAAAGTTGGAAGGAACTTGCATAACTTAAAAATATACATGTGAGCATGGATTAAAAAAAATTAACAAAGAAATATATTAACCTGAGTAGTGAAACAGAAGGGCACAGGGTTGCAGGAAAGAGGAAGGGAAGAAAGATGAGGTTTTGAGCAAAACAAAACCTAAATTCAAAAAGGGGTTCATGAAGAGTCATTAAAAGAAAAAAAATTTGGGATAAGAACCTGCTAATGGGTCCTGAGTAAAAGGAAGGGCAAAACAATGGACCAAAGCATTTTAGTGCAGAGTTAATACTATATATTCAGGTTTGACATGCTAAGGTTGAAATTTTATCAATTTTAGAAAATTGTAAACATAATTGACTAAATCAATAAGCAGGCTAAAAATTATATGATTTTATAGATACTCTAAAACTTTTGAGAAAATATAGTACCCATTTTAAAAAGTCTAAAAATAAATTATCCTTTTACAATGCAGGAAACATTCATTTAAAACTGAGCCAATATTACATGTAATTTGCAGGCAGGAGTCTTTCTCAATATTTTTGGGGAAAAGCAGTATGACATATTCATCATTTCTGTTTTATGTACTGCAGGAAATTCTACTTATAGGAACAGGATAAGAAAAAAATTGGAAGAATAAGCACAGCAAATGAAAAATAAAAGTATTTCTTTTTCTTTTTTTTGACTAATATATTTATTTTTTCCTTTATATGCACATATATATTTTAAATTTACAAAATTTCCTTCTATCTTCCTGTCCCAACCCCTCCCCTCAGTGACAAACAGCTTAGCATTGTATATACATATTTTGAATAAACATTTTTACAGGTTAGTCATTTTCAGTAGGAGCAATTAGGATTAAGGGAAAGAGATGATTTTTATAAAGTGTTTATCAGATTCTGAAGGGTTGGTTTTTTGTTTTGTTTTGCTTTGCTTTGTTCCAGAGGAAGGGGATAGCATTGTCTATAACTGGTCTAATCTTGTTGTCCTAGCTGTCTGAATTGGAAAAGGAGCTGCTTCCGTCATGGTTGATCAACTCACAATGTTGTTGTTAATGTGTACATTGTTCTTTTGGTTCTGCTCCCTTTGCTCGGCATCAGCTTCTGTTATGCTTTCCAATGCTTCTCTTTATGTTTTTTATAGAACAATAATATTCCATAATATTCATGTACCATAACTTCTTTAGCCATTTCCTCATTTAATGGGTAATCCCTTCAATTTTCAATTCTTTGCCACTACAAAAAGAGCTGCTATGAATATTTTGGAACATGTGGGACTTTTCCCAATTTTTATAATTTCTTCTGGATATAGGCCTAGAATTGGAATGGCTGGGTCAAAGGGAATGAACATTTTTAATGCTCTTTGGGCATAGTTCCATATTGCTCTCTAGAAAGGTTGGATCTATTCATAATTCCACCTGCAATGCATCAATGTCCCTATCCTCCCCAACCTCTTCAATGTTGACTATCTTCTCTTTTTTCTCATCTTGGGCAATCTGATAGGTGTGAGATGAATCCTCAAAGTTGTTTTTTTTTAAGTTTTTTTTTTTTGCAAAGCAATGGAGTTAAGTGGCTTGCCCAAGGCCACACAGTTAGGTAATTATTAAGTGCCTGAGCCTGAATTTGAACTCAAGTCATCCTGACTCCAGGGCCGGTGCTCTAGCCACTGTGCAACCTAGCTGAGCCCTAATAGTTGTTTTTTTTTTAATTTGAATTTCTTTAATCACTAATGATTGGAGCATTTTCTCATATGATTATGTATCTTTAATTTCTTCATTTCAAAACTGTCTTCATATCCTTTGACCATTTATCAATTGGGGAATTACATGGAACCTTATAAATTTGATACACATATATTTTGAAAATGAGATCTTTATCAGAACTTCTAGTTATGAAGATTATTTCCAAGCTTCCTGCTTTATTTCTAGTTTTTGCATCATTGATTTTATTAGTGCAAAACCTTTAAAATTTAATATAGTCAAAATCATTCCTTTTTGCAGTTTATAATGTATTCTAATTCTTGTTTGGTCATAAATTTATCCCCTTTCCATAGATCTAACAAAGCATTTCTTAGTCTATTAATGTGTCTATAGTGTTCCCCTTTATGCCCTGTACCTATTTTTATCTTATTTTGATATAGGTGTGAGATGTGCCTAGTTTTTGCCATACTAATTTCCAGTTTTCCCAATAGTTTTTGTCAAATAGTGAGGTTTTACCCCAGTTGCTTATGTCTTTGGATTGTGAAACAATAGATTGCTGTAGTCATATACTGCAGCTACTCCTCAACCAATCTGAATCCACTGATCCATTACTCTGTTTCTTAACCAGTACCAGGCAGTTTTGATGACTGCCATTTTATAGTATAGTTTTAGATCTGGTGGAGCTAGGTCACCTTCCTTTACATTTTTGTCATCAGCTCCCTTGCTATTCTTGACCTTTTGTTGCTCTAAAAGAAATTTGTAGCTATTTCCTCTAGATTGGTAAAATAGTTATTTCATTGTGGCACTGATTTAATATGGGTAGAATTGTCATTTTTATTATTTAGCTCAACCTAACCATGAGTAATTGACATTTGTCCAGTTATTTAGATCTGCCTATATTGGGGTGAGAAATGCTTTACAATCGTCTTCATAAAGTTTCTAGGTTTTTCTTGGGATGTAGATTCCTAAGTATTTAATGTTGTTTATTCTTAATTTAAATGGAATTTCTCTTTCTATCCTTTGCTCTTGGACTTTGTTCTTCATTTATAGAAATGCTGATTATTTATGAGGGCGTATTTTATATCCTGCTACTTTGCTGAATTTGTTAATTGTTTTAAGGAATTTTTAGATGATTTTCTCGGGTTTTCTAAGTACACCATCATATCCTCTGCAAAGAGTGAAAACTTTGCTTCCTCACTGCCAATTCTTATTGTTACAGCTAGCATTTCTAATATTATATTGAATAGTCATGGTGATATGATCATCCTTGTTTCACCCCTGATTTTTTTTGGAATTGTTCCAAGCTTATTCCCATTAAATATAATATTTGTTGATGGTTTTAAATGTATACTATGTATTATTTTAAGGAAAACTCCATTTACTCCTAAACTTTCTAGTGTTTTAATAGGAATGATGTTTTATTAGGCTTGGCAGCATCTATTTAAATAATCATATGATTTCTGTTGGTTTTGTTATTGATATTTTCAATGATGTTGAGTGTTTTCCTAATATTGAACCATCCCTGCCTACCTGGTATAAATCCTACCTGATCATGTTATATTATTCTAGTATGAACTTGCTGTAATATCTTCGCCAACATTTTATTTAAGAAGTTTGCATCAATATTCATTAGGGAGATTGATCTATAACTTTGTTTATGTTTTAGTTCTTCATGGTTTAGGTATCAGCACCATGTTGTTGTCATAAAAGGAAGAACTCTTTCTTCTCCATTTTTTAAATAATTGATGTAGAATAGAAATTAATTGTTCCTTAAATGTTTGGTAGAATTCACTTGTAAATCCATCTTGACCCAGACACTTTTTCTTAGGGAGTTTATTGTTGAGAAATATTCAGTGGAAACCATTAATAAATTCAGCAATTTTAAATGATAAAAATTAAATCCAAACACATTGTATACATTTATGAATATTAGTAGTCAAGTCCAACAGGAGAAGATAGAAAATTTCCTATTCAAAATGAATTCATCATTATTCCTTTGGGATTGTCTTGGGTCATTGTGAAATGGCAAGAAAGATGATTTCATAAATGAAATAAAAATAATAAAACTTTCCAATTTTTTTTAAATAACCTGCTTGTCATTTCACATAGTATCCACCTCCAAAAGCAAGAACAGATATTGTTTACATACAGATAAATACATTACATATCACTTTCTTTAATACTGTTTTCTTTAATTCAGGATTCTTCCACAAAATGACTTATATGGAAATGTGTTACATGTTGCACATATGTAAACTATATCTGCTTACTTTCTGTCTTAGGGAGAGGGGGAGGGAGAAGTGACTGAAGGATAGAAAATAAATAAAATAAATAACAAATCTTTAAAATGTTTTAACATGTAATAGGGAAAAATAAAATATCATATATTGGAAAAAAATTAAAAATACCCAGACCAGTACCTCACATCAAATACCCAAATAAGCTTCAAATGGAAACATGATCTAAACATAAAAAAATCACATCAATTTTCTTTCAGAACTATGGATTAGGGAAGAGTTAATGACAAAAGATAAAATTGAAAGCATCAAAGAAAAACAAGGAATACTTTGTGATTATTTAAATTTTAAAAGATTTTGCATAAACATATAATATATCCAGTTTTAAAGGGAAATCAATTGGAGAAAAATTTAGAGCAAGTTTTTCCTGATAAAGTATTATTTCCTTGATATACAGAGATTTGATTCAAATTTTTAGTAATAGGTGATTAAATGTTCAAATGATGTGGGGGGGACAGTATTTAGGGGACAAATATCCAAATTCTTTATAGTCATGTGAAAAAGTACTCCAAATCATTAATATTTAAAGAAATGCAAATTTTCCATCCTTACAGCTCCTTAATGATTAGGGAATATTTGCAAAAAAAAGAAATAAAGTAAAAGTGAAGAAAAAGTAGAGAGGTCATAGGAAAGTAAAAGTGGATAGCTAGAGATACTCCAAATAGATTCAGTCATTCTGGAAAGCAAATTGGAGCTATTCTCTCAAAGTAATTTTACTGAATGCTTTTAAATAAACAGTGGAGCTAATATACCCATACCAAAGGAAGTCAAAGAAAAGATAAAATTTCATAAACATATAAAATATTTATATTAACATTTTGTGGTGACAGGTAACTGTAAAATGACAACAAATAAAGTTAGTTATTCCTCCCACATTTCAGGGACTAGGAATGGTGCTAAAAATTCTGGAAAATCTGTATACATTCATTTTACCCTCCCCTTCCATCTAGAGAAGTCAGAATTATTATGGTATTAAGGGAAAAAAATGTTGAAATTTTATGCCTTTCTGAGTTTCTAAACTCTTTCTGTGTATTAATGCTGCTTTTGAATGCTTTCTGTGTCTTCTATAGAACTCCCCAGAAATTCCATTTAATTTCATAAGATGCAATGGGGGAAATCTCTATATAGAAGGGATAACTGTATATAAATGTGATTTTCTATAAGAAATGATGAGACTGTTTTAAAGAACCCCAGGAAAACCTGAACAGATTTAAGCATAGTGAAATGAGAAGATTAAGAGAAAAAATTCATACCAAGACATGAGCATTCTGAAAATAAACAAGTTTCAAAAATTTTAAAATTTGGATCAATACAATAATTAATCATGATTCCTGAGTACCTTTGAGGAAGAATATCACTTACCTTTTGATACTGTACAAAAATGACAAATAAGTCATGCATTTTTAGACAAGACTGGTATATAATGTTGTTTGTGCTTCATTTGTTTTGTTTGGCATTGGGGTTAAGTGACTTGCCCAAATTCACATAGCTAGGTAATTATTAAATGTTTGAGGTCAGATTTGAACTCAATTCCCTCTGACTCCAGGGCCACCTAGCTTTCCCTGTGCTTCATTTTTGAAGAAGATCAGGTGAATTATTGACTTGCCTATGAATTGGATTTACATGAGGCAGAGATGCACAAAGATGTTAGCCTCATTCTCTCTTCCAGAGTCATTGAAGTCCAGTGGCAAGACAGAAATCAGGACAATCAGTCCAGGATACCACAGATCTTGGCATTTTAAATGTCTGATGAAGTTTGAAGCATCCGCCCCAGGTTCCTTCGTTTAGTGTAATTGAAACAAATTAATTTCATCAGTACATTCCAGTAAGAGAAGTCTTCAAATATCTTGATTTATGCCCTGTTAGATCCTCATCCTAGTTTAGACTATGTGCCATGTATATTTCACCAGAGTGTAGCCACTGACCCTGTTGTACTTATTGGATGCCAAAGGACCTAAAAAGGATTCACATCATACACACAATTGCTCAGGACTTGCTGAGCCCTTTTGAGGGTCCTCATCCGCCTTTAGTATCTATCCACCACCTGATTCTCTTCTTGTGGTTCCAAGAAGCTGTAACGTGTACAGCTAACACAACTAGTTAAAACTGTCTTGTCACAGAGCCTAAATCAGGTTGATGGCAATCAAATAACACACAATAGGTTCTTAATAAATGCTAGATATTTGGCTATGCTTACTTCTCATAAAGGCTTTTTTTTTTGCATCCACTCCTCTTCCTCCTCCCCTACCCACTGGTAGAAAGAAGAAAAATATAATTTAAAAATATATAAAAGAGTTTATTTCCCTGACTTTCTTCCCTCTTGAAAATTAAAAAATTGAAACAAAGAAATTATGTCCAACAAATGCAAAATTTTCAGACCTCTTATGGGTGGATTAAAAAAACCCAACACATTTTTTCATTTTTTGTTGAGTAATGTGGCTGAAAAGAATGAAGATTTTCTAGAGGACAAAAATTGATAATTTTATTTTTTAAAAAATTCAAAATAACTATGAAATAGGGGAGAACAAATTAGCTTAAACTAATAATCCATATCACCCCTACTTTCTCTGATCTTAACCCAATAAAGGCACCATCTGATGACAGCAAGAAGTAAGGGAGGAAGGAGGGGGTAATATTTTTCTTACTGCTGCTAAAATCACTTGGGTCATATATTAAACAAGTTCATCAAAAACTACCTTCACTATATCTTAACCTCAATAAATATTTTGTTCAATTCCTCGAATTAGAAAGCAAATTTCTATCTTCTTACTCCATGATAAATGGTAATTCTTGTGGTCATTTACCTTGTTTAGGAGAAACTGTTCTTTTTTAAACGATAGGGCAGTTTCAAAAGGAAAAGAAGATATGTTTTTTAATAGCCCCAATACCCATTCTTTTAATTCAGTTGCTTGGCCCATTGTTAGCCCATATTCTAAGAATTTTTGTTCAGGAAGGAGATTAGCTGAATTCCAATTGCACTATTACCTGTCCCTTTCAAATAGGTAGAACATAATGAAAGTCCAATGATGTCTATGACAGGAGGGTTCCAATAGTAACAATGTTCTAGGAATTTGGTTTAGCAAATGAAATATTATAAAATAGGAAAAAAATGGCTGCAATGTAGTCATTAATACATTTTTGTCATTACAACTAGCTTTAGTTATTTTCTTTTAAATAAATAACAGATATTAAATTGAAAGACAAAATGAATATGCAAATTTATTGCACTTATTCCCAATGTCATTACCAATGTCAACAATTAAAAATAGATGATCTAAAGTTTTCTATCATATGAATTTCCTTAGCGTTATACACACATGAATGCATACATATAGATATGTATGTGTAAATGTATATGTCTATATATACACACAAGTCTGTTTTCTATCTACATAGCACCAATAGTATATGTTAATTAGTACACTGTACTTACAATATTAAAAAAAAACAGAATTTGAATCTTACCTTAGTAACTCACTGGCTCAGTGACTGGATAAATCTCTTAATTTCATTGAATTTTTGTTTTCACATTTATAAAATAGGAATCATGTTACCTCCCTTTATAGATGACTGCTGTGAGAATCAAATAAAATAATTAATCAATTAGTAATTTAACTAGAATTTCTTAGGTATTTTTAATTTACCAAGCATCATGGTGAACATCAAGAATACAAAAATAACTAAAAAGGACAGTCACTGGTTTTAGTAGGGGATGAAAACATAGAGAAGAAAACTGAAAAACAGAAATAAATGACAAAGAGGAAATTGGAATCAAAGCTTGGAGACAAATAGGACATGGGTAGTTCTAAACCACTCCATGAATGGGAGCTATAATTATTATGAAGCACTTTTGTAATGTTTTTTGAAGGCTCTTCAAAGAATGTAAATCAGGCAGAGATTTGTTTTTATGATAGAATAACAATGCTTTCTTTTAGGATTGGCAAACAGTGAATGATATTTGTCAAAGAAGAAGGAAAATAATAAAATAAACCTGTAATTCTCGAATAGTCTCATTAACATAATGGACAAGCTAAAATGGTCACCAAAAGGTGACTCAAATTAATGTGATGACTGTATCAGACTACTGAATTCTGGGATAAAAGATTCACTTCATTGTACAAAATATATTCTCTCTCTTTCAACTCTAACCATACATTCTTTCTCCTGTTAAAAAAAAAAGAGTGAAGATTGCCTAAGAGACAAGAATGAGAAAAGGTGAAAAGAAGAAAAGTTAATGAGAGGTTGGAGAAAAAGATCAAATATTCTAGCACTAATATACAAATGTCATTTTAATCATCAAAAAGAGATTCTAGCTAAATATACATATAAGCTAGAGAATGAAATTCATGGACAAAAACACCTCACTTTTACTCCATTAGTGAGAAGTGAGGTGAGTTACCAAAAGTTCATTTTTCATATAACTGAAGTTTACCCTTCCTAATGCAAAAGCAGATTGATTGAAATTAAGTGGAAATAAAATTTTATGAAATGTACATTTCTCTTCCTTTTAAAATATCATGCATAAAATCTAATTTAAACTTTACCTGATTGTCTCAGGCTCATCATTACAAATGCTCACTCCAGTGCTCTATGCAATCCAGAGTAGTTATACATTTGCTTTTTAGCTTTTTTCTTTCTTTTGTTATCAGGTATCATTTCTCTTTGTAGTTGTGCCTTGGATTCTAAAAGTTACAATGTCCTGCTTTTATTATTTTTAATGATGTTGTGGTTAGGAAGACCAAATAACTAAGCTTATTAAAAATTTTAATGTTAAAATGTATCAACAGAGAAGGGTCAGATATTTTTAAGAACTCAGATTTCTTTCCACTTATTTTCACTTTATTCAATATTGCTAGAATTCTAAGTGCAATATCTGTATACTTAAACTTATACATAGTTATGCATTAGAGAACAGATTCCATGATTGAAGTTACTAATGCTTTTACAATTAATAATCTTTACAAGATTGTTTATAATATTTTTTCTGTTTCTGCTCATTTTACTTTTCATGAGCTCATTTAAGTCTTCCCAGATTTTTGTGAAATCTTTCCAGTCATATTTTTTTTCTTGGTTTTTGCAAGGCAATGGGGTTAAGTGACTTGCCAAGGTGACAATTAGATAATTATTAAGTGTCTGAGGCTGGATTTGAACTCAGTTCCTCCTGACTCCAGAACTGGTACTCAATCCACTGTATCACCTAGTTGCCCCCCTCATCATTTCTTAAGGCATTATTGTATTCTATTAAAATTACATACAACAAATTTTTTAGGCATTCCCCAGTTGATAGAGAACCCATCAACTTTCAAATCTTTGCCCCAATATGCTTATGCATAGTAGCCCTTTTCTCTTTCCCTTTGATCTTTTTGGGATTCAGAGTTAGAAATGGTTTTGCTAGGTGAAGAGATATACTGTTTTCTAGCCCTTTGTATATAGTTCAATATTATTCACCATAATGGTTAGAATAGTTCACAACTCCATCACAATGCTTAGTCTCCCAATTTTCCACATTACCTCCAGTTTTTATGAAGAAACTTTTGTTAAGAATCTTCTATGTAAGGGGCAGCTAGGTGGCACAGTGGATAGAGCACTGTCCCTGGAGTCAGGAATACTTGAGTTCGAATCCGGCCTTGGGCAAGCCACTTAACCCCATTTGCCTTGCAAAATCAAAAAAAAAAGAATTTTCTATGTATAAAGAAGTCTGATACATATTGAACATAAAAGGCTAAAAACATGAGAATTCCTGCCACCAAGGAGTTTAGATTCTTTTGGAGGTTTGGCTTGAGGGGTGCAACATAAATATAAGATATCTATCTATCTATCTATCTATCTATCTATCTATCTATCTATCTATCTATATCTATATCTATATCTATATCTATATCTATGTCTTTCTATCTCTCAATTACAATGATTGTCTTTGGTTTGCTTTTTAGAGTGTTATATAGCGCTAGCAAATAGGAAGTTAGTAAAGGCTTAATCTATCAAATGACACTCATAATAAGTAAGACAAGAAGGAAATTAGAGATTTCATGAGGTGCAGGAATAAAGACAGTATTTCAGATATGTAGGATCATTTGTACAAAAGCATTTATGTAAAGATAGGACATCGTGTGCGGAGTGAAGACAGCAGAACCAGAATCATTGTCCTCAGTAACAGTAACATTGTGTGATGATCAACTATAATATTCTTAGCACTTCTTAGTAGTACAATGATCAAAGATAATTCCAAAAGACCTGCCATTGAAAATGCCATCCACATCCAGGACAGAATTATGAATCAAAATGCAGACCAAAGAATGACACTTTCACTTTAATTTTTTTCTTTCATATGAAGTTTTTTCACTTCTCTCTTGAGTCTTCTTTTACAACATGACTAATTTGGGAATTTGTTTAACATGTATAATCTTTGTGAGATTACTTGCTGTCTTGGGAAGGAGTGGGGGAGGAAAAATTTGGGATGCAGTATTATTGATTATGTGCTTGTCATTTAATGCATATGAACATCAAATGGATTAATACATTAAAAAACAAAAACAAAAAACAAAAAAAAAGTGAATGCCTCTGTGGCAGATTCTCGCCTTCCCCTTTACCCAAAATTAGAAACATCATGCATAGAGAGCAGAATATGGTCAATTTGACTTGAATGTGGAGTGTTTGGGAGTACTAAAATATTTTTTTGTTTCCAAATGTGTATGATTGTGAAGAATTTTAAAACTGAAAGAGAAGAATTTGTAGTTCGCCTTATGAGCAAATCTGAGTAATTTGAAGTAGTAGAGTTTTGTATGAGAACTACTTCTTACCACCTTGCCAGCTATGGGAAGGTAAAGACTAGAAGATATGTGAACAATTAGAACATAGTTGCAATAGTCTTTAAGAGCTATACTGATAGCAAGAACTAAAGTGTATGAGTGGAGGAAATGGAACAAGGGAAAGATAGGCCATGGAGGTAGAATTGCCAAGCCTTTGACAAATGGTTGGCTATGGGAGCTTAGAGAGGATGAATGGGAGAAGAGTTGAAACTTTGAGAGACAAAGTTTGATGATGCCCTGAAAAAAGACCTGGATGCAAGTCTACACTTCTTAAATGCATAAGCTATTGAATATTTGTCAAATACTCTTTAGTGATAGTAATCTTCAAAGTTCATTGAAATAAAGATTTCTTGATAAGATCAATAGGAAATAAAGAAAGAAGAGGATCCAGGACAGACATCTGGAGGATCACCACACAAAAGAAGAACACTGATAATGCTTCAGCAAAGATAACTAAGAAGAATTGATAGGCCATGGTATATAACCAATAGACAAATATTTATTTTAAATAGCTTACTTATAGAGAGAATAGATATCAAAATACCTCCAATAAAAAATGGACAGTATTCAAAACATTACAAAGTGATTGCTATTATATTATTTTTGAGTTTGGTTTGAATTCAGAATTCCCAAATTCTTCTTATGGGAGTCTAATAGAGTATAATTCACTTGAACTAATACTGACTCAAATTAAAGTAATGGGATACAAATTTTACCTATTATATGACTACCTGGGTAATGTTAAGGCAAGTCACTCACCTATTTGTGTCAAAATTTTTTCCTATTCTTTTTTTAGAAAGATTTTATTTATTTTGACTTTTACAATTCCCCCCCCCCCATTTTTGCTTCCCTCCCCCCAGAAGGCATTCTGTTAGTGCTTACATTGTTTTCATGGTATACATTGATCTTAGTTGAATGTGATAAAAAGTATGAGATAGCAAAATTTCATAATAAGATAATTTTTTTTTTCTAAATTAAAGGTAATAGTCTTGGGTCTTTGTTCAAACTCCACAGTTCTGTCTCTGGATACAGATGGTATGCTCCATTGCAGATGACCCAAAATTGTCCCTTGCTGTTGCTCTGTTGGAATGAGCAAGCTCATCAAATTTGATCATCATCCCTATGTTGCTGTTAGGGTATACAATGTTTTCCTGGTTCTGCTCATCTTGTTCAGCATCAGTTCATGTAAATCCTTCCAGGTTTCCCTGAATTTCCATCCCTCCTGGTTTCTAATAGAACAATAGTGTTCCATGACATACATATGCCACGGTTTGTTAAGTCATTCCCTAATTGAAGGACATTCAGTTAATTATCAATTCTTTGCCACTTCAAACAGGGCTGCTATGAATATTTTTATACAAGTGATGTTTGTACCCTTTTTCATAATCTCTTCAAGGTATAGACCAAGTAGTGGTATTGCTAGATCAAAGGGTATGCACATTTTTGTTGCCCTTTAAGCATAAATTCAAATTTCTCTCCAAAAAGGTTGGATCAGTTCACAGCTCCATCAACAATGCATCAGTGTCCCAGATTTCCCACATCCCTTCCAACATTGATCATTGTCCTTTCTGGTCATATTGGCTAATCTGAGAGGTGTGAGGTGGTAGCTCAGAGATGCCTTAATTTGCTGCATTTCTTGGATAAGTAATGATTTAGAACAATTTTTCATATGACTATGGATCACTTTGATTTCCTCAGCTATAAATTGCCTTTCATATCCCTTTGACCATTTATTAATTGGGGAATGGTTTGTCTTTTTTTTTAAATTTGACTCAGTTCTCTGTATATTTTAGACATGAGTCCTTTGTCACAAACACTAGTTGTAAAAATTGTTTCCTAATTTACTATATTTCTTTTGATATTGGTTACAGTGGTTTTGTCTGTGCAACAGATTTTTTAATTTAATTTAATCAAAATTATCTAGTTTATTTATTTTTTTAGTTTTTTTGTAAGGCAAACATGGTTAAGTGGCATGCCCAAGGCCAGAAAGCTAGATAATTATTTAGTGTCTGAGACCTGATTTGAACCCAGGTACTCCTGACTCCAAGGCCAGTGCTTTATCCACTAAGCCACCTAGCTGCCCCATGCCTCCTAGCTGCCCCTATCTAGTTTATTTTTAATGGTATTCTCCATCTACTCCTTGGTCATAAATTGCTTCCCTTTCCATAGATCTGACAAGTAAACTATTCCTAGTTCTTCTAGTTTACTTATAATGTTGTCTTTTTATGTCTAGATGCTGTATCCATTTTGATATTATCTTAGTATAGGGTGTGAGGTGTTGGTCTAATCTAAATTTCTTCCATATTAACTTCCTATTTTCCCAACAGCTTTTATCAGAGAGAGTTTTTATCTTAATAGCTGGACTCTTTGGGTTTATCAAACAGCAGATTACTATAATCGCTTCCTGCTCTTGCACCTAGTCTAATCCACTGATCTGCCACTCTATTTCTTAGCCAATACCAGACAATTTTAATGACTGATGCTTTATATTACAATTTTAGATCTGGTAGGGCTAAGCCACCGTCTTTTACACTTCTTTAAATTAAATATCTGGAGGTTCTCAACTTTTTATCTCTCCATATTAATTTACCTACAATTTTTTCAAACTCATTAAAGAATTTTTTTTTGGAATTTTGATTGGTAGAGCACTAAACAAGTTGGTATAATTGTCATTTTTATTTTATTAGCTTGACCTATCCGTGAATAGTTGATGTTTGCCCAGTTACTTAAATCTGATTTTGGGTGAGAAGTGTTT
Source organism: Macrotis lagotis (assembly GCF_037893015.1). NCBI lineage: Eukaryota > Metazoa > Chordata > Mammalia > Peramelemorphia > Peramelidae > Macrotis > Macrotis lagotis. The sequence goes on from NC_133658.1 coordinate 523,457,650, forward strand.
TGTAATTGTTTTCAAAAAGTTTTTAAGTCTGCCTCGACAGGTAGAATCCCAGGTATTTTACATTGTCTGAAGATACTTTGAATGGGATTTCTCTTTCTAGCTCTTTCTGCTTTATCCTGTTGATCATATAGAGAATGTTGAAGATTTATAAGGGTTTATTTTATATCCTGCTACTTTGCTAAAGTTGCTAATTATTTCTATTAATGTTTTAGATTTTTGGAGGGATTCTCTAGGTATACCATCATGCCATCTGTAAAGAGTGAGAATTTTGTCTATTTCTTTGCAATTCTAATTCCTTCAATTTCTTCTTCTTCTTCTTCTTCTTCTTCTTCTTCTTCTTCTTCTCCTTCTTCATCTTCTCTAATTGCTGAAACTAACATTTCTAATATAATTTTGAATAGGAGTGGTGATAATGAGCATCCATGTTTCATCCCTGATCTGATTTGGAATGCCTCTAGCCTACCCCCATTGCAAATAATGCTCATTGATGGTTTAAGAATGATACTGTTTATTATTCTGAGGAATAATCCATTTATTCCTACACTATTAAGTGTTTCAGTAGGAATGGGTGCTGTATTTTATCAAAAACTTGTTCAGCTTAATATTGATATAATGATAGGATTTCTGATAGTTTTGTTATTGATATAATTAATTATATTAATAGTTTTCCTAATATTGAATGAACCCTGCATTCCTGGGATAAATCCTATTTGATCACAATGTATTATCCTAAGATTTTAATTAAGATTTTTGCATCTATATTCATCAGGTAGATAGGTCTATAATTTTCTTTCTATGTTTTAACTCTTTCTGGTTTAGGTATCAGCACCATATTTGTGTCATAGAAAGAGGTAGGCAGAGTTTCATCTCTACCTATTTTTTCAAAGAGTTCATATAGAATTGGAATCAATTTTTCCTTAAATGTTTGATAGAATTCATTTGTGAATCCAACTGGTCCTGGAGAATTTTTCCTTAGGGAGTTATATAAAGGTTGTTGAATTTATTTTTCTGGGATAGGGTTATTTAGGTTTTTAATATCCTCTTCATTTAATCTGGGCAACTTATATTTTTGTAAATATTCATCCATTTCACTTAGATTGTCAAATTTATTGCTCAAAAGTTAGGCATAATAATTCCAAATTATTACTTTAATTTCCTCCTCATTGTTGGTGAGTTTACCTTTTCCATTGATGATACTAGCAATTTGGTTTTCTTCTTCCTTTTTTTAATCAAATTGACCAGAGTTTTATCAATTTTATTGTTTATTTCATAAAATCAACTCTTAGATTTATTTATTAATTCAACAGTTTTTTGCTTTTGCTTTTATTAATTTATCCTTTAATTGTTAGAATTTCTAATTTGGTATTTAATTGGGCTTTTTAATTTCTTTTTCTCTGATTTTTTAAATTGTATATTAATTTCATTGATTTCCTCCTTCTCTAATTTATTCATATAAGCATTTAAAGATATAATATATCCCCTGCCAGCTGCCTTGAGTGTATCCCATAAGTTTTGGTATGTTGTTTCATTATTGTCATTATCTAGGATGAAATAATTAATTCATTCTATAATTTGTTGCTTGATCAATTCATACTTTAAAATGAGGTTATTTTCCAATTGGTTTTAGGACTAGATCTCACTGGCCCAGTACTGCATATGATTTTTATTGCATTATGATCTGAAAAAGATGAATTCACTATTTCTGCCTTTCTGCAATTGATCATTAGGTTTGTGTGTCATGTACTGCAGAGAAAAGAGTATATTCCTTTTTATCCCCATTCAATTTTCTCCATATTTCTATCATATCTAGGTTTTCTAACAATCTCTTTACCTCCTTAACTTCTTGCTTATTTATTTTATGATTCAATTTATCTAAATCTGAGAGTGGGCCTTTGAGATCTTTCACTAGCAGAGTTTTGCTGTTTGTATTTTCATGTAACTCTTTCAAATTCTCTTCTAAGAACTGGATGCTATACTACTGAGTGCATACATGTTTAGTATTGAAATTACTTTATTTTCTATGGTACCTTTTAGGACAATATAGTTTCCCTCCTAATCTCTTTGAGGGGTATCTATTTTTGCAGCTGCTTTGTCTGAGATAAACATTGCTACCCCTGCTTTTTTCACTTCAGCTGAAGCAAAATATATTTTGCTCCAACCTCCTACCTTTAATCTATATGTATCTTTCTGCTTCAAATGAGTTCCTTGTAAACAGCATATTGTAGGATTCTGGTTTTTAATCCACTCTGCTATTCACTTACATTTTAAGGGAGAGATCATCCCATTCACATTCAAAGTTATAATTACTAACTCTTTATTGGATTCCATACTATCTTCCTTCTGTTTGTATTTTTCCCCTTTTTTCCCTTTATCCATCTGTCCCAGTGTTTTGTTTCTGAATACTACCACCTTCAGTGTTTTCTCCCTCTTATGACAACCCCTCTCCACTTTTTCTCTTTTCCTTTTCCTCCTTCTTCCCTTCCTTTTGTTAGTTCTCCTGTTTCTCTCCCTCCCCTTTTCCCCTTTTCCCCTTTTAATGCTTGAAAGGTAAGATAAGTTTCTTAATTTAACTCAGCATGACTAAGTTAACTTTAAGCCAAGTCTGATAAATTGAAGATTCAGGTGCTTCTCATCTCCTCCCTTCTTCCCCTCCATTACAATAGGTCTTTTGTACCTCTTGATTTAATGATAGTTACCCTATTCAGTCTCTTCCATCCTCCCAATTCCTTACGGATCCCTTTTTTTTTAAGGAGGTATTGTTTTTAAATCATTCTATCTGAGTCACAGAAAAGTTATGAGTGTTCCTCACTTCTGGCTAAGTATATTCTCTCTATAGAGTTATAATTCTCAAGAGTTATGAGACTCTTTCTCCCAAGTGGGTATATAGTCAATCTCATCTTATTGGATAGCAGTTTTTTTCTTTCGCTTTTTAAAAATCTTTTCATGTTCTCTTTAGCTTCCTGTTTGATGTCCAAATCTTCTATTTAGCTGTGGTCTTTTCATCAGGAAAAGTTTAAATTCTCCTATTACATTAAATGTCCATATTTTTCCCTAAAAGAGAAGGCTCAGTTTTGTTGGATAATGGATTCTTGACTCCATTCCATTGTATGGAATATCTCATTCCAAGCCCCTTTATCCCTTACTGTGGCTCCTTGGTATTGAATTTTTTCTTTCTGACTGCTTGCAAGATTTTTTCTTTTATCTGATAGTTCTGGAATTTGACCACAACATTCCTCGTTGTTTTCATTTTAGCATCTCTTTCCAGAGGGGATCAATGTATTCATTTAATCACTATTTCACCCTCTGGTTCTTTGATATCAGGGCAGTTTTCATCCCTAAATCATGTAATATTAAGCTCAGGCTTTTATCTCTTTGGTGTTTTCAGGAAGGCCTATAATTCTCAGGTTGTCCCTCCTTAATTTGTTCTCAAGGTCAGTGGTTTTGCTGATGAGGTATTTTACATTTTCTTCTATTTTTTTTGATCTTTCATTTTGTTTAACAAAATCTTGTATTCTTATGAAGCCATTAGTTTTTATTGATTTTAGAGAAGAAGAATTTTCTCCATTTATCTCTTGCAACTCCTTTTCAATTTGGTCAGTTCTGTATGTAGCTTTGAGGGAATCATTTTCTTTTTGTATTTTCCCAATTGAATATCTGAGAGTTATTCTCCTTTTGTATTTGTCCTATTATATTTTCCAAGGATTTGTTTTCTTGTTGCTAGGTGTTAATTTTTTCTTGAGTTTCTTTTCCCAATTTTTCCAAATGCTTTTTGAACTCCTTCTTGATTTCTTCAAGGAAGTCTTTCTGAACTGGAGACCAATTCATATTCTCCTCAGCTGTGCTAAATCTCTCTGGGTTAGAATCTGTTACTTCTAAGTATTTCTCCATGGGCCCCCACTTTTCTCTGGCCTTTCTTCATCTTTCTCGGATCTTGTGTTGGAAGGGGTGGGGCTGGCTCTCAGAGGTTTGTTTGTGAAGATCCTAAAGGCTTTGTTCACTTGGGCCAGTCAGTAGGGGACATTGGTTGCTTTCTTTGGAGTGTTTGGGACCCTCAGCAACAGGGTCTGTGTTGACCTTGAACACTGGGCTGGGCCCTGGAGGCGGGAGTTAATCTCTTTCTGTTGAGTGAACTTTGTTGCTCACCCCTGATGGGGTGAGGGGTTGTTTATTGTTTGTTCTGGGCAAAGGACTCTGCTGAAAGTATGAAGCTCAGGTTCCTGGCCCAGCTGGTTGTTCTCCAGGCATGCTCTATAACTCTGTGCTGTAACTCACCCTCCTATAGCTCCTCTTACCCCACCCCCACCAGCTGCAGTTAAAGTTGGATCTAGCACTGGCCACTCACCAGTGGTTGAGGTTGGCCCTCTGGTTTTGCCTAGCTGCTATCCCCAAGCTGATCCTCTGCTCTTGTCTTTTGGTTGACCCACGGTCCCCTGAGACAGACCTTCTTGGTAAGTGTACTTCTCCTTGCTTCTCTTTCTGGGTTTTGTAGGTTGAATTTCTGTTAAGAGGTTTCTTTCATTATGGTTTTAAGAGGAAAGAGGAGCACTTAACAAAGGGCCTGTCTCCTCTTAGTCATTTTGTCTGGGAGTCAAATTTTTAATCTGTATAATGAGGATGTCGGATTAGATGATCAATGAATTCCCTTATAGCCTTAGAAATATAATCATATGATTTATGATCCTATGAAAGAGAAACTAAAAATTACTTTGTTTTTCTTTTACTGACAATTGAAAAAACTCTAGTAATAAAAATTATAAGTGACATGCAATTTTGATTCCTTAGTGAAAATCTTGGGGCAACTAGATGACACAATGAATATAGCACCTGCCCTGGAGTCAGAAAGACCTGAATGAGTTCAAATCTGATCTCAGACACTTACTAATTACTTAGCTGTGTGCAACCTTGGGCACGTTGTTTAATCTCATTGCCTTGAAAAAATAAAAAAAAATGTATTGGAATTTTATTCAGAATTAGTACACTGGAATGCATTATTCACATATTCAGTTAGTTTCTTTCTTCTTAAAAAATTGAACCATATTTAATTTATTAAATAAAAGAATAATAGATTTTGCACTTCCAGCCAAGATGGCAAAGAGAAGTCAGGCATTGTGTTAAGTGCTCCTCTTGCCCCTCAGAAACAACATGAAGGAAACCTCTTATCAGAAATTAGATCAACAAAATCCAGAAAGAGAAGCTAGGAGACAAAAACCTACCAAGAAGGTCTGTCTCAGGGGAACATGGGTGGACTGGATGACTAGAGCAGAGGTTCAGCTCAGGTATAGCAGCCAAGGGAAGTCAGAGTGCCAGCAGATGAGAGATCCAACTTTAGCTACTGAGTCTTTGGCAGTGGGTGGGGGTTGGGGGGAGGCATTATGGGAGGATGAGTTCTAGTACAGAGTTTCAGAGACCTGGAGAACAACCAGCTAGGCCAGGAATCTGAGCTCCATACTTTCAATAGAGCCCTTTGCCCAGAACAAACAATAAACAACCCCCCAACCCATCAGGGTGGGGAACAGAAAGTGATTAACTCCCACCCCAGGGCCCAGCCCAGTGTTCAAGGTCAATACAGGCCTTGTTGTGAGGCCTCCAAACACAACAGAGAAAGCAAGCAGTGTCCCCTACTGACTGGCCCTTGGAATTACTAAGACAAGTGAACAAAGCCTCTAGGATCTTCAAAAGAAAACCTCTAAAAGCAAGCCCCCCCCAACACAAGATGGTAGAAAGATGAAGAAAGGCCAGAGAAAAGGGGGTGCATGGAGAAATACTTAGAAATAACAGATTCTAACCCAGAGAGATCTAGCACTGCTGAGGAGACTATGAATTGATCTCCAGCCAGAAAGGAGTTTAAAAATCAATTGGAAAAACTGGGAAAAGAAACTCAAGAAAAAATTAACACCTTACAAGAGAAAATTAACATCTCACAACAAGAAAACAAATCCTTGGAAAATACAACTGGATAAATACAAAATGAGAATAATTCTCTCAGATCTTCAGTTGGGCAAATGCAATAATAAAATAATTCTCTCAAATCCTCAATTGGGCAAATGCAAAAAGAAAAGGACTCACTCAAAACTACACTTGGACAAATGGAAAATTGCCTCAAAAATAGAATTGACCAAATGGAAAAGAGGTTGCAAAAGATAAATGAAGAAAAATCTTCTCCAAAAAAAAGAATGGAATTGGCATAAACCAATGACTTCATAAGACAAAAAGATTCTGTTCAACAAAACAAAAAGATAAAAAAAAAATAGAAGAAAATGTAAAATACTTCATCAGTAAAACCACTGGCCTTAAGAACAGATCAAGGAGGGACAACATGATAATTATGGGGCTTCCTGAAAACATTGAAGAGAAAAAAAATTTGGACTTAATATTACAGGATTTAGTGATGGAAAATTGTCCTGATATCATGGAACCAGAGAGCAAAATAGTTATTGAAAGAATACATCAATCCCCTGCAGAAAGAGATCTTAAAATGAAAACATCAAGGAATGTTGTGGCCAAATTCCAGAACTATCAGATAAAAAAGAAAATCCTTCAAGTAGCCAGAAAGAAACAATTTAAATATCAAGGAGCCACACTAAGGATTATGGGCACAGCAACATTAGGAGATCTAAGGGCCTGGAGTGAGATATTTTGAAGAGCAAGGAAGCTTGGAATGCAGCAAGAATCCACTACCGGGCAAAGTTTAGCCTTCTCTTCCAGGGGAAAAACATGGACATTTAATAAAATGGGAGAATTACAACTTTTCAAAATTGTGTGGTATTGGCTAAGAAATAGAGTGGTGAATCAGTGGAATAAACTAGGTGCAATAGCAGGAAATGATTGTAGTAATCTGCAGTTTGATAAACTCAAAGAGTCCAGCTATTGGGATAAATCTTTCTCTTAGACAAATCTTTGGGAAAATTGGAAGTTAGTATGGAAGAAACTTAGATTAGACCATTATCTCACAACCTACACCAAGATAAGATCAAAATGGATGCAGGATTTAGGCATTAAAATGTATTATAAGCAAACCAGAACATCAAGGAGTAGTTTAGCTATCAGTTCTATGGAAAAGGAAGCAATTTATCACTAAGGAAGAGATGGAGAACATTAAATACAAACTAGATAATTTTAATTATATTAAATTAATAAGCTTTTGCACAGACAAAACCACTGTAACCAAGATCAAAAGAAATGTAGTAAAATGGGAATCAATTTTTACAGCTAGTGTCTTGACAAAGAACTCATTTCTAAAATATACAAAGAACTGAGTCAAATTTTCTAAAAATAACAATTCCCTAATTGACAAATAGTTAAAGGATATGCAAAAGTGATTTACAGCTGAGGAAATAAAAGTAATCTATAGTCATATGAACAATTGCTCCAAATCATTACTTTTTAGAGATATGCAAATTAAAGCATCTCTGAGATCCAACCTCACAGCTCTCAGACTGGCAATATGACCATAAAGGATAATAATCAATGTTGGAAGGGTTGTGGGAAATCTGGGATACTATTATATTGTTTGTGGAGCTGTGAACTCATTTAACCTTTCTGGAGAGCAATTTGGAATCATGCTCAAAAGACAATATACTCTTTGATCCTGCCATACTACTACTGGGGCTATAGATTGTGGAAAAAAGGTAAAAATAATACTTGCACAAAAATATTCATAGTAGCCCTTTGTGTGGGTGGCCAAGAATTGGAAATTAAATGAATGTCCTTCAATTGGGGAATGGCTTAATAAACTGTGGTATATGTATGTCATGGAACACTATTGTTCTATTAGAAACCAGGAAGGATAGGAATTCAGGGAAGCATGATAGGATTTGCATGAACTGATGCTGAATGAGATGAGCAGAACCAGAAAAACATTGTCCACCCTAATAGCAGCAGGGGGTGATGATCAACCTTGATGGACTTGTTCATATCATCAGTGCAATAACCAGGGACAATTTGGGGTTATCTGCAATGGAGAATACCATCTGTATCCAGAGAAAGAATTTTAAAATTTGAACAAAGACCAAACTTAGAAAAATAATATTCTTTATTATGTAATTTTTGCTATCTCATACTTTTTTTCTTCCTTACAGATATGATTTCTCTCTCATGTAAACAAAGAAACAGTCTAAAGACTAACAGAATGCCTTCTGTGTGGGATGGGGGGAGGGATGCAAGAATGGGGGGAAAATTGTAATACTCAAAATAAATAAAAATATTTCTAAAAAATAAAATAAAATAAGAATAAAAATATGATTATACATGAAACTCAAAATCTATTATATACAATTTTTTCATTCTTTTAAATATATTAGAAAGTTGCCATGTAGCTTTCTTTTGTCTTTTTTCTTCTCTCCTTTTCTTAGAGATGGTTGGCAACAGACAAATCATTTATATTTATATCCATATACGTAGAGAGAGAAATATAGTGATAAAGCTATCGATATACCTACAAATGCAATTATTTCTATATGCATATATATGCCCACATATATGTATACAACCTTACAGATATACACATATATAAGCATTCTATACATGTATTTATCAGTTCCTTCTCTGGATACAGATAGTGTCTTCCTTTGAAGTTAATTTTGGGTATTGTAATAGTCAAAATGATTTAGTCAATCAAAGTTGTTCTTAAAATAATATTGCTCTTACTATATAAAAAGCTTTATCTTGATTCTATTCATTTCATTTTTTATTATTTCAGGTAAGTGTATCAATTCTGTAATGTAATATAATAAAAATCAATAAGCTCATCATTTCATAAAACACAATAACATTCTATCATGTTCACATACCACAACTTGTTCAGCCATTCCCCAATTGTTGGAAATCCACATTTCTTTTGACACCACAAAGAAGATTGATATGGATAGCGTTACATAAAAATTTATAAATTAAGAATGTCTTCAAAGAGGAACAATAATTATACTGATTACTCCTTCGGTGTCTACTGAATACATTCTGTAAATTTCACAAAATATTAAATATTGAACATCTTAGACTCTAGATAGGAAGCTCACTGACTAGTAGTATAATTTTTCTTATGTACAAATGTAAGGTAAGATGTTAAACAAATCTTACTTTCTAATTTGTATATTTTGAACCCCAGTCTTATAAGTTACATACCTTACAATACTTATGAAAATTATGCTTTTTCTTTACTCAATGTTTACATCATGCTTTTTTTAAATGGTTTTTATAAATGTTAGTTATGGATCTACATCATTTAGATTTTTTTTTAGTCTTTTTTGTTTAAAATCAGTAATTCAGCTAAAATTTTTATTGTACCAAGTTGATTTTCCTCTTTGTAAAATATTAGATCCTCTAATATTTGATATGAGGATTCTTTCACTTTCTGCAATTTCCTGACTCACAGCTTTCCCTATGTTCCAGTATGTATCCCTGGCTAACTGACTGCCTTCTGAGCCATCAGATCTTTTAATTATCAAATGAACTTTGGTAGGGAAACTCAAGTCCAGAGGAAGTTACCACATGTTATCTACCAGACATAAATTTGCACAGGTTGAGCTTTAATGAAAATGACTATCAAGAGTAATTTTTAACAAAAAAATTAATAGTATAGTGGCAGCAAATATTATTAAGGGTAATCGAGAAGGGAGAATTCCAGGCCCAATCTCTACATACTTTATAATCTAATTTTGTCATGTCATTTGTTATGGAAGCCTTTAGGTTGTTTACTGATTTATTTTGGCAACTTTGACTAGTGAGAGCACCAGAATACATTCACTTAATGCTTCATTGAAAGTTCAAGCATTCTTCAAATTTGCCTCTATTTTTTGTAAATGGAATTTATCAGCTTTGTTGGCTCTATATGCCCAAGTTGGAATTTTGATCATTCTTTTCATTAAAAAACAAAATAAAACAAAAATGCCATGCTGAGAAGGGTTTTTTTGTGTATGTGCACGGTTGTTGCTGTTGTTATTGTTGTTGGTGGTGGTGGTGTTTGGTCAGTGCCTCCCATGTCTCAAAATTTATTGTGAAGTTCTTCAGAGAATCCTTGACAGCGTCCTTGTATTACTTCTTCAAAGCTCTTTGTGAGTACTTGCCATATGAGAGCTTTTTAAAATAGTCTTTTAGGGAATCACACTTTTGGCATTCAAACAATGTGGTCAGTCCATCAGAATTTCAGTAAAATTTGAATCCTTCATAATTTAGCTCAAGAAAGGACTTTAATATTTTGTATCTTTTGTGCCAGGTGATTTCCAGAATCTTCCTAAGACAATTGAAATAGAAGAGATTCAATTTTCTGGCATGGTAATATCTACTATCTAGATTTCACAGGCAATAATAATGAGGTCCTAAAGACTTTCAACTGGATAGACTGTCAAATTCCTATTCTATCCCACACTGTAATACAGAAGCTCCTAAACACTGAACCAATTCCAGCATTGCTTATTTTAATCTCATCATCTATAAGTACATCCCTAGAAACTATATTGCCTTATATCTACAACATTCTGTATTTCTCTATTTGCTGTAACTAAAAGTTCTACATATGGATGATGATGCTTCTGGCAAATGAGGAACCTTTGTTTTCTTGGTATTAATTAACAAAGAGACAAAGAATCTATCAGTTCACAATCATGTGAAAAAAAAAACAGCTCCAATTCCTGTTCTACTTTATGCTTGACTTGTAGTTTTTTCAAGTTAAGTAACTTACTGTCAGTGCAACAGCTGATTCTGAGGCTATTTACATCCTCATTTAAAGTATCTGACAGACTTCTGGCCAAGATGGCAGAGAAAGAAAACAGTCACAGTTCTAAAATCTCCTGATCTTTCCCCATATATGATATGAAACAAACCTCTTCAAAGAAATTCGATTGACAAAACTCAGAAAGAAAAGCCAGGAGAAAGAACATCTATGTCAAGATTTATCATCTGGGGTGGCTAGGTGGTGTAGTGGCTAAAGCACCTGCCTAGGAGTCAGGAGTACTTGGGTTCAAATCTGGTCTCAGACACTTAATAATTACCTAGCTGTGTGGCCTTGGGCAAGCCACTTAACCTCATTTGCCTTGCAAAAAAAAACCCCTAAAAAAAAGATTTATCTTCCAAAGTTGTCAGAGATCCCAGGCACAGAGGGTAGATCAGCCTGAATAGGGGCAGGGCTAGAGCCCAGGAGCCTGAGGGCCTGAGAGCCAGACATGCTGGATCAGCCATGTGCTAGAACCTGGTCAACCACAGGGAGTCAACTAGAGAGCAGAGGGATTGGTGTTAGTGCTAACCCTTGGGAGCCTGCCAGCAGGGCTAGGGATAAATTTCCAGTGCAGGAGAGGTGCATATTCATCCCTGGGCTCCTCTGATCTGAGGAAATCCTAGTAAACACCTCCATTAGAGCTGGAGCCTCTTCCCAGAATAAACACAAGTACTTACTACTTCTGCCCCAGGCATAGGTGTGAGCAGAAGAACCAACTCAGCAGACAATAGGGAGAGGGTTTACCTCACCCCAGGGTAAATACCACCATTGATGAGGACAAAAGTATTTAACAGCTTCAATGGCTCCCTCCAGGCCAAGGGAGAAAGCCTCAATCAAGGTCACAGACACTCCAGATAAAGCAACCAGCACCCCCTACTATCCACCCTGAGATATTACACCCAGTGAGTAAAACCTCTAGGGATACCAGCACCAAACCTCTCTGAACCAGCCCCTCACCAACTCAAGGTCTTATCAAAATGAAGAAAGGTCAGCATAAATGTGGGTCCATAGAAAAATTCTTGGAAGGAAAAGACCCTAACTCAGAGAGACCTAAAACCTCTGAGGAGAATATGATCTGGTCTCCAGCACAGAAAGACTTTCTTGAAGAAACAAGGAAAGAATTTAAAAAATCAATTGGAAATTCTGGGAAAAGAATCTCAAGAGAAGATTAACATCTTGCAACAGGAAAACAAATCAATGGAAAATGCAATTGGATAAATACAAAATGATAATAATTCTCTCAGATTCTCATTTGGACAAATGCTTAAAGAAAACAATCCTCTAAAAACCTCAATTGGTCAAATAGAAATATAGAATTGGCCAATTGGAAAAGGAGTTGTAAAAGGGAAATGAAGAAAACTCCTCTCTAAAAAAAAAGAATGGAGTCTGCAGAAACTAATGACTTCATGAGACAGCAAAAGCCTGTTAAACAAAACCAAAAAATATAAAAAATAGAAGAAAATGTAAAATACCTCATCAGCAAAACCACTGACCTTGGGAATAGATCAAGGAGGGGCAGCCTGACAATTATTGGACTTCCTGAGAACACTGAAGAGAAAAAAAAAGCCTGGACTTAATATTACAGGATCTAGGGATGGAAAGTTGCATTGATATCATGGAACCAGAGGGCAAAATAGTTATTGAAAGAATACATCTATCCCCTATGGAAAGAGATCCTAAAATGAAACCACCAAGGAATGTTGTGGCCAAATTCCAGAACTATCAGATAAAAGAGAAAATCCTGCAAACAGCCAGAAAGAAATAATTTAAATACCAAGGAGAAATAGTAAGGAGGACACATATCTGACTGCATCAATGTTAAGGGATTGAAGGGGCCTGGAATGAGGTATTCCACAGAGCAAGGGAGCTTGGAATGCAGCCAAAAATCCACTATCCCACAAAGCTGAGCCTTCTTTTTCAGGGGAAAAAGATGGACATTTAACAAAATGGAAGAATTCTAAAAATTCCTGATGAAAAGACCAAAGCTAAATCAAAAATTTGGACATCACACTGGAGGTTCAAGAGACACAAGAAAAAGTTAAAAAAGGGGGGGCAAAGGAAATAAAAACTGCTATCCAATAAGATGAAACTGGGGAAAAGATTCTCATAACTCTTGAGAATTGTAACTCTAATAAAGAGAATATACCTAGCCAGAAGCAATCGACACTCATGACATATCTATGAGACTGCTATCCAATGGGATGAAACTGGCCATAACCTTACTTGGGAGAAAGATTCTAATAATTTCAAGAATTGTATTTACATAGAATATACTTAGCTAGAAGTGATGTATTCACAGAATTTTCTACGACAGAGATAGAACGATTTAAAAATACATCCTCCTTAAAAAAGGGGACAGGAGGGGCGGCTAGGTGGCACAGTGGATAAAGCACCAGCACTGGAGTCAGGAGTACCTGGGTTCAAATCCAGTCTCAGACACTTAATAATTACCTAGCTGTGTGCCTTGGGCAAGCCACTTAACCCCATTTGCCTTGCAAAAACCTAAAAACCAAAACAAAACAGAAAAAGGGGACAGGAAGGAGATGAGAGAAAGGAGGGGATTTAATGGGTTAAATCTTATTAAATTAAGAGGTACAAAAGACCTATGGTAATAGAGGGGAAGAAGGTAGGAGATGAGAAACACCTGAATCTTCCTTTCATCAGACTTGGATTAAAGTTAACTTATGCACATACACAGCTAACTTAAAAAAATATCTCAACTTTCAAGTATTAAAATGGGAAAAGAGGAGGGGAAGATGGAGACAGGGAGGGAGAGAAAAGGGGGAACTAACAGAAGGAAGGGAAGGGAAAAAGGAAAAAGGGAAATGGGAAGGAAAGGGGGAGGGGTGCATGAAGGAAGGCAAACACACTTCAGCAAGGCAAACACAATGCAGAATCAAAATACTAGAGAATACAGATGGGGGGTTAAAAGGGGAAACATACAAACAGAGGGAAGATAGCAGGGAGGGCAATAAAGAGTTAGTAATTATAACTTTGAAAGTGAATGGGATGAACTCTCCTTTCAAACATAAGCAAATAGCAGAGAGGATTAAAAGCCAGAATCCTACAATATGCTGCTTACAAGAAACTCATTTGAAACAGAGATATACATATAGAGTAAAGGTGGCAAAGGGAGCAAAATATATTTTGCTTCAGCTGATGTGAAAAAAGCAGGGGTAGCAATCCTTATCTCAGACATAGTAGCTGCAAAAATAGATAGCAGGTACCATAGATAATAAAGTGATTTCAATACTGAATATATATATATATATATATATATATATATATATATATATATATATATATATATGCACCCAATGGAATAGCATTCTAATTCTTAGAGGAGAAGGTGACAGAACTACAAGAAGACATAGACAACAAAACTCTACTAGTGGGAGACCTCAACCCCCTGCTCTCAGATCTAGATAAATGGAAGCATAAAATAAACGAGAAAGAAGTTAAGGAGGTAAATAGATTGTTAGAAAAATTAGATATGATAGACTTATGGAGGAAATTGAATGGGAGTAGAAAGGAACATAACTTTTTCTCTGCAGTACATGGCACTTATACAAAAATTGACCATGTACTAGGCCATAAAAACCTAATGATCAACTGAAGAAGGGCAGAAATAGAGAATACAAGTTTCTTAGATCACAATACAATAAAAATCTTATGCAATATTGGGCCAGGGAGATATAGACCCAGAGCTAATTGGAAACTGAGTAACCTCATTTTAAAGAATGAGTGGATCAAACAACAAATTATAGAAAGAATTAATTATTTTAGCCTAGATAATTACAATAATGAAATAACATACCAAAACCTATAGGATTCAGTCAAAGTGGCTATCAGGGAATCTATTATATCTTAAATGCTTACATGAATAAATTAAAGAGGAAATCAATGAACTAAATATGCAACTAAAATATTAGAGAAAGATCAAATTAAAAATCCCCAATTAAGTAACAAATTAGAAATTCTAAAAACTACAGGAGAATTTAATAAAATAGAAAGCAAAAAACCCCTATTGAATCAATAAATAAAACCAAGAGTTGGTTTTATGAAAATAGTAATACAATTGATAAACCTCTAGTCAATTTGATTAAAAAATGAAAGAAGAAAACCAAATTGCTAACATCATAAATGAAGAAGATGAACTCACCACCAATGAGGAGGAAATTAAATTAATAATTTGGAATTATTTTTCCCAACTCTATGCCAATAAATTTGACAATCTAAGTGAAATGGATTAATATTTACAAAAATATAAATTTCCCAGTTTAAATGAAGAGGAGATTAAATACCTAAACAACCCTATCTCAGAAAAAGTAATTCATCAATCCATCATTGAACTCCCTAGGGAAAAATCTCCAGGGCCTGATGGATTCACAAGTGAATCCTAGCAAACATTTAAGGAACAATTTGTTCTAATTATATATGAACTCTTTGGGAAAATAGGGCAATATGGAACTCTGCTTAACTCTTTCTTTGACACCAACATAGTGCTGATACCTAAACCAGGAAGAGTTAAAATATAGAAAGAAAATTATAGATCTATCTTCCTGATGAATATAAATGCGAAAATCTGAAATAAAATCTTAGCAAAATTACAAGGTATCACTAGGATAATATATTTTGACCAAGTAGTATGCATCCCAGGAATGCAGGGTTGGTTCGATATTAGGAAAACTCTTATTATAATTAATTATATCAACAACAAACCTATCAGAAATTATATGATTATATCAATAGATGCTGAAAAAGCTTTTGATAAAATACAGCACCCATTCCTACTAAAAACACTAGAGAGTACAAGAATAAATTGACTGTTCTGTAGAATAATAAGCAGTATCTGTCTGAAACCATCAACAAGCATTATATTCAATGAGGAGAGGCTACAGGCATTCCCAATAAGATCAGGGGTGAAACAAGAGTGCCCATTATCACCACTACTATTCTATATCGAGTTAGAAATGTTAGCTTCAGCAGTTGGAGAAGAAAAAAAATTGATGGAATTAGAATTGGAAAGGAAGAAACAAAACTCCCACTCTTTGCAGATGACATGATGGTATACCTATAGAATCCCAAGAAATCATCCAAAAAGCTACTTGAACCAATTAGGAATTTTAGCAATGTTGCAGGATATAAAATAAACCCTCATAAATCCTGAACTTTTCTATATATGACTAGCAAGATACAGCAGGAAGAGCTAGAAAGAGAAATCCCATTCAAATTAAACTGAGACAATATAAAATACCTGGGAGTCTATTTTGCCTAGGCAGACTCAGAAATTTTTTGAAAACAATTACAAAAGAGTTCTCACATAAATTAAATCAGTTTAAAATAACTGGGCAAACATCAATTGCTCCTGGATAGGTTGAGTTAATATAATAAAAATGACAATTGTACCAAAACTAAACTACCTGTTTAGTGTCCTACCAATCAAAAGTCCAAAAAATTACTTTAAACAGTTATAAAAAAATTGTAAGTAAATTTATAGAATATGAGAAGTAAAAAAGTCAAAAATTTAAAGGGATTTAATGAAAAAAAGTTCGAAAGAAGCTGGCTTAGTCCTACTTGATCTAAAAATTATATTATAAAGCATCAGTCATCAAAACTGTCTGGTATTGGCTAAGAAATTCAGTGGTGGAACAGTGGAAGGAATAGACTAGGTGCAATAGCAGGAAATGATTATAGTAATCTGTTGTTTGATAAACCCAAGAGTCCAGTAAAAACTCTCTCTTTGATAAAAAACTGCTAGGAAAATTGGAAGTTAGTATGGAAGAAACTTAGATTAGACCAACACCTCACACCCATTACCAAACATAAGATCCAAATGGGATACAGGAATTAGACCCAAAGAACAATAGTATAAGCAAACCAGAAGATCAAGGACTAGTTTTCCTGTGAGATCTATGGAAAAGGAAGCAGTTTATGACAAAGGAAGAGACAGAGAACATCACTTAAAACAAACTAGATGATTTCGATTACATTAAATTAAAAAGGTTTTACACAGACAAAACCACTGTAAACAAGATCAAAAGAAATGCAGTAAAGTGTGAAACAATCTTTGCAACTAATGTTTCTGACAAAGTACTCATTTCTAAACTATACAGAAAACAGTCAAATTTTTCAAAAAGGCCATTCTCCAATTGACAAATGGTCAAAGGATATGAAAATGCAATCCATATTCATATGAAAAATTGCTTTAAATCATTACTTATTAGAGAAATGCAAATTAAAGCTTCTCTGAGGTCCCACCTCACAACTATCTGGCCAAACTGACCATAAAGAATAATAATGTGAACTGATCCAACCTTTCTGGAGAGCAATTTAGAACTATGCCCAAAGGGTGAAAAAATTTGCATATCCTTTGATCCAGCAATACCACTCCTGGGTCTTTACCTGAAGAGATGATGAAAAGGGGTAAAATCATCACTTGTACAAAAATATTCATAGCAGCTTTGTTTGTGGTGGCAAAGAATTGGAAATCAAGTAAATGTCCTTCAAGGGAATGGCGTAGCAAACTGTGGTATATGTATGTCATGGACTATTGTTCATCAGAACTATTGTTCTATTAGAAAACCAGAAGGGATGGGAATTCAGGGAAGCCTGGAGGGATTTGCATGACCTGATGCTGAGTGAGATGAGCAGAACCAGAAAAACACTATACAACCTAACAGTAACATGGGGGTGATGATCAACCTCAATGGACTCATTCATTCCATCAGTGCAAGAATCAGGGGCAATTTGGGGCTCTCTGCAATGGAGAATGTCATGTTTCCAGAGAAAGAACTGTGGAATTTGAACAAAGACCAAGGTCTATTACCTTTAATTGAGGGAAAATAAAGAACTGATATCTTATTGTCTGATCTTGCTATCTCTTTACTTTCTGTTTCTTCCTTGAGGATATAATTTCTCTCTCATCACATTCAATTTGGATCGATGTATATCATGGAAGCATTGTAAAGACTGGCACATTCCCTTCTGTGAGGGGTTGGAGGAGGGAAAGTAGATCAGGGGAAAAATTGAAAAACTCAAAATAAATAAAATCTTTAAAATTAAAAAAAGAAAAAACTGATATCTTATTGTCTGATCTTGCTATCTCTTATACTTTATGTTTCTTCCTTAAGGATATGATTTCTCTCTCATCACAGTCAATTTGGATCAGTGTATACCATGGAAACAATGTAAAGATTGGTAAAGTGCCTTCTGTGGGGGGTTGAGGGAGGAAATTAAGATGAGGGGGAAAATTGTAAAGCTCAAAATGAATAAAATCTTTTAAAGTATCTGACAACATTTCTCCAAAAATCCTGCTAAAAAGCATGGAAATAAGCATGTATCCTTGTTTTACTTCATTCCTGATTTGGAAAGCATGAAATCCTTATCCATTGTTCAGAACCACTGCAAGCATATCATCATGAATCTGGTGTACAGTACTAATAAACTTCTCTGGTCAATCAAATTTTTCATCATCTTTCCTTCACAACTGATATTATCATTGGCTTTGGTCAAATCAATGAACCTTGTATACATATTTCTATTCTGTGCTTTGTATTTCTCCCGGAATTTTTATGGAGCAAAAACTATAGCAACCATTCCTTAGCTTTTAAGGTAGATGACCATCTTTTGGTTCAAAAATTAGGCTATTAAGTAAGATTTTATCAAGAATCTTTTCGTTTAAGACCAAGAGAATGACACTTGTGATTGTCATAAGACAATTCTTTTTTTTACCTTTAAGAAATAGATTGTGGGGGCAGCTAGGTGGCCCAGTGGATAGAGCACCTGCCCTGGAGTCAAGAGTATCTGAGTTCAAATACAGCCTCAGACACTTAATAATTAACTAGCTCTGTGGCATTAGGCAAGCCTCTTAACCCTATTGCCTTGCCAACCCCCCCCAAAATAGATTGGTGTCATTCTTGAACTCCTGGTGGATAATCTCCTCTTGACATATAACCACAAAATTTAATCACTTTTTAGATGAGAAGAAAACTCCTTGTCTTTTAAACCTCAGTTGAAGTAAGAGCAGCATCAATTAGTTTGCTATGGAAGAGGAGCCTAATAGCATTCAAAAAAATCTCTTCTTCAGTTGAAAGTTTGACTAGAGAGGGATTGACTTCAACCTGAGGCATATGGTCAATGGCTTGAGCCCTGATTGATGATAATCGGTTGAGAACATTGTGGAAGTGCTCAGTATGTCTCGCTAGCTAGGATCATGTCCTTATCACTAATCAATGTGGTTCCAACAGCACTGAGTAACTAGGTGAACCATAGGTCTTTGGCCCATAAATAGACTTCAAATCATCATAGAAGCAATTTGGATTCTTATCAACATAAAGCTAAAATATTTTCTGTCTTCTTTCTGAATCAAGAATCTTACATCTCTCAAAGTTTTATTTTCACGTTACTTTTGATGGAATTAAATGCTACTTTCTTAGAGGCAAGTTAAATATCCTGCTGGTAGGCCCTTTTTCATGTAATAGTTTTTGAATTTCCTCATCATTTTTATCAAATCAATGTTGATATGTGTGAGTATTTTTTAAAATTTATTTAAGGCAATGGAGTTAAGTCACTTGCCCAAGGTCAAACAGCTAGGCATTTATTAAGTGTCTGAGGTCAAATTTGAACTCAGGACCTCCCTACCCCATGGCCTGTACCCTATCCACTGTGCAATCTAGCTCCCCTATGTGAGTATTTTTAAACAGATGAATAAATGCACTACAACAGTTCATTGCTGAAGGAGAGGGAAAGCTGAGTCAACATATGATTTGCAGCAGAGAAGCAGAAAAGGAATGAGCAGGTTTCAGAGATTTGATGTATTGTAGTGCAATACATTTGCAATACAATTTCTCCTCTAGAAATATTCAGTTCTCTTGACTTTATGTTTTCTAGTAATTATCTAGTAATTATGTTTTCCAGTAATTATCTTGCCTTGGAGCCATCACTTTCATCGAATGCAAATTTGTATCTTTAAGAGTATAAGTTTAAGATTGGTCCAACACTGTGCAACACACATCATCATTGCCACTTTCACATTCTGTCTGTCTCTTTTTACAATGACACAGTATATTAAATGTCAATGTTTGTTGTAAGGCTGTATCTATGAAGTTTTATTACATTTAAGTAAATAGAAGTAGGCATTCATAAAAATAACACCTTATCAATGTCCATCATGGAGGGAGTAAATACAATGATGATGCCAGTACTTTTCTGCAAGTTGCAATCACATTGGCATGAACCTGTCATTCACTCCTTTTTGAAGCCAGGAAAAGCTTTTTGACTAAATTAGTTATTCTTGTAAAACATTTGCCAGCTTCATGATGCTCCCCTTCACTGTAGCTGCTCCAAAAATTATGCAACAAACTCCAACATTGATAAGATGGCCTTCATTCACCACCCTTGTTTCCCATAAGACTATTTGCTAAGTTTTCCTGAAACAAGAGCGATTTGCCTTTCAGATCTATTAGATTTCATATGGTCTATAAATGTGTGCACATTCCATGAATTAATAATGTAGAACCACTTTTTTTTTAGATTTTTCAAGGCAATGGGGTTAAGTGGCTTGGCCAATGCCACACAGATAGGTAATTATTAAGTGTCTTAGGTCAGATTTGAACCCAGTTACTCCTGACTCCAAGGCTGGTGCTACATCCACTACACCACCTAGCAGCCCCAAAGCCACCTAGCAGCCCCTGTAGAATAACTTTTTTTTTAGGTTTTTGCAGGGCATATGGGGTTATGTGGCTTGCCCAAGGCCACACAGCTAGGTAATTATTAAGTGTCTGAGGCCAGATTTGAACCCAGGTACTCCTGACTCCAGGGCCGGTGCTCCATCTACTGCACCACCTAGCCGCCCCCTAGAATCACTTTTGCAAAAGTTTTTCTACAGTTTTTGTTTCAACTGCAGGGTGGGATAGGTCAGGGTTTGGTGAAACAGAGGTGAATAGTGGTTCCTTAAAAAAACTTCTTAGATTTCCAGGGGACTGCCTAATTCACCTATTTCAATCTCATGGGACCTTTATACCTCTGTACTCTAGACCATCTGGGTGCAAGGTTATTACTATAGCTCCCATTTCATGATTGCATCTATTGTTTTGTCACCTTCCTTTCACTCTTAGTTCTTTGATGTAGGTAAAACTTTTAAAATGGTATAAATTGGATTTAAGTGAGGAATAGTTTTGTGAAATTGTTGATCTCTCTCATACAATGCCTTGCCAGTGACTAGACAAAAGTCAGATGATTGGTGATAGCTCAGAATATAATAAAGAATCTTGCAATCTTAGACGTCTAATCAAGCTCGAATCACTTCATAGCGCATGTTTCATCTACCTTCGTGGCTTTTGGGACAAATTGTTCTCATCTGCTCATTTTGACTAAATACCCCTCCCCAATTAGGTGAAAAGTTTGAGACTAATCAGGTCTCCTCAAACTGGGTTAGCTCACCTGCCAAAGAGAATTCCTAAAGCAAGAGGTAATAGTTATGTAATTCAAATGGTCACTGAATGTGGAAGACTCAGTAACCTTCATATCAAAGATACTAATCTTTATTTTCCTAGTGACTGTTAATTTAGAAAAAATGAGGACAAAGTTCATATAAAAACCTGAAAAAACAAGAAAACAAATAATTGCTAATATAAAGGAAAATATATTTTATGGCAATTCTTCAGTCATTATGTTACAGAGAATATATATTAATAAATATTAGGCTAAATTTATATTTTGTCATATTGAAATACTCCACTTCCTCATACACATTTCATAGATTTAAAATATCAAACCATATATCTATTTCTTCGGGATCATAATTTCATACCACTCATTTCCTCATTTTTAAAAGTAAGGAGGAAGGAGCAGAGCCAAGGAGAAAGAGTACAGGCAGGGACTCACCTGAACTCTCTCCCAAACCTCTCCAAATACTTTTAAATAATGACTCTAAACAAATTCTAAAGTGGCATAACTCACAAAGAAGATTGAGCAAAACAATTTTCCAGTTCAAGGCAACTTGTAAGATCTACAGAAATGGTTTACTGCATTCCAGGTGAGAGAGGAGCACGGAGCAGCAGGGTCACACTAGTGACTGCACTGGCTCCAGTGGTGGCTATTTCTAGACTTCTCAGTCCAAAGATTGCCAAGGACAATTTAGAAGATCAGCAGTAAAAGTTTGCTCCCACTGGGTGAGATTGGATAATAGTCTACTGCAGGCTTAGTAGTAACAACCTAATGGACCAGGAGCAGGTCTCAGGTGCTACTGAATCAGCAAAAACAGCTGTTTCTGGAACTCTCAGGATGGTAAGGTGGTTAGAAGAAGATCAGAGGAATTGCTTTGCTATTACTGAGGCAGGATTCTGTTGCTTTCCCTGTTCTTAAGTCTGGGTCACAGTCTTGCATCCAAGTCCAAGGAAAAAGAGCAGAAGCACAACAGAATTTATGGTTACAGTGGAGCAGAGACCCTCTTCAAAGTTCCAGGGCAGAAAAGAGTGTTTGTAGTCACCCACAGATAGAACCCAGTTCTAGGAGAGTAGTTAAAAATCTCTTCTTAGTTCATAAGACCTTGGAAGAATTGAAAACTTGAATATCCCTAGAAGTGCATCTTAAAACAACTGCAAAAAACCTCAGAAAGGTAGGACAGTGCACCCTACACCCTGGAAGTAGAATCCCAAACTAACAGAGTGAAACTCAAGTTAGAGACTGGGAAAATGAGCAAATAATAAAAGTAAAAAATTATCCCAGACAATTATGATGGGAAGAAGGAGAAAACAAAGTCAAAACTTCTATATCCAAAACCTCTAAGAAAAATATGAATTGGTCTCAGGTCATGGAAGAACTCTAAAAGGATTTTGAAAATCAGATAATGGAATTAGAGGGACAATTGAGAAGAGAAATGAGAGTGATGTAGGAAAATCATGAAAACCAAGTCAGCAACTTAGTGAAGGAGACACAAAAAGAGAAAGAAGAAGATACCATCTTAAAAAGCAGACTGAGCCAAATGGAAAAAGATGTTCAAAAAGCCAAAGAGGAGAATACTTACAAAGTAGAATTATTCAAATGGAAAGGGAGATACAAAACCACACAGAAGAAAATAATTCCTTACACCCAAAGGTCAAGAAAAAATGTGCATACCCTTTGATCCAGCAATACCACTACTGGGTCTATATCCTGAAGAGATTATGAAAAAGGGTAAAAGCATCACTTGCACAAAAATATTCATGGCAGCCCTGTTTGTAATGGCAAAAGAACTGGAAATCCTATGAATGTCCATCAATTGGGAAATGGCTTAATACACTGTGGCACATGTATGTCATGGAACACTATTGTTCTCTTAGAAACCAGGAGGGATGGGAATTCAAGGAAGATTGGAAGGATTTGCATGAACTGATGCTGAGCAAGATGAGCAGAACCAGAAGAACACTGTAAATGCTAAAAGCAACATGGGAGTGATGATCAAACTTAATGGACTTGCTCATTCCATAAGTGCAATAATCAAGCACAGTTTTGGGGTAACTCTGATGGAGAATATCACCTGCATCCAGAGAAAGAATTGTGGAGTTTAACAAAGACCAAAGAGTATTACCTTTAATTTAAAAAACAAAACAAAAAGTTATCTTTTATCTAATTTTGCTCTTATACTTTATTTTTCTTTCCTTAAGGATATGATTTCTCTCTCATCATGTTCAACTTAGATCAATGTATACCATGGAAATAATGCAAAGACTAATAGACTGCCTTTTGGGGGTGGGGGGAGGGAAACGAGATGGGGGGAAATGTAAAATTCAAAGTAAATAAATATTTTTTTTTAAAAAAAGAAGAAAATAATTCCTTAAAATATAGAATGGAGCAAAGAGAAGTTGATGACTTTGTAAGAAATCAAGAAACAATAAAACAAAACCAAATGAATGAAATCTAAAAGAAAATATGAAATATTTCATTGAAAAACTGCTGATGTGGAAAACAGATCCACTATTTAAAAAAATAGGAGAGGAAGGAGTTCTGCCAAACTCCTTTTATGACACCAGCATGGTGCTTATACCTAAAGCAAGAAGAACCAAATGACAACAAAAATTATAAACCAATGTCCCTAATGAAAAATTTTAGCAATGAGAATATAGCAATTTATTACCAGGATAATACACCATGATCAGGTTGGACTTACACCAGGCACTCAGGGATGGTTTGACATTAGGAAAACACTCGACATAATTAAACATATCAATAGCAAACCCAACAGAAATCATATGATTATGTAAAAAGATGCTGAAAAAGCCTTTGATAAAAAACAACATCCCTTCCTTTTAAAAACACTATAAAGTTTAGGAATAAATGGAGTTTTCCTTAAAATAATAAATAGTATCTATCTAAAACTAGCAACAAATATTATATTTAATGAGAATAAACTCAGAGCATTTCCAGTAAAATCAAGGGTGAAATAAGGATGCCCATTATCACCATGACTATTCAATATAGTATTACCAATGCCAGCAGTGGCAATATGAGAAGAAAGAGAAATTGAAGGAATCAGAGTCAGCAATGAGGAAGCAAAGCTTTCACTCTTTCCAGATGATATGATGTTACACTTAGAGAAGCCAAGAAAATCATCTAAAAAATCTCCTTGAAAAATTTACAAGTTCAGCAAAGGAACAGGATAGGAAATAAGCCTACATAAATGATCAACATTTCTATATATGGAAAACAAAGCCCAAGAGCAAGAGATAGAAAGAGAAATTCCATTTAAATTAACTGTAGGCAACATTAAATACCTGAGAATCTACCTCCCAAGACAAACCCAGAAACTGTAGGGACATAATTATAAGGACACCTCATCCAAGTAAAACCAGATCTAAATAATTGGGAAAATGTCAAATGCGCATGGTTCAATCGAGCTAATATAATAAAAATGATAAATCTACACAAATTAAATTATTTATTCAGTGCCATACTAATCAAATGACCAAATAACTACTTTACCAAGCTAGAAAAAATAGTAACAAAATTCATCTGGATCAGCAAAAGGGCAAAAATAGAAGGGGAACTGAAGGAAAAAAAAATATAAAGGAAGGTGGTCTAGCTCTACCAGGTCTAAAACTATACTATAAGGCAGCAGTCATCAATGATATATGGAAAAGGGAAAAATTTATGACCAAACAAGAATTAGAGAAGATTATAAACTGCAAAATGAATGATTTAGATTATAGTAAATGAAGAAGTTTTTGCATTAATAAAAACAGTGCTGTCAAAATTAAAATGAAAGTTGAGAAATAAATCTTCACAACCAAGAGTTCTGATAAAAGTCTCATTTCTAAAATATATAGAGAATTGCATCAAATTTATAAGATCACCAGTCATTCCACAATTGATAAATGGTCAAAGGATATGGACATATAGCTTTGAAATGAAGAAAATTAAAGCTAAATATTATAATATAAAAATGCTCCAAAGCACTATTGATTAGAGAAATGAAAATTAAAACAATGAAGTATTATCTCAAACCTATTAGATTAGCCAAGATGAAACAAATGGAAGATGATCAATGTTGGAGAGGTTGTGGCAGAATTGGGACATTGATGCATTGCTGTTGTATTTGGGAAGGGATCTAAACTTTCTGGAGAGCAATATGGAACTATGCCCAAAGATCAATAAGCTGTTCATATCCTTTCTTCCAGCAATTATTCTAGGTCTATATTCAGAAGAAATTATTAAAAATGGGAAAAGTCCCCCAAAATATTCATGGCAGCCCTTTTGTAGTGACAAAGAATTGGAAATTGAGGGGATGCCCATCAACTGGGGAATGGCTAAACAAGTCATGGTACATGCATACTATGGAACACTATTGCTTTATAAGAAACCATAAATGGTTGGACTCTAGAGAAGTATGAAATGACTAATGGGATTTGATGCTGAGCGAATGGAATAGAACCAAGAGAACAATTTACACATCAACAGCAACATTATGAGATGATTAATCTGAATGGATGCAGCTCTTCTTGGCAGTCCAGAGAGCTAGGACAACTGTATTTAACTAGTTATGGACTATATAATCCCCAAACAGAGGAAGAAAAACAAAACAAAACACACATCTGAATCTGATGAACATTTTCTAAAATTATCTCTATGCATCTCTTTCCCTTAATCCTAATTCTTCATACCATGAATTGCTAATTTGTAAAGATATTTAACAAAATATGTATGTAAAATGATAACCTGACTATTCCCTGCTAAGGAGAGAGGAGTGGGAAGGATGGGTGGAGGGAAATTTTGTAACCTGGAAATATGCATGTATATACATACATACATACATACATACATATATATATATTAATTAAAAAGAAGAAAACAGCTTATAATTAAAAATTTTAAGCCATGATAAAAAAGAGCCTCAACCTCATTTTTTCAAGAAATTATCAAGGAAAATATTTAGAAGTAGATGGTAAAATAAAAATTGAAGGAATACCCTATTTGCCTCCTGATAGAATTCCTAAAATGAAAACTGCCATGAATATTATAGCCAAATTTCAAAACTCCTGGATCAAGTAGAAAATATTGCAAGCAAGCAAAAAACATCTCTAATTATTGTGGAACCTCAGTTAGAATAAGAAAAGATTTAACAGCTAATACATTAAGAGGTCATAGAACTTGTAATATGATATTCTGGAAATCAAAAGAGCTTGAATTCAAACAAGAATCAACTACTCAGCAAAACTGAATAGATTCTTTCAAGGGAAAAGATGGATATTCAATAAAATAGAGAACGTTCACACTTTCCTGCTGAAAAAACCAGAACTGAACAGAAAATCTGATCTTCATATAAGAGACTCAAGTGAAGCCTAAAAAGGTAAACAGGAAGAGCAATTTACAAGGGACTTAATGATGTTAAACTGATTATATTCCTACATGGAAAAATCATACTAATAACCCATATGAACTTTCTCATTTATTAGGGTAGTTAGAAGAAATATATAGATAGATAGACAAGGCATAGTTGTGATTTAAATAGGAAGGGATAATATATTAAAGAGATGGAGTTAAGGATGAGAGACAATGTACTGGGATAAAGTGAAAAGGGAAGTTAGAATGGGATAAATTATTTTATGTGGAAGAGGTAAGAAAAAGTTTTGCAGTGGAGTGGAAGAGGGTGGAGGTGAGGGGGGAGTGAGTGAGCCTACTCTCCTCAAAATTGACTCAGAAAGAGAATAACTTACACATTTAATTGAATATAGAAATTTATCTTGCCCTAAAAGAAAATAGAAGGGAAAGGGGATGGGGAAAAGGGTAGCAGACATGGTGATAGAAGTGATGGAAGATTGTGAGAGGAGGTAGTCAGATGCAAAACATTTTTTTAGGTTTTTTCCAAGGAAAATGGGATTAAGTAGCTTGAAGGCCACACTGCTAGGTAATTATTAAGTGTCTGAGACCAGATTTGAATTCAGGTACTCCTGACTCCAGGGCCAGTGCCCTGCACCACCTAGCCACCCCCAAGCAAAATATTTTTTGATGAGGGACAAAATGAAAGGGGAGAAAGAATAGAATAAATGAAGTGGGGGAACAGGATGGGGGGAAATACAGTTAGCAATAGTAACTGTGGGAAAAACTGATGCAATATTTTTCTCAAATATTGAAAAAACTAAGTCGAATTTAAAAAAAATAAGAATCATTTCCCAATTGATAATTGATAAAATGATATGAATGACTTTCAGATCATTGCTATCTATGATCATATTTTTTAAAATGTCCTAACATACTATTTATTGGAGAAATGAAAGTTAGAATAATTCTGAAATACTATTTTATACCTATTGTATTATTTAATAAGACAGAGAAGAAAATGGCAAATGTTAGAGGGATTTAGGGGAAATGAGACATCAATGCACAATTGGAAGAGTTGTGAAATGATTCAACAATTCTGTAGAGCATTTTGAAAATATTCCCAAAGGATATAAAACCAAACCTACTAGCAATGTCACTAACCTAACAATGCCACTAACAGGTCTATATTTCAGAAGTGATGAAAGTATAAGGTAAGCATAAGGATATTTATAGTAGTTCTTTTCTAGTGGCAAGGAATTGGAATTTGAGGGGATGCCTATCAGTTGGGAACTAGCTTGTTGGAGTATGTGATGATGATGGAATACTATTCTGCTATAAGAAATGATGAATAAGATGCTCTTAGCAAAATCTGGAAAGACCTACATGAGCAAATACAATGGGAAATATACAATATATAAAGTAACACAATATTGCAGAATAATCAGTTGGGAATGACTTACTTTTTCTTGGCAGTTCTTGGACCCAAGACAACTGTTTTTGTTGTTGTTGTTGTTGTTTGTTTCTTTTTGTTTTTTCAAGGAAATGGGGTTAAGTGGCTTGCTCAAGGTCACACAGTTAGGTAATTATTAATTATCTGAGGTCAGATCTGAACTGACTCCAGCGTCAATGCTCTATGCACTGCATCACCTAGCTGCCCCTCAAGACAATTCTGAAGGATCATAATAAAGAATACTTTCCATCCCCAAAAGAAAAAGTTGATGGTGTCTGAACACAGATTTAAATATGATCTTTTTTTTAAATTTTATTTTTCCTCGAGTTATCTCTTTTTCCCCCCAAGGATCCAGGGAGGCTATGTGTACTTTCACAACATGACTATTATAATCATGTTTTGCATGACTATCCATTTTTAACATATATGACATCACTTGTTTTCTTAATGAGGGGAGGGGAATGGTAAGATGGAAGAGAATGAATGTTTAAAACTTGTTTTACATGTAACTGTGGTAAAATAAAATAAAAACAAAGTGAAATCAGAAAAGGTTAAGGAGGGAGAAGATAAACTCTCCAACATTCCTTGTATCTCTAGACTTGGGATTTTCTGATAAATGATCCCTATTAAATTTCACCTTATTTAATTTGCCCTTTCATTTCAGTCTATCAAAAAATTGTGGATGCTGATTGTCATCCATTTTTTATTTATCTTTCATATCATAATATTTGTACCATGCACAAATTTGATAAGAATATCAACTATTCCTTCACCAAAAGAATTGATTAAAAATGTCAATTACAGTATAGCCTTGTTCTGAGTCTTGTCACATACCCCTAGGTGAAATTGATCCATTAATCACCATTCTATGGGCCTGGAAAATTGACCAGTTATGGATACACATCAGTTTCACTTGTCCATAAGGCCATCATGAAAGATTTTATCAAACTTTTTTGCTAAATCACATTATTCTTTATTTAGAATTCTCTTGTTCTGTTAAAAAAGGAAATATGATTAGTCAAAAATAACTTGTTCTTGATAAATACATTAGGATTGTCAATTACCTTTCAAAGAATGGACAAACCTTTACTTTAACATTGCTTTTAGAAATTTCCCAGAAATCAAATAAATTTCAAATGATAATTTGCAGGATACATATTGATTATATTTTATGGTACATTTCATTATCTCCACTTCTGAAAATATTTTTTCTTCCTATTAATCAATGGATTACCCACAGTCACATCTTCACTACCTTCCACTATTTAATGTTGATATTATTTGAGTTTAATAACTAAAATTGAGGGAACCTATACTTTCTCATGATTCTTTCCTTCATATTGGCTCTCAATTCCTTTATTTTATCCTTCCCATTCTCAATAGCATATTCTTGAGTGGAGAAAACAGAAAAATGTAAGGATTTGCATGCAGATGCCTGTACTAGTTACCATAGGAAATTTATTATTTAAAATGACTCAAATCAGAGTTTCTAATAGAGCAGAGAGTTGTCACAAAGATATAGTTAGGAGACTCTCTCCTTTTCACATAGTGAATGTGAAAGGTTTATGTAGCTTTGAATGCTTGTAGACTTATTGTCTTACTAGAGAATGTAGCTAAGATAAAACAGATTCTTCCAAGATTTAACAAAAAGTAGACAATTATTTCATACTTCTGGTGCTAGACTGGTCATGAGTGACAACACATACTGTCAGAAGGGACCTAGGAAATGTCATTATCATGAAGTCTAGAAAAAGGAAATGGAGATTCATAAGGAACAGGTAATTTTTTTTCAATGTTTTTGAAGACAAAGAATACAAAAGAAAAAACTGATTTGTGATGTGACTAAAAATTCAATATTTGCAGATCATTTCCTAATATTGACTCTATTACCTAATGGTGGTGGATAAAAACCCAGAGAAATAAAACTTTATGTCTAATCTAAAAAACATCAATATTTGTTTTTGCTGTTGGTCAGTTGTTTCAGTCCTATCTGACTCTTTGTTACCAAATTTGGGGTTTTCTTAGAAAAGATATTAAATTGGTTTACCATTTTTATTCTCCAGTTCATTTTACAAATAAGGAATTGAGCAAGTAGGGTTAAGTGACTTGTCCAAGGTCATACAGCTAAAAAGAGTCAGAAACCAGATGTGAAATCAAGAAGATTTTAGGCCAGACAATCTATCCCACTATGCCCAAGGGAATGTATATAGAACATTTCATCTTCTTATTAGTGCTCATTTATATTTAGCTTTACCATTTTCTTTTTAATTCTATATCTATATTTCTATGTGGAAAATGGTACACTTAATAAGTTTATGAGATCAAATTTGAATTCAGGTCTTCCTGAATCCAGACCAGACACTCAATCTACTAGGCCACATTGCTGCTCCAAAACAAGATGGAAAACACCTATCCCATTTGTCTGTTTATAATTTTTATAATAGAAGCTGGGTGCCATAGAGCATAAAAATATCACACCTGGAGTCAGAAAGATTCCTCATTCTGAGTTCATATTTGACCTCAGAAACAACTGTGTGATCCTGGATAGATCTCTTAATCCTGTTTCCCTCAGTTTCCTCATCTGCAAATGATATGGAGAAAGAAAAAGTAAACCACTCTTAAAAAAACATCAGAAAGATCCACAAAGTTTCAGACATGACTGATAAAGACTAAACAACAAGTCTATCCATTAGAATATAATTAATTTCTGCCAGATAATTTAAAAATTAATTCTTTTTAGTAATTTTAATTATTTTTATTCCACATTCTGTTTCTATCTTAATTTGCTTCTGGATCCTATGTTCGTAATATGATCCATTTATATTTACTTCTAAATTAATCAATAGCAAATAATTTTGATAATTACTGACATGATATATATTTTCAAATCTGGTTCTTCTAAACCCTTCCCTTCTTACTTTTGTTTGCACCATTTTCTGTGAAATGCTTGAGATTTCCTCTTTCAGATGAATTTTATTAAAAATATTTTTTTCAAAATCCTTTGATGGGGGTGGCTAGGTTGCACAGTGGACAGAGCACTGGCCCTGGAGTGAGGAGTACCTGAATTCAAATTCCAGCCTCAGACACCTAATAATTACTTAGCTGTGTGGCCTTGGGCAAGCTACTTAATCCTGTTGCCTTGCAAAAAAAAAAAGTAAAAAAATCCTTTGATAGTTTCATTGCTATATATATATATATATATATATATATATATATATATATATATATTTGAGTAAACAATTCTATTCAAAAGGTATTATTATTTTTTTAGTAAAGATTTTAATTATTTTGAGTTTTAAAATTTTCCCCCCAATATTACTTCCCCCCCACACACACAAAGCAATTTGTCAGTCTTGGTATTATTATTTTTAAAATTATATTTATATGACTCAGATTTGAGTAATTATTCTTCAATTATTTGTCATTATTTCTCTAAAGAGTATGTTCTATTTATATGCATAGAATTCTTTTTTAATTTTATAATTTATAATAAAAATACTTTTAAAAATCTGTAGTTATTTCATTTGAAATGTCTCTTTCTACCACTTCCTGCTAAGATTATTTATGAATATAAATAAAAATCTCATATTTGTGAATTTATTTCTATAATTCTGTTTTGATTATGCTATTAATTTTTAATCAGTTTTACTTTATTTTTAGGGTCTCTATGTAAACCTTTTCATTTTCTAAGATAATTTTCTCTCTGCCTAACCTTATTAAATATCTTTATCTTTACATATTATAATATTCTCTATTTCTACAACTATATCAAATTATAATAGCTGTAAGGCAGCTAGGTGGCTAAGTACATAGAGTGAAGCCTCGAATCAAGAAGACAAATTCAAATCTAGCTCAGGCATTTAACAAATTAAAATATTTCCCCATATATAAAACACTCCCATGTATAGAATGCTCCTTAATTTGGGGACCCGAAATTTGAAAGATAACATATTACATAAAGTTATTGAACTCAAGTTTTATTCAGCATGAAATTCAAGGACCTCCTGCTCATAGCATTCAGGCATCTTTTGGGCAAGCCTGGTGCATGGACCTATGTTTACTCCATTCTGTTTCATGAACCTGAAGCACCAATTGTGTTCTCCTCTAAAATCAGTAGCTACTTTTCATCAGCAATTCTTCTTGTCTCATTCTGAACCATCTTTGTGGACACAGGAATTCCAACTTCCCTTTGCTTTTCAATCCATCTCTTCAATTCCCTCTCTAAATAAGGTTATTTTGCTGACTTTCCTCTCATAGTCTTCTTCTGCCATGTTGTTTTCAGTAGCGTTTCTTCTACCAGTAGCCATTCTCATATTGTTTTCTCAGTTGGAGGAGGACCAAACTGACATTCAACAGCATGATTTACATTCACTTTTGCAAATTGGTCACTTTGAACTTGAACTCAGCACTATACAAAAATCTTTTCTAAGCCATTTCTGGGCAGAACATGGCAAAATGTAACCTAATATACTAGTAACAAATGTGGAACAATGAACACATAGTTAATAAATGCAAAAAACGGCAGGAAATGCAAGTTAAAAAAAACTATAGCAAGGAATGCAAAAACAAGTGTGAAAAAAAACAAGAAATGAAAGTAAAAAATCCACAACCACCATTTAAGATGCTCCCAATTTCTAGACCCCAAATTTTTTGAAAAAGTGTGCATCTTACACATGGGAAAATATGGAATTTGCATCTGAACAAGTGACTTAATCTATATTTGTTTTAATCACTGGATAATGGCAAACCATTCTAGTATCCTTGCTAAGGAAAACTCATGGATAGTTTTCATGTGATAGGGTCCACAAGGCAATGAAAATTCAGA
Organism: Macrotis lagotis; assembly: GCF_037893015.1. Lineage (NCBI taxonomy): Eukaryota > Metazoa > Chordata > Mammalia > Peramelemorphia > Peramelidae > Macrotis > Macrotis lagotis. Next base: position 523,490,431 of record NC_133658.1, read on the forward strand.
CACTACTCTACAACAAGTAGTCTACATCCTTACCTTACCCTTAATCTTATGGCAAATATCTTTAAAATTTCTCCAATTCCAATAATTTGATTTTGTTTTTAGTTAGATTCTATTGACCTTATAACAGAAACAATAATTTATTATTAAAATTTTTAACAATTTAAAGCAGAATAAAAATATTGTATTTTTCTGTTCATAATTTTGAAAAAACAGTTGAAATATCATTAGTTAAATGGTTTTGGATAAAATTGGAATTTAAGTTATACAATTTGGAAAATTTGATGTAATAATGTGCTAAATCTATCTGATCATTTAATTTTTCCCTTTAATTTTCCTTTTGTTTCTTTTTCTAAAAAATGGATTTTTTATTTATTTGTGTTTATATATATATATATATATACACACACACACACACACAACACACACACATTTGTATGTGTATACACATACACACACACACAGGAAGAGAGAGAGAAAAGAGAGGAGAATATCTATTACATTTAACTTTTCATGTTAATGTTGTGTTGGCCTTGGTGCCTAGAAAATCTCAGTCTAAGTCCTTCCTCTAAAAAATATTATGTACCCTGGTTAATTTACTTAACTATTCATTGCTTTAAGCACATTAAAAATGAAACAAAAGAAAATAAAACTGCTTCACAGAGGGTGATAACCAGCATTTTTAGAGAGAATTTCATCATGTGGAAATTTCATACCCACTTAAAATCACATTCCAGACCTAAACTGGTTTCCAATAATTTCCTATATTGTCATTCCCTTCCTTCAGGTTTGCTTTGTTTCTTCTTTCCTTTTTTTACCTTCCTTCCTTTTCTTTTCTTCTTTTAGCTTCTCCTTTCCTTTCCCTGTTGCATTCTTCTTTCCTTCTTTTCCTGCTTTGCCTTGCTTCCTTTGCTTAGTTGTAGCTTTTCTGAATTATTCCTTTTCTCATTTTTTCATTTCACTTCTAATTTATTGATTACACTATTCTTTTTTTTGGAAACTAATGCACCAAGAAAAATATATCCCCTCCTAAGAACTTTTTTCTAAGTCTAGATTCCAAATGTCTTGTCATAGTGTTGCAACATTTTATTTAATGAAATTATGTATTGTTTTATGTTACTTTTGACATACTAATCCTGAAGAATCATGTAAATTGATCTCCAAGGGAGGTTGGAATCTTTCTTCATTATCCATTAGTCATTTTAATTTTATTAGTTGCAATTTATAGATGATATTTTAAACATTTCTATTTTTCTTAATAACTAGTATTTTGTAAGGGTTGAAAAATGTCACACATTCTCATTTGTTTATCATAAAATATTTTTTTATTTTAATCTATTTAACATATGAGGAAACTGAGGAAGAGATAGAGAAATGATGCCCGTGTTCACATGGCTAGTATGTATCCAAAACAGCTTTTGAACTCAGATCTTCCTCATCCTCCATCCATTCCTTTATTCACTGAAATGCTCAATTACCTTTGTTTATTATATAGTTCTTATGCCCATATGAAGTTTTTAAATCTTAAACTATAACATAATAATAAATAGCTTTATTAAATGATCTACTGAGTTATTTAATGGAATTTTCCAAGATATATTACCAGAATCATAATTTTATGCCTAAAACTTCAGTTGCCCTCTTGGGAAAAAAAAGCATTTAAGAACTTTTTGGGGTGGTAGATAAGATGGACTGTTAGATAGGAAGCATAATTCTATACAATGAAAAGTTTGTGTCTTTTACAATGAAATCTATGCACAGTCTATCCACCATAGTAATTTGTGTGTCAGTTGAAACTCAAATGTTTGGTATGATGGTGCACACATGAAATCCCTATTACTGGAGGGATCTGAAGCTGGTGGATTAATTGAGTTCAGAGTTCTGCAGTAAGACTCAAATTGAGCAAGTATTCATAGAAAATCTGATATCCATATGGTAAAACTGAAACTGACTTCCCAGATTTTCTAAGGATAGATAAACCAGTAGAGGTAAAAAAGAGCAGGTTAAAATTTTCATGCCAACCAGGAGCAGGATTAGACTTGTTTGTGGCTTGTTTCACTTTCAGCTTTGGTAAAATAAGGAGATTCAGGTTCAAAAGAAAAAGAAAAAAAAAGGATGGAAAAGGGAGAGAAAAAGGGGGAAAAGAAGAAGGAAAGAGGAAGGAAGAAGAAGAAGAAGATCTAAGAAGAAGAGGAAGAGGAAGAGGAAGAGGAAGGAAGAAGAAGAAGAAGAAGAAGAAAGAAGGAAAGAAAAAGAAAGAAAGAAAGAAGAAGAAGAGGAAGAAGAAAGAAGAAGATGAAGAAGAAGAAGAAGGAAGTCTAGGATGAGGAGGAAAAGGCTGAGGACAGGGAGGAGGAGGAGAATGTAGAGGAAGAGGAGCATAAAGAGGGAAATTTTTCAAACTTTTGTCATCTAGCTTTAAGTTAAAGATCATCACAATTTGAATATAAAAGAAAAGTTAAATCAGAAAGATTGTCTAAATTGCTCACAGATGCATATTTGAAACCATTAATTTTATGGTTTGGACAATAAAGTTATATTATGTAATCACCTTCAAAATTAATTCTTTAATCTTCTTAGGTTCAAACCTTAATGTTCATAATCCCTTCATCAAAAGTTGTTCTTGGTAACCAAAATGTTCTTTTTACCACAAAACAGCCCCTGAGAATTCTGGAATTAAGATGTCTCTAAGCATAATATCATGTTTTTTAAAACTGGAAGAAATATAGATGAAGGGTGCTAAAGTTGATGAAAGATGACTTACATCATTCAGATATTCTTTTCAACATTTTTTATTTGTTTTTGTTTTTTTTAGGTTTTTGTAGTGACTTGCCCAAGGTCACACAGTTTAGATAATTATTAAGTGTCTGAGGTCAAATTTGAACTCAGGTCCTCCTGACTCCAGGACTGGTGTTCTATTTGCTGTGTCACCTAGTTGCCTCTATATTTTCAACATTTTTGACAGAATTGCTTGGAATTTTCCATCCCTGGTTTCTAGGATGTCTTTGGAATTCCCCTCAGAAGACTCTGGGATCCCCAATCTCCTTAGTGAGCAATGATATTCTAGTTATATGATTGATTTTAGTGTCAAAACTATAAGCAGTGTGCTAGCGATAATAAAACTTTTAAGAGACTTTTAAAAAGTATGCCCTAAATTTTTAATTCTGTACTTCTATATTTGATGTTCTTCTTCATTAAATTCCATCATTAGAAGTAATTTAGGAATAAATATTTCATCCAAGTGGTTATTTTCCATTTTTCAGCTCAAAAAGATTAGAAAATGTCCCAGGTGTAGCAGAGGCACAACTAATTTATTGCTAGAGTCACCATATATTAAAATTTTCAAAACCCTATGTCTTATAGTTGTTCTTTTATTAAGGTCTACCCCTTGCCATGAACTTCCATGCTCTTAACACATTCATCTTGCATGACAAGACTGAATTAGATCTGGTGTGATCTGGTCAGACTGCACTATCTATATACATCTGTGCTAAAGCAAATCAGAACTTTAAATGACAGTAATAATTTCTAGATTAGACCTAGTTTGAATTCAAAATTAGCTTTCCCAACATTTCCACACAATTAAACTTTTCCATCTTTCCCAGACTCGATAAAGGCAAACTAATGTGAGTCAATAAGAATTTTAGTGTTGATAATTGAATTTTTTGTTCAACAGTCAGATGCTTACCTGCCAACAACAAATTTCTCTCTTGCCCATAAGGGATTTAAAACAAGCATATTTTACTACCACCATATTGTATTCAACAAGTAGAGGGTAGAATTGAACCTTTATTTATTTTTTGCTGAATCTTTCAGTGAAATATCAATAAACATCTTTATGCCTGTCTACCTATAGTAAAAGATTAAATTAATTTTTACTGTTAAAATTGAACGATATTATTAATTTTTTATATAATATAAATGGAATGTCCACCAGTTTTGGACTCAATATTTTACTGGATATAATGGGTGTAATGGAAACAGAAAATTTTTAATCAATTAAGATTTCTAATAGAAAAAAATAAGTACATATAAAATATTAATTGGAAATTTACTAGCATCATAAAATCTTGTCTTTTGATTCTATTTCAATGACTTTTATTTCTGTTTATTTAAATATATTTTTAATCTATTTTTTTTCCTCTCTAAATCTATGCTTTGTACTCCCTTGTATTCAGGTTAATGCTTAATTACATTTCCTGTTTTTGCTTCTGGTCCCTTTCCATTATTTCCTTCCTCAGTAATTTTCACACAACCTCTCAATTTCACATCCCAGGGAAATCTAATTAATTGCTATTTGCTCCCTCTTCCAGATTGTTAATGAAGACATTAAATAAGACCAGACAGAACAGCAGGCTCTCTCTTCTCCCACTACACAGACCCTCCTAAATGAGCATTGCTTTTGCCACTTTACTTGGACTTGCAATGTTTCAGTTATTTTTCTTTTTTGACTATTAAAATTCATCTCTTAACCCTATGGAGTAATGCTTTCAAGTTAAAATGAGTCATTGCTTTAAACAGGTCAGTATGCAAATGTAATTTTTAACATTTCATTCATTTTTTAATCTAGTAATTTGTTTAAGGACTATAATTAAAGCTAGCAAATTGGTCTAATGCTATTTGGCACACATCAATTATATTCACCACTGGGCAGACATAGAACATTGTGCTCAGTGTTCATGGAATAATATAAAGAACAAAGTATTTGGAATCACAGCAGACTTGTGTTTGAATTCAAGACCTGATATATACTAGCTAAGTGAGCTAGGGTGAACCATTTAATCTCCCTCTGCTTCCTCATCTGTAAAAGAAGGATGGGTTAGGTGATTTCTTAGGTCACTTCCAGCTATAAACCCTTTGATCCCTCTGGAAAAATAATGAAGGAAATGAAGAGAAAAGGCAAACTTTTGCATTATAGAAACTCAAATGACTCTAAATATATGATCAAATATTAAATCTTGTGGAGAAAATTTCCATTTTTAAATTAATGGCATAAGAAGAGGGAGTGTACTTAACTATTGCTAAGACATGATGAAGTTAAATCTAAGTCATAATACACAGAAATTTTTCAGAAAGATATGTTGTCAGAGAAAGAACAGAGTAACTTGACACTAAAAGAAAATTTTTTAGGTACCAAAATGATAGTGAAAGGCAGATTTTCAATGATCATGAAAAGAATTTTCTATAGATATAAATGAAAGAAAGTTAAAGAAGATAGAAACACAAGTAATTAATATTTGAATTTCATTGCATTGAAAAAATATTTAAGATGTGCATAACCAATAGAATATGGACTTCCTGATCAAATGACCAAGAAGATGGAGGATTAAGTATTATCTCCTTTTTTCTATTAACTCTGAAACTACAAAAACAAAAACACACAAGAATTGGGAATTATATGCCAGAGGCAGAGCAATTAGAGCTGTATTTGTAAGATAAGGAAAAAAAACCTACAACTAGTTGAACCTTAAGAATTAACAAATAAACTCTGACTATAAAATGTTCTCCATTACAACCACCATCCCACTTCAGTCAGGATTCTCTTAAAGGTGAACAGATCAACATATGGGACTACGCTTTGAGATTCTTTAATAGATTTCCATAGTGCTGCAAATATTCTGCTAGTACACTATACATTTACTCTTCCTTCATCATCCTGTTGAACTGAAAATTATATATTGACTCTATTTAGACCCACCAGAAGGATAGCTGGGTATAGGAAGGAATAATCAGATTTGTTACTCCCTTGGGAGTTTTCTTGGCTAAGGAAACCCCAAAGTTTCAGAGACTCTTACCAGAACATCCACTCATCCTTCCATAATAAGATCTTTGTTTTAGCTTGGTCAAAGAACAAGACAATTTCTGTTTACAGTACTAGAAATTTTATATGGGAATTGGAAGTGAGGGAAAATAATATAACCAGGGTGAAGAGAGCTTTGTAGTACAGTTAGGGTATAAACAATGTTGAAAGGTAGAATCAAAATAAGTTATTACAAAATAAAAAATGCTATATATACAAACATATAATTAAAAACAAGAGACTAATTAAAAGCCTGAAATGGAATGAGCTAAAACTAGAAGGAAAAATGAGTGCACAAATATCCACAAGATAATACCTATGTCCTAAATCTTTATCCCATTGGTTAGTTTTACCTGAGGCCTCAGATCAGTCAAACATCATTCCTCTCCAGGCCATGCTTCTGACTTTCTGGATATTGACTACCATTCCACAATATGCGTACTCTCCTTTCCCTGCTTTTCAGCTTCATTTTGTGTTGTTTTTTTCCTTCCAATTAAATATTATTTCTTTCAATTAAATATTTCTTCATGTAGAAAGGGACTTTCTTTTCTTTTTGTTTGTACATTTATTCATAGTATTTAACATAGTACTTGACAACTAGAAAATGCTTAATAAATATCTGCTGACTAACTTTGGCTAAAAGGACATTGAAAGACAAAGAGAATTGAAACATTTGATAAAATAAAAACTCTGTAGAAACAAGAGTTGTGGATGCAACCTATGTGGAAATCATGAAATGGCAAAAAAATAAACCAACATATTATATGAAATTATGAGGGAATAAACAGGTGATTTTTAATGATTCAAATACCAGACAAAAATTAGGAGAATAGGAAAAAAACTTGCATCTATAATAAAGACTTTCCAAAGAAGTAAATGAGAAAAGAATAGTTTGTAAATACAAATAAACTGAAATGAAATAAAGCATTGACTATAAGGGAAAAAAATTTAAAAAGTCTTCTTTCATATTTTCCAGGAATTCTTGTTAAATTTATGCCCAAGCTGTGTTTTTTGATGAGTATCTGATAGATACTTTGGATTCCTTATCTTCCAGGGGGACATCTTGAGCATGACTATCATCATTATAGTTCCTTATAGTGTTCTTCCTTCTGTTTACCAGTATTCCAGACAAGTTCCTGACTTCAGAATTAGCTAGTTCTGGGTTCTTTATATTTTTTGAAGGAAATTTTTGGACTATTTCTTTTGGTGCTTGAGTGCTATGGTATTCCGAAATCTCACAGAAAATTTCAATGTGATATTGATAAAGCTTGCTCCCACAGTGGTCTCATCTAGGGCAAAGAGTGATCATTACCTTGCAAATATGAGCTCTGCAATTTCCTGATCGAAGTGTAGATCTGACCCTTTAAACTCATCTATTTTTGAGTTCTTGTTAACTCATTATTAACCAGCTGGAAAGCTCTGATGGCTATTAGAGACTTTAGAATGCCTGCCTTAGTTATCTATCTGTAGATGGGATTTAAAATTGAAACTGAAACCAGTTGGGTCTAAATTACCTATTTAATGATTGCTTCTGAATTGATTCATGCTTAGAACATATCCTAGAAACCATGATAGCTTCTTATCTTAGGATTCCAATAACTATCTTACTCATTTTGCCATGATATGTGAGCTAGAATTGGTCAGTGAGCCACAAAGTCACAAAAGTGTTGGTTCCTTAATGCTGATCTTGGACATCTTACATTTATGCATGTCTCCCTGAAATATAAAACTTTAGGCAGCAATCTCAGATGAAATACAGAACCCATTATCTACATACTTCTCTCGGAAAAATTTTCCTATGCCAACCAAACCTGGAAAAATAATATACTGAGATATTTTTTTGGATTGATTTTCCCATCTGGATTCAATCTGCTGTGTTTTCTACATCTGTTCAGAGAAGCTAGACTGTGGAGGGGCTTGATATACGTCTTTCTGCAACTTCATCAGCTTGACCCTCTCTTAACTTCTAAAAAGAGTGTCATGCAATTTACATTATTGAAGATAGAAAATTGTATCTTTGCAGGAATCTTCTCCATTATGTTACAAAATTACAAAAAATTCATAAAGAACATAGAGGCCTGTAACTCCATCTCTCTGCCTCTCCAGCTTGTTGCCAAATATAACACGAAAGCAATCTCTTCAGTTTTTTGCAAATCATCACTATCAAATCCAGATTCCTTCCTCAAAAAATTATTTTAATGTTACTTCATGAAAAAACAGTTGACAGTTTTCACAAATGATGATTCTATTTATTTTTCCCTCTATTGTTTCTCAATATTTTTCTCAGAATCTTCATAGAACAGACTTTGTTACCACATTCTAGGAATTCTAATTCGACAATAGCCCTCTTCAGTTGTAGTTCCCACAACTAGGCATAATACTTTGGATATGTAAAGATAGATGTCATCTCATTTAGAGTTTGTTAAACTATACATCCTGGTGTTGCATTCAAATTTTAGTAAACATTTTATGAAGGAGTCTAAACACTGGATTTTCTACATGAATGGCTATTGTCAGATTGCATACATATTGTATTTAGTTAATTTCCTTTTTGAAAAAAAAATTGAATTGTATTTAAAAGTTTATTGGTAGACAGTTTGCCACCACGGGGAGTGAGGAGGAAGGTGAGGGTGGCAGAAAGATATGTAACTCATAAATTTGCAATTGGTGAATGTAATGTACATAGCACGTAAATGGAAAAATAAAATAAAGTTTCAATTAAGATGTTTATTTATAGAAAGCACAAAAATAGAGAAGGATGATGTCAATTGTATATCAAGATACTTTCTAAACTTGTAAATAATTCCAAGATTTGTAAGACCATTTATTAGCTCAGACAGTTGTCATCATCATGTCTTCATCATTATTATTTTAGTATTATATCTCACCTCAGACTTTTATAAGATGAATAACAGTAAAAAATTCAATTCATTACAAGTCCATCCATTTCTAGGTTAACTTTCAGTATATAGATTATGAATATATTTTAAACAGTCTGAGCAACATAAATTTAAGTAACAATTACATAATTTCTTAATTCTAATTACACACATCATTGAAAGCATTTGGACTAAAAATTTCTGAGTATTACACCATTTGTAAATCGCTTATAGGAGGTTTTCATGACCCCAGGGCTTGTTAAATTATTTCCTTTATTAGAAGTACCACATTTAAAGTAACAAGCCAGAGTCTGAATTATTTTGGATAATAACTCAATTCAGTCTCTCAGGATATTGATGGCTACTTTTCCTTAGCAATTTCTCTTTATTTTTTTCTTTTAAATCACAATTCTTCTTAATTTTCAAACAATTAACACAGAAAATATACCCTTTCCTCATTTAATAAGTCTTAGTTGCAATTGCAATAGACAATGAATTTCCTTTCTAAAGACCAAAAGAAACAAATCTCTCTCTCTCTCTCTCTCTCTCTCTCTCTCTCTCTCTCTCTCTCTCTCTCCATTCTCTTTATCTGTCTCAGCCTCTGCTTCTGCCTGTCTCTCTCTGCCTCTGTTTCTCTCTCTCTGTCTCTCTGCCTATGTATCTCTCTGTCTCTCTCTCTTTCTCTCTCTCTCTCTCTCTCTCTCTCTCTCTCTCTCTCTCTCTCTTTCTCTCTCTCAGTTGTCTTTCACTACACTAGTGCACCCACTTCATGGGAACACACACACACACACACACACACACACACACACACACACACACCTATCTAGATTTACTTGGCCATCAAAAGAAAAGAAAGGCAGGAGGACAATATGGCTAAGTTAGACAGTAAGGAAGTGACTACCAACAGTGTTAGAAGAAGCTCATCATGTGCAAGAAAAGAAAACTACAGAAATTAGGAAAGGCAGGTGAGACTAAGTATGAGCAGTTTGAGTAGTGTGTCCAGAACTTCAACAACACCAGAGAGAAAGGACCAGGTTGCAAATGGATCTTCACACCTCTGTCAGAGCACTACATGAAGCCTCTCAGAATTAACAGTGTTTGCAAGAGATGTAGGAACCAGCCTAACACTGGACAGGAGAAAAAACATGGTAGTGAAAAATTACCTGCTATGAATGGATTACCATCAGAAACTGGTGGACCTGGAGGTTCTGACCATGGATACTTATCTAGCCCAGTTTCCTGATAGCAAATATCGAATTTCTTAGTGTGGGAGGAAGTTGGTGGACTATGACAGTATCTTCCACCATTATGAGTCTCTTCATACCACCAAAAAGAAGAATGGAGTCAAAATTGACAGCTGAGGAGGAGCTCATCAGAACTCAAAAGGTATTTGAGGAGATGAATGTTGACTTGCAAAAAGAATTACCATCTCTTTGGAATAGCCATGTTAGTTTCTATGTCACACATTCCAGAGCATAGCTGGCCTGGAGGAGAATTTTCACAAGATGACCAAGCTGAACCAAAACCTGAATGATGCACTGGTGAACCTGGAGAAGTAGCGTGGGAGAAGCACATTCACTGCCAAGCCTCATCCAAGTAACAGTGCTCCCCATTAAAAGGAACAAGAGTTCCTCCCCACAAGCCGATGGCTACCCATCTGGTATCCCAGAGATCAAGGTCAATCATGAGCCTGAACCAGTCAGTCTGGACACTTCTGGGGTTTATATCCCAAAGTTGTCTCAGTTTCAAAAAGGTCTACCAGTCCCATCCCCTTCCAGAAAGCACTTTGACCAAGGAAATCAAGAAGAAACACATCATTAGCTTGTTTGATGACAGTTTTGTCACCAAGATCAGTGTGACCACCCCTCTCACAGTCAGGAGATGTGGCAGAGGCTGGCAGTATGAAACCACTAACAGGAGCTGAAGGAGCAAATGAGATGGTGAAATTGATGGGGTCTCTAGCTCCTTGGCTGCTGTGGTGGCCTTCCCAGGCACTATGAATGTAACTGTGGAGAGCAGTACTCCCTCTAAGGGGTGTGCCTTGCCCCCTGGATTCATGTTCAAGATCAGGCACAGCATACCTACTTAGCTGCTGATAGTAATGAACCACAAATGAAGGCTGATGATGTGGTATTGGTGAGATTCTGTTTGAGAAACCAGAAGAGCAGGATGAAGCCTGACTGATGGGTGTGAAGGAGAATATAATTGGCATCAGCATAAGGAGCTGGAGAAACGCTGAGGTGTTTTTCCTGATATCTTCACACAGAGAGTTTAGTGAGAACTGGAACTGTCACTCTTCTTTCAAGGGGAGTGAAACTACCTTCCTCCCCCTTTCCCCTGAAAAATGTGTCTTCCTTATTTTTTCTTTTTTTCTGCTGGAGAGAAAATAGAAGGAAAAACAAAAAGAAAGACGATGAAGAAAATATAATGGATGGCAGTCAAAATTTAAATTTGTTGGAATGATATTTTAAAAGTGTTATTTTGCAGCTGATGTAGCCCTGTAGTTGAGTTCTAGGGCTGAGATATCCCTGCTCAGTTCCCAGTAGCATGTGAACCTTGATCAAGGAATATCCATCTGGATAAAAGAGTGACTTTGTTGGAAACAAACAGCAGGGGATACCCAAGTCATTATGCTTGCCATACATTGTGGCCTATCGTAGGGTGAACACCATATGCCCATCTCCACAGAAGCTGCCATTGGCATGGGTGTTTACAGGCAGTCCCCCTCTAATCTTGGCTCCAAAGATCTTTCTTCAACACCACTGACCAGGACATCTGTAGTATGATTGACAATATTTGTACAGCACTAAACAAAGTGGGAAATGCCACAAGGAAAACTACAAGGTAGAAAAACCAAACCAATTAAGCTCCCCCACCTACCCAACAAAGCAGAGAAGGAAAAGGGATCAATTTCTAATTTTCTTCCATTTTTTTCTGAGGAAGTAAAAAGAAGTTATTAAAATTACTTTTGTCCTAAAAGTTCTTGTAGTCTAGTAGTGTGGGAGGGAGACTAAAGGTTATAAAAAATCTGACAGATTTGATTTTTGAGTCACTTCCAATAGGATCTGAAAAATTAAGAAAAATGGGAAAATAAACTCAATTTAGAGAAAGAAAATGATGACTAAAATAGTTAAAAAGTAAAAAAGTTTAAATTATATTTTTATCAAAATTCAAAACTTTGTTATAAATTTCTAGGAAAATCCTAGACTAGATCATTTACTGATTCTTTGTGAACATCAATGAATATATTAAAAAGGCATTCATCAAGTACTCACTATGAGTTCTGCACTGACTAAGGATAAAAGTGGAAAAAGTGAGATGGTTTGTTCTCAAGGAGTTTACACAATAATGTGTGTGTTATTATAAAATAAAATTCCAATGTACTACATATGTATGCTCTAAAATCTCAAGGCATCAATGGTGGAGTGAACAATAAGAACCAAGAGTTAGATTACATGAGAAAATCAAATGACAGTGCCTTAGTACTGCAAGTCAAAGAGGTAGAGTACATGCTCAGTCTGAAATACCTCAGCAGACAGCGGAAGGTTAGATTGGTAACTAATTTGGTTCAGTACATATGTGCAAGGATTGGAGTCAGTCAAATGCTGGGTTGAAGGGAGAAGGTAAAGATGATATCAGAAGCTTGACTGTAGAGAAATTATAGTGAGGGGGAGGAAGTAAAGGAACTTACTGTAGATGACCTTCTGAAGGAGTTTAGCCATAAAAAGAAGGGGAGATAAGGAATAATAACTATGAAAAATTGAATCATTTAGTGTGATTATTTTGAGAATGGAGAAAAATGGAACATAAGAATAGGCAAAAAACGAAGTAACTAGTAAATGGAAAGAGAGTGAAGATATGTGAAAAATGGAAATGACAGAGCAGGCAATCTGCTAGAGAAGATGGCATAGAATGACTTTGTTTGTGAAAGTAGAGCGTTTTTGCCTTGGTAAGGATTAAAGCCTTCATCTGAGCCAGAGGTGACAAAGAGACAGTGGCAGAAGGTGTCTGAACTATATGAGAAGAAGAATAGATTAGGAGGACCTTTCAGCAAATGTCCCCCCTTCCTTTTTTTATTTTTAGTAAAAACATGAGAAAAAGGCCCAGCTAAAAAGTTGAGGGTGGGGAGAGATAGGAGGTTTGAGGAGATATGAAAACATTCAGAAGAACCACTGAGGTGTATGATACAGTATAGAATCAGGAAAATGTAGGATCATTGAGCAGCATTGAGGGCCTAGTAGAGATTTTGTAACATAATTTTTTAATGTAAAAATATTTACATGTTTTTATCTACCTTTATTAAGCAGCACAACTGTAGGAGTGAAAGTTGTGGACAATAAGAGTAATCCAAGGCAATGGCTTGGCAGAAAACAATTGACAATATGAAGGGGAGCAAAAGACTCCAGAAAAGTAGACAATAGAGAAGTGAATGGTTAAGCAAGGAAACGAAGTAATTAGATCAGGGTTGATGGCATTGGAGAGATAACTATGGGGAATAAAGGATTGAAGATCACATATCAGGGTTTGTTCAATGTTGGAAAGGAGAGGGAGAGTTCGTGAAAATGGAGGTTGTACATATGTGGGTGATGACAAGATACAGTTTGTGATCATCTTTGTGTATGACTAAGGTGGGATGGAAGATTAGATGATGAGAAAAGAAAAGGTTGAGAATCTAAGTGATCAAGGTATTTAAGGGAGTGTATTTGTGGGTTGTTGTTCAGACATTTCAGTATTGTTTACCTCTTCATGATCTCTTTAGAGTTTTCTTAACAAAGAGACTGGAATAGTCTGCCATTTCCTTCTCCAGTTCATTTTAGATGGGGAACTAAGGCAAATGGGATTAAATGCTTTGCCCCAAGTCACACAGATAATCAAGGAGATGAATCTTCCTGAATTCAGACCAGACACTTTATCCACCAAGTCAACTAGATGGCCAAGGAAATGTATATGTAATCAATAAAATAATTAAGTTTAGACAACTGCTTGGGGAAAACATCTATTCCAGAGCAATGAGTGTTAAGTTCCCACAACTGCTAGGTGGAAAAAAAACAAAACAAAACAAAACAAAGACTCTAATCACTAGCAGACAAGGTCAGGGTAGGGTCCCTGACCAATCAGGACTTAGTTACCAATTAGGAAGGAATGAACAAAAGCAGCAAGGAAGGGCTAAGGGAAGAACTAGTTTTAACCAGTGAAGTCCTAACCTAGCAATGACCTAAGAAAGAATTGCACTTGCTTAATAAGGTCCTTAAATATTTACTTGCACTCCCTGCATAAAATTAGGCTTCATTTACATAACATGGAATGCATGATGAGGGTAGGGGAACATATTAGAGAAGATTGTGCAAAAATCATATCAGGAAGACTGTAACCCAGAAGAGAGTTGAACCAATCTAACTCTTGGTAGGGAAGGACTAAAAAGATTGCATCATATCAGCCTAATAAAAACCTTCTTGACTCAGTACTCAGTGCTCACTCCTTGAGAAGAAAAGGCCAAAATCATAGGATTCTTCTAAAATTCTTGCTGCAATAAAAAGTTGATACCTTAATTTGTCTCAAACTTGTTTCTAATACATTAAAATGTAAACATATCATCTTTGTTTAGTCTCTAATTAATACACATTTCTACTTAGAATTTTTCTTTTCTTTTAATTCCTGTGTTTGTATTTCAGTTTTTAATCAGCTGCTGTCTTTTCATTGGGAATGTTTTGAAATTCTTTCAATGAATAACAATAAAGTATTATCTTTAGTTTTGTTGAGTAAATTATTCTATTATAAATTTATATTTTTATTATTTGATTATATTATTCTAGGCTCTCCACTTTTATAGCAGTATCAGCTAAATCATGTTTCATCTTAACTGTGACTGCTCAGAATATAAAGTTAGTTTTTTTCTGTCTTTTTTTGGCATTTTTTTCTTAAACTGTAATTTCTTAATTAGGCTAAAATGTTTCTTGAAATTTTCATTTTAGTGTTTCTTTCTGTAGAAGTCTAGTGATTTCTTTCATTTTCATTTTGTCTTCTGATAATAAGAGGATTGGGCAGTTTTATGATAAACAATTACTAGGAACATTTTTCTAATATGATTTTTTAAGTTGCTTGTGGTTTTTAGATACTTCTCCTTAATATTTATTCCTGGTCAATTTTTTAATGAAATACCCTATATTTTCTTTTTTTCAGTCTTTTGACTTAGCCTAAAATATTTTTTATTGTCTCAGAATAATTAAATTTTCTTTTGGGGCAATTAAATACTGTGAATTATGCATTGGCATTGGAGTCAGGAGGGCAGGGGTTCAAATCAAATCACACTAGCTGTGTGACCTAGGGCAAGTCACTTATTCCTGATTGCCTCACATCCAGGATCATTTCCAGTCATATTGAGTCATATCTGACCACTGAATCCAAATGAATCTGGAAGAGAAAGTGAGACTAGTGACATAGTACATCCCCTCACTCAAACCCAATCCATATGCCTGTCAGGGCATCACCTCCTTGATGTCATGTTCTTCTTTAAGAAAGGAGAAATGGGGCAGCTAGGTGGAGCAGTGGATGGAACACTAGCCCTGGAGTCAGTAGTACCTGAGTTCAAATCAGGCCTCAGACACTTAATTACCTAGCTGTGTGGCCTTGGGCAAGCCACTTAACCCCATTGCCTTGCAAAAAAAAAATAAAAACCTTAAAAAATAATTATGCCTCTTTTAATGATAATCTCTTACTTTTTAAATTATACAACTTATTAATAATATATTATAGAACTATGGCCAGAATTAGTTCAGTTGAGACTATAATTTTAAATAATATATTGCAGCTACATATAATTACATGTATTTTCACCCCCTTTTTTTGAAAAATGGAATAATTTTTTTCTCTTTTCCAGTTCTTGAAACTTTTTTCCCCCTAGGCTCCATGATCTTTCAAAGAATTTACTCAGTTATCACATTATTAGATGATGAAACATCATTAATACCAGGCAGGTTTTCTCTTCCTATGTGCTCAATTATTTCAGGTTTTTTTTTTATTATTTGTTATTTATTTTCAATCTATCCAACAGCAATATGAATTCCTAAGATGGAGACATGGTAAATCTATACAAAAATCATACTCACAATGGGAAAGCAGCTCATTAGATTTATCATGGTTATAAATTGCCTCCAAATTATAGAACTCATTTTAATTCCTTTCATCCTTCCCTTAAGAAAGGCTATGATAGTTAAAGCATAAACCTTAACTGCCTAATAATACTGTTCCAATATGATATCTATTCAGCATTACATTCTGAGAAAAAGACATACTTGATTTTGAAGAAGCTATCATTACCTGAAGTTTTTAGGATAGGTAGGAATTCTATCATTTAAATCTAAAATGATCAGGTGAATTTAATCAAATAAAGAATCATTTGTCTATAGTAATTATCAACAATTGTTTTTTTTTCCTTAATTAAAAAAATCCTTACTTCCCAATTTAGGAAATTAATTTTTCCTACATTCTCTATACTACTGAGTAAAATAATCATAGGCAAGATAATGAAATCAAATACTGTGACCTCGTTGGCATGTCTGCAACAAATGCATCAATCCTAGTTATATAGATTTAGGGATAGAGTTAATTCACATTTTTTTTCTTATTTTCTGGAAACTGAATGTCCTTTTTTTTCATTTTGACCATCTTATCAGAAAGGAATAGAAGCATATATTATTCATTCTCTGCTTTGTACGTCATGGGCAAATAGGGAGAACTCCAGTGGGGCTGGCTGCTCAGGATGCCCATCTGGCTGCCTCAGCTTGTCTTGAAGGCCCAGACTGTGAACTCCTGTGTTTCCAGCGGAGCCTCCTTTGTTTCTGTGGGCTTTCTCCCCTACAGACACAAAAACAGTCCCACGTATTTGCACCTTACCCAAGGCCCCAGTGTGCACAGTAGATCTTCTCTAGCACTGATTATCTAGAGGGAGCCTCTAGCATTTCTAGTGCTGAGAGCCTAGCCCAGATTGTGTGAGAGAAAAACCCAGATCCTTCCCCAGGCCAAGGGAATGGGCCACTGACAACTCCAACCCAGACAAACCAGAAAAAACTTCTGGTCCACTGAGTAATACCCTCAAGTTCAGAACTCCAGTAAGTAAGATCTCTAGGGATCTCAAAACCAAAGATCTACAAATCAATCCCGCCCCCCAAACACAAGTCTCCAGGGAAATTTAATATCCCAAAATGAAGAAAGGATAGCACAAAGCAGGCTATTGAATGTTACCTTGGAGATAAGAATACTAGGCCAGAATAGGAGGACAGGAGGTATGCCCTGTATGAAAATTCAGAAGAGAATATGAATTCATTCACAGCCCAGAAAGGCTTCTTAGATAAGACAGGAGTTTAAAAATCAAATTTTAAAATGGAGCAATGGAGAAACAAAAGTGAAAATTACCATTATGCAAGAGAAAATGAACATCTTACAACAAAAATAACAGAAGAAAATAAATGCTTTAATAATCCAATTCCACAGATGCAAAAAGAAAATAACTCCCTCAAAACACAACTGGAAAAATTGAAAAGGGTAACAACCCCCTTCAAAAAATAGAATTGGAAAAGGAGATGCAAAAGGTAAATGAAGAAAATTCTTCTCCTAAAAATGACTGAATCTATGGAATCTAGTGACTTTATGAAAATGCAGGAATCTATTAACAAGTTAAAAGATGGAAAAAATAGAAGACAATGTAAAATATCTCATTGGTAAAACAACTGACCTAGAAAACAGATTCAGGAGAGCCAATTTAAGATTCATAGGATTACTTGAAAACCTTGATCAAAAAACAATCCTGGACTCCATACTTCAGGATATAGTTAAGGAGAACTGCCCTGATATCATGAAGCCAGAGGGCAAAATAGTCATTGAAAGAACCCATTGATCCCTTCTTGACAGGGATCCCAAAATGAAAATACCAAGGAATACTGTAGTCAAACCAGAATCATCAGATCAAAGAGAAAATGCTGCAAGTGGCCAGAAACAAACAATTCAATACAAAGGAGCCACAATCAGGATTAAACAGGACCTGGCTGCATCAATCTTAAGGATCGGGTCTCAAAGGTCCTGGAATATGATATTCTAGAAAGCAAGGGAACTTGAATTCCAAACAAGAATCCACTATCCAGGAAACAGCCTTCTTTTTCAGATGAAAAGATGGATATTTAAGGAAATAGGTGACTTTCAAACTTTCCTGATAAAAAGGCTAGAGCCAAACATTTGATCTTCTAAGAGGAGATTCAAGAGAAACATGAAAAGGTTAACAGGGGAAAAGAAAAAAATTGTTACCCAATAATATTAAACTGATTACATCCCCGTCTGTGATGAAGATTCTCAAAACACTTGAGAGTTACAGAATTGTAACTCTATTAGAGGAAATATGTTTTGTCTGAAGGTATGGACATTCATTGTATGTACATGGCTTTGATGGAATGGTTAAAAAAAATTCATTTAAAAAGAATGACAGCAAAAAATGGGAGGAAGGGGGAGGTTGAATGGGGCAAATTACATAACATGAAGAGGTGAAAAGGGGTGCAATAGAGGGGATGATGGGAGAAGACAAGAACTGCCTGAATTTTATTTTCATCAAATTTTATTCAAAGAGAGATTAACACACTCAATTGAGTTTAGAAATTTATCTTGCACTAAGAGGGGAAAGGTGGAGGAGAAGAGAAGGAGGGATTGATAGAAAGGAGGGAAGGAAAAGGCAGAAAAGGGAAAGGGGAAACAAAAAGAAGGGAGGTCAATAAAAGGGGAGTAAATACATCGAGAGAGGCAGTATTAAAAAGTAAAATCCTGTGGCGAAGAGAAAAGATGAAAGAAAGGGTGGAGAATACAAATGGAAGGTAGTAACATGAAGGCAATAAAGAGTTAGTAATTACAATTTTGAGCCATAAAAAGGAAAGAGGTGGGAGAGTGGATTAAAAAACAATAATCTCACATTGAGCTGCTTACAAGGAACACATTCGTTATTTTTTTTTAATTTTAACTTTTTTTTGCAAGGCAAATGGGGTTAAGTGGGTTGCCCAAGGCCAAAGTGTACAAGGCTGGATTTGAACTCAGGTACTCCTGATTCCAGAGCTGGTGCTCTATCCACTGTGCAACCTAGCCACCCCAAAGGAACACATTTGAAGAAGAGAGATAAAAAAGGCTGGAGCAGAACATATTATGCTTCAGCTGCAGGAAAAAATAAATCAGAGGTCACAATTTTTATTTCAGACAAAGAAGTTGCAAAATTTGATTGCATTAAAAGAGATTAGGGAAGAAAACTATATCCTCCTAAAAGGCACCATAGACAATAAAGTCATTTCAATATGTATGCATCAAGTGATATAGCATCCAAATACAGAGAAGAGAAGCTAAATGAATTACAGGAAGACATGGAGAGCAAAACTCTACTGGTGGGAGAACCCAATCTTCCTCTCAGAATTATGTAAATCTAACCATAAAATAAACAAGAAGGAAAGTAAGGAGTTGAATAGATGTTAGCAAACTTAGATATGATAGAACTCTGGAGAAAATTGAATATGGATTAAAAAGGAATATACCTTTTTTATGAGGTACATGGCACCCATACAAAAACTGACCACATATTAGGGCATAGAAGCTTAATAATCAAATGCAGAAAGGCAGAAATATTGAATGCATCTTTTTCAGACATTATACAATAAAAATGATATGTAATGAAGGGCCATGGAAATATATATCTAAAACTGGCTGGACACTAAATAAACTAATTTTTAAGAATAAGTGGATCAAACAACAGACCATAGAAAGAATTAATGATTTCTTCTATGACAATAGCAATAAGGAGACAACATACCAAAAAATATGGGATACAGCCAAAGCACTTATTAGGGAATATATTATATCTCTAAATGCTCACATGAATAAAAAAAGAGAAGGAGGAGATTAATGAATTGAGTATGCAACTAAAAGAGTTGAGAAAGAACAAATTAAAATCCACAATTAAATACCAAATTAGAATTAAAGATGAAATTAAAGATGAAATTCTAAAGTTGAGAGCATGAAAACTACTGAATTAATAAATAAAACCAAGAGTTGTTTTTATGATAAAAAACAATAAAATAGATAAAATTTTGGTTAAATTTATTTTTTAAGGTTTTTTTTGAGAGGCAATGGGGTTACGTGGCTTGCCCAAGTCCACACAGCTAGATGATTATTAAGAGTCTGAGGCCAGATTTAAACTCAGTTCCTCCTGACTCCAGGGCCAGTGCTCTATCCACTGTGCCACCTAGTTGCTCTTTAAATTTATTTTTAAAAAGAAAAAAATCAAATTACTAATATAAAAAATGAAGAAGTTCAATTTACCACCAATAAGGAGGAAATTAAAGTAACAATTTGGGACTATTTTGCCAAAGTGTATGCCAATAAATTTCATAATCTAAGTGGAAAGTATGAATATTTACAAACATATATATAGACCAAGTTAAAAGAAGAGGAAATTAAATACTTAAATAACCCTACATAAGAAAAAGAAATTCAATAAACTCCCTAAGAAAAATCTCTAACATCAGATGGTTTCACAAGTAAATTCTAACCCACATTCAAGAAACAATTGGTTTGAATGGATAAAGAAGTTCTGGTACATGAATACTTTTGGGATATTATTGCTCTATCAGAAACCCTAAATGATAATACTGTAGAGAATTATGGAATGAATTACAGGATCTAATGCTGAGTAAAGGGAGCAGAACCAAGAGAACAATGGACATATTAACCACAACATTGTGAGATTATCAACCTCGATGAAGAAGCTCCTCTCAGCAGTTCAGAAATCTAGGACCACTGTATTAGACCAGCTTTGGACAATGCTATCCCCATCAAGAGGAAGAAGAATAAAACAAAGCAAACCAAAAAATCTCCTTCAGAATCTGATAAACACTTTATAAAAATTATCTCTTATGAAGTTCTTTCCCTTAATCCTAATTCCTCGTACCAAAATTGACTAATTTGTAAACATATTTATTAGAAATATATATGTACAATGTTATTCTGTTTGCCACTGAGGGGGAAGGAATGGGAAGGAATGATGGAAGGAAATTTTGTAATTTAGAAATATACATAAACATATGGATGAATGTTGAAAAACTTTCATAACATGTATTTGGAAAAATACAAAAACAATTGGTTCCAATTCTATAAATACCATTTGAAAAATTAAATGAAGAAAGAACTCTGCTGAATTGGCCCTATGACATCAAAATGGTGCTAACAACCTAAACCAGGAAAAGTCAAAACAGAGAAAGAAAATTATAGACCAATTTCCCTAATGAATTTGGACGGAAACATTTTAAATAAAATATTAGTAGTGATTACAGCAAGTTTTCACTAGGATAATACACTATGATCAAACAGGATTTATACCAGGCATATGGTGTTGATTCAATAATAAGGAACCTATCAGCATAATTACCTATATTAATAAGAAAACCTAAGAAATCATATGATTAGCAGCCCTGATTGTGGTGACAATTATAAATTAAGTGAATGTCTTTCAATTGGGGAATGGCTTAACAAGCTTCGGTATGTCATGGAATACTATTGTTGTATTAGAAATCAGGAGGAATGGGAATTAGGGAAGCCTGGAAGGATTTGTATGAACTGATGCTGAGTGAGATGAACAGAACCAGAAAATATTGTGCAGCCTAACAGAAACATGGCGGTGATGATTAGCCTCAATGTACTTGCTCATTCCATCAGTGCAACAATCAGGCACAATTTTGGGTATCTGCAATGGAGAATACCATCTGTATCCAAAGAATTGTAGAGTTTGAACAAAGACCAAAGACTATTAGCTTTAATAAAAAAAAATCTTATTATGTAATTTTGCTATCTCTTATACCTTATTTTTCTTCCTTAAAGATATTTCTTTCTCATCACATTCAACTTAGATCAATGTATACAATGGAAACAGTGCAAAGACGAACAGACTGCCTTTTGTGGGGGGTGGGGGTGGGAAGTGAGATTAGGGGAAAATTGCAAAATTAAAGTAAATTAATTAATTAATTTAATAAAAAATAAATCATATGATTATCTCAACAGATGCCAAAAAAGCTTTACACAGAATACAGTACCAATTCCTACTAAAAACACTAGAGAGCATAGAAATAATAAAATTGTTTCTTAAAAACGAGAGCTGTATCTGTCTGAAACCAGCAACAAGCTAGAAGCAATTCCAATAAGGTCAGGGATGAACCAAAGTTGGCCATTATCACCAGCATTATTCAATGTTGTGTTATATATGTTATCCTTAACAAAATGAGAAGAAAAATGATGGAATTAGAATCACTAATGAAGAAGCAAATCTCTTATGTTTTGCAGATGATAAGATGATATACCTAAGAGAACACTAGAAAATTATTTTAAAATTACTGTAAACAATTAGCCTTTTTAGCAAATTACATAATATAAAATAAACCCATATAAATTCTCAGTATTTCTATATATTACTACAAGTTACAGTGGCAAGTGATAGAAAGAGAAATATCCTTAAAACAACTTCAAACAACATAAGTTACTTGGAAGTCTACCTGTCAAGGCAGACTCAGAAACTCTCTGAAAACAACAACAATTTTCACACAAACAAAATCATATCTAAATAACTGGACAAATATCAATTATTCATAGACAGATTGAACTAATATAATAAAAATGACAATTCTAACTAAATTATATTACATATTTAGAGCTAAAACAATTCCAAAAAAACTTACTCTTATGAGCTAGAAAAAATTGTAACTAAATTCATATGGAGGAACAAGAATATCAAGGAAATTAATGAAAAAATATAAAGGAAGGAAGCCTAATCATAACTAATCTAAAATTATATTATAAAGCATATGGAATAGACTAGGTGCAAAAGAGACAACAGCTAATGATTATAGTAATCTATCGCTTAGAACTCATTGATTAAAACTGGAAGAGAGTATGGCAGAAACTAGGAATAGATCAACATCTCACACCCATATCAAGATAAGGTCAAAATGAGTGAATGATTTATACGTAAAAATAATATTAAAAGTTAAATAGGAAAACAAGGAACAATTTGCCAGTCAGATCTATGGAAAGGAGAGCATTTTATGAGTAAATAAAAGATAGAGAACATTATAAAAAATAAATTGGTCATTTTTGGTTACATTAAATTAAAAAGGTTTTGCATAAACAAAACCATGCAACTAGGATCAAAAGAAATGTAATAAATTGGGAAATAATTTTTACAACTAGTGTTTCTGACAAAGGACTCATTTCTAAAATATATAGAGAATTAAAACAAATTAAAAAAAAACAATTTATTGCCCAACTGATAATCAAAGCTATCTATAGTCATATGAAAATTTCTCTAACTCATTATTGATTAGAGAAATGAAGATTAAAGCATCACTGAGGTGCCACTTCATACCACTAAGATTGACCATTATGACCAGGAAGGATATTGATCAATGTTAGGGGGAATATGGGGAATATGGGACACCAATGTATAGTTAGTTGGAGGAGTTGTGAACTGATCCAACCTTATTGGAGACCAATTTGGAATTATGCCCAAAGGGCAATGAAAATGTGTATATGCTTTGATCCAGCAATACCACTACTAGTTCTGTATCCTGGTGAAATCATGAAAAAGGATAAAAATCCCACATGGACAAAAGTATTCATAGGACCTCTTTTTTAGTAATAGCAAAGAATTAGAAATTGAAGGAATGCCTATCAGTTGAGGAATGGCTGAACAAATTATGGTATATGTATGTGATGGAACATTATTGTTCTATAGGAAATCATAAGGGATGAGATTTCAGAAAAGCCTGGAAAGACTTGCATAAACTGATGCTGAATGAAATGAGTAAAACTAGAAGAACATTACACACATTAACAACTACATGGAGTGATAATCAACCTTGATGAACTTGTTCATTTCAGCCATACAATAATTAAAGACAATTTTAAAGGGCACATGCAGGAAAATGGCATTTTTATCCAAAGAAGGAACTGTGGATTTTAAATGAAGACCAAAACTTATTATTTTCAAATTTTTAAAGCTGAGTTATGAAATATATAACTTTGTTATCTCTAACGTTTTCTTTTTTTCTTTTGGATCTCATTCTTCTCTCACAATATGTTCAGTTTTGATCTATGTTTTAGCATGATTACAAATGTAGAGCTGATATTGGATTGCTTTCTTTCAGGGGGAAAGAGGAGGGAAGGGAGGGAGGGAGAAAAATTGTAAAACTCAGCAAAAACCCATGAAAAGTGGATAACAAAGGTCAATCAGCAACCCTGAAAAGTACTTGGAATCTTCCATACCAAAGTGACTGATCCTCCCTGAATATTCCACATACCTCTGGCATGTGTGTGCATCTATATCTATATCATCTATATCTATATCTATATCTATATCTATCTATATCTATATCTATATCATCTATATCTATATCTATATCTATATCTATATCTATATCTATATCTATATCTATATCTATATCTATATCTATATCTATATCTATCTATATCTATATATCATCATCTATCTGTATCTGTATCTATCTCTATCTCTCTCTATCTCTATCTTTTTCTCTATCTCTATCTCTATCTCTATCTCTCTATATATATATCTATATCTATATCTATCTGCATATATATGTATGTGTGCATGTGTGTATGTATATGTCTGTGTGAATGCACACACAACACAAAATTCTCCTCAGAGATGTTTGATATGAATATCCCCCCCCATTTGTCTGATTCTCTTGAACATTAATTCCTAAATTCTCACCAGAAGTTGAAAGAGACCACTTCGATGAGAACATTTAACATTTAATATAGGGTGTAAATACACACACACACACACACACACACACACACACTAGATAGATAGATAGATAGATAGATAGATAGATAGATAGATAGATAGACAGACAGATAGATATGTATATATAAATAGATATATCACCAAACCTTTATCAGAGAAGTTTATACAAAGATTTATACATATATATGTGTGTGTGTATGCATACATATGTATATCTCCATTCTTCAATAGAAAAGTGAACAAATACAATGTAAAAACTCCCAAAAGAATCACAAAAAATTAACAGCCATAATAAAAAATGATCTAAATCACTAATAATAAGAATTAAAAATGTAATCTAAAACTTTTACCTCAATCTCTACAAATTGACAAATATAAAATAGTGACAAAATACAATGTTAAAAGTTTGTGAAATGATAAAAACATACTAACATTCTAGATGGAGATGCAAAATAGTGTAAACATTTAGGAAAGGAGTTTTAAATTATATAATTACAGTAACTAAAGTGTACCAAAGAGGTCATTACTAGTCTCTTATCACAAGGACATGAAAGATAAGAATAAAATTACCATATTCAACAAAATGTTTACAATAGTATTTTTTTGTGATAGCAAGAATTGAAAATAAAGTAAATGTCATTTTTCTGGAGAATAGCTTAGAAATTTTTGTACATGAATATAATAAAATATCACTGCTGTAAAAGCAAAAGATATATATGCATATATATGATATTTCAGAGAAGTATGGAAATATTTATATGAGCTGATTTGTAGTGAAGAAAGCAGAGACAAGAAAACAATATACAAAATAATTACAACACTATAAATGGAAAGAACATCCACACAAACAAAAAAATTAAAAAGTGAATGTCTCAAAATCATGAAGATTTGCCAACACTTAAATGAACTCAAATGAACATTATTTAAATGTGAGAACACCTCAAATTTATCCCTTGATTAAAGTGGAAGGTTTATAAGTATTTTATATATTGCACATTTTTTTGGACAAGTGCCGATTTCCCCCTTCTCTCTCTTTTTTTTGTTTAAAAAATATTATTTGATTTATGGGATGACTCAATAGAATGAGGTGGAAAACTGAGGAAAACTATAATATGAAAAAAGAGGATATCATTAAAAACTTGATAACTTTTTTAAAAAGCTAATATTCATTGTTAATAAGATATTAGCAATATAGTTCCTTGTCAGATTTCAAACTACAAGGAAAATGATTCCCAGGAGAATGCAATGTAGCACTATGCTCTTGGCTTTAGGACATAAGTAATTTTTGAAGAAACTATCTTATCAAGAAAAAATTCAATTAAGAGAGAACTAATATGAATATGAATACTAATATGAAAAAATTAGAACTTATCTTATTGTACAGCTCATGGAATAATTTTCAAAGACTGAGAAAATATCTTTGAATTCCTCCAGTGAAAAGAAGAATGCTGTTCCTAGTACTGCCATTACTGTATCATTCTTTCTTCCTCTAACTCTATCTTCAAGTGTCATCTTGGTCAATTAGAGCATTGTGGAGTTTATCATGTAGGATCATCCTCTGATGTATTTGTTATTATAGAGACAGATTTAAGATCCACAAAATCTGTTACTTTATGAATCTGGTTAAGTTTTTGTTTGAGAAACACAACAGGAAAAAATAGAACAAAAGGATGAAGTTATATAATAAACTAGATAGTTTGGATAACTGAATTCAATTAAATTCAATTTGCCTGGAATGCTCTTTTCACAATGTATTTAACCTCACAGAGGACTGGCATTATGCCTTTGCCCCCATGCTCTCTGTCCTTATTTCATTTCTGATCAATACACTCTTTTCCCTCACTACTGTTTGCATGTATCTTTGATTCCATTATATCCTATCTTCTCTAGTAGATTTCTCACACAATTATAACCTATTTTTTATCTTATGGATCCTTCCTTACTTCCCACAAACAGGTACAAATCTCTCCTTTATTTTTAAGGTTTCTGCAAGGCAATGGAATTAAGAGGCTTGCCCAAGGCCACGCAGATACTTTAATTATTAAGTGTCTGAGGCTGGATTTGCACTCAGGTCCTCCTGAATCCAGGGATGGTGCTTTATCTACTGTGCCACCTAGCCATCCCAAATCTCTTTTTAAGGAAAAAAAAAAACACTTTCACTAGGACCTCCTATGTCCACTAGCTGTCATTCTACATTTCACTTATGTTTTTCAGTAATGCTTCAAAAATTGTTTTCACTCATAGCCTTCACTTCCTCACCTTTAACATACATTTTAGCCTTTGAAATAAAGATTCCGAACAAGTTGCCCAACTAAAACTGCTTTCTTCAATTACATATTATTACTTATTTTTCAAATCTGTTACTTTTCTTAAACTCATTTTCTTTATCTCACAAAAGATATTGACACTGTAAGCACCTTACCGTCTTGGATATATTCACCTCTCTGGATTTTCATGGCATTGTTTCTTCTCTCTGTTCTTCTTACCCCATTTTTCATTTATTTTTCTTATTGGACCTTTTCTTACTGGACCCTCTTTTCTCCTCTTTAAATTTACTTTCTCTTGCTAACTTCTTCATTTCACATTAATCTAATAATAATTTTCATGCTTTTGACTCCCAGATAGATAAAGATACAGAATCAGTTCTAGTCTTTTTTCTAAAATATTAATCTCTCACCAAAAACTATCTCAAAGGCCCATCAAATGAAATATAACTGAACAACTCAAACTTAACACATTTAAACAATATTTTCCCAAGTCTGGATAGCTTCTGTATTTTACAATTACTATTAAGCTAATCATTAAATTGCTACTTGATTTTTATTCATCTAGTTTTAGATTCTCAGTATCATCCTTTACTCTTTACTCTCCCTCAATATGGAATCCATTGTCTTATAAATTCAAAGTCTATAACACCTACAATCTCTTTCCTGTTTTCTCCATAAAGTCTCTCTCATCACTGGACTATTATAGTAGCTTCTAAATTTAATCTATCTCTAGCCCTTCCCTCCATCCTCTAATTAAATGTCCACATAGATATCAAAAGAGATTTTTTAATGGACTAGTCTGATCAAGTCACTTATCTACTAAATAACCTGAATTGATTTCTCATTATAATGATGAGAGCATTATTGGAGAAACAAAGAAAAACCTGGATGAAACCCAAGGTAAGACATGGTTGATGATTCTGCAAAAGACAAAAATTCCTATACAGGTAGGAGTCAATCAAAAATACTTAAGTGCCTGTTATGAACTATGCCCTATATAAAATGTTAAAGGCACAAAGAAAGGCAAAAGTCAGCTCCAACTTTCAAGGAGCTCACAGTGCCATGAGCACAAGTGACTATGTATAGATATGCGACCTATTATCTATCTGTCAATCCAAATACATAGTTTATATCTTTATTTATATAGATAGATAGATAGGTAGATAGATAGATAGATAGATAGATAGATAGATAGATAGATAGATAGATAGATAGATAGAGGTTGCATGCAAACTGTCAAACTCTAAAAACTAAAATGAAACCAAATATCTCACAGAGGTCATAGGCAAAAAAAAACAACCCTTTTTTAAAATTCTGTTGAAGGTTCTTAGAGAATTCTACTATTATTCTATGTAACCAGTGTTATGACTAGAATAACATTGGCCTTTATTTACAAATTCATCCATGTCTTCTGGGGATGTCATCACACTTTTCTGAAGCAGTTTCTTTTCTGGTGACTTGGTTTCTCTAGAATCCATAGAAGTTCGACATGACCCTAGCTGTCAGTCAATTGTTCTTTGATGTTATCTGCTGGGCTTTAACCTATTGAGGGACATCTGCAACTATAAATTATCATTTGCTGGATTGTAACAGGCTGTTAACCTCTCCCTAATGAGTATAAATCTAACTATGACATGTCCCTGCTCAACTAGTTTTAGTGGATCCTTATTTCCTCTAGAGTAAGATGCAAATTTCCCTATTTAGCATTTAGTACATTATAATCTGGTGTTTCCCTATTTTGCACACTTTTTTAGATAAAAACTTCCTTTGAAGAATTCTATAATTTATTCAGATTTGTCTGTGTGTATTCTGACCCTTTCACCTGAAACTCCATTTCTTGTCTCCATGCCACTGCAAAAATTATACCAGCCAAACATAATGTATTTGTCTCTCAAAAGCCTTAGCTTCTTTAACAACTAACCTGGAATGGAACTTTCTATGTGGGGCAATTCATGATTCCCCCAGAGGCTAGTGCTTCTCCCCCCAATAAATGCTTTGTATCTTCTTTGAATATATTTTATATTTTATATTTCCAGAGTATATAGTACATAATAGTACTCCTAGTACATAGTAGACTCCTGACAAATACTTGTCTGATTATTAAGATCAGATTGCCTAATTTGTGACAAGCACTATGAGAAAAACTTTACCGGTTCTGGGGCTGAGCCAAGATGGTCCTGGTGATTTTCCTACACAATGTTAAATGAAACCTCTACCTAGATATTAAAGCTACAAATCTCACAAATTTAAAAAAAAGATCAAAACAAGTTTTCAACAGTTGACATTGTGGAGGATCCTCATTAAAGGTCTGTCTCTTCATGAAAAGGGGAAGTAAAGCCCAGCTAAAGGGGAAAGCGGGAAAGCCAGTGGAGAACTTTCAGTCACAATGCAGTTCAGGTCCAGATGGCTTGACAACAGAACAGGTCCCATCAACTAGACAACAGCAAAGTTAGCAGGGAGGATTCCAACCCCCAGACAAAATCTGAACTCTGGGAACACTGGGACAAAAGTCAGGAATGGGTAAGGAGCAAACCACTGCATAGGCAACATCTTAGTTAGTGACAAGTCAGAGATCAGACCCAGCCCCAGCACAAAAAAAAGGACTATAATCCTTATACCCAAGGAGCAGAGTGCAACATTCAAAATGAGCAAAAAAACAAAAACAAAAACAAAACAAAAACCTACCTAAAAAAACATGAACCACAGAAAAATACTCTGCAGATAGAGAAGATAAAAATGCCAATTCAGAAGACAAAGCAGTGACAAATCACCTACATGGAAGGTCTCTAAGGAGTCTATGATTTGAGAAACATTTTACAAATATTAAATCAGATGAACCTTACCATTCTTTGAGAGTCCAGTGCTCTTATCACCTTGCATTTTATAGTGATGAAGAGAGAGGTAAAGTGACTTGCCAACGTCACAAACATTAGTCATTATCTGAGTCAAATTTGAACTCAGGTCTTTTTTGACATTTGGACAGCACTCTAGCGACTACATCGCCTAGCCATCTCTGGGAGAGACACATTTACAATAGGGAAGTTGTCAAGCCATCGGGACCTGAACTGCACTGTGGTCAAAAGTCACCCACTGGCTTTGCCGTTTTACCGCCTAGGTGGGCTTTACTTCCTCTTTTCCTGAAGAGACATACCTATACAGTTCTGTCATATACTTTTTCAGTTCTAGAGATTTTCTGAGAAAGAATCATTTCACAAACAACTTATTTTGATGAAAGCCTCCCTAGATGCAAATAGTCTAACTCGTGCCAGTTGTAACCATTCTTTCTCCTCCTCTCAGTTTCACTAGATCCCTTGAAATATAATAATAATGGTTCAATATAATTAAATGATGACAAGTTTTGTTGTTTTTTTTTCTGGCCATGATATTTAATGAAAAAGCTGCTGGCATTTCTGAAACTAAAAAATATGGTGCAATTAAGACAAAGAGGAAAATGGTGATTGCATCTAGTTAAGTAAAAGAAGTAAATATATATATATATACATATGCATATATGTATATATATATATATATATATATATATATATATATATATAGGCATACTAGCTCCTTTTTTTATAATTACAAGGGATTTTGTTCCCATATTCAACTCATTCTACTCCATTATTGTGGAATTTCTTGACCTATTCTAAAGTAGAGAGAGATAGTGTTTATGGTTACTTCAGCAATGTAAGTTATATACTTTTGAATTTAGGAAATGTCTTTTGTTTAACAAATGCTATTAAATGAGGTCATATAAAGTATTTAACTCCCATAGGGTTTTGAAATAGTTAAATCAAAGTGATTAACATGCCAACATGAAAGGGCCAAGTGGGAAAAAGAAATAGATTTCCTAATTGTTAAATATAGCTGGAGAGTATTACAAAAGGCAACTAAAAGAAGTTTAAATGAACTGAAAGATATCTTATGAATTACCATATTAAGGGAAATGTGTCTCTGAAGGCAACAAGGCTCCCTTTCCAACCCAATATCAATAACTTTAGTGCACTCTGTCCTCCTTCATGATTATTTCTGGGATTTAAATAACTCTATTTTCTCTTTGCCACTGGGGAGAAAGATGAAAATGACCTTTAAATAAATAATTCACACATAGGTTTCAATGCAAACCTGAGTAGCCGCTCCCCTTTAATAAAAGATTATACAAAGATTTTAATATTTTCATGATCAGTCTGAAGAGTATATTTTAGTTAGTTTTTGTTTGCTGACATTTTAGGGAAAAAATTCCAAATTAGATCTGCCTGCAAAAATTATGGCTCACATGCACCTTACATACAGATAGCAATTTAAGTGAATTTTGAATAACTGAGGGGAAAAGTACATTAATGATAATTAGATAAGGAAAAGAAAGAGAATTAAAAATATAGCCTTATTAAGGTGAAAAATGTGTTCTTGAATTTTTATTTTTCCCTTTTAGGTCTGCATCCATACCACTTTGATCTTTTTCCTATCAAGATGAGGCAGCTAAGTTGGGTGATTGGCTTGGATTTATTCTTTTTTAATTTTAAAGGAGAGCATCTGTAATCACTTCGCCATGATATAGACCATGAATTCTGAGCATTATAAACATCTCTTAGGGCAAAGTTTAGCTAGTCCTATGTGAAAAGAATATTTTTCAAAAGTTTAATTTCCAATCAAGTATCCCCCTACCCAATAAACTCCAATAGCTCCCCATTGCCTCTAAGAACAAATACAAAATGCTCTGTTTGGCATTTATAAATCTATTGAACTAAACTTTTCCTAACTTTCCTAGTTTGTTTTCTCTCATATACTCTTTGAACTAGTGTCATTGGTCTCCAGGTTATTACATGAACACAACATTTCCTTTTTCAGTTCAGAGCATTTTCTCATGCCTGGAACAATCTTCCTCCTCCACTCCAACTACTGAACTTCTGTACCAGCTAAAATTCCACTTTCTTTTAATTAATTTAATCCTTTTAATTGCCTTCCTGCTAATTATCTCCTATTTAATCTGTATTTAACTTGGTGTGTATGAATTTGTATATTTGTGTTCTCCCTAATTAGTCTGTATTTTCAATCCTAACGCATAGTAGGCACTTAATAAATGTTTATTGATTAAATGAATCTTTGGAATCGACTATAAATAAATTATTTCTTTTAGTTTTTAAATAAATAATTCATATTTATTAATTAGATTAAATTGCATAATGACAAAATGATTCATCCTATAAAGAGTTGGTTAAAAAATATTACAAGGAAAGAGAATGATCACACAAACCACTATTCAAAGTTACTAATTTAAAATATTCTGAATAATTTCAGATATGTGTATGCTTTTTTACATGTGAATATATCATTTATTTGTTTGCCTTTGTTAACTGTTTTATTGTTTATTCTAGATTTAAGACAGTGACAAAAAAAATATTAATAATGCCTATTGAGCTCAAAACTATGTCCTGAGTACACTTTAAAAAACCCTAAAAAACAAGGTGGTTGTTAAAAAGATTTACCATTAAGGTGGATGAGAAGGGGAAGAGAGAAAGAAAATTTTTCAAAAGTGAATGTTGAAGACTATCATCACATTCAATTGGGAAAAAAACTTTAAATTAGATTAAATATAGAAAAAAAAAAGATTTACCAATATATCTCTACCACTACCCTCACAACATTCTCCTAAAATGATCACCTAATCTCTTCATGAGGAACATCATCATCATCATCATCATCATCATCATCTTCATCATCATAGTTAGAATTTATATGGTGCTTTTAAGTTTACAATTTACTTAAATATTTTTTATCACAAATCTTGGAAGTAGATATTATTATCATTCTTATTTATATATGAAGAAACTGAGGGAGGCAGTGGGAACATATAATTTCACTATTAAAAGAGCAGTTTCAAAAGGATTATAAGACAAAAAGAACTGCGAGAAAGGCAGAAAGAAGAAATAAAGGGATATATAAAGATTGAATGAAATGAGAAGGAAAGAAAGGATAAAAAGAAAAGAAATGAAAAAGCAAAACAAATAGAAGGCAAGAAGAAAAAAGGGAAAAGGAGAGATTAAAGAAAAAGAGAGGAAGTATAGAAAGGAGAATGGGGAAAGTGACAATTCATCCAAGTTGGGACCCATTTGACTGGCAATTCTGTTTTGAATTAGACTTTGAACCACATCCTATCCTTTGGTTTATGAATATTCTGTCATACTAGGATAGCTGTTAATCAAATGATGTTGCTAATTTTCTTTTTCAAAGATTCAGAACAATAAAAGGAATTATGGTATTAACTCAGAGAAATTTGAGAAAATTCAAATTACTATATAATATTATAATATGAATAAAACTACTCATAATTCTAGCATAAGGAAAGATGACTAAAAAATTCAGAGCAGTTTCTCTCTGACAATGAGACTAGACCTACCCACAAAGATCAAAGTTGAAGCAAAATCATAAACTTTTGACTGACTGGTATTAAATTATTAAAGGAATCATGTCATTCTTGATTGTATAATAGCAAGCCACTGAAGTCCCTACAAAAAAAGGCCTTTTAATTAAGTTTCTTTATTATCATAAAGATTTGAACTTTAGGAAGCCCTAAAATCATGTTGTCTAGGGACTATAATGTTTTTCTTATGTAGTATAATTAATTATTAAGTTCAAAAAGGAAAGTTACAATGATGTATCCTGATTAATCTTTTCATTAACTGATCAATTTCCAAAGCAAGTCTATAATTCTTTCTCTCTTATCCTGAAGTATAATCAACACTCAATTTATAATCAGAAGACCTAAGTTTGAATCATGGCTTTACTAGTTATAATAATGAAAAATGCATATATTATGTCTAGCTCTCTTTCCTTTTATGGAAAATGAAAAAAATGATCAGGTGATTTCCATAATCTATTTTTAAATCATATTACTTTATTATAATCTTAAATCTTTTAGCATTCCATATCAGCTGATTCTTTACAACTGCTTCCTTTCCTTCATTTAAAAGGATGTTAATTGCTATTATCATCCTGGTTCTCATCATCATCATCATCATCATCATCATCATCATCATCATCATCATTGTCATTATAAGTAGTCATAGTAAGATGTTGATACGTAAAACTCTGTCTCCTTACTTGATGCCCTTGGGTCATATGGTTTCATACAAGAAAAAAGAAATATTTTTATAATAGTTGTCAAGCAAAAGAATTTAATTAGCCAGGCAAATTATCTAAATTGCCCACCTGGTGGCATGACATTAGCCACTGACATAGTTTTTAATATCTCTATATGTATTCCAGAAAAATGTGTATAAGAGTCTGCTTGTTCCCAGTTACTAGCCAGCAAATTAGCTCAGTCTAGAAACAGACTGCTCTGGCCACAATCAAGACCTTATTTTGGTTAAAGTGACCTAATTTGGATTTAAACTCTTTGATCTGGTCTAAATTTAATCTAGTGATAAAACAGAGTATTGATCAAGTCATTAAAATATATAGATCTTTAGGTGTCACACAATTTTGGCTTCTTTTTTCAGTTTAAGTAATTCATATAATTCAGAGTCTAAATATAGCATTCTACCAAGAATTGAATGAAACTGAAATAGAATATCATTTCTATACAGACTCATCAATATCCAGCTGACTCCTAAACTTGCTCAATTGCCCTCCCTGATTTGATAGGTGAAACTAAGGGATTTCAATCACACCCATTTCTACTCAAAGGGTAAAAGAAATTAATGAAACAAGGGAAAGGGTGTCCAAATTTTGTCTCAGTATCACAGACTAGACCCAACTGAAAGGAAGAAACATTGTGAGTACTATCTGTTAATCAGCAATTTTGAACCTTCTCTTCTTTGGGCTATAACAGTCAGATCAGCATCTCCCCTATTCATGGCTTCAATAAAGAATGTTTCAATAATAGCATATTCTTTGTGCCTCCTCATGTGGTACCAATTACTGAGTGTTGGATATCTGATGGCAGCAGAAGTAGGCAGCAGGAAACATGAGCAGTAGCCATAGCTAAAGTATAAGTCATACTCATCTCCATTATGTAACAACAGAGTCAAGGCAGCGAAAAGAAGGAAGGAAAAAAAAGAAGAAAGGAATGAAGAAACTAAGGAAAGAAGATAAAAAAAACTCTAGAAATAAAATAAAATGTATTGATTGTGCCCATTTTATATATCAATGTATTTATTATTTATAATTATATATCCTTTTGAAGAAAGAACTCACCAAAACTCAAATTAGAGATTTTAATTTTCCTCTTCTATGTTGGAGTCTTGAGAAACTATTTTCATAGTTTCCTTTTGTCTGAATCATCACTATACATCCTAAGGAAAATTATATTGAAGAAATAAAGGACAAGAGAAATCTAGAGGTTACATTACCAATATTAATAAATTATATTTATGGTAGTAACATTAATGCATTATAATTGCATGAAATAATGAGCTTTTCCAAATTGTTTCTCATATCCATTTTATTTGATCATCAAAATAATCACTTCAGTTTTATGTGATCAGTAGCATTGCTCTCATTTTTTCACATGAGGAAAATGAGATTTAGAAGAATTGAATGAATTCTTTAAGTTACATCAAGAGTCAAATGTAGATGCCACATGTCCTGAGATCATCTAGGTCTTTGAGCAGATTATCAGAACCAAGTCTCCTCCCTCCCAGTATGATATTCTTTTCATTTAGCTTCTCTCTCCCCCCAATTTATTTCTTTCTAGAAACTAGTATGCTGCTCTTTATACAGTATAATTGGAGGTCATAGTATATAACTTCATTTAGGATGGAACCCATCTTTCACCCTATTTCTAATTAGATATTGTGTTTATTTTCTGTTTAACCAAGGAAAAAAGTATTCATACAAATTCTCTACTGAATTGTTTTCCTAACTCCCTTTAGTATTTTCTCTTCTTCTATGGGCATTTTTTGCATTTAAGAACAAATACACATAACTCACCTGAATGCATACATTGAATGAGAATCTCATTTTAAACACTTGTTTTTTTTTCCTTTAAAATGATTGGGAAACAATCAGTTCTTGAAGAATTGGTAGTAGTAGTAGTAGTAGTAGTAGTAGTAGTAGTAGTAGTAGTAGTAGTAGTTTGGGGAAGGTAAGAATATCAAGTAATTTACCAGATTTCAGCACAAATTCTTCCTCTCTTCATTCAAAAACTGCAACCTTGTCGCCTGCTCTGTTTTATAACTCATTTTTTTGATAACATCAATTCCCCCTCTCTTTTTCCATTATAAAATTTGGTGAAAATGAGAAGCGATCAATTATCATGAAAAGATTGGGGACCTTTAGCAAAGATTTTTATCATGTTTTACTTAAATAATGTAAAACTGTATATGAAAAGGTGATTATCAATTTTTATAAAACTCTAGAGAGTGAAAAGTGATGTGAAAAATCTGTGAAATTTAATTTGTTTTTCATTATCTTACAGTAAATGTCATTGACATGAAAGTCTATATTATATAAAACTTTATCATATTTTCTTATAAACTAGAAGACAGGTCAAATGGATGAGAATCTTTTTCAACTTCTCTAATGAAAATAAAATATTGCTAATTCTTTTTTTCTGAATCAAAATATGATACCATCAAATGCATAACTCCCAAAATCCTACCAATAATTACATTTAATAGATCAAGTTCCAGCATGCTCTCATGGAATAAAATTATAAGTTTTAATTTGATTGCATATAAGAATTAATTAATTTAAGAAAAATTTTTATTAATTGAAAGTAAGCCATTCTCTATTGCTTGATCATTCTTGCTGTTCATCTATTTTAGTCATGTTTCATTCTTCATGACCCTATTCAGGGTTTTCTTGGCAAAGATATTGGAGTTGTTTGCTATTTTCTTTCTAGTTCATTTACAGATGGGGAATTTAGAAATTTAGAATTAAGTGTAGGATGCAAGATTTCAACTCAGGTCCCTCTGAAACCAGGACTGAAGTTCTTTCCACTGTGCCATCTAACTGTCTATAACAAAAAAGAATTAATAAATGCTTATTTTACTGCCAAATTATTTTCAGTTACTTTTCTCATGAAAGTCCTTAATACTAGATACCTACATGTTAGTCCTTACTTGCTCCAAAACCTTTGACAATGACCTGAATATTCACAATATTCTTTGCATAATGTGAATGATGATGTGTAAGTAATGGGAAGACTAAAGATGGTCAATAAAGAAAATTTTCCATATGGTACAATACAACAAAGCAGAGATTTGGAGACAAAAATCTTTGATTCACTTTCTGGTATAAATGCCTCTGTACCTTGAACAATTCATAGAAAGCTGCTAGATTTTCTTTTTTTTAAGATATGGCAAAATATGTGGCTTTGAAAAATCTCTTTCAACTCTAAAGTT
Organism: Macrotis lagotis; assembly: GCF_037893015.1. Classification (NCBI taxonomy): domain Eukaryota; kingdom Metazoa; phylum Chordata; class Mammalia; order Peramelemorphia; family Peramelidae; genus Macrotis; species Macrotis lagotis. Next base: position 523,527,555 of record NC_133658.1, read on the forward strand.
AAAATGTTTGACTGCCTCCATTTACACTCTTGGTCTCCATTCTCTCTTTTCCTACCCTTTGCACTTCATTTCTCGTGAAACTTTATCCAAGATTCTACTTCAGTATTCCAAGTATATGAGATTTCTCTAGTATAGACATTGACTTTGTCAAATAGTATTAGAGATTTTTTTATTCCAGATATAGTTGCTAAAACCTTTGTCATATAGTACAACCCCACATTAGGGAAATTGTTATGAACTTACAATAATTAAATTCACAGATAAGTCTATTCTCTGGATTCCAATTGAGTATCTTCCTACTAAAAAAAATTGTCCAGGCCTTGTGTTTTTGCTGGGATAGTCCTCAAACAATGATAATCTCTTCCATAACATCATGTGCTATCACACTGAAACATTAGTAAACCCTGACAGGAAGGCAAAGAAGCTAAGAGGACAAAAGAGGGTTTGTGCCAGAGTCAGAAAGATCTGAACTTAAATACAATCTTAGTTAATGATTAACTGTTTTGCTCTAGTCACATAGATACTCTCAGTTTCCTCATATGTAAAATTAGGATGTATGGTTTTTTTTTTTTAATAAACTCATTGAGTTTTTGAGATGAAATGAGATAGCGTAGAGTTCTATATAAATGTTACCAATTACTGTGCTTGAAGAAGTTTCTCTGTGTGTGTGTGTGTGTGTGTGTGTGTGTTGTTTGAGTTTTGCTTAAGGTAATTGGTTTCTCATTTTATATTGATTAGCAATTTATTTTCATTTTTTATTTTTAGATTTTTCAAGGCAATGGGGTTAAGTGGCTTGTCCAAAGGCCACACGGCTAGGTAATTATTAAATGTCTGAGGTTGGATTTGAACTCAGGTACTCTTGATTCCAAGGTTGGTGCTCTATCCACTGCGCCACCTAGCCACCCCCAATTAGCAATTTTCTTTAAACATGACAATTCCATCAAAATGGTCAAAACAGTCCTCTTAGGACTCACTGATTGTAATAGTTGATATTGATAAAGTAACTTAACTAGCATTTATTGAGGGTCTATTATGTGTCAGACACTTTAACATGTTTTAAAGCTTGGAAGTTACAAAGTAATGGAAAAAAGATAGAGCACACTATCAGGGTTTATCAAGGATTTTATCCACAACAACCTACCAAACTTATAGAGATTAAATGAATTGCTCAAAGTCAAATTGCTATCCCTTGGTGGGGCTTAAAATCAAACTTTCTGGCACTAAGTACAGTGCTGTTTTAATAATTAAACAATGCCTCCCATATGATAATAATGGTTTAACTTGTTTAAGCAATACATGGCTTAGATTGTGATATTTTACCATATTCCATTAACTATTTTTGCTTCTCTGCCCCCCCCTTCCTTGCCACATCAGTTCGTCTGCTATAAATTGGACATTGATTTAGACAAGGCAAAAATTTGTGAAATTAAATGTTCTCTAATAGTGCCTAGCAAAGTACATTATGAGCATTAGATAAACATTAAGTCATAACCATATTTGAACAAAGGAAATTAAATGAGAAAGTCCATACTGGAGATAAAGGTAGAAATACCTGTCAAATATCAAATAGAAATTATATTGGGTGGGCAGCTAGGTAGCGCAATGGATAGAGCACTAGCCCTGGAGGCAGGAGGACCTGAGTTCAAATGTGACCTCAGACATTTAATAATTACCTAGTTGTGTGACCTTGGACAAGTCACTTAACCCCATTGTCTTGCAAAAACAAACAAAAATTAAACAAACAAATCATATTTGGATTGATTTTCAAATTTTTTTTATTATTTTCTCTTCCTGATTTCAGTTTTTATTTCTATAAAATGCAGAAACCCTAAAATTCCCCTTTTTTGCTCTTTAGAAATAAAATGTTAGAAATCATTGCATTTTAATAGATGTTCACTGAATCAGTTATTCCTGAAATTGAACACTATATTTTATCACCTTTATTAAATAGTGATATAGTGAAATTATGAAATGATTAAAACCATACACACACATATTCACTCTAATTCCAATGTGCATTTTTCAAAGGACTGAGAAATCACAAATAGGAAAAACAATATGCTTTCTAAGTCTTTTGTTTGTAATTTCAATTTTGGATGCTACCTCATTTCAAAAAAATGCAAGAATATGAATGAAAAAGCAATTACCCTGATTTTTTCATGTTTAGCTTTGCAGAATACAGTATATGGCTTCTAATATTTAAAAATGCTTTGCTGAATCTGAGAATAAAAATGTAGTTGTACATTATTATCAATATTTTTTACTTCAAACAGATCTTATTGTATGACATATTGTATGACATTGCTCCAACTTTTGCATTTTTGTCTGCATTTTAAAATCTTTTCTTTTTGGTTTTTTAAAGAAACAACTTTTATTTTTATGCTCTTAAGAAATAATACCTTGGATTGATTGACATCTTTTCCTTGTCACTATTTTGTAAATAAATGCTGTATATTTCAGCATTAAGCTTTAATTGCTTAATTGTAATTGTTAAAATTTTTAGCAAAATTTAATAATAGTCCAGGCTGGAAATCAGCAATTTGCTAATAATCTAATAAAAGTAGACAAATGTACTCATATTCCAAGAAAAGAAGATGATTCAATAAATATCTGTGCCAACTATGTACTAGGTCCTGTGCTATGATATATATATATATATATATATATATATATATATATATATATATATATATGCATATATATATATATATGAAAAAATGCAAAAAAAAGTCCCTGCCTTCAAGCACATCACAGTCTAATAAGGAAAAGACAGCATACAAAAAAGAAGTTGTATAGGGCCTGGGAAAGGGACATGGTGACGTTATCTCAAGGATATAGGTATGATAATATGACTGGGGATGACCTCCATACATGGGAGTTTAAGGATGAGGTCTTTGCTCCACCCTTCTATTAGAGAGTGAGGTAGTAATGAGCTGATGAGTTCTAAGGACTAAGGCTGATTTGATCTAAGGATGATGATATTTCTTATAACCACATTCCAGGAGACAAGACAGAAAAGTTCAAGATGGCATAACCATATGCAAAATGAAAAACATTGTCCTGCATTGACCCTGTGGCTTCCAGGGTCATTTTGTGTGGATCCCTCTGAAGTAGTCATATCACAAAAAATCAGTCAAAGAATAGTACTTATTCAAACACAATAAGGAAGAAAGATAAATCCTATTTGGAGGTTTCCATTGATTCAACACAGCAATTACCAAGATACTACTATTTTGCTGATGACACTTTATATAAATTTGACAGAGAAGTCAACCTTCCTAGAAGGCAATTCTATTACTCTATTATCCATTGTGCATTTTACAATTCTCTCTATCTCTTGTTTGGTCATGGACTCCTCCCCTTCCAGTTATCTGATATATAACTTCTTCCTTGTTTTCCTGATTGACCCTTGTATCTAAATCATGTGCACATTTAAACCTTATCTTGTTATAGTATGTGAGATGCTGGCCATACCATTTTCCAGTTTTCTCAGCAGCTTTTTTTTTAATCAAATAGTAAGCTTTCATCCCAAAAGCAAAAGTCTTTGGGTTTATTAAACAGTAGATTGCTATAGTTATTTACAATTGTTTCTTTTGTATATAATCTGTTCCACTGATCCACTTTTCTATTTCTTAGGGAGTATCAGAGAGTTTTGAAAACTGCCACTTAATTATATAGTTTTAGATCTTGAATGACTAGATCACATTCTTTTACATTTTTTTCATTAATTCTCTTGATATTATTGGGGCAGCTAGGTGGCGCAGTAGATAGAGCACTGGCCCTGAGTCAGGAGTACCTGAGTTCAAATGGGGCCTCAGACACTTAATTACCTAGCTGTGTGGCCTTGGGCAAGCCACTTAACCCCATTTGCCTTGCTCTTGACCTTTATTTCCTCTAGATGAATTTAGTTACTATTTTTTTCTTGCTCTCTATATAATTTTTTTTTTTTTGTTTCTCAGTGGCTGGTTTACTGGTGCTGGATCTGGGCTGACCCAGTTTAAGTTGAATTGTACTCCCCAATCACCCTTGTCAAAGATTTTCTTGCCAACCTTCTAAGTTTTCTTGGGCATGAAAATAATTTCATTATATCATTTTGTGGGTCCTTCTGCTCTATGATTTGTTTAGAATTCTTATTTTAATGTATTGAAGGACTTGGGAGGAGAGATCAGATGAGTTCCTTTCTTTGCTCTACCATCTTGACTCCACCCCAACCCTTTCATCCTTTGCACAATTATTTAATGATATTTGTATCTTCTGTACATACAGTCAATGAAAATACTTATAACATCACAGTTTTGGAGTGTGAAAAGACCTGAGGGTCATTTAATACAAATCCCTAATTTTATAAGTGAGGTTTTTGAAACTGAGTATTGTTGCTACTTTGCCATGACCAAATAGTCAGCAACTTACGGATCTTAAACATGAAATCAAGCCCTCTATTTCCAAAAGCAGCTTTCTTAATGAACATTTTTGCTTGAAGATATGAAAATATATCAATCTAATTATAAACTTTTAAAAAGTGAAAAAGTTCTATGAGAAAAATTCATAATTAAATTTCATAAAATCTCCAAAACTTTTATTCCTCATTTTATTTTCTTCTACTGAGTTGTTAAAGTAATTTTCCTGAAGTATAGATCTGACTATAAATCTTCCCGACGCCTACTCTAAAGAAAGTCCATTATCTCCTTAGTTTTCTATCAGTATGAATTAATTCCTATGACTTGGACAAGTCACTCATCAAAGTGTAATAAACCATTGGACACTTTTTAATTAATATATTATTCCTAAGCCAATAGTACCATAATATATTTCTGGTAAAATAATTCTAACTATGCTTCCACATAGAATCACCAGAACCACCTCTGCTCTGAAAGACAGTCATGGTATCTTACATTGCCATTTGAGTCCTCTTGCCCAATTCTAGTTTTCAAGGAATTGTTTTCTTAAGATTTTGAATTTGAAGGGGGAAATGATAGCAATTCTCTTGAAGGGGTAGGTGAAGAGGGGATGGTATTGTGGGGAGAAATGATGAGGTAATATGGACAAGGTAAAAAGAGAAGCTGAGAAAGAGAATAGTGAGTAAACAAGAGAAGAAAAGAGAGAAATTCACAAATAATATGATAACTTTGAATTTAAATGGGATAGTTAAAGCAGCTCTCTTTGGGGTGGAAAAGAATTGGAAATTACAGGAATTCCCATCAACTGGGAAAGGGCTGAAAGAATTGTGCTATATGGTAGAGATGGAATACTACTGTGCTATAAGTAATGATGACCTCATAGATCTTAGAAATGAATGGAAATAAGCAAAATTATGAAGAACAAAATTAGAAAATTTTGTACATGATAATAGCAGTAATGTTTTAAGAATGACTTTTTGTGATTGTATTATTTTGGTTCTTAAAATTATGCAAAGTAAAAATAAAGGACATATGTAGAAAGCTGAGAGAAAACATAAATAGAAGTATGAATAGAATAATTTTACACACACACACACACACACACACACACACACACACACACACACATGCTCCAAGAATTGAAAATAAAAGAAATTATAAATAAAAGAAATAAAGTAAGACGATCATGGTATAGTCACTTCTGCCAATTGTTAGCAAATCTACAAGTGCAGACCATGATAAGTGAGACTAATCATACCAATGTGATAATGAAACAATATAGTGAAGTTTGAGGGAGGAGCTCAAAAGCAACAGAATTAAAATATAAAAGACATTTTAATTATTTCCTAGTTTGACCTCCTCCTTTTACAATTAAGAAAATTACAGTTAAGATAAAAGAAATAAAACAATTTGTTATATTGATTAGTTCTCTTATTTGTTATTAATATAGTTTATTTTGTTTCTAGCTTTCCTAATAATGAACCACTCTTGCTTTCCTGATATAAATACAAACAGGTCCCATTGTATAGATAGATTCCTATATCCTCCTTTTCTAAAATTGCATTCAATATATTTGTAACAATATTCATTAGGGACAGTGGTCTGTAATATTTCTCTTTTTTGCCTCTCCCTGACTCAGAAAACAATATGTATTTTAGGATAGAAGGAATTTTCTAGGATTCTTTTTTCTATTTTCACATATGGTTTATATAATTGTTCTTTGAATGCTGGGATAGAATTCATTAATATAGATTAATAAATATATAGATGTCATAGATCTAGTCATATATATCAATATATAGGTATAGAAAGCTAGGTAATAACTAACTATATATCTAGGCAGATATATTTCAACATACTTAATTTCCTTTGAATCCTGTAGATATAAAACATTATTCTGAAAAAGCGTCAATAGACTTCTGCAGACTATAAAATAGTTTAGTACCACACATAAAATATACGATCCCCAAAATTAAAACTTTATTTGTAAAGAATTTGCAACGAAAATATCTGATATTTATATTATTAATTTATTAATTGCTTATTCTAATGTTAAATGTTTACATTTGTATGCACACATTTTTAACTATGATTTGACTCTTTGTGGAAGGATTTGATTCATTATATAACAGGTTGAAAAGTAGTAAGTATTAATGTCAGTCAAGAGAATAATAAATCCCAAATATGTCTTTTCTAATGTCATAACTATACTCTATATGGGCAATATATTCTTGCAAAGTAATTTAAGGGTCAATTAAAATGAGAAATATGATTCTTTTTCTTTCAACCACATCTGTCATTTAAGAACCCTCAAAAGTTTGCATAATATAAGTCTTTAGACACCATGACAAGACAAAATCTATTTCCCATCCCTGTAATTTAGAAACTTAGAAACAGGCTAAAAGGAGAAAGTCATTTTTGTGTTGTTTTGATAAGGAAATTAGCAGGTTGTCTGAAAAGATTTCCTCATTTAATTAAATATCTCAGAAGAGTAACAAACGTTGTATAGCTCTCCTGACAATAATTACAGACATTTGATATCATTAACAATTATTTAATTTTTGCAAAGTGCTAATCAGAAAGTTTTAATTTGTTAATTATCTCTTAATTTGGTATGTTCTGATTGCTCAATATCTGGCCAAGACTTCAGCAAATAGCCTGAACATTTAATGCAGGAAAATCACCAGCCATATGTCTTATAACAAACATATCACATTCATTGTTGGCATGAGTGAGAAAGGGTCAATATATTTCAAAACTAACTCTTCAACAATGAAGTTGAGAAGAATTCTAGTGTTAAAAAATCAAACAGTTTCAACATATTTATCAATAGCCAATAACTATAAAGGTATTAACATAAAAGATATGATACTGCCAATTGTACATATATGTTTCACTATCTCATACATGCACACATATACGCATGTATGTACAAAAATTCCAATACAATTCCAAAACAATTTCCCATGTTATTTCCAAAGATTCAAATATTAAATTTTGATGATTAAAATAAAATGCAAAAGTATAATATATCATAGTAAATGGTTTCTGTTATTATTCAGTCATGTTTGACTCTGTAACGTTATTTTGGGCAAAGATTCCGGAGTGATTTGCCATTTCCTTCTCTAGCTCATTTTACTGATGAAGAAACTGAAACAATGTTAAGTAGTTTGTCCAGAGTCACACAGTCAACAAATGTCTGAAACCAAATTTGAGCTCATGAAACTGAGCCTCCCAGTACAGGGTCAGGTACATAACTATTGCTTGTTCAATGTCATCATCAAACTAAAATGTCAAATATATATATATATATATATATATATATATATATATATATATATATATATATATATATATATATGAGTTTTTGCAATATCACATCCTAACTGTTAATGGATCACTATGAAGTATATACATATATATTTCTCAAGATACACACACTATACATTATATATATATATAATGTATAGTGTGTGTATCTTGAGAAATTTCTAATATATCAAGAGAGGTTACCTGTACTCATAAAAGTATAAATAAATTATATATTAAATGAAAACAAAGTAAATTGTGAATTTAGATACTAACACCTGGGGGCATTGTGTGGGAGATAGCAATTGAACCAAATTTGATGCAAAATGTGAATTTTAAGATGTGAAGGCAATGAAGAAATAAATTCCAGGTATGGTGGAACAAACTTTTAACAAAGTCATAGAATTTGGAGGTATAATGTTGTATGTGAGCAAAACCAAGAAAGCTAATTTCTCCAGATCTAGAGAAATAATGTTAAATAATCCTTGAAGGATAGGTTAGAGAGTTTTGAATTCCAAAAATTATAAGTAAACAGAGATAATGGGGAGACACCTGAGTATTTTTTTAAGCAGGGGATTAATATGGGCAATTCTGTTAATTAGAAATAGGCAATATCTAAAGAAAAGAACTGGCCATGGATATAGTTAGCATCTTTAGTTATAGGTAATATCTAGTTTGGAGTTAATTAGATGGGCCAATCCATAGAACCATGGGCATAGGATCTCAAATACTTATTAGTTATGTAACGCTGTACAAGTCACTTAAACTCTGTTTGCTTTAAGCCACTGGAAAAGAAAATGGCAAACCACTTTAGTTTCTTTGCCAAGAAAAGCCCATGGACAGTATAGTCTACAGAATCATGAAGAATCAGACATCACTGAACAACTGAATAATAAAAATAATATCTAGCCTAACTCTCCTTTTTGTTCTGGAAAATATATTTCTAGAAATTTGGAAAAATGTGTTCACAGTCCACAACAAGTTCATCCAGAAGTGAAGCAAGATTCAATCATTTCTCATGAAGAGCTTGTTTGACTGTGATTCCCTCTACAAAAGGAGAGGAAGGAGAGAATGGAAGGAAAATATAAGAGATTTATAAAACTTTATTTCTTGGCTACATTTTGTAATTTTTATGTCTGTCTCTGATTTTATTATATTTAGTCTTTGTATTGTACATATTTAACTTCATTTGGCCATCTATTGTTGTCATAAATACAATATTGAACTTAGAATTAGAAAATTCCAGCTTGGAGTCAAAATCTTACCACTCTCTACCTTGAGTAAGTAGCCCTCTACTTTATCTAGTATCATATTTCTTGACTTCAACTAACATCCCAGCACCATTTCTGGCCCTAGGCAGGAAGAATATTAAAAGCACTTAAGTGAGAGGCTGACTGATTAAGATTCAAGGAACATTCTTACTCTTTTTGCCTTTTCCCCAGAGACCTAAAATTAATCCTGCTATACATACACAATGCCCCTTGTTGTCTAAAATGTTTGCCTTGTTCTCAGACTCATTAATTTCAAAACCTGTGTTAAGGCTTATCATCTCAGACATACTCTCAACCTCATTTGACTTATATACCTGTCATATTTTCTTCTTTCTAGATAAATTTATAGTTCTTTACTTCCCCTCAATATGGAACACTGATTAATTTTCACCTAATACAATACTAATGTGAGAAGCAGCAACTGAATTTTAAGAAACAGAAAATTTTGGTTCTAAAACTGACACTATCAGTAACAAAGAAGATCCAGTCAACCACTTATCAAGGTTAGTCATCCATCGTTGGTATCCATCTGCCACTCAACTCTCATCTGTGATCCCCCAAAATTGTGACACATGCAGTGGGAAGATCACAGTAAAACAGTCTCAGGGAGGGTAATCCAGAGGCTTCAAGTTATCAATGAGATAACACTGCAAACATGTGATGCCATTCCCCTGGAAGAATGTGTGGATGAAAATTAGATTGCCATGGCTAAGAAGGCAGCTGAGGAAGGCACTATGAATGCTTAGAGCTTTGATCTGATGACAAGAATTACCATAAGAACTGAGAGGGTGATTTTATAACACTTTGGGCATAATTCTAAATTGCTTTCCAGAATGGTTATATCAGGTCACAACTTGACCTACAGTACATGAGTGTCTCAGTTTTCCCTTATCCCCTCCAACCTTTATAATTATATTTTTCTGTCTTGTTGACTAATCTGCTAAGTGTGAGGTGATAACTCAGAGTTGCTTTAATTTTCATTTATTTAATCAATAGTGACTTTGAGGATTTTTTCTATGATTATAAATAGCTTTAGTTTCTTCATTTGAAAACTGCCTGTTCTTATTCTTTGAAGATTTATCAATTCAATTATATTATAAATTTAACTATTTTTCTATATGTTTGAGAAATGCGCTCTTTCCTTCTAATCTTAGTTGTACTGATTTGGCTTCTATGAAATCTTTTCAATTTAATGTGATCAAAAAAAATTTGTAGGTAGTGACATTTTCTATCTCTTCTTTGGTTATAAATTCTTCTCTCTATAAATCTGATAAATGTTTTCTTGCTCTTCTAATTGGTTTATGGTGTGATTATGTCTATACTATTGAAATCAATTGTTCTTTGTTTGACAGAATTCACTTATCAATCCAAATGGCTCTGGAAATGTTTTCTTAGGTAGTTCATTGATGATTCATGAATTTTTTTTACTGAAATGGTGTTAAGTATTTTATTTCCTTTAATGTTAATCTAGCAATTTATATTTTTGAAAATATCCCTTCCATTTCACTTATATTGTCAGAATTATTGGCATATAAATGGGCAAAATAAATCTGATTTATTGTCCTAATTTCCTTTTCATCCAGAGTGAATTCACCCATTTCATCTTTAACCTTGTAATTTGATTTTATTCTTTCCTTTTGCTTAATTAAATTAAACACATATTTATCTATTTTGTTTTTCATAAAATCTATTTTTATTTACTACTTCAATGGTTTACTTGCTTTCTTATCTTCTTTTTAAAAAATTATTTATTTTGAATTTTTATAATTTTCCCCCTAATCTCACTTCCCTCATCCCACACCTCACCAAAGTCAATCTGTTAGTCTTTACATAGTTTCCATGGTATACACTGATCTAAATTGAATGTGATAAGAGAGAAATAATATCCTTAAGGAAGAAAAATAAAGTATAAGAGATAGCAAAATTACATAACAACTTTTTTTTAAATTAAAGGTAATAACCTCTGTTCTTTGTTCAAACTCCACAATATTTTCTCTGGATGTTAATGGTATTCTCCATTGGAGTTATTGCCAAAATTGTGCCTGATTGTGCACGGATGGAATGAGCAGGTCCATTAAGGTTGATCATCATTCCCATGTTGCTGTTAGGGTGTACTGGTTCTCCTAGTTCTGCTTATCTCACTCAGCATCAGTTCATGTAAATCCTTCCAGTCTTCCCTGAATTCCCATCCCTCGTAGTTTCTAATAAAACAACAGTGTTCCATCACATACATATACCACAATCTGTTCAGCCATTCCCCAACTGATGGACATTCATTGAATTTCCAATTCTTTGCCATCACAAACAAAGCTATTATGAATATTTTTGTACAAGTGATGTTTTTACCCTTTATCATGAGCTTTTCATGGTATAGACCCAGTAGTGGTATTGCTGGACCAAAGGGTATGCACATTTTTGTTGCCCTTTGGGCATAATTCCAAATTGCTCTCTAGAAAGGTTGGATGAGTTCACAGCTCCACCAACAATGTATTAGTGTCCCAGATTTCCCACATCCCTTCCAACATTGATCATTGTCCTTTCTGATCATATTGTCTTTTTCTGGTAAACCTAGTGTTTCCAGTCTGAGAGGTGTGAGTTGGTACCTCAGAGATGCTTTCATTTGCATTTCTTTAATAAGTAGTGATTTAGAGCAATTTTTCATATGACTGTGGATCATTTTGATTTTCTCATCTGTAAGTTGCCTTTGCATATCCTTTGGACCATTTGATAATTGGACAATGGCTATTTTTTTTGTTAAATTTGACTCAGTTCTCTGTATATTTTAGAAATTAGTGCTTTGCCAGAAATATTAGCCGTAATAATTGATTCCCAATTTACTACATTCCTTTTGATATTGGTTTTTTGATCTGCTTTTTTCTATGCAAAAAGTATTTTTAATTTAATGTAATAAGAATTATATAGTTTGTTTTTAATGATGTTATCCATCTCTTCCTTGGTCATAAACTGCTTCCCTTTTCATATATCTGACAGGCAAACTACTCCATGTTCTTCTAGTTTGCTTATAATATTGTTTTTTTTGTCTAAGACCCGTATCCATTTTGACCTTATCTTGGTATAGGATGTGACATGCTGGTCCAGTCCAAGTTTCTAACTTCCAATTTTTCCCAACAGTTTTTATCTAAGAGAGAGTTTTTATCCTAAAAGTCAGTCTCTTAGGGTTTATCAAACAGATTACTATAATCATTTCCAACTATTGCACCCAGTTTATTCCACTTCTCTATCACTATATTTTTAAACTGATACCAGACAGTTTTGATGACTGATGCTATACAATATAATTTTAAATCTGGTAGGGCTAAGCCACCTTCTTTTGTACTTTTTTTCTTTAAATCCTTGGAAATTCTTGACATTTTATATCTCCTTATGAATTTATTTACAGTTTTTTCTAACTCATTAAAGTACTTTTTTTTGAATTTTGATTGGTAGCGCACTAAATAAGTAGTTTAATTTAGGTAAAATTATAATTTCATTATATTACCTCAGCCTATCCAAGAGCAGTTGATATTTTCCCAGTTATTTAATTCAGATTTTATTTCTGTAATAAGGGTTTTGTAATTGTTTTCAAAATGTTTCTGAGTCTGCCTTGGGAGTTAAACTCCCAAGTATGTTACATTGTTTGAAGTTACTTTGAATGGAATTCATCTTTCTATCGCTTTCTGTTGTGTCCTGCAAGTTATATGTATAAATGTTGAGGATTTATGAGTTTCTTTTATAACCTGCATCTTTGAAAAATTTGCTAATTATTTCCAGTAGTTTTTTAGATGATTTCTTGGGATTCTCTAGGTAGACCATCATGTCATCTGCGAATAGTGAGAGTTTTGTCTCTTCCTTCCCAATTCTAATTCCTTTAATTTCTTTTTCTTCTCCAATTGATGATGCTAACATTTCTAATACAATATTGAATAGTAGTGGTGATAATGGGCACCCTTGTTTAACCCCTGATCTTATTGGGAATGCCTCTAGCCTCTCCCCATTGAGTATAATGCTTGTTGATGGTTTCAGATAGATACTGCTTATTATTCTAAGGAACAATCCATTTATTCCTATGCTCTCTAGTGGTTTTATGCCGGGTTTTTATTTACAACGCCGGCTTCTTAATGCTAGTCCGTCCTCTTACTCACCAGTCCAACGCGTGGTGAGTCTTCGGGGTACCTCCGGCCCCCACTCTTTGATGGGGGGAAGAACCAGACAGAGCGCCTGAGGTGGGTCATGAGTCTTTATTCTTCTGTGATCACATTCCCGCTTCTTCCAACCTCTCAGCAGACCCTTTTATCCCCTCTGTCTTCCCTCCCATGAACTCTTACCCAATGAGGGGCCGAGTTCTGTAACATTCCCTTATAAGGTGATTATGTTTCCCCTTCTAAGCGACCGCCAAGCCTCTTCCCCCCGCCCCCAACATCTCCCCCTTTCTGTTTTACAAGGTTATCACTTGGTGTGACCTTAAGCGGTGCTGAGGTTAGCCTTAAGCGGTGTCATTTCTACTGGCCTCTAATAGCCGGGGGCGAGGAACCCTGTCTTAGGTCATCTCCTTCAACCCAGGACCTTGCCCGTCCTAGGCGCCCGACACCCTCAGGGCCTGTCTTAGGGGGCTGGGTGAGGAGAAGTTGCCCGTCTTGGGGTTTACCTCGTCTTACCCCTAGGTGTCACATGTCATGCATGGCGGCTAGCCAGACTTGGGGATCCTCCCCCGTCTCCATGGCCATGAAGGCTTTCTGAGTAAGAAGCATATAGCCCCTCTGTCGCCTAGCTAGGCGGCAGAAACAGACAACAAGTAGGGTGATTCCCAGAATCAGCGTCCTTGTTCACCCTCAAGGGGGTATCCTCCCGCCATCTGGCAATCCCTCCATGGTATGGGATCCTCGATGTTTTCCCCTGTGGCCACACATGAGGGGCCCCACCGAGGCAGAAGGGAGCCCCATCGATGTATTGGTCACTAGCAGGCGAGGGTAGATCGGGGAGTTCCGTGCTACCGGAAGGGGAGAGGGAATAACTCGGAGTATTCCCCATGTCGGATTTCCTTCAGATGGAGCACCTTCAAGGATCCCTACGATGATCAGAAGGCCTGAAAAAGAAAGAAATTCCTCTCACCCCGTAGGGTTGGGCATTAATCAAGGTCTCTTATCTTGTAAACAGGGAGCCATCTTTCTGGCTCTTCTATCTTATCCTCGGGATGAAATGACAGGTGGCCCTGTCTTCTGTTCTTTACCATTACAGGGCCATGCCAACCTCCCTCTTCATCTCTCCACATGACTTTAGAGCCTGGTAGGGCCTTGGTGGGAGAGGGCAGGAGCGCTGGTTCTTTCTTAGCATGTCCTTTTGGGGAGAAAAATCTCTGGGCGGCTGTAGTGCCGTCATCCCTGACTTGTAGGAAATTCATGGTAAATAGTACCTGAGACAGGTCTGAATGGGTCAGTGACCTGCCAACTCCCCCTTTCTGTTTAAAGAGCGTAGTTTTGAGTGTGCGATTTGCTCTTTCTACCAAAGCTTGGCCAGTGGGATTGTAAGGGATCCCGGTGGAATGGGAAATGGAAAATTCTTTGCAAAAGGAAGCAAAGGCTCTCGAGATGTAGGCAGGCCCATTATCGGTTTTGATAGCCGAGGGGACCCCTAAGACAGCCATCTGGGCATATAGATGTGAGAGAACGTGTTTAACCGCTTCTCCTGGCTGTAGAGAGGCGAAGGTGAAGGAGGAGAAGGTGTCCACCGAGACATGGATGTACTTACGACCCAGGTGAGTAATGTCCATCTGCCAAAGAGCATTGGGGCCGTCCCCACGTGGGTTAGACCCCTCTGCGGGGAGGGCTTGTCTAAAAGGAGCACAAGAAGTGCAGGAGCGCACAATTTGGCGAGCCTCCTTCCGGGGAATGCTGTATAGGCGCCGGAGCGACCTGGATGACAAGTGATACTTACCATGTGCCAGCTGGGCAGGTGTGGACAGGTTTAACAAGAGAGCCCTATCTGCCTCCGCATTGCCCTGGAATATGGGGCCGGTGGAAGAAACGTGAGAGCGCACGTGAAGAACAAACAGGGGGTGGTTTCTATCACGGAGGGAGGATTGCAGCTGTGTAAGGAGTGGGCTAATGGAAGAAGTCGAGGAAATGAAGGCATCTTCTAAACGAGGGATTAGCATGGCACAATACATACTGTCAGTAATAAGATTAAAAGGGGTGTCTCTGTAGAGACGGAAAGCCTGAAGTATAGCATATAGCTCATTCTTCTGAGTGGAGTCAAAGGGGGTATCAAAAATCCAGGTGGCGGGTCTAGCAGGGTCATGGACCACAGCACGGCTCAACCTGGTAGCGTCAGTGAAGACATTAGGGCCGGTCACTGGTTCTGGGGACACTAGAGGGCGCGGGCGGGAAAGGTGCAGTTCAGCGAACACTCTAACCACGGGGGGTGGCGTGAGTCTGGTCTGAGAGAGGGTAGTCAGGACAGTGGCCCAAGCGATAGATCTATCAACTAGCGAGTGGGTCACCTCCTCTGGGAGGGTAAAGTTGAGGACAGGCAAGAGGCCAAAGAGACGCTGGCATCGCTCTGAGGCCTGAAGGCAAAATAAGGCCAGGGCCTCCCACCGGTCCCGGATGATGCTCTTAGTGGTCCGGGGGTATAGCCATTCAAGGCATCCATGTCTCTGGAATAAACATCCCCAGCCCAGGGAACTGTCCCCCAGTGTGTGGAAGAGGACAGGCGACTCCGGGTCGTATTGAACCAAGAAGGAAGAGGTTCTGCGGAAAATTTCCGAGAGCGCCTGTCTTGCCTGGGGGGGGTCCAACTTCTAGGGGATGACAGATGGGAGTCGCCTTTAAGGACATCATATAGAGGTTGCATTAAGGAGGATGGGAGGGGCATAGCGGGACGCAGCCACTGTATGGCGCCAACAAGCCTCTGAAAATCATTAAGAGTAGTATATCCCTCGATGTTGATCGGAGGAAGTGCCCTACTAATCTTTCCTGGAAAAATCCTATGCCCCAAGTAATCATAGGGGAAATCCATCTGTACCTTTTCCGGGGCTATGTGAAGCCCCTTCTCGCGGAGGACATGGGTGGTGCGTTGCAAGCAAGCCCGAGCCCCCGTCACAGAAGGTGCTGCAATCAAGATATCATCCATGTAATGTATGAGCATGCAATTCGGGAATTCTTTTCTGATAGGATGTAGCAGAGTATCCATGTAAAGCTGGCACAGGGTGGGGCTATTGGCCATTCCCTGAGGTAGGACGGTGAACTGATAACGTTTACTGGGGGCTTGGAAATTGATCGCGGGGAGGGAAAAGGCAAATTTTTCTTTGTCCTCCGGGTGGAGGGGAATGCTATAGAAGCAGTCTTTAACATCAATCACTATAATAGTCCACCCTTGCGGGACTGCAGTGGGCATAGGGAGACCAGGTTGGAGGGTCCCCATGGGTACCATGTTGGCATTTACTGCCCGAAGATCAATCAACATTCTCCAACTCCCCCCTTTCTTTTTTATGACAAAGACGGGGGAGTTATACGGGCTAAGGGACGGTTCCACTTTGTTCTCGTGCAGGAGGGTCATTACTATGTCTGTGAGGGCGATGAGCTTTTCTTTTGTCAGGGGCCACTGCTCAACCCAAATAGGTTTCTTATTAATCCATGTTATTCTGGGGGGAAAAGCTCATCTCTAGAGTGGCCCCAATTAATTTCCCCGCAGGCTATCAGGGGTGGCAAGTGTCAGGTTAAGCTGGCTCAAGATATCTCTACCCCATAATGCATAAGGGAGGTCGGGTAGGCACAGTGGGGTGAAGAGTCCAGATTCTTCCAAAGCTGACCACCGTAGGGCGTGTGCTGCTTTCATGGCAGATCTATTGCCCCCCACCCCCGTCACTGCTTGAGGGCTCTGTAGGAGTGGCCACTCGCGCCTCCACTGTCCCCTATTTATGACAGAGCAATCGGCTCCAGTGTCAATTATCCCTTCGAGCTTCTGATTTTCCACCGTGACGGTTAACAGTGGTCGCCCAGAGCTGACCGGGTGGACCCAGTTCACATGAGCGGGAGGGGTCCGCAAGGGCAGCGCCTTTCCTACCTCTTGGCCCTGTTTTACCAAGGTGGGAAAGGGGTGGGGGTTTGTGACCCTTACGGATGTGGGACTTCCGGGACCAAAAATGACCTGGGTATGGGTGACTAAGTCCACACATCTCTCAGCCCCTGTGATGAGCGCTGGGAAAATATTTAGCTCAATGGGAATCATCGAGGTTTCCCAAGGCCCGATCTCTCTCTGCTGTGTCCCTTCTCTATAGTCAACCCTCACGGGGATAGTCACAGTAATGGGGCCGCTGTCTTCGAGCACGGGGGGGGCCCCGCGGCTGGGCCCCTCCCTTTCCCTTTTCCCGACTTCCCTTTGGATCGGCAGAACCTGGCTATGTGACCTGGCTTTCCATAGGAATAACAGGTCGGAACTGAAGTGGAGGGGGGCCGCTGCCTGCACTGTGCTTTGAGGTGCCCTGGCTTTCCGCACCCAAAACAGGTGGGTCTCACCTGCATACCGTGAAGGGCGGTCAGGAGGCTATCCTCCCGGTTCTCCATGGCAGTCACTAAGGCTTGAATTGAATCCTCGCTGGGCATGTCCAGCAATTTGTCAACAATTTCTTCTAATGAAGCATCGGGGGGAAGGCTGCTAATGGCTGCGATCCCTTTGGGGCGAAGACCCTCTTTAATCAATTGTCTCATAAGTAGATCAGATCCCGGGGTGTCTCCCATTATACGAGTCACTGTCTCTTTAACCTCGTTCACAAATGAGAGGGGTGTCTGATCTGCTCTCTGCTTCAGCCCAACCAACTTCTGTGTGGCTCTCCCCCCTTTCATGGCTCCAATCTTATCCCAAGCTGCAACATGTGTTTCTTTAACAGTCTCTAGCTCAAACTGGCCATACTGGGCCTGAACAGCAGGGTCAGTATAGGCTCCAGTTCCACACAGGAGGTCAATGGCTAAATCCAGGGGAGTATAACCCCGGGATTTTGCCAGCTTAGAGGCCTCTCTGCGGGCCTGAGCCTTAAAAGCTAAATATAAGGAGGCATCTAGGCACGCGGCTGCAATTTCGTCAAAGTCAGCAGGGGTCCAAGGGTGCGTAGCAAAGAGGTTTTGCATCAGTCTTTTTACATAAGGGGAGTTTGGGCTGTATTTAGTCACGGCCTCCTTAAGTTCCTTAAGCATCTTAAAAGGGACAGGGCGGTAGTCTCGGGCTCCGGTAAGGGGGTCCGTAAATACCGGGTAGAGGCCCCAGTCATCCCAGTCCACCTCCTCCCCTTTCTCTATTGCTATGGAGGCACTGGTGGCAAGTAGGCCGGATGGGCGGAGCCCTTGAGGGGATCTCTGAAGGGCGGACAAGGAACACGGGGGATTTTTTGCCTCTGTTTCCTGGCTGGGCCGCCAAGCCTGGGGCGCGGCAGCTGTCCAATCAGCGCGGACTTCTCCCTCCTTGTCAGCAGCCTCCCGGTCCCACCTACTCACGCTCCTCTTCCTGCCACCCCTGAGGACTGTTTGCACCCCTCCCTTCCCGCGCTCGGAAACTTCCGGCCCTGAATCTTCTCCCTGGGGGCCCCTTGTTCCCCCCATTGTTTCTTCTAAGTTCCTCCCACGGATACAGGGGAGGGGGTGGCCTTCCCTCTTCCTCTGAGCTCTCTGAATCCGATCCCGCCAACGAGCTACCCACCTGAGTGCTGATTGGTCGTGCCAAAGTCACCTTCTGGGGATGCAGGGCTGCATCCACTATCTTATACACTGTAAAATCCTCAGGGGTCAGTTTTCCCGGGCAGGTGTCATTATAGGAGGCCATCTGCTGCCCTACCACCTTCCATTTATCTGGTTGGATCCCACTATGTTGCACCCAAGGGCAGATGTTCCAGATATTCTCAACAAAAGCACGGCACGTCTTGATAGGTAATTTACGGCCATGCTTAGCGCAGAGTTTATAAAGCTGCACTGCAACGGCCTCTTTTTCCTCCGGCTCAAAGGCGGGAATACTATTCCGGCCCCCCATGCTGTCTACTAGCCGAGGCTGCAATCCTAACAGGTGGCAGAACTGGAAAGTTCCCGTTCGGCAAAAGAGAAGGAGGAAGCAGGGCACAATCAGACAGGCCAGCACGGCAAGGAGTGTGATTAGAGCAGAAGGAGAAAGGGAGGGGAAAGAAAGCATAGTCAACACAATAGGGATATGTCCTTCAGGCAATATCTGAGAGTAAACGCCCTCTCCTTCCTCCCGGTCAGAAACGACCGAGGCTGTCTGGAGAATCCGACCAGCGGATTCAGACGTTCCCTAGCAAAATCAGGTCCCTGGTCCGGGCGCCACTTGCCGGGTTTTTATTTACAACGCCGGCTTCTTTATGCTAGTCCGTCCTCTTACTCACCAGTCCAACGCGTGATGAGTCTTCGGGGTACCCCCGGCCCCCACTCTTTGATGGGGGAAGAACCAGACAGAGCGCCTGAGGTGGGTAATCAGTCTTTATTCTTCTGTGATCACATTCCCGCTCCCCCCACCTCTCAGCCGACCCTTTTATCCCCTCTGTCTTCCCTCCCATGAACTCTTACCCAATGAGGGGCCGAGTTCTGTAACATTCCCTTATAAGGTGATTATGTTTCCCCTTCTAAGCGACCGCCAAGCCTCTTCCCCCCGCCCCCAACAGACATGCAAAGAGTAACGGAAGGCAAGGAAGGCAAGGCAAGGCAAGGCAAGGCAAGCAAGGCTATGTCAAGGTGAAACAAGGCTAAGGCACGAGAACGGACGGCTAGGCAATGCACGGCAAGGCAAGGCAAGGGGAACGCAAGGCAAGGCACGGTCATGCAAGGCAAGAATAACGCATGACCACACAAGGTTGGGCAAAGGACGGCAAGGCAAGCAAACAGTAACGCAAGGCAAGGAAGGCAAGGGAAAGCAAGGCAAAGCAAAGCTAACGGAAGGCACGGCACCGCAAGGGGAAACAAGGCTAAAAACGACAACGCACAGCTACGGAATGCACGGATAGGGAAGGACAAGGTAACGCAAGGCAAGGCACGGTGAGGCAAGGCAAGGCTAATGCACGACAACGCACGGCTAGGCAATGCAAAGCAAGGCAAGGAAAGGGTAACGCAAGGGAAGGCACGGTCAGGCGAGGCAAGGCTAAGGCACGACAAAGCAAGGCTAGGCAATGCACGGAAGGCAAGCAAAGAGTGACGGAAGGCAAGGAAGGCAAGGGAAAGCAAGGCAAGGCAAGGGTAACGGAAGGAACGGCTCGGCAAGGGGAAACAAGGCTAAGGCACGGCAACGCACGGCTATGCAATGCACGGCCAGGCAAGGAAAGGGTAACGCAAGGCAAGGCACTGTCAGGCGAGGCAAGGCTAAGGCACGACAACGCAAGGCTAGGCAATGCACGGAAGGTAAGCAAAGAGTAACGGAAGGCAAGGAAGGCAAGGGAAAGCAAGAGAAGGCAAGGGTAATGGACGGAACGGCACGGTAAGGGGAAACAAGCCTAAGGCACGACAACGCAAGGCTAGGCAGTGTACGGTTAGGCAAGGAAAGAGTAACGGAAGGAAAGGAAGGCAAGGCAAAGCAAGGCAACGCAAGCAAGGCTATGGCAAGGTGAAACAAGGCTAATGCACGACAACGCACGGCTAGGCAATGCACGGCCAGGCAAGGAAAGGGTAACGCAAGGCAGGGCACTGTCAGGCGAGGCAAGGCTAAGGCACGAGAACTCAAGGCTAAGCAATGCACGGAAGGTAAGCAAAGAGTAACGGAAGGCAAGGAAGGCAAGGGAAAGCAAGGGAAGGCAAGGGTAATGGAAGGAACGGCAAGGTAAGGGGAAACAAGCCTAAGGCACGACAACGCAGGGCTAGGCAATCCACGGCAAGGCAAGGAAAGGGTAACGCAAGGCAAGGCACGGTCAGGCGAGGCAAGGCTAATGTACGACAACGCAAGGCTAGGCAGTGTACGGTTAGGCAAGGAAAGAGTAACGGAAGGAAAGGAAGGCAAGCAAAGCAAGGCAACGCAAGCAAGGCTATGGCAAGGTGAAACAAGGCTAATGCACGACAACGCAAGGCTAGGCACTGCACGGCTAGGCAAGGAAAGAGTAACGGAAGGCAAAGCACGGTCAGGCGAGGCAAGGCTAAGGCAGGACAATGCAAGGCTACGCAGTGCATGGCAAGGCAAGGAAAGAGTAACGGAAGGCAAGGAAGGCAAGGCATAGCCAGGCAAGGCAAGGGTAATGGAAGGAACGGCACGGCAAGGGGAAACAAGGCTAAGGCACGGCAACGCACGGCTAAGCAATGCACGGCTAGGCAATGCACGGCCAGGCAAGGAAAGGGTAATGCAGGGCAAGGCACGGTCAGGCGAGGGAAGGCTTAGGCACGACAACGCAAGGGTAGGCAATGCACGGAAGGCAAGCAAAGAGTAACGGAAGGCAAGGAAGGCAAGGGAAAGCAAGGGAAGGCAAGGGTAATGGAAGGAACGGCAAGGTAAGGGGAAACAAGCCTAAGGCACGACAACGCAGGGCTAGGCAATCCACGGCAAGGCAAGGAAAGGGTAACGCAAGGCAAGGCACGGTCAGGCGAGGCAAGGCTAAGGAACGACCACGCAAGGCTAGGCAGTGCACGGCAAGGCAAGGAAAGAGTAACGGAAGGAAAGGAAGGCAAGGCAAAGCAAGGCAACGCAAGCAAGGCTATGGCAAGGTGAAACAAGGCTAATGCACGACAACGCACGGCTAGGCAATGCACGGCCAGGCAAGGAAAGGGTAACGCAAGGCAAGGCACTGTCAGGCGAGGCAAGGCTAAGGCACGACAACGCAAGGCTAGGCAATGCACGGAAGGCAAGGAAAGAGTAACGGAAGGCAAGGCACTGTCAGGCGAGGCACGGCTAAGGCAGGACAACGCAAGGCTACGCAGTGCATGGCAAGGCAAGGAAAGAGTAACGGAAGGAAAGGAAGGCAAGGCATAGCCAGGCAAGGCAAGGGTAATGGAAGGAACGGCACGGCAAGGGGAAACAAGGCTAAGGCACGGCAACGCACGGCTAGGCAATGCACGGCCAGGCAATGAAAGGGTAACGCAAGGCAAGTCACGGTGAGGCAAGGCAAGGCTAATGCACGACAACGCACGGCTAGGCAATGCACGGCAAGGCAAGGAAAGGGTAACGCAAGGCAAGGCACGGTCAGGCGAGGCAAGGCTAAGGCACGACAACGCAAGGCTACGCAATGCACGGAAGGCAAGCAAAGAGTAACGGAAGGCAAGGAAGGCAAGGCAAAGCAAGGCAACGCAAGCAAGTCTATGGCAAGGTGAAAAAAGGCTGAGGCACGACAACGCAAGGCTAGGCAATGCACGGAAGGCAAGCAAAGAGTAACGGAAGGCAAGGAAGGCAAGGCAAAGCAAGGCAACGCAAGCAAGGCTATGGCAAGGTGAAACAAGGCTAAGGCACTACAACGCACGGCTAGGCAAGGCACGGTCAGGCAAGGCAAGAATAACGCACGACAACACAAGGTTGGGCAATACACGGCAAGGCAAGGAAAGGGTAACGCAAGGGAAGGCACGGTCGGGCGAGGCAAGGCTAAGGCACGACAACGCAAGGCTAGGCAATGCACGGAAGGCAAGCAAAGAGTGACGGAAGGCAAGGAAGGCAAGGGAAAGCAAGGCAAGGCAAGGGTAACGGAAGGAACGGCTCGGCAAGGGGAAACAAGGCTAAGGCACGGCAACGCACGGCTAAGCAATGCACGGCTAGGCAATGCACGGCCAGGCAAGGAAAGGGTAATGCAGGGCAAGGCACGGTCAGGCGAGGGAAGGCTTAGGCACGACAACGCAAGGGTAGGCAATGCACGGAAGGCAAGCAAAGAGTAACGGAAGGCAAGGAAGGCAAGGGAAAGCAAGGGAAGTCAAGGGTAATGGAAGGAACGGCACGGTAAGAGGAAACAAGGCTAAGGCACGGCAACGCACGGCTAGGCAATGCACGGCCAGGCAAGGAAAGGGTAACGCAAGGCAAGTCACGGTGAGGCAAAGCAAGGCTAATGCACGACAACGCACGGCTAGGCAATGCACGGCAAGGCAAGGAAAGGGTAACGCAAGGCAAGGCACGGTCAGGCGAGGCAAGGCTAAGGCACGACAACGCAAGGCTAGGCAATGCACGGAAGGCAAGCAAAGAGTAACGGAAGGCAAGGAATGCAAGGCAAAGCAAGGCAACGCAAGCAAGTCTATGGCAAGGTGAAAAAAGGCTAAGGCACGACAACGCAAGGCTAGGCAATGCACGGAAGGCAAGCAAAGAGTAACGGAAGGCAAGGAAGGCAAGGCAAAGCAAGGCAACGCAAGCAAGGCTATGGCAAGGTGAAACAAGGCTAAGGCACTACAACGCACGGCTAGGCAATTCACGGCAAGGCAAGGAAAGGGTAACGCAAGGCAAGGCACGGTCAGGCAAGGCAAGAATAACGCACGACAACACAAGGTTGGGCAATACACGGCAAGGCAAGGAAAGGGTAACGCAAGGGAAGGCACGGTCGGGCGAGGCAAGGCTAAGGCACGACAACGCAAGGCTAGGCAATGCACGGAAGGCAAGCAAAGAGTGACGGAAGGCAAGGAAGGCAAGGGAAAGCAAGGCAAGGCAAGAGTAACGGAAGGAACGGCTCGGCAAGGGGAAACAAGCCTAAGGCACGGCAACGCACGGCTAGGCATTGCACGGCCAGGCAAGGAAAGGGTAACGAAAGGCAAGGCACGGTGAGGCAAGGCAAGGCTAATGCACGACAACGCACGGCTATGCAATGCACGGAAAGGCAAGGAAAGGGTAACGCAAGGAAAGGCACGGTCAGGCGAGGCAAGGCTAAGGCACGACAACGCAAGGCTAGTCAATGCAAGGAAGGCAAGCAAAGAGTAACGGAAGGCAAGGAATGCAAGGCAAAGGAAGGCAACGCAAGCAAGGCTATGGCAAGGTGAAAAAAGTCTAAGGCACGACAACGCAAAGCTAGGCAATGCACGGAAGGCAAGCAAAGAGTAACGGAAGGCAAGGTCGGAACGGAAATACAAGGCACCGCAAGGGGAAACAAGGCTAAGGCACGACAACGCACGGCTAGCTAATGCAAAGCAAGGCAAGGAAAGGGTAACGCAAGGCAAGGCACGGTCAGGCGACGCAAGGCTAATGCACGACAACGCAAGGCTAAGCAATGCACGGAAGGTAAGCAAAGAGTAACGGAAGGCAAGGAAGGCAAGGGAAAGCAAGGGAAGGCAAGGGTAATGGAAGGAACGGCAAGGTAAGGGGAAACAAGCCTAAGGCACGACAACGCAGGGCTAGGCAATCCACGGCAAGGCAAGGAAAGGGTAACGCAAGGCAAGGCACGGTCAGGCGAGGCAAGGCTAATGTTCGACAACGCATGGCTAGGCAGTGTACGGTTCTGCAAGGAAAGAGTAACGGAAGGAAAGGAAGGCAAGCAAAGCAAGGCAACGCAAGCAAGGCTATGGCAAGGTGAAACAAGGCTAATGCACGACAACGCACGGCTAGGCAATGCACGGCCAGGCAAGGAAAGGGTAACGCAAGGCAAGGCACTGTCAGGCGAGGCAAAGCTAAGGAACGACCACGCAAGGCTAGGCAGTGCACGGCAAGGCAAGGAAAGAGTAACGGAAGGCAAGGAAGGCAAGGCAAAGCAAGCCAACGCAAGCAAGGCTATGGCAAGGTGAAACAAGGCTAATGCACGACAACGCACGGCTAGGCAATGCACGGCAAGGCAAGGAAAGGGTAACGCAAGGCAAGGCACGGTCAGGCGAGGCAAGGCTAAGGCACGACAACGCAAGGCTAGGCAATGCACGGAAGGCAGGCAAATAGTAACGTAAGGCAAGGAAGGCAAGGGAAAGCAAGGGAAGGCAAGGGTAACGGAAGGAACGGAACGGTAAGGGGAAACAAGGCTAAGGCACGACAACGCAGGGCTAGGCAATGCACGGCAAGGCAAGGAAAGGGTAACGCAAGGCAAGGCACGGTCAGGCGAGGCAAGGCTAATGCACGACAACGCAAGGCTAGGCACTGCACGGCTAGGCAAGGAAAGAGTAACGGAAGGCAAGGCACTGTCAGGCGAGGCACGGCTAAGGCAGGACAACGCAAGGCTACGCAGTGCATGGCAAGGCAAGGAAAGAGTAACGGAAGGAAAGGAAGGCAAGGCATAGCCAGGCAAGGCAAGGGTAATGGAAGGAACGGCACGGCAAGGGGAAACAAGGCTAAGGCACGGCAACGCACGGCTAGGCAATGCACGGCCAGGCAATGAAAGGGTAACGCAAGGCAAGTCACGGTGAGGCAAGGCAAGGCTAATGCACGACAACGCACGGCTAGGCAATGCACGGCAAGGCAAGGAAAGGGTAACGCAAGGCAAGGCACGGTCAGGCGAGGCAAGGCTAAGGCACGACAACGCAAGGCTAGGCAATGCACGGAAGGCAAGCAAAGAGTAACGGAAGGCAAGGATTGCAAGGCAAAGCAAGGCAACGCAAGCAAGTCTATGGCAAGGTGAAAAAAGGCTGAGGCACGACAACGCAAGGCTAGGCAATGCACGGAAGGCAAGCAAAGAGTAACGGAAGGCAAGGAAGGCAAGGCAAAGCAAGGCAACGCAAGCAAGGCTATGGCAAGGTGAAACAAGGCTAAGGCACTACAACGCACGGCTAGGCAAGGCACGGTCAGGCAAGGCAAGAATAACGCACGACAACACAAGGTTGGGCAATACACGGCAAGGCAAGGAAAGGGTAACGCAAGGGAAGGCACGGTCGGGCGAGGCAAGGCTAAGGCACGACAACGCAAGGCTAGGCAATGCACGGAAGGCAAGCAAAGAGTGACGGAAGGCAAGGAAGGCAAGGGAAAGCAAGGCAAGGCAAGAGTAACGGAAGGAACGGCTCGGCAAGGGGAAACAAGGCTAAGGCACGGCAACGCACGGCTAGGCAATGCACGGCCAGGCAAGGAAAGGGTAACGCAAGGAAAGGCACGGTGAGGCAAGGCAAGGCTAATGCACGACAACGCACGGCTATGCAATGCACGGAAAGGCAAGGAAAGGGTAACGCAAGGCAAGGCACGGTCAGGCGAGGCAAGGCTAAGGCACGACAACGCAAGGCTAGTCAATGCAAGGAAGGCAAGCAAAGAGTAACGGAAGGCAAGGAATGCAAGGCAAAGGAAGGCAACGCAAGCAAGGCTATGGCAAGGTGAAAAAAGTCTAAGGCACGACAACGCAAAGCTAGGCAATGCACGGAAGGCAAGCAAAGAGTAACGGAAGGCAAGGTCGGAACGGAAATGCAAGGCACCGCAAGGGGAAACAAGGCTAAGGCACGACAACGCACGGCTAGGCAATTCACGGCAACGCAAGGAAGGGGTAACGCAAGGCAAGGCACGGTCAGGCGAGGCAAGGCTAAGGCACGACAACGCAAGGCTAGGCAATGCACGGAAGGCAGGCAAATAGTAACGTAAGGCAAGGAAGGCAAGGGAAAGCAAGGGAAGGCAAGGGTAACGGAAGGAACGGAACGGTAAGGGGAAACAAGGCTAAGGCACGACAACGCAGGGCTAGGCAATGCACGGCAAGGCAAGGAAAGGGTAACGCAAGGCAAGGCACGGTCAGGCGAGGCAAGGCTAATGCACGACAACGCAAGGCTAGGCACTGCACGGCTAGGCAAGGAAAGAGTAACGGAAGGCAAGGCACTGTCAGGCGAGGCACGGCTAAGGCAGGACAACGCAAGGCTACGCAGTGCATGGCAAGGCAAGGAAAGAGTAACGGAAGGAAAGGAAGGCAAGGCATAGCCAGGCAAGGCAAGGGTAATGGAAGGAACGGAACGGCAAGGGAAACAATTCTAAGGCACGGCAACGCACGGCTAGGAAATGCACGGCCAGGCAATGAAAGGGTAACGCAAGGCAAGTCACGGTGAGGCAAGGCAAGGCTAATGCACGACAACGCACGGCTAGGCAATGCACGGCAAGGGAAGGAAAGGGTAACGCAAGGCAAGGGACGGTCAGGCGAGGCAAGGCTAAGGCACGACAACGCAAGGCTAGGCAATGCACGGAAGGCAAGCAAAGAGTAACGGAAGGCAAGGATTGCAAGGCAAAGCAAGGCAACGCAAGCAAGTCTATGGCAAGGTGAAAAAAGGCTGAGGCACGACAACGCAAGGCTAGGCAATGCACGGAAGGCAAGCAAAGAGTAACGGAAGGCAAGGAAGGCAAGGCAAAGCAAGGCATCGCAAGCAAGGCTATGGCAAGGTGAAACACGGGTAAGGCACTACAACGCACAGCTAGGCAAGGCACGGTCAGGCAAGGCAAGAATAACGCACGACAACACAAGGTTGGGCAATACACGGCAAGGCAAGGAAAGGGTAACGCAAGGGAAGGAACGGTCGGGCAAGGCAAGGCTAAGGCACGACAACGCAAGGCTAGGCAATGCACGGAAGTCAAGCAAAGAGTGACGGAAGGCAAGGAAAGCAAGGGAAAGCAAGGCAAGGCAAGAGTAACGGAAGGAACGGCTCGGCAAGGGGAAACAAGGCTAAGGCACGGCAACGCACGGCTAGGCAATGCACGGCCAGGCAAGGAAAGGGTAACGCAAGGAAAGGCACGGTGAGGCAAGGCAAGGCTAATGCACGACAACGCACGGCTATGCAATGCACGGAAAGGCAAGGAAAGGGTAACGCAAGGCAAGGCACGGTCAGGCGAGGCAAGGCTAAGGCACGACAACGCAAGGCTAGTCAATGCAAGGAAGGCAAGCAAAGAGTAACGGAAGGCAAGGAATGCAAGGCAAAGGAAGGCAACGCAAGCAAGGCTATGGCAAGGTGAAAAAAGTCTAAGGCACGACAACGCAAAGCTAGGCAATGCACGGAAGGCAAGCAAAGAGTAACGGAAGGCAAGGTCGGAACGGAAATGCAAGGCACCGCAAGGGGAAACAAGGCTAAGGCACGACAACGCACGGCTAGGCAATTCACGGCAACGCAAGGAAGGGGTAACGCAAGGCAAGGCACGGTCAGGCGAGGCAAGGCTAATTCACGACAACGCAAGGCTAGGCAGTGAACGGCAAGACAAGGAAAGAGTAACGGAAGGAAAGGAAGGCAAGGCAAAGCCAGGCAAGGCAAGTGTAACGGAAGGAACGGCTCGGCAAGGGGAAACAAGGCTAAGGCACGGCAACGCACGGCTAGGCAATGCACGGCCAGGCAAGGAAAGGGTAACGCAAGGCAAGGCACGGTGAGGCAAGGCAAGGCTAATGCACGACAACGCACGGCTAGCTAATGCAAAGCAAGGCAAGGAAAGGGTAACGCAAGGGAAGGCACGGTCAGGCGAGGCAAGGCTAAGGCACGACAACGCAAGGCTAGGCAATGCACGGAAGGCAAGCAAAGAGTAACGGAAGGCAAGGAAGGCAAGGCAAAGCAAGCCAACGCAAGCAAGGCTATGGCAAGGTGAAACAAGGCTAATGCACGACAACGCACGGCTAGGCAATGCACGGCAAGGCAAGGAAAGGGTAACGCAAGGCAAGGCACGGTCAGGCGAGGCAAGGCTAAGGCACGACAACGCAAGGCTAGGCAATGCACGGAAGGCAGGCAAATAGTAACGTAAGGCAAGGAAGGCAAGAGAAAGCAAGGGAAGGCAAGGGTAACGGAAGGAACGGAACGGCAAGGTGAAAAAAGGCTGAGGCACGACAACGCAAGGCTAGGCAATGCACGGAAGGCAAGCAAAGAGTAACGGAAGGCAAGGAATGCAAGGCAAAGCAAGGCAACGCAAGCAAGTCTATGGCAAGGTGAAAAAAGGCTAAGGCACGACAACGCAAGGCTAGGCAATGCACGGAAGGCAAGCAAAGACTAACGGAAGGCAAGGAAGGCAAGGCAAAGCAAGGCAACGCAAGCAAGGCTATGGCAAGGTGAAACAAGGCTAAGGCACGACAACGCACGGCTAGGCAATGCACGGCAAGGCAAGGAAAGGGTAACGCAAGGCAAGGCACGGTCAGGCAAGGCAAGAATAACGCACGACAACACAAGGTTGGGCAATACACGGCAAGGCAAGGAAAGGGTAACGCAAGGGAAGGCACGGTCGGGCGAGGCAAGGCTAAGGCACGACAACGCAAGGCTAGGCAATGCACGGAAGGCAAGCAAAGAGTGACGGAAGGCAAGGAAGGCAAGGGAAAGCAAGGCAAGGCAAGGGTAACGGAAGGAACGGCTCGGCAAGGGGAAACAAGGCTAAGGCACGGCAACGCACGGCTAGGCAATGCACGGCCAGGCAAGGAAAGGGTAACGCAAGGCAAGGCACGGTCAGGCGAGGGAAGTCTTAGGCACGACAACGCAAGGGTAGGCAATGCACGGAAGGCAAGCAAAGAGTAACGGAAGGCAAAGAAAGCAAGGGAAAGCCAGGCAAGGCAAGGGTAAGGGAAGGAACGGCACGGAAAGGGGAAACAAGGCTAAGGCACGGCAACGCACGGCTAGGCAATGTAGGCAGGCAAGGAAAGGGTAACGCAAGGCAAGGCACGGTGATGCAAGGCAAGGCTAATGCACGACAACGCACGGCTAGGCAATGCACGGCAAGGCAAGGAAAGAGTAACGGAAGGCAAGGAATACAAGGCATAGCAAGGCAACGCAAGCAAGGCTATGGCAAGGTGAAAAAAGTCTAAGGCACGACAACGCAAGGCTAAGCAATGCACGGAAGGCATGCAAAGAGTAACGGAAGGCAAGGAAGGCAAGGCAAAGCAAGGCAACGCAAGCAAGGCTATGGCAAGGTGAAACAAGGCTAAGGCACGAGAACGGACGGCTAGGCAATGCACGGCAAGGCAAGGAAAGGGGAACGCAAGGCAAGGCACGGTCATGCAAGGCAAGAATAACGCATGACCACACAAGGTTGGGCAATGGACGGCAAGGCAAGCAAACAGTAACGCAAGGCCAGGAAGGCAAGGGAAAGCAAGGCAAAGCAAGGCTAACGGAAGGCACGGCACCGCAAGGGGAAACAAGGCTAAAAACGACAACGCACAGCTACGGAATGCAAGGATAGGGAAGTACAAGGTAACGCAAGGCAAGGCACGGTGAGGCAAGGCAAGGCTAATGCACGACAACGCACGGCTAGGCAATGCAAAGCAAGGCAAGGAAAGGGTAACGCAAGGGAAGGCACGGTCAGGCGAGGCAAGGCTAAGGCACGACAACGCAAGGCTAGGCAATGCACGGAAGGCAAGCAAAGAGTGACGGAAGGCAAGGAAGGCAAGGGAAAGCAAGGCAAGGCAAGGGTAATGGAAGGAACGGCTCGGCAAGGGGAAACAAGGCTAAGGCACGGCAACGCACGGCTATGCAATGCACGGAAAGGCAAGGAAAGGGTAACGCAAGGCAAGGCACGGTCAGGCGAGGCAAGGCTAAGGCACGACAACGCAAGGCTAGTCAATGCAAGGAAGGCAAGCAAAGAGTAACGGAAGGCAAGGAATGCAAGGCAAAGGAAGGCAACGCAAGCAAGGCTATGGCAAGGTGAAAAAAGGCTAAGGCACGACAACGCAAAGCTAGGCAATGCACGGAAGGCAAGCAAAGAGTAACGGAAGGCAAGGGCGGAACGGAAATGCAAGGCACCGCAAGGGGAAACAAGGCTAAGGCACGACAACGCACGGCTAGGCAATGCACGGCAACGCAAGGAAAGGGTAACGCAAGGCAAGGCACTGTCATGCGAGGTAAGGCTAAGGCACGACAACGCAAGGCTAGGCAATGCACGGAAGGTAAGCAAAGAGTAACGGAAGGCAAGGAAAGCAAGGGAAAGCAAGGCAAGGTAAGGGTAAGAGAAGGAACGGCACGGCAAGGGGAAACAAGGCTAAGGCACGACAACGCAGGGCTAGGCAATGCACGGAAAAGCAAGGAAAGGGTAACGCCAGGGAAGGCACGGTCAGGCAAGGCAAGGCTAATGAACGACAACGCAAGGCTAGGCAGTGCACGGCAAGGCAAGGAAAGAGTAACGGAAGGAAAGGAAGGCAAGGCAAAGCCAGGCAAGGCAAGTGTAACAAAACGCACGGCACGGCAAGGGGAAACAAGGCTAAGGCACGGCAACGCACGGCTAGGCAATGCACGGAAGTCAAGCAAAGAATAACGGAAGGCAAGGAATGCAAGGCAAAGCAAGGCAACGCAAGCAAGGCTATGGCAAGGTGAAAAAAGTCTAAGGCACGACAACGCAAGGCTAAGCAATGCACGGAAGGCATGCAAAGAGTAACGGAAGGCAAGGAAGGCAAGGCAAAGCAAGGCAACGCAAGCAAGGCTATGGCAAGGTGAAACAAGGCTAAGGCACGAGAACGGACGGCTAGGCAATGCACGGCAAGGCAAGGAAAGGGGAACGCAAGGCAAGGCACGGTCATGCAAGGCAAGAATAACGCATGACCACACAAGGTTGAGCAATGGACGGCAAGGCAAGCAAACAGTAACGCAAGGCAAGGAAGGCAAGGGAAAGCAAGGCAAAGCAAGGCTAACGGAAGGCACGGCACCGCAAGGGGAAACAAGGCTAAGGAACGACAACGCACAGCTACGGAATGCACGGATAGGGAAGGACAAGGTAACGCAAGGCAAGGCACGGTGAGGCAAGGCAAGGCTAATGCACGACAACGCACGGCTAGGCAATGCAAAGCAAGGCAAGGAAAGGGTAACGCAAGGGAAGGCACGGTCAGGCGAGGCAAGGCTAAGGCACGACAAAGCAAGGCTAGGCAATGCACGGAAGGCAAGCAAAGAGTGACGGAAGGCAAGGAAGGCAAGGGAAAGCAAGGCAAGGCAAGGGTAACGGAAGGAACGGCTCGGCAAGGGGAAACAAGGCTAAGGCACGGCAACGCACGGCTATGCAATGCACGGCCAGGCAAGGAAAGGGTAACGCAAGGCAAGGCACTGTCAGGCGAGGCAAGGCTAAGGCACGACAACGCAAGGCTAGGCAATGCACGGAATGTATGCAAAGAATAACGGAAGGCAAGGAAGGCAAGGGAAAGCAAGAGAAGGCAAGGGTAATGGACGGAACGGCACGGTAAGGGGAAACAAGCCTAAGGCATGACAACGCAGGGCTAGGCTATGCACGGCAAGGCAAAGAAATGGTAACGCAAGGCAAGGCACGGCCAGGCGAGGCAAGGCTAAGGAACGACCACGCAAGGCTAAGCAATGCACGGAAGGTAAGCAAAGAGTAACGGAAGGCAAGGAAGGCAAGGGAAAGCAAGGGAAGGCAAGGGTAATGGAAGGAACGGCAAGGTAAGGGGAAACAAGCCTAAGGCACGACTACGCAGGGCTAGGCAATCCACGGCAAGGCAAGGAAAAGGTAACGCAAGGCAAGGCACGGTCAGGCAATCCCAATTCCTTTGAGAGATTTAATGCATTGTTCTATATGTGAACCTATATACTGGTATAAACAATACTTCTTCCTAGCTTGTTCTGAGGATAGATCTCTAGGCTCATCTTTTGGGAATCCAATATGGTCTCACTAACTAGCTGCATGACCCTGGGTGAGTGATTTAATTCTATTTGCCTCATTTTTCTTATCTGTAGAAAGATATAGCAAACCTGTCCAGGATCTATGCCAAGAAAACTCCAGTTGGGGTTTTGAAAAGTTAAGTACAACAATGAACAACAATAACGCCCTCTGATGGTGCAGAATCTAACATAACTACATATAATCCTAGATTATTCTTTTCTCCCATAATTTTTTCAGAATGAATCTTCTCACGCTATTCAAGGTATTTCGTGCTAACTCTTATGACATTACAGAAATACTATTGGAGGGTATAGGCTGTTTAATGGTTATTTTGCAATCTCATATTTAGCATGCATCCTTCTCTGATGACATCCCTTATGATGTCTCTCTTGCTCCAGTCATCACTTAGAATATTATTAACATTTGTCTTTGTGAGTGAAATAAAAAATTGGTTTTAGAGAATATGTTGAAAAATTCTACAAAGAATTTTATGTGCTACTCCAGATAAAACTGACATATTTCAACATTTATTCATTGTAAAGGAAAGTATAGGAGAAGATGTTCAAAAAAGAGTTGGAAAACAGCCTAATGAAAAAGGAAGAAACTAAAATCTTATAGATTACAAAAAAGCTTTATGCCAACTATATATTTTTCTTTTGTGCAAGAAAGGAACAATTCACATCACAAAAATGAAAAAGTTATACTTTAATAGACAGGAAAAGTATTGTTATACCAGCAGGAAAGTAATTTCTAAACAGTTATTTGAAATATCAACTTTTTAGAGCAAAGTGTAATATAACTTAACAACTTTTTAAAGCCACAAATAAGTTTGAATTCCTAAAAAAAGCATGAAGATGAAAACTTCCATGAAGGTCCTCTCTGCATAATAATTCTCTTTTCTCCCTATAAATATACATTTACATATATTTGTATATGTATGTATATATGTCTTCTATATTTTCTCATGTGCATTGTGTATGTATGTATGTGTATAAATATATGCGTATGGGAGCTACCATTTACATGCCAGTTAAGATCTGCAAATATATAATGTTATCCTTACAACAATCTGGAAAAGATGTGCTGTTATTACTCTTATTATCTGATGAGGACTATGAGACTGAGGAAGGTAAAGTGACTTGGCCAGCCAGTAAGTTTCTGAGGTCATATCTGGATTTCCTAACTTCAAGTCTAATGCTCTATTGACTGCCACCTAGTTCTGTTTTTTTTCTCTTTTTTGAAATGCAATAATTCCACTTAATGTATCTTTTGAAATGAATAATTCAATTTCAATTGCTTGTTCAGTTCATTGGCATTTCTCCCCTTTCCTTTGATTAATAATATTTTTTAGAGATATAAATGCTGTCCTAAGAGTTTCTGTAAATATATACCTTTGATTTAGTATATTATTTCATTGTAGTATTTTCCTTATTTTTATCATCTTTATGATTTAATCATTGATGATGCACATTTAAAATAACATTTAATTTCTATTGAAGTTTTCCTTTTCTAATAATTTCCAGAGATTAAAATTCACTTAACAATTTGTAAATAATATTTAAGACTTTTTGATATTTATATATAACTTGTTTTTGCTCTAGCTAATTGCCACATTTTTTAAAAGTTCAAAAAGTCTATGATATGTCAAAGTTTGGCAACTAATGTGCTATGTGTGTGAAGAAATAAGGATTAGTGTAAATTTGTAATCTAAATTATTTGTAATCTAAATTATTCAAAGGATGGTGACATTTTTTATATTAATAGAGAAGTTTTGAAGAGGGAAGAAGTTTGGAGAATAATAATGACTTGTTTTAGAGAAAATTGACTTGAATTTATTTAGTTAACATCTAATTTAAAAAGTTAAAGACAGGGAGGGTTATAGAACTGAAAGTTTGGGGAAAAAATAAGCTGAACATATAGTTCCAGGAGACAGTCTTCATAGAAATGATAAATAGGTCCATAGAAAATAATAAGGATACCAAGTGGGGATATGCAGAGTGATAATAGAAATAGCCCTAGGACAGGGCATTAAAGTACACCCACATTTATCAGTCATGATACAGATGGTAATTCAGCCAATCCTGAAAAAAAGAAGTCAAAAAATCATGAAGAAAAGCAAGAGAGAAATTTCATAAAATTTCAGAAAGGAGAGAGAGCATTCAGGGCAAGACAATAGTCAACAATTTCAAAAGTTGCAGTACCATATGTCTTCTACTTGCCTCATAAAGACATGGTTTCAACTTAGAGTTTTTCTCCTAGAGTCTTTGAACTGATTTTTAAGGGTCCCTGACAGATATGGACTCTCTTTCATAATCCTGTGGCATTTCTTGCATTCTGATACTCTTAGGTGACTCATTCACATAACCCAAAAAGTAAACACATGGCAGCTTCCGCTACTACCAGTGAACTATGTGTTGTAAACCTCTGGAAATTTCTTAAATATATGAGAGGACCTTTATTGGCACAGACACCAAGCACACTGCTCCAACTTAGCAGAAAATGCAATTGTTTATTCAGAGCATCTATAACACAAGTACTGGCTTAGTGTTTGGACACCTCTTTTCATTCCCTGAGCCTATTAGTGAGTGTTACTGATCAGAATAGGTCTAGCTTTGGTAGTAGTCTTGTTTGATACCTCAAGAGCCTCTAGCTTCCTTAGGAGAAAATGCTAACTGAGAAGATTATTCCAAGTTCCAGTCAAGCTGAGCACAGTTCCTTTGAATTCCCAAAGCCAATCTATGTTTCTGTTCTTACTCTCATCAATGTAGTGGAGCAATCAGACATAGTGATACTTGGCTTTCTGGTACCAGCAGTTGCTATTATGATCCCAGTATATATCACATTGCTCAGAATCAGTCCAGAGTGGAGTGGGGCAGCAGAAACACTAGTCTTTAACATCAGCTGATAATACTCACAGTTTAGGCTTAGCAGCGGTAGAGTATTACAACAGCCAAGTTGAGTCCATAGTCATACTTGGCCTACTGCTGAGGGTGAGAGTTCCAGTTTCAGCAATGTTACATCCTGGCATAAGGAGGCAATACTTGGTCCAGCATGGATTTGGAGTTTGTGTTAGGGGAGAGGAAGTACTGATCGCAGTAGTGAAGATATCAGGCATAATAGTATTATAATAGACACTACTTATACCTTAATGCTGACTCAGTCTGATATAGAGAAAAAAAGTCTCAGGATCCCAAGAGCAATGGAAAAATGTAATCATTCCTAGAAGTTGCAGTTAGTAGAGCTGTATACTAAATATACAGTACCAGGATATTTAGTCAGTCAGTGAATAAGCATTTATTAAGAAAAAAACATTTTAGGTTAAATGGATAAAACAGTTCAATAAAGTTATTGAGGAGAAGGCTTTAAAAAGCATAATTGGCCAGATAGAAAAGGAGATAAGAAAGCTCTCTGTGGAAAAAAGATCCTTCAAATGTAGAATGGAGGTAAAGGAAGTTGATAGCTTTGTGAGAAATCAAGACACAATCATGCAACACCAAAATATTAAAAAACTAGAAGAAAATGTGAAATATCTCATTGAAAGAGCAACTTATCTGAAAACATCCAGAAAAGATAATTTAAAAATTATTAGGCTACCTGAAAGTTATGATCAGGAAAAGAGCCTTGACTTCATTTTTAAAGAATTTCTACAGGAAAATTTCTCTAGATCCTACTTGGAATTCTGGGAGTCAGGTCTAGGATCATTAAAAATATTACCAGTTGGTGATTTTCTAAGGATTATGTCAAATGGACTTTTCCTGAAATTGTGGAAAATTTCTTGAAGAAAAACATAGATTTGGCACATCTCTAGGATTTCCCAAATAATTCAGTAGAATTTTAAAAGCCATTAAGAACTGTGTCACATGGATTTTGTTGAGACTCTTTTAACCAATCCAATAAGTATTTATTAAATACCTATTACATTCCAGGTACTGACTGGAGATATGATTAATAAAAAGGAAGCCAAAAAAACATTGTGCTATAAATTGTACTAAGTCCATCATCTCAAGGACCTAATAGTGTGATGGAGGAGACAATATGAAAGGAACTCTAAGCAAACAAGAGAGTCTTCATCATAAACTATAATTTTGTTTAATTTACACATTTAATACAATTGTAAGTTGAGCATGATCAATAAAAAATACATAACTTTCTAAGGGTCATGAGGAAATCTTCAAGAAGGTGGGATTTTTACTGAGACTTGAAAGGGATTTAGGAGATAGAGTTGAGAAGGGAGAAAATTTTAATATGGGAAATAGTGAAAAATGCTTAGAATCAGGAGATGAGCCTTATTTGGGAAAAAAACAACAAAAACACTAGTTTCTCTGGTTCAACCTTGGTAAGGTATAAGTGGAAAGGTAGGAGGAGGTCTGAATTAGAGAATTTTATTAGCAATCCTAGAAGCAAGAGTGGGGAATCTTTTTTCTGCCAAAGACCAATGGATATTTATAACATCAATCATGTGTCATGCAAAATTATTAACTTAAAAGTTATACTGCATATTTTATCAAATATTTAATTAATTCACCCCTAAAAAGCTCCTAGATTTATTGAGTTTATTTGAGTTCCACCTGTGATTGCCTTGGCAGCTCCAGTTCAACTGATTTCTCAGCCTTCAGGTTGAACATTTCCCATCCCTGTTCTTAAGGATATAAGGTATCACCAAATTTTGACTAAGGAGATGATGTTTTCAGATCTGATCCTTAGAAAGATTAATTTTATAGATGAATGTAGGATTAAGAGAAGTTGGAGACTTGAGGAAAGTTGGACCAGAAGACTTTTGAAAATTCATGTATGAAGTAATTAAAATCTTTGTTACAATAGAAGCAATATTGGAGGAGAGAAGGACCATTTGGAACTTGAAAAAAGATTGTATTGAGGGGTGCCACAGAGTGGGGAGTAAAAAAAAGACACTTATATTCTGAGCTTAGTGTCTAGGATGATAATGATATTATCTATACTAATAGAGAAGTTTGGGAGGAGGGATATTTTGTAGAGCCAAACACCAATCAGTGTTGTTAGAGGTTTATACTCCAAAGACAAGAAATGTTGACCACTACAGAGATGTCACTAACATAGGTAGTTGTAAAGAATGTATTACTAGTATTATTCTTTGTTAATTATAATTTGGAAATAATGGAGCTACTGAATATGCCTGCATGTAGAGAATTCAAGTGATCTTTGACTTTCTCAGAAAAGATTTGGAGCATTAAGAAGCACTGTTAGCTGTGTTGCCTTGGGCAAGCCACTTAACCCCACTGTCTTGCAAAATAAACCCTAAAAAAAAGCACTATTAGAAAATAGCATACTTTCTCTTTAGATGAAGATGGAAGTATCTATCAAGACATTGACAATGAAGGATAGAATCTGTTACCAGAGATCACTAAAGATACAAAGATTTGGGTTTTTTAACTAACTTCAAGACCTAATAGTTAGGAGAAGGTCCTGGTTGGCTGTCTGGAGAAAATAGAATGACAGTCTTGTCATGCAAACAAAAGATTATGAAATCAATGTATACTTTTGGTCCTGTTCTTTTGTTCATCATCTCCACCTTACGGATAAATAGATCAAATTTATTTAGATTACAAAGATTTAGCATTACCTACTAGTTGGAGCAGATTGAAAGATTTAGGAATTAGTGAGACAAAAGGTGGGTTGACTTAAGTCTGGAAATTCTTGTCTTTGTTTTCCATATCCTGTTGTTCTTCATAGAGGATGCTATGCTTGTTTTCATTTTTTTCTCTATCTTTTCACTTTATTTTTTTTCCCTCCTTCAATTCTGCATATATAAATTTTCTTTCATCTCCAATATCTAGTTTGTCCAAATGCTGATAGAGAATCTAGAAGACCTTTAAGACTTTTCCATCAATGAGTGAAGTGGGGGAGGGAGAGAAAAAAGCCAGTTATTTTTAATGGCATTGAAGCCATTCTTGAAGCTTACTCGCATCAGAAAATTAAAGTTCCTACTATTTACATGTTTTCCTAGTGACTCATAGACAAAAAAAATCCTGCAAGGAGAAATCATCTACTTTTTTTGACTTATGGGTAATAATCCCACATGGCCACTTTACAGAACTGAACTAATTCTGTTTGTGCGTGTATGTGTGTGTGTGTGTTTGTATGTTGTGTGTATATGTGTATACAGAGGAACCTTTCATTTGTTATTCACTTAATATTTTAATTTTCCCCAAGTACATGTAAAATAATGTTAACATTCATTCTCCTTAGGAAGATAAGCAATTTGACATGGGTTACACATGAGTGGTTGGACAGAGAATCTTTCCATATTAGTTACTTTTTGAAAGAAAACAGTCAAAAAAGAAAATTAAAGATTAAAAAAGTATGCTTGCTTCTATATACAGATTAAATCAATTCTTTCTCTGGCAAATATATAGTATTTTTTCATCATGTCCTTTAGAGTTTTCTTGAATCATTGTATTGCTGTGAATAGTGAAGACATTCACAGCTTATCACCTTAAATATTTCTATTACTGTATTCAACGTTCACCTGATTCTAATCATTTCACTTTGCATCAATTCATTTAAGTCTTTCCAGGTTTATCAGAGAGCATCTATTTCCAAATTTCTTATGTCATACTAGTATTCCATTACAATCATATACCATAACTTGTTAAAGAATTCCCCAATTGATGCGCAAGTTCTTAATTTCTGTTTCATTACCACCAGAAAAGTGACTATAAATATTTTATGTACATATATTTCTCTTTTAAAATTTTTTCTCTTTTAAAATGTAGTCCCATAGCAGTGGTATTGCTAGGTCAAAGTGTATGAATGGTCACAATTAAGCATAAGTGTCTCAATTTTCCCAGCTCCCTCAAATATTTGTCATTTTTTCTTTTTCTATTCTATTAATCAATCTAAAAATATGAAGTAGTACGTCAAAATTGTTTTAATTGTTTAAAAATTTTCTATCAATAGTGTTTTAGAGCACATTTTCATGTAACTATATATATCTTTGACCACTTCATCTGAAAGCTGTTCATATTTTTTGATGTTTTTCAATTAAAGAATAACCTAAATTTGATTCATTTTTCTATATATTTTAGAGATGGAATTTTTATTGGTGAAACTTGATTCAAATTTTTTTCACAAGTATAATTGCTCTTTGTATTTCCCAGTTTCCACCCCCATGTTTATTTGATTCTTTCTCTTATATTCTAGTCTTTCTTTCACCCTGTTCCTTAACAAGTGTTTTACTTCTGACAAGTCTCCCACAATTCATCCTTCCTTCTATTAACACCATCCTTCTCTTATGCCTTACCTTCTTATTTTCCAAATGAGTGTGCATATTATATTGATGAGAGTAAAGTTTAAGTTCTCTCACTACCTTCCCCATGTTCCTCCTCACTGTAAAAGCCTTCATGATGCTTTTATGTCAATTTATCTGATTCTACTTATCCCTTCAATTTTCTTTCATTTCATTTCTCCTTCTCACTGCTTAAATTTATATTTTTAAATATCATCCCTTCATATTAAATTCATATATTCACCCTCCATATAAATTTACTCCTTCAAACTGCCCAATAATAAAATTCTTATGAGTCACAAGTATTATCTTCCCAAGAAAAGTGTAAACACTTTAAGCTTATTAAATCCCTTAGAATTTCCCTCTCCTACTCTGTTTTATTGATTCTATTTCCATAGCATCACTAGGTTCAACTTGTTCAATACTAATTTTTATGGATTTATTTTATTCAATGAGCTTTGGTATATTTTTTTTTCCATTTCGTCAATTGAACTTTTTTAAGAAGTTTTTCTCTTCAGTAAATTTTTGTGCCATTTTTTCAATTCGGTCAATTCTGCTTTTCTAGGTATTCTCCTCATTGTATCTCTTTTGCAATTTGGCCTAGTCAGTTTTTTAAGGTATCCTTTTCTTTATAATTATGTTTTTTGCTGTACCAAGCTATAGACTTATTTTTGATGATTTCCTTGCATCACTCTCATTTTTCTTCCCAATTTTTTATCTACCTCTCTCTTGATTTCAAGATTCTTTTTGAAATCTTCCATGATATGAGACAAATTCATACATTTTTCTTGGACTTTTGATGTAGGAGTTTTGACTTTGAGGTCTTCATCTGAGTGTTTTGATCTTCCTTGGCATCAAAGTGACTTTCTATGGTCAGAATTTCTTCTGCTGTTTCATCAATTTTCTAACATTTTTTGACTTTAACTCTTAGATAATGCAGGTCTCTGCTTCCAGGATGAATGTGCACTAAATCAAACTTGAGGGGTTTTGTACAGTGGTATTAGGAATACTCTAGGGACCTGTACATTTTCAATTCTTCCAAAGTGGTATGACCTAAGGAGAGTGTGTTTATATTCTCCTGGCCTGTGTGCTCTAATCTGTGAGTGACCAATCTTGTCTGTACTGGAATTATAATGAGGTTCTGTTTCCACAAACTTTGATATGCTAGTGCCTTCCTCACCCTGGAGCTGTCACCCAAGTGGCATCTGAATATTGGTGAAGCAACAGAGTCTTCCCACCAGTGTCAGCTAAGAGACCCCCTGTAATCTCCTTCTGACCATTTTTAACCCCTTTACTGTCTGTGGGCTGAAAGTTCTGGAAGCAAATAATGTTGTTGATTCAGTAATTTCCAAGGCCTGATTTTTGATTATTGGGTCCAGGTCTGTGCTGGTGTAGTCTGCTATGTTTCTCTAACACTCTGGTGTGACAGACTTATCTTGCCTAATTTGTAAGTTTTTTGTGCTGGAAAATTATCCATTTGTGGATTCTGCCACTACAAAATTTGTTTTGGAGCATTAATAAATGATTTAGGGGTGTTGGAGAAGAACTCAGGTAACTCCCTTGCCTTTTTAATCATCTTGGTTCAGCCCAGAGTAAACTTTATTACACTGTCAAGTTTCCCATAAGTGTTTTATTGTCTTAAGCCTAAACTATGACATCTACTTCATTCATTTGTAGTTTTCTAGTTCACAATTGCATTTTTGTAGCTACATAGAAAAAAGTCTAGTTCATTGATCTCTTTGAGAATTGTTTCCAATGCTACTTGAGATATTCATGTATGAGTACTTTACCTTAAAAATAAGTGCATGCTTGTTAACCTCCTTTGTGCAAAGCATACTCATTAAAACAATGTATAGAAGTCTCTTACTTGTGAAAGTAACCATTTCTGTTATGTATAACTAACCATGTTTCTTTTTTTGTTCTCAATTCTTTTTGAAACAAAATCACTGTACATGTGAAACTGACTGTAAAAGTATTTTGTTTTTGCTTTGTTTTGTTCTTGTTCTTCATCTCAAGTCATATAATCATTCTTTTGGAAATCTCTTACAGTATCATTGATGTTGTGTTTCATTATTTCATCCTGGAGAGGTTTTTTACATTAGTTTTCTCACTATGTTTCTCAGAATGGAAAGGAAAAAAGACATTTGGGAGTTTCAGTAGAATGAGATCTCCATCCATTTGCTAAGTAGCTGACATGTTGACAAGGCTGTGCTTAAGAGCCCTCCTGAAAACATCAGAACATTTCTATTCTTCATGAGGAAAGAAGTAAGGAAGACATGAAATGATCAACTTAAAGTAGTCCCTAGTCATTCAATCACCTCCTGTCTTTATTTTTCTCCCTCTTGATTATGCTAGATAAGTCAAAAAAGATGCCCTGGAAGAAAATGAAATTACTAGGATAATGAGCCTTGTTTGATATATCCAAAAATTTCTGATTGTCTTGACCAAAATGAAGTAGAGATTAGTAAATGTCTCTTTTGCTTTCTTCATCTCAAACACATTAAAATTTACTTTTTTCCAGAAGAGTCTCAGCTATGTCTGTTACTGAAAACACAAACTCTCTAATGCATTCTTTCTCTCACACTATTTCTCCTACCTGCAAAGTCCATTCACATCCAGTCTAAAAGAGATTTCCCTTGAAATGAAAAAAAAAAAGCACAACTCTAATGAAATGCAATTAGTTGTCTTATAGACTTAACCAGAGTCTTTAAATCAGAAGAGTGGGGCTGAGAGAATTCAGTGTAAGTATAGCAATATATCAACTCAGTTACATATAACTTAGAATAGCTATGTCAAAAAAAGAAAATAATAAGTACCTGAAATAACCAGAAATTCATAGAAGACAAAATTGGGGGGGGGGGGAAGCTAGATATGAGCATGTTAAGTATAAAAGTTAAATTCTAAAAATTTTAAAGGAATAAAAGATTGACTTAAAAATCTTTATGCAAATATATGAAGATTAGAAACAAAGAGTAAATGAAATAAGGCAAGTTCATTTTTTCAATTCATTCATTTAGTATTTTATTTTTCCCACTTACATGTAAAAATAATTTGTAATGTTCATTTTTAAAACTTTGAGTTCCACAGACTTCTAGCCAAGATGAGAAGAGAAGACAGGTATGGTTTTAAGCTTTCCTGGTTTTCCTTCAGAATCAACAGTAATAAAGCCTCTGAACAGATTTGGGAGCAACAGAACCCCCAAAAGAAGAGAGGGAAACAACTTCTAACAAGGTCTGTTACAGGCAAGAGTGGGCATGTCCAAGTCAGAATGCAGAGACCCAGCACACCTGTGGCAAGATGAGGTCACAGTTAGAAGTAGAAGTCTTTGCGGTATATGTGGAAGCTTTTACAGTGTATGTGCAAGTCTTTGCAGACTGAGAAAGCTCCAGTCTGGCTGCCTAGGATACCTATTCCCACACAGCTAGTCTGAAAAACTGGAACCAGGATCTCCTGGTGTTCTGAGAAGGGCCCCAGCTTTCCTGTGGGAAGGCCAGGTGCTCCCCAGTATGGGCACAGAGACAGCCCCAGGTGTTTGAGCCTTTCTCCAAGGCCTGGATTTAGACGACCAACTTCTCCAGTACTGATTATCCAGAGAGACCCCAGGCATTTTCAGCCCTGAAGACCTAGCCCAGCATATGGGTTGCAGGGAAGACAGTCCAGATCCAATCCCAAGCCTAGGGAGTGGGCCACTGGCACTACCAACACAGAAAATTCAGAGTAAATTTTTTGCCTTCCTCATTGGTTGGTCCATTGAGTAACCCCCTGGAGTTCTGAACAAGGTGTCTAGGGTTTTTATCACTGAAGGGCTGTGAACAAATACCTCCTCCATCACAAAACCCTAGGAAAAGTTAGAATCTAAATGTAGGAAAGGCCAGTGCAAAGCAGGATCTATTGAATGTTACCTAAGAGATAAGGTAGCTCAGACAGAAAAAATACTATTTGTGAAGGTTCAGAAGAGAATATAAATGGTCTCCAGCCCAGAAAGACCTATAAAAAGCAAATGGGAACATTGGAAAAGTAATGTACGAAAAAAATTATACTATGTAAGAAAGAGAAATTTATATCTTACAAAAAATTACCGAAGAAAACAAATCCTTTAAAAATGGACAAAGGTAGGGTGGCTAGGTGGCACAGTGAATAGAGCACAAGCCTTGGAGTCAGGAGTATCTGGGTTCAAATCCGACCTCAGACACTTAATAATTACCTAGCTATGTGGCCTTGGGCAAGCCACTTATCCCCATTGTCTTGAAAAAAAATCTAAAAAAAAAATCTAAAAATGGGCAACGGCAAGAAAATAATTCCCTTAAAAACATGTTGAAAAATGGAAAAAGATAGCAACTATTTTAAAAATAGAATTCTCCAAAAGGAAAAAGAAATGAAAAAGCTAAATAGAGAAAATACCTCCCTGAAAAGTAGATTGGGAGTTAGTGAGAGGTCGAATGGGGTAAATTACGTCATATGAAGAGGTTCAAAAGACCTATTGCAACAGGATGAAAGAACAGAGGACCTGAACACTGTCTGAATCTTACCCTCATTGGATTTGACTCAAAAAAGGGAATAATGCACAAACTCAGTTAATGTTAGAAATTTATCTTACCTTTCAAGTATCAGGAGGGGAAAGGTGGGAAGAAGGCCAGGAGGGCCTGATAGAAGGGAGGGAAGGGAGAAGGAAGAAAGAAGAAGGGGAAAGAAAAAGGAGGTGATGGATAGCAGAGAGTAAACACTGAGGGAATTCAGAGACAAAATACTGGGGAGAAGAAATAAGGTAAAAGAAGGGGGAAAATACAGAGGGGTGTTACCATGGAGGGAAATAAAGAATTAATATTTATAGCTTTGAATGTAAATGAGATGAACTCTTCAAAAATGGAAATAAATATCAAGAGTGGATTAAAAGCCAGAATCATACAGCAAAATTATATTGGTGGGGGACTTCATTCTTCTTTTCAGAATTAGAAAATTCTAACCAAAAAAATAAAGAAGAAGAAAGTTAAAAAGTTGAACAGATTATTAGAAAACTTAGATATGATAAACCTCTGAAAAAAATTCAATAGGAATAAAAAGGAATAAACCTTTTTTCCAATGGTCCATTGCACCTACACAAAAGTTGACTTAAAAATCTCATAGTCAAATGTAGGAAGTCAGAAATATTGAATATATATTCTTTTCTAACAATGATACAATGAAATATATCAT
Organism: Macrotis lagotis; assembly: GCF_037893015.1. Lineage (NCBI taxonomy): Eukaryota > Metazoa > Chordata > Mammalia > Peramelemorphia > Peramelidae > Macrotis > Macrotis lagotis. The sequence continues at coordinate 523,572,353 of NC_133658.1, forward strand.
GAAAATTACAGGCAAGAAAGGGTCAGGGAGAGATAGACCTAAAACTAGTGGGAAATTAATAAACTAATTTTAAAGAATGAGTGGATCAAACAAGAAATAATTGAAAGAATTAAGGATTTTATCCAAAACAATGACAAGAATGAGACATCATACCAAAACTTCTGGGATATAGCCAAAGCAGTCATTAAGGGAACCATTTTGTTGAGTGGATCAACGAACAAAGCATAAAATTTAAAAAGTTAGAGAAAGCACAAATTAAAAAGTCCCCAATTAAATAATAAATTAGAAATTCTAAAAATTAAAGATGAAATTAACAAAATTGAAGGCAAGCAAAACCTTGAACTAATAAATAAAACCAAGAGATGCTGTTATTAAAAAAGTACACATTTGGTTAATTTGATTTTAAAAAAGAAAGAAGAAAATCAAATTACTAGTATCAAAATTGAAAAAGATGAATTCATCACTAATAAGGAAAAAATTAAAGTAATAATTCAGAGCTATTCTGCCTAACTGTAGGCCAATAAATTTGATAAGCTAAGCAAAATGATTGAATATTTACAATACTATAAATTGCCAAGGTTAAAAGAAAAGGAAATGAAATACTTAAATAACTCCATCTCAGAAAAATAAATTTAATAAGCCATCTATGTACTCCCTAAGAAAACATCCCCAGGGCCATATGGATTTACAAATGATTTCTACCCAACATTCAAGGAACAATAAGTTCCAATTCTATATAAACTATTTGAAAAAATATTTGCAGGTCTGCCAAATTCTTTCTATGGTACCAATATGATTCTGACACCTAAGCCAGGAAGAGTCAAAAACAGATAAAAAATTATAGACTAATTTCCTTAATGAATATAGATGCAAAAAATGTAAATCAAATAGGATAATATATGATCACCTAAGATTGTTACCAACAATGCAGGATTGGTTTAATATTAGGAAAGCTATCAACATAATTGACCACATTAACAACAAACCTAACAGAAATCATGTGAATATATCAACAGATGTTGGAAAAACACAGCACCCATTCCTATTAAAAACATAGTAGAGAGCATAGAAATAAATGGAGTGTTGCTTAAAATGATAAGTAATAACTATCTAAAATCATCAACAAGTATTATAGGTAATGGGGATAAACTGGCAGCATTCCCAATAAGATCAGGGTTGAGCAGGGATGCTCATTATCAAGCTTTTACTTAATATTGTATTAGAAATGTTAGCTTTGGCAAGAGAAGAAAAAGAAATTGAAGGAATTAGAATCACTAATGAAGAAACAAAATTCTCTCTTTGCAGATGATATGATGACATACCTAGAGAACCCTAGAAAAGTCATCAAAATCAATCTACTGGAAACAATTAGCAACTTTAGTAAAAGCATAAAATAAATAAATAAACCCACATAAATCCTTATCATTTCAGTATCTTACTAACAAGATACAATAGCAAGAATTAGAAAGAGAAATCCCATTTAAATGAACTTCATAGAACATAAAATACTTGGGAGCCTATCTGTCAAGACAGACTCAAAAACTTTATGAAAAGAACTATTAAACATTTTTCTCACAAATAAAATCAAATCTAAATAACAGGATAAATGTCAATTGCTCATAGGTAGGCTGTGCTAACAATAATTAAAAATGACAATTCTACCTGTTAATTGCTTATTTAGTGTCATGTCAATCAAACTTCCAAAAAAATTAAGAGAGCAAGAAAAAATAGCAAATAAAAATTCATGTGGAACAACAAAAGGTAAAGAATATCAAGATAATTAAAGAAGATATAAAAGTAGGTGGCCTAGATGTACCAGGTCTAAAACTATACTATAAAGTAGCAGCCATCAAAATTGTCTACTACTGGTTAAGAAATAGAGTAATGGACCAGTGGATTTGAATAGATACACAAGAACAGTAGAATTAGTGTGGATTTTTAGATGAAATAGCATATGCATTCATTTAGGTTTAAGTGTTAAGATTCATTTCTTACACTACATGGAATTAATAGAAAAAATAATAAGGAAGAAAAGTTGTTGGAAGATAAGGCAGATTGAAGGAGGTGGTAGTCAGAAAAAAAAACAATGGCGAGATGGAATAGAGTGACAGGAGAGAGAAAAAGTAGAAATGGAGGAAAAATAGGTCAGAGGAAAATAAAATTAATAATCATAAACGTGAATGGGATGAAATATCCCAGAAAATGGAAATGAATTACAGATTGGATTAAAAATCAGAACACTATATGTTGTTTCCAAGAAACACATATGAGGCAAAGACTTACATACACACAAAGAATAAAAGTAAAAGCAGAATATATTGTTTCTGTTAAAGTTAAAAAAAGATATGGGGTGGCTAGGTGGCGTAGTGTACCGGCCCTGGAATCAGGAGTACCTGGGTTCAAATCCGGTCTCAGACACTTAATAATTACCTAGCTGTGTGGCCTTGGGCAAGCCACTTAACTCCGTCTGACTTGCAAAAACCTAAAAAAAAAGTAAAAAAAAAGATAAGGGGTATCACTCTTGATCTCAGAAAGAAAAAAACAAAAGAAAAAAGATCCAATTAAAACCGATTAGGGAGAAAACTACATCTTGCTAAAGATACCATAAACAATGAAGTAATATCAAAACTAAACACACACACACATATATATACACACACACACACACCCATTGGTACAGCATCCAAATTTTTAGAGATTTTAAATGAGTTACAGGAAGACAAAGACAGTAAAACTATATTACTGGAGAACCTTAACATTTCTCTCTCAAAATTAGATAAATCTAATCACAAGGAAAAACAAACAAACAAAAAAGAAGGTAAGGAGTTGAATAAATTTTATAAAAGTTAGATACAATATATCCCTAGAGAAAATTAAATGTGAATCAAAAGGATTATAGCTTTTTCTCAATGGTACATGTCATTAGGGCATAAAACCCTTAATTAAATGCAAAAAAGGCAGCAATATTAAATGCTTCCTTTTCAGATTTTGATACAATAAACATTACAGGTAATAAAAGACTGTGGAAAGATGGACTAAAATTAATTAGAAATTAGATAATCTAATCCTTAATATTAGACAAAAAGTAAATCCTTGAAAATAAATAATTTCATCCAAAATAATGACAATTTTGAGACAACATACTAAAACATGGAATTCAAAAGTTTGCAAAAAAAGATGAAAGTTGAAAACTATCTTTACATGTAATTGAAAAAATAAAATAATATTAAAAACACTAAAGAGATTAGGACAAAGTGTACTTTTCATTAAAATCATAAACAGTATAAATTCAAAACCATTAGAAAGCATTATATGCAATGGTGATAAACTAGAAGCATTCCTAGATCAAGGAGAAATAAGGATGCTCAGTATCGACCTTATTATTCGATATTATACTAGCACTTCAAGCTTTAGCAAAGAGAAGAAACAAAAATTGAAGAAAATAGAACAGTCAAAAAGGAAACAAAATTCTCACTCTTTGCAAATGATATGATGCTATAATTAGAGAATCCTAGAAAATCAACTAAAACATTACTTGAATAGATAACAACTTTAGTAAAGTTGCAGGGTATAATATAAACCTTCATAAATCATCATCATTTCTATATGCTAACAAAAAGTCTATCAGCAAGAGATGGAAAGAGAAATTCATTTTAAAGTAACTATAGAAACATAAAATTCTCGGGTGTCTACCTGACAAAATTATGCCAGAAATTTATGAACGCAATTACAAAACCTTTTTGCACACTGAACCATCTAAACAAATGGGAAATATCAATTGTTCATGGGTAGACTGAGCTATTATAATAAAAATAACAATTCTACCTAAATTAATATACTTATTAAGTGCCATATGAATCAAACTACCAAAATTTTATTTCAAAGAGGTAGAAAAAATGGTAGCAGAATTCATTTAGAAATACAAAAAAGTCAAGAACATCAAGGGAATTAGTGAAAATAAATTGCAAAGGAAGGTGGTCTATTCATACTAGATCCAAAACAATATACTAAGGCAGCAGGCATCAAAACTATTTGTTACTGGCTAAGAAATAGGATGGTGGATCAATGGAATAGATAAGTCAAAAGAAGCAGAAAGTGACTGTAGTACTCTTCTGTTTGAAAAGTATAGTGGAAACTAGTCATAGATTAACATCTCACAATATAAATATGAAGATAAGGTCAAAATGGGTATATGAGCTAGATATAAAAGGTGATATAAGCCAATTAGGAAAATAAGAAATACTTTTTTCCATCATATCCATGTAGAATGGCAGAATTTTTTATCAAAGAAGGAACAGAAAATATTATAAAATGCAAAAATGGATAATTTTTATTACATTAAATTAAAAAGGTTTTGCACAAACAAAGCAATGGAAACCAATTGTAGAAGAAAAACATAAACTGGGAAACAATTTTTCTGAGAGGTTTTATTTCTAAAATATATATAGAACTATGTCAAATTCATAAGAATATAAGTTATTCTCTAATTGATAAGTAGTCAAATGATATGAACAGGCAATTTTCAGACGAAATTAAAGCTTTCTATATAATTAAAAATGCTCTAAATCACTATTGTTAAGAGAGAGGCAAATTAAAAAAAAACTCAATTATAACCTCACAATTTTCAGATTGACTAATATGACAGAAAATAAAAATGATAAAGGCTACAGAGTACATTAATCTGCTTTTAGTGGAGTGTGAAATTTTCCAATCATTCTGGAGAACAATTTGTAACTATACCCAAGGGTTTATAAAACTGTGCATATATTTTAATCTGTCAATACAACTACTAGTTCTGTAATCCAAAGATTTCATAAAAATAGGAAAAGGAACCATATGTGCATAAATATTTTTAAAAACTCTTTTTGTGGTAGAAAAATATTGGATATTGAGGGGATATTCCATTATATGGGATGTGTTGTGTATGGTATATGCCTTATATGAATATTGTTCTATAAGAAATCATGGACAGGTAGATTTCAGAAGAACAAGACTTAGATGAACTGATGCTTACGGAAATGAATAGAACCAAGAGAACATTGTATTTAATTACAGAAATATTGTGTCATGATCAATTATAGTAAACTTAGCTCTTTTCAACAGTAAAATCATCAAAGAAATTCCTAAAGACTTATGATGGAAAATGCCACCCACATGAAGAGAAAGAGCTGTGTAGTCTGATGAATACTAAAGCACAGTATTTTCATTAAAATTTGCTTTTGATTTTTTCTCTCTTATTTTTTCCCTTTTTGTTCTAATTCATCTTTCATAATCTGACTTATATGAAAATAGGTTTAACATAGTTGGACAACAATAATCCATATCAACTAACTTGCTTTTTTGGGTATTGGCAGAGGGGAGGGAGAGAAGGAGAAAATGTGAAACTCAAAATCTTACAAAAATGAGTGCTGAAAACTATCTTTATGTATGATAGGGAAAATAAAATTAAAAGAAAAAATTAGAAAGATGATATCTAGGCTCTTTTTTTGATTTTGCCTTTCAGGTAGACTGATAATTTTAAAGTATTCCTCTGAGATTTGTCTTCCAGGTCAGTTGTTTTACAGTGTGATAACATCGTCTTATATTTTTTCATTTTTAAAATTATTTCTTGATTTCTCATAAATCATTGGCTTCCATTTGCTCACTTCTAATTTTTAAAGGAGGCAAATTAGAATTCGTTGATACTTGTTGGATTAGAACTTGAATCTTCTGGAAAACTATATCTTTTTAAGGGAAATATTATAGATAAAAAGTTTTGCCTTTTAAGGTACCAGATTCTGATCATAAAAATCCCACAACTAGTATGGGAGCATGACAGAGAGCATTGATGAAGAGCTATAGAGAAATAAGAAAGAAGTCTTTTCTGTTCATAGTACATGCTAAACCAAATGAACAGTAAGAGGAAATAGATAGAGACTCTAGGAAATGACTCATAAGTATGATAGACAAGCATGACATAATAAATTTGGATGATTTCAGTCATGTAGACATCTTCTAGATGTCTGTAGAGAAATAAATTATTTTGGTTCTTAAATATAATTTTGCTTTTCAAAATGATAAAGAAGCAACTCAGTGAAATTCTATTCTCATTCTGACTCATGACTACTTTCCAAGGTGGATATCATAAGAAATAAAGGAAGTTTAGGAATCCTTCTAGAGATTATCAGAAAAGAAAATAATATTGAAAATATTTTTCATAGAATTTATGAGATCATATTTCAAAGATCTTAGAGGTAGTTTAGTTAGGATGGACAAAATTTCTGAAAGAGAAATTAGTTAAAGATAGATGGGTAAAGCATATGGGAAGGAAAATGAGAGAGGCATATGAATGATATATTTTATAAAAAATTGACCTAAAGTTAGGAATACCTAAGTTCAAATATAGCCTCAAACATTAACCATATGACCTTGGGCAAGTCACTTAACGTGCATCTGGCTCAGTGACATACACTATAAAATGACAAAAATAATGATTGAGAATCAAATGAATATTACATGTAAAGAGCAGTACAGTGCCTGGCATATAGAAGTCACTTAAAAGTTTATTCTTTTCCACTCTCAAGAATAAAAACTCTAAGAAACTTTAAATTGGGGGGGGAATCTTCCTAACAAGTCTGAAATAAATGAATAAACAATTTATCAATCAATATAGTTTAGTGTATAGAAAATCAGGTAAAGAATGACTATTGGACAGCATGATCAAAATTACATTTCCAAAGCTAAATCTTAGAATGAACTGAAGTTTTATGGGAAAAGAAAGGAAAAACCAAGCAAGCCTTGGTCTCTCTTACATATACTGAAGAACAAAAGGGTATCAAATTGGTGACAGAATCATCTCTAGAGATGGAATAGAAGAAAATGAGTGAATACAAAAAGTAGAGTTTTTAGTGATAATTTCATTATTTTCTCTCCAATCACGAATAACTAATTATATTGTAAAGGAGAGAAGAAAAATTACCAAGAGGAATTTGAACCTTAAAATATATGAAAAGTAATCATCTAGTCAGCTGTGATAAACTCGAGTCACTTAGCACTGAGGCTGTGAAAGATTCATCATGATCTGTGATAATTGGGAAAATTGTGAAGAATAAGAAAAGTATGGCAGGAATGTAAAAAAAATCCAGATAATTTTTTGGTTTTCAGAAATAATGGAAGATAATGGACTCTGAAGATAAAGGGACAACAAAAAATCCAGATAATTTCTTGGTTTTCAGAAATAATGGAAGATAATGGAGTCCACAGATAAAGGGACAACAAATTTGACATTGGTTCTAAGATAATGATTAATAAGATAATTAAAGAAATAATGAGCTAAAATATACAACATGAAGAAGTGTTATCGATTTTTCATGTCTTCAAGAACAGGTCAGGTCATATTAATCTTATTTTCTTTTTTAATAGAGGTTGTTTGATTCTTGTCTTTTGTTCTCAAAGAACAAAACAGCATTATTATGTTTGAGATGAAATACTGTAGGTCTAAAAGCAGCTGATCAAACCAATAATAGCTCCTAATATTAGCACAGATCAGGCACATATAGATTGTGCAAACACTTGGGGTAGTTACCCTAAATTTTTATATCTTATGTTTCCTTTGAACTACTTCAATTCTGTCTTGTTGACAGAGCACACCACCCTCTCTGATGAGAACATGCCATGCTGGGAGATCCTGTGTCTCCCATGATGTACAATCAATTCCAAAGCTTTTAAGAGAGACCTTGAGTATCAATCACTTCCTCTGACCCCCTCATCCTACTCCCAATCCCCAACACAGAGCACTTTCCCTGTATCAGCTCTCCATAAAACAGGCTTTTTGGAAAACAAACATCAGACATTCAACACTGTGGCCAGACCACTGGAGTTCCATTCTCTAGAGTAATGTTTAATGCTTGTAGTTTAGCTCAAGAATGGATACCAGTGTTAGGTATCTTATCCTGACAGATGATCTTCAGACTTCCTAAGATAATTTAAATAAAAGCTATTCATTTTCCTGGCATGGCTCTAGTAGACTACTCAGGTTTCACAAGCATATAGCAATGAGATCAGCACACTGGCTCTATAGATCTCCAATTTCAGAGTCAGTTTGGTTTTGAATTTTACAGTTTTCCTCCATCCTTCCTTTCCCGCCCCCTCTCCACAACCCCGCTCCAAGAAGGCAATGTGATAAACTTTACATTGTTTCCATGATATGCATTGATCAAAATTGAAGTGTTGAGAGGGAAAAAAACATATCATTGAAGATAAGGTATAATATTAGTGATAACATAATTATGCAGTACATAAACCAACTTTATTAAAAAATAATTGAAGGTAATAATCTTTGGTCTTTGTTTAAACTCCACAGTTCTTTCTCTGGTTACAGATGGTATTCTCCATTGAAGATACCCTAATATTATCCCTGATTACTTCACTGATGGAATGAGCAAATTGATTAAGGTTGATCATCAGCCCCATGTTGCTGTTAGGTTATATAATGTTCTTCTGGTTCTGCTCATCTCACTCAGCATCGGTTCATGCAAGTCTTTCCAGGCTTCTCTGAAATCCCATCCCTCCTTCCTGGTTTCTAATAGAGCTATAATGTTGCATCACATGGAATTTGTTACCAAATTGATGGACTTCCTGTCAATTTCCAATTCTTTGCCACTACAAACATAATTCCAAATTGCTCTCCAGAAAGATTGGAGCAGTTCACAGCTCCATCAACAATGCATATAGCAATGAGATCAGCACACTGGCTCTATAGATCTTCAATTTCAGTTTATGTTTTGGTTTGTGCAAAAAAATTTACATTAAATTAAAAAGCTTTTGCACAGACAAAACCACTGTAACCAAGATCAAAAGAAATGTAGTAAACTGGGAAACAATCTTTACAACTAATGTTTCTGATAAAGTACTCATTTCCAAAATATACAGAGAACTGAGTCAAATTTAAAAAAAAGTCATTCCACAATTGACAAATGGTCAAAGGATATGCAAAGGCAATTTACTGATGAAGAGATCAAAGTAATTCAAAGTCATTTGAAAAATTGCTCTAAATCATTACTTATTAGAGAAATGCAAATTAAACCTTCTCTTTAGTACCACCTCACACCAATCAGACTGGTCAATATGACCAGAAAGGATAATGATCATTGTTGGAAGGGTTGTGGTAATCTGGGACATTATTACATTGTTGATGGAGCTCTGCACTCATCCAACCATTCTGGAGAGCAATTTGGAACTAATTGTGCAACAAAAATGTGTATACCCTTTAATCCAGCAATACCACTACTGGGGCTATACCCTGATGAGATGATGAAAAAGGGTAACATCGCTTGTACAAGAATATTCATAGCAGCCCTATTTGTGGTGGCAAAGATTTAGAAATCAAGTAAATGTCCTTCAATTGTGAAATGGCTTAGCAAACTGTGGTACATGTATGTTATGGAACACTATCGTTCTATTAGAAATCAGGAGGGATGGGATTTCAGGGAAGCCTGGAGGGATTTGCCTGAACTGATGCTAAGTGAGATGAGCAGAACCAAAAAACAGTGTACACCCTGACAGCAACATTTGGGTGCTGATCAACTTTGATGGACTTGCTCATTCCAAAAGTGCAACAATCAGGGATAATTTTGGGCTGTCTGCAATGGAGAATACCATCTGTATCCATAGAAAGAATGGTGGAGTTTGAACAAAGACTCAGGACAAAGACCTTTAATTTAGAAAATAAATCTGATGTCTTATTGTCTGATCTTGCTTTCTCTTATACTTTATGTTTCTGCCTTAGGGAAATTATTTCTTTCTCATCACATTCAATTTGCATCATTGTATACCATAGAAACAATGTAAAGATTGGCAAATTGCCTTCTGGGGGGGAAGTAAGATTGTGGGGGGAAATTGTAAAACGCAAAATAAATGAAATCTTTAAGAGAAAAAAAGGAGGAGATGGTATAAGGGGATACATGAGTAATTTGAGAAGAAAAAAATTGAAGAAAAAACGCTTGTAAGTTGTCTCAATTATTATTTAATTTTGTATGAGCAATGAATTGATACCATCATCTGAGACAGAGGATAAGGAATATCGTGAGATTATTTGAGAAGGGATGGTATCAAAAGTAATGGTATATCTATCTCTTTAGATAAGGTGGAATGAATGTAGTCATTTATGAGAGATGAGAAGATTAAGGAATTAGGAAGTTGGTATAAGTTGGGGAGCATCAATAGGGATGTTGAAATCACCTTGAAAAATATTATGGGGGCAGCTAGGTGGTGCAGCAAATAGAGCACCAGTCCTTCAGAAAATTGTCCAAATATTTTCATCACTTGAGGAATAGCTCGTATTTTTATAAATATGACTCAGTTCTCTCTATATTAAAGAAATGTGACCTTTATCAAAGAAGCTTGCTTCAAAATTTTATTCACAAGTACTATTGATAACTGTATTTTCCTCCATCCTATTACTCCCATTTAACCTATTATCTCTCCTTTTACCCTGTCTCTCCTCAAAAGTGTTTTTTTTAGGTTTTTGCAAGGCAATGGGGTAAAGTGACTTGTCTAAGGCCACACAGTTAGGTAATTATTAAGTGTCTGATTCCAGATTTGAACTCAGGTTCTCCCGATTCCATGGCTGGTGCTCTATTCGCTGCACCACCCAGCTGACCCAAAAGTGTTTTGTTTTTTACTACCCCTTCTGACCTCCCTTCTATCTCTCCCACCCAGCATTTTTTCCTATTTTATCATCCTCTTCTCCCACTTACCTGTAAGGTAAGATAGATTTTAGATTACTATACCCAGTTGAATGTGTATATTATTCCCTTTTTGTCTCAATTTTGATAAGAATAAGATTCACTCACTTCCCCTCACTTTCCCTTTCTTCCCCTTCAGTATAAAAGCTTTTTATTCCTGACTCTTTTATTTGAGATAATTGACCACATTCTACTTCTCCCTTTACCTTTCTGCCATTATATTCCTCTCTCACTCCTTTTGTTTCATTTTTATAACTCATGCCTGTATCCTCTATGTATATCTCCTCCTTCCCACTGGTCTAATAATAAGAAAGTCCTTATGAGTTACCAATATCATCTTCCCATGTAGTAATATAAACAGTTTAACATTACTAAATCCTTTAGAATTTTCCTTTATCTGTTTCATTTTGTAATTTTTTTCAGGCTTGTGTTTGAAGATCAGTTTTTCTTTTCAGCTTCAGTCTTTTCGTCAGGAACATTTGAAAATCTCCTATTTCATTGAATTTCCATCTTTTCTCCGGAAAGAGTATGTTCAATTTTTCAGGATAAATGATTTTTATTTGTAATCTTAACTCCTTTGCCTTCCAGAATATCATGTTTCCAATCCTCTGATCTTTTAATGTGAAAACTGCTAAATTTTGTGCTATCCTGACTGTGATTCATTGATATTTGAATTGTTTTATTTTGGTTACTTGGAATATTTTCTCCTTAACTTGGGAACTCTGGACTTTGGTTACAATATCCCATGGGGGTACTTTCTCAGGAGGATACTTGCAATTTTATTTTATCTTCTAGCTCTTTTTGAACTTTTGTTTTTATTTTATCCTCTGGTTCTATCAGGACCATACTCTAGATCATTTTTTGAAAGACGATGTCTAGGCTCTTTTATTGATCAAGGCTTTTAGGTGGTCCAGTGATTGTTTTTTTAGAAAGATTTTATTTATTTTTAATTTGATACTTTTTCCCCCAATCTTGCTTCCTTCCCCCCCACCCCCCCCCACTGAAGGCAGTTCGTTAGTCTTTATATCATTCCTATAGTATGCATCAATCTAAGTTGAATGTGATGCAAGAGAAATCATATCATTAAGGAAGTAACATACAGTATGAGATATAGCAGAATTACATGATAAGACACTTAACAAAATTAAAATAAAGTTACATAGAAAATTTTTCATCTTTGTTCAAACTCCACAATTCTTTCTCAGTAAACAGATGGCATTCCCCATCAGAAATATCCCTAAAGTGTGCCTGATTGTTGCCCAGTGGGTATGAACAAGTCCATTAAGATAGATCATCACTCCCCTGTTGCTGTTAGGGTTTACAGTGTTCTTCTAGCTCTGCTCATCTTACTCAGAATCAGTTCATGCAAATTCTTCCAAGCTTCCCCCCCTGGTTTCTAATAAAACAATAGTGTTCCATCACATACATATACTACAGTTTGTTAAGTCATTTCCCGATTGATGGACATTACCTCAGTTTCAATTTCTTTACCACCACAAACAGAGGTACTATGAACATATTTGTACAGGTGATGTTTTTACCTTTTTTCATAATCTCTTCAGGGTATAGACCCGGTAGTGGTATTGCTGGATCAAAGGGTATGCACATTTTTATTGTCTGTTGGGCAAAATTCCAAATTGCTCTCCAGAAAGGTTGGATGAGTTCACAGCTCCACCAACAATGTATTAGTGTCCCAGATTTCCAGTGTCCCTTCCAATATTGATCATTGTCTTTTCTGGTCATATTGGCCAGTCTGAGAGGTATGAGGTGGTACCACAGAGATATTTTAATTTGCATTACTCTACTAATTAGTGATTTAGAGCAATTTTTCATATGACTATGGATTTCCTTGATCTCCTCATCTGTAAATTGCCTTTGCATATCCTTTGACCATTTGTCAATTGTGGAATTGCTTGTGTTATTTTTTTTAAAATTTGACTCAATTCTTACTCATCTCTAAGGATAAGTCCTTTGTCAGAAATACTAGTTGTAAAAATTGTTTCCCAGTTTACTACATTTCTTTTGATCTTGGTTACAGTGGTTTTGTCTGTGCAAAAGCTTTTGAATTTAATGTAATCAAAATTATATAGTTTATTTTTGATGGTGTTCTCCATCTCTTCCTTGGTATTAAATTGCTTCCCTTTCCATAAATCTAACAGGTAAACTATTCCTTGATCTTCTAGTTTGCTTATAATATTGTTTTTTATGTCTAGATCCTGTATCCATTTTGATTTTATCTTGCTATAGGGTGTGAGATCTAATCTAAGTTTCTTCTATACTAAATTCAAATTTTTCCCAACAGTTTTATCAAAGAGAGAGTTTTATCCCAATAGCTTGACTCTTTGGATTTATCAAAGAGCAGATTACTATAATAATTTCCTGGTATTGCAGCTAGTCTATTCCACTGGTTCAGCACTCTATTTCTTAGCCAGTACCAGACAGTTTTGATGACTGATGATTTATAATTTAATTTTAGATCTGGTATGATTAAGCCACTTTCTTTTGCACTTTTTAAAGCCAAATCTCTGGAGATTCTTGACTTTTTATTTCTCCATATGAATTTATTGACATTTTTTTCTAACTCATTAAAATAATTTATTTGGAATTTTGATTGGTAGGGCACTAAGTAGTTCAATTTTGGTAGAATTGTGATTTTTATTATATTTGCTCGATCTATGCATGAGCAGTTGATATTTGCCCAGGTATTTAAGTCAGTTTTTATTTGTGTGAGAAGTGTTTTTGTAATTGTTTCCAAAAAGTTTTTGAGTCTGCCTTGACAGGAAGACTCCCAGGTATTTTATATTGTCTGAAGTTACATTGAATTGGATTTCTCACTCTAGCTCTTTCTGCTTCATCTTTCTAGTTATATATAGAAATGTTTCTGAGAGGATTTATGAGAGTTTGTTTTATATCCTCTGACTTTACTAAAGTTGCTAATTATTTCTAATAGTTTTTTAGATGATTTTTTGGGATTCTCTAGGTATACCATCATGTCATCTGCAAAACAGTGAGAGTTTGGGCATTTTACTGCATTATGATCTCAGAAATATGTATTCACTATTTCTGCCTTTCTATAATTGATTGTTCAGTTTTTACATCATGGTCAAACTTTGTGTGTCATGTACTGCAGGAAAAAAAATATATCCCTTTCTATCCCCATTCAGCTTCCTCCATAGGCTATCATATCTCGTTTTTCCTAACAATCTACTTACCTCCTTAACTTCCTTCTTGTTTATTTTAAGATTAGATTTATATAAATCTGAGAGTTGGAGGTTGAGGTCTCTCACTAGTAGAATTCTCCTTTCTATGTCTTCCTGTAGCTCTTTCAACTTCTCCTCTAAAAATTTGGATGCTGTATCATTGGGTGCATGCATATTTAGTATTGAAATCACTTTATTGTCTATGGTAACTTTTAGGAAGATATATCTCTTTGAACACTATTTTTGCAACTGCTTTGTCTGAGATTAGGATTGCTACTCCTGCTTTTTTTCACTTCAGCTGAAGCAAAATATGTTTTGCTCCAACGTTTTACCTTTACTCTATATCTATCTCTCTGCTTCAAATGAGTTTCTTGTAAGCAGTATATTGTAGGATTCTTGGTTTTTAATCCACTCTACTGTTCACTTGCATTTTAAGGGAGAGTTCCTCCCATTCACTTTCAAAGTTATAATTACTAACTCTTTATTGCCCTCCATGCTATCTTCCTTCTGTTTGTATTTTTCCCCCTTTAGCCTCTTTATCCATATTCCCCAATGTTTTATTTCTGAGTACCACCACCTTCAGTGTTTGCCTTCTTATATCAACCCCCCTCCCCTTTCCCTTTTCCCCTTATTCTCTTCTTTCTCTAAGTTCCCCTTTTTCTCCCCATACCCATTCTTCCCTCCCCCTTTTCCCCTTTTCCCCTTTTAATGCTTGAAAGATAAGGTAAGTTTTTTAACTTAACTGAGTGTGTCTCATTTAACTTTAAGCCAAGTCTGATGAAATGAAGATTCAGATGGTTCTCATCTCCTCCCTTCTTCCCCTCCATTATAATAGGTCCCTTCTTCATGTAATGAAATTTACAACATTCATTCTCTTCCATCCTCCCATCTCCTTCCTGCCCCCCTTTTAAAGTAGGTATTGTTTTTAAATTATTCTATCTGAGTCACAGAAAAGTTATGAGTATCCATCACTTCTAGCTAAGTATATTCTTTCTAATAGAGTTACAATTCTCAAGAGTTATGAGAAACTTTCTCCCAAGTGAGTATATAGCCAGTTTCATCTTAATGCATAGCAGGGTTTTTTTCCTTTCCACTTTTTTTACCTTTTCATGTGACTCTTGAATTTCCTGTTTGATGCCCAAATTTACTATTTAGCTCTGGTCTTTTCATCATGATATTTTGGAAGTTTCCCATTTCATTAAATGATTTTTAAACTCATTTTTGAACTTTACTATAGCCAACTCCTTTTTTTCTTGGAGACGTTATATACAGAAACTTGGACTTTTGTCAGCTTCTGAGTGTTTATTTTGATCCTTCATGTAATGTAATTACATGTATTTATGTAATTAACTATGGTCTGATTCTTTTTTTCCTTCTGTTTATTCAGTTACCCAGCCTATGCCCAGTTTTGAGATGTTTCCTGAACTGTTGAGTATTATTGAGACTTAAGTTCCTTCAATGTTTTATGAGTGTCTCTGACTGCTCACCTACCTGTGTTCTGGTCTGTGGAAGACCACAAACACTCCCCTCTGCCATGGAGCTGTGAGGAGGTTCTCTGCTCTGTGGCAATGGGTGGGACCCAGACTGTGATCAGGATCTGAATATGAGCAAAACACAAGAGTCCTATCCCAGGGATAGCAGAGAGAGCTCAATAGTCTTCCCCCATTCCCTTACTGTCAGGGGATTGAGCACTCTGACAGCAGCTGTTTGTGGCTTCACAGATCAGGGTTGCGCTGAGGGTCATGCTGACTTGGGCTCCCTGCTTGCTCTGGCAGAGCTTTCCTCTTTGATCTTCCAAGCTGTACTTGGTGATCTTGGGTTGGGAAATTTGCAAACCATATATTCTGCTTCAAGCAGCTACCCCTGGGACCCAGGCACCCCCAGGCTATTCCTGGAAAGTTGGAACTCCTTCACTTACTGCTTGGCTGCACTGCCTCTCCTTCTGACCCCAGTGGAACAGAGCCTTCCCACAGATCTTCCAAGTTACTTTAGGCTGGAGAATTGTTTCATTGGTGCTTTCTGTGGGTTCTGCTTCTCTAAAATCTAGTTAGAGTCATAATTTTAAGATTTTTGGAATATTTTGGAAGATAATTTCTAGAAAATTCCTAAGCTCATGCTGCCATCTTGACTCAATCCCCTCTTCAATTTTTAAAACTTGTCTTGTGTATTATGTTAATTTTTATTTCTATTGTTTTCTTTCTTCTTTTTGGATTTGATTCTTCTCTCACAACCCATTCAATTTCTTTCTATGTTTCTATCTACAAATGTTCCTATCTACAAACGTAGAGCCTATGTTGGAATGCTTTCTGTCAGGGGAAAGGGGGAGGAAAGAAAGGAGGGAGAAAATTATAATATTCAAAACCTTGCAAAAAAGACTGGAAAAACTACTTACCATTGATTGTAATTAGAAAAACAAATAAAATACTTATATACAACGAATATAAAATATTTTAACTTTTGGTTATTATGAATTATATCAACAAATGTGAATATTTTCATATATAAAGATGAATAGAAAAGAAAACCTATGTAATACTATGATGTTTTATTGAATACATATGTGGTTTTAAAATATATATTAAATATTCATCACAGATTCAAAATTGTTTTTGATTTCTTATATCTTTTAAACTTTCTTTTGTTCACTTCTGTGAAATTTTTAAATGGTTCATTTAATATTTTGCTTTATTTTTATTGATTTTAGTGGGACTATATCTAGTTCCTCTTCTTTATGTATAAACCACCAGCTACAGAAAAACCTCTTTCCTATAACACAATCAGGGATATAAATCCACAATTGACCATATAAAGAAATTTATATAACTTTCTGAAATTTTTAGCTTTCAAACCTCTGTCAACAGGTGGAAAATATGCTTTATTTTCAATCTTCTGGGCTTCTTATTAATCATATCTTTCCTTATCTTTTCAAATTTTCCAAAATCTTCTTTATATCTCTGCAACTTTTAAATCATTTAACCAATTGTTCTGATTCATTCTGTCTACTGCACTGCACTTCACTTCATACATATCTTCTCTCAGTTCTCTGAAATTCTACCTTTTATCATTTCACTTAGAGCATTAATATAATATCATGATTAAATATTTCATAAGTTTCAAAATCTTATGAGGTTATTCTATAAAGTAATTAAAACCATTCTACAAGACTGATATGAACATCACAAAAACTCCAAATTCAATATTTGGAAGAGAACTGAGCAGCAGCCATCTAATCCACAAAAAACACAAAAAAGCCAATAATGATAAGCTGTAATTTAGACTTCCATTTAAAGAGTTCTTTTAGAAGAATACATTCCTTCCCATGATAGCCCTTCTACTTTTGGATAGCTCCGATTTTTACAGTTTTTTTTCTTCCCCTAACATATATAAAATTTGCATATATATTCTTGCTTTTTTTCTGGAGTGAAACATGAAGCCTAATCCTTCTTCCAATTTACAGTTCTCAAATAAAAAAATCAGAGCTATTATGTCATACTTAGACTTTTTTTATTCTACCTACTTAAAAAATGTAGCTATTTAAATTATCCCCACATGGTACAGACTTGAGACCCTGAATTTTGCTGTCTCCCTGCATCCCCACTCCTACCACCCAATTCATCAATGTCTCTCCTAAACTATGGCCCTCAAAAGTAAATATAAAGTTCTCAGTACAGTCTAAATGGGATAGAATTCAGAAGAATAATTATTTACCTCCTTGATTCTGGAATCAATGCCTAAGTTAAGCAGGTCAAAATCACATTATCTTTTTTAGTTATCAAATCAACTGCTTATTCATATTGAGCTTTTCAGCTCACTGAAACCCACAGACCTTTATCAAATTAGTGGCTAACCATGTTTCTCCCTACTTATAAATGTGAGGCATTATTTTTTAAACCTAGTAAAATTTTACATTTTTCTTTATTAAATTTAAATAATACATTCCACCACTGATTTAACCTATCAGCATCTTTTTGATCCTATCTTTATTATTCTCCAGATTTGCAATTTCTCTAAGCTTTGTATCATTTGTGAATTTGTTTAAACTAAGTCATTGAAAAATATTGAAAGCAATATATATATATATATATTCAAATATAAAAGAAAGAGGGAAAGAAAGAAAGAGAAGAAGAAAGAAAGGGAGAAAGAGAGAGCAAGAAGGAGAGGATAGAGAAAGAGAGGAAAGAGAGAGAGAAATGAAGAAAGGAGAGAGAGAGAAATAAAGAGAGAAAAGAAGAAAGGGAGGAGGGAGGGAGAAAGGGAAAGGAGGAGGGAGAGAAGAGAGTAGGGAGGGAGGAAGGAAGGATGAAAGGAAGTAAGAAAAAAGGAAAGAAAAAAATGGAAGAAAATAAAGTAATTTGATGCCAAGTATCTTAAATTCTAAAGAGGAAGTTGTTAAACAAAGTACAGGGGTAGTCACAAAGGGGCATTTTGGTCTCAAAAGTACAAATTTACCCAAATCACACAGCTCCCATTCAATAATTCCATGACTCTCCATTATCTCGGGGATCAAATTTTAATTCCTTCATTTGGCTTTGGTTTTTTAAATTCCTTCATAATCTGACCCATTCTTATATCGACAATCTTCCTCCTATATGATTTTTGATCCAATGATACTTGCTGCTTCCTCGTTGTTCCTTGAATAATGTACTCATCTTCTGACTCCATAAATTATTATTGACTGTCCCACATGCCTAGAATTCTGTTTTCTTCTTTATATTTTCCCAAAATTTCTTTAAATTCTAATTAAAATTGTACCATATGCAAGATTTTCTTAGCCCTTATTATATTCTAAAGTTTTTCCTCTATGTTTATTTCCAATTTGCCTTATACACATATTTTTGTACCCAATAGTCTACATAACACTTCCATCAATAGATTGTAGTTTCCTTGAGCACAGAGACTATTTTTGCTTTTTCAGTATATATCTAATCTTTAGAACACTATATGACCATAAGAAGTTGTTAATAAATGCTGGTTGCCTAGACTTTACTGGAAACTTAAAATGATATTTAATGGAGAAATAAAGTAGATTACCTCACCATATACCAGACTAGAAGGGATATTAATTTGATCATGGTTAAAGAATGTAGAATTGAGATATGTGTAAGATGTGGAAATTTTTCTTTGGGGGTCATGGGATATGGTGAGAAAATGGAGAAAGATGAGATGGAGAGAAAATGAAGCTTAACAGTGTATGAGGAGAGATGGTTTTCAAAGACATCTTGCCAAAATGGCATCAAACAGTTATTCATAATTCACTTTTAATCTGTCCATTCCACAAGTTCCAAATCAATCTAAACTTTGTTATCACTTTGTAAATGATATATTTTACAAAGAAATAATATGGTAATTTATCAAATGCTTTTCTAAAATGTAGGAAAAAGATGTAGCCAAGATGGCAGAGTAAAGGCAGGAACTCACCTGAATTCTCCCCCTAAACCTCTCCAAATACCTTTAAAAAATGACTCTAGTAAAATCCTATAGTGGTATATCCAACAAAACGATGGAATGAAACAATTTTAAAGAATTAGAATGAGATAAAAGCATAGGTCATCAGAGGCTACAGTAGCACAGGCTAGACCATAGTAAACCAGGAGCAGGCTTTGACATGATTGAATTAGCAGACAGCAGCAGTTTCTGGAACTCTCATCCCACAGACATAAATAGGTTCTACAAGTGGTGAGAAGAGATTATATGAATCCTTTAGGTGTCAGTGAAAATGACTTCTATTGCTTTGCCTATATTCAGTTCAGATCATAGTTCTGAGCTGGGCAGTAGTCCCAGGGTGAGGAAGAACATTAGCACACCAAAACTAAAGACCACAGTGGAGCAGAGTCCCTCCTCATAGCTCTAGGGTAGTAAAAAGAGGCCAGGAGAGTAGTTAAAGACACCTCTCCTTAGATAATACCACTTTGAAAGTACAGATCCCTAAAAATATCTCTGAAAAGATTCACAAAACCCATGAAAGTTTGAACAGTGCATCCTCCACTGTGGAAGCAAAACCTTTAACAAAATTGTAAAAGTCAAGAAATAGGCTGGGAAAATAAGCAAACAACAGAAAAGAAATTCTGACCATAGAAAGTTACTATGGTGACAAGGATGATCAAAACATACACTCAGAAAAAAATTAACAATGTTAAAATTCCTATATACCTAAGAACTCCAAGAAAAATTTGGATTGATTTTAGGCCATGGAAGAGCACAAAAAGAATTTTGAAAATCAAGCATGAGTGGGCAAAAAGGTGGTGCAGTATAAAGCACCGGCCCCGGAGTCAGGGCTACCTGAGCTCAAATCCAGCTTCAGACACTTAATAATTACCTAGCTGTGTGGCCTTGGGCATGCCACTTAACCCCATTTCCCTTGCAAAAACCTAAAAACAAAATCAAGCATATGGAGAGGAAAAAGTGGGAAGAGAAATGAGAGTGAATCAAGAAAATGAAAAATGAAGGAACAACATGGTAAAGGAGACCAAAAATACTGAAAAAAATAGTACCCTAAAAGCAAAATGTTAAAACAAGCAGAAAAAGTCAATGAGGAAGAAATGAATGCCTTAAATAGTAGAACTGGTTAAATAGAAAAACACAGCACAGAAATTCAATGAAGGAAAAAAAATTCCGTTAAAGTAAAATTAACCAAATTAAAAAGTAAGTACAGAATCTTTCTGAAGAAAATACTTCCATCAAAATTAGAATTGATCAAATGGAAGTTAATGACTTTATGAGAGATCAAGAAACAATAAAAATCAAATCAAAAGGATGAAACCTTAGCACACGATATCAAATATCTCATTGGGGAAAACAACTGACCTGGAAGAGGGCCAAGAGATAATTTTAAAAAAATCACTAGACTACTTCTGGCCAAGATGGTGCAGAGAAGCCAGGTCCTGTGCTAGGATCTCCTGATCTTCCCTCATAAACAACATGTAGCAAATTTCTTAATGGAAGTCCTAGCAACAAAACCCAGGAAGAGAAGCTAGAAAAACAACAGTTATCTCAAGGTCTGTCTTCAAGGATAGGCCATGTGGTGAGTGCAGAGTGCCCACAGCCAGTGGGGGAGGGGTGAGAGCCAGACTAGTCTAGGATAGCTGTGAGGGCCTTTGCTGTGGAAACCACTTCGCTGTGGGAACCACTTCATTATGAGACACAACCAGAGAATGGAGGCATGGCTGGGGGACTGACAGTCTGGAACTAACAATAAGGGCTGTAGAGTATGTTACAGCCTCTAGCCCCCAACTGGCAGGAAGGAGATACTACATAGAGTGATAAAAGCCTCCAACACCCCCTACTAGCTACTCAGTGAGCAAAGCCTCCAGCACCCCTATTGTCTAGCTAGAGATATTGCACTCAGTAAATAAAGCCTCTAGGGATCTCAGTACCAAACCTTTGTGAACCAGCCCCTCCCCAACACAAGATCTTAGGAAAATGAAGACAAGCAAAAGGGGGGGGATCATAGAAAAATTGCTAGAAGGCAAATACCCTAATACAGAGAGACATAGAAGCCATGAGGAGAACATGATTTGGTCTCCAGCATAAAAAGATTTCCTTGAAGAAATCAGGAAGGACTTTAAAAATAAATTGGAGGGCAGCTAGGTGGCATAATGGATAAAGCACTGGCCCTGGAGTCAAGAGTACCTGGGTTCAAATTTGGTCTCAGACACTTAATAATTACCTAGCTGTGTGGCCTTGGGCAAGCCACTTTACCCCGTTTGCCTTGCAAAAAACCTAAAAAAAATCAATTGGAAAATTTGTGAAAAGAAACCCAGGAGAAAATTAACATCTTGCAACAAGAAAATAAATCCTTGGAAAATACAACTGGAAAAATGCAAAAAGAAAATAATTATCTCAAAACTTCAAATGATCAAAGGGAAACTCTTACAAAATTAGATTTGAAAAATTGGAAAAGGAATTGCAAAAGATAAATGAAAATTCTTAGCTAAAAAAAAGAATGGAGTCTATGGAAAACAATGACTTCATGAAACAACAAGAATTGGTTAAACAAAACCAAAAAAAATGAAAAAATAGAAGAAAATGTTAAACAAAGTAAAACCACAGACCTCGAAAACAGATCAAGGGAAGATAACCTAAAATTTATTTGTCTTCAAAACTTTGAAGAGAAAAAAAACCTGGACCTAATAGTTACAGGATTTAGTGATGGAAAACTTCACTGATATCATGGAACCAAAAGGTAAAATAATTATTGAAAAAATACAGGACTTCTGCCCAAGATGGAAGAGAGAAGACAGACACAGTTCTAAAATTTCCTAATCTTCCCCTATATATGATATGAAACAAATCTCTTAACAGAAATCCCATCAACAAAACCCAGAAAGAAAAACCAGGAGAAAGAATGTCTCCCTCAGGATTTGTCTTCTGCAATTGTGGGTGAGTCCAGGTGCAGAGGGTGGTCTCTGCTGGGAACCTGGATTAGTCACAGATTTCCCTGATTAGCAGCAAGACTGGAGCCTGGGAGACTGAGGGCCTGAGAACCAGACCAGCTTGGATCATTGGCAGGGCTAGAGCTTGGTCTACCATGGGGGCTTAGGTCAACTAGGGAGCAGAAGCATTGGTGTTGGTGCTGACCCTTAGGAGTTTGCTGGCAAGGCTAGAGGGAGAGTTCCAGTGCAGGAGAGCTGCAGACATACTCCCTGGGTTCCTCTGGTCAAGAGGAACTCAGAGTCCATGTCTCCATTTCAGCTACAGCCTCTTCTCAGAACAAACATAATCATAGACTAACTCTGCCCCAGGCTAAGGTCAAGCAGCAGAACCACCTCAACTGACAATAGAGAGAGTGATCACTTCACCCCAAGGTATAGCCCACCATTGATCAAAACAAAAGTATTTAATAGCTTCAAACATTCCCTCCAGGCCAAGGGAGAGGGCCTCAATCAAGGTAACAGACAATCCAGAGAAAGCAAACAGCATCACCTACTGGCCATTTGGAGATATCATACTCAGTGAGTAAAGTCTCGAGGGATCCCAACACCTGTGAATCAGCCCCTCCAAAACTCAAGGTATTAATAAAATGAAGAAAGGCCAGTGAAAGGAGGGTCCATGGAAAAATTCTTAGAAGGAAAAAACCCTAACTCAGAGAGACCAAGTACCTCTGAGGATAATATAATCTGGTCTCCAGCACAGAAAGACCTCCTTGAAGAAATAAGGAAGGAGTTCAAAAATCAATTGGAAAGTTTGGAAATAGAAATCTAAGAGAAGATTAACACCTTGTAACAAGAAAAAAATCACTGTAAAATTGAATTGGACAAATACAAAATAAGAATAAGTCTCTCAGATCCTCAAATGAGCAAATGCAAAAAGAAAATTATTCTCTGAAAACCTCAATTGGTCAAATGGAAAAACTCTTTCAAACATAGAATTGACCAATTGGAAAATGAGTTGCAAAAGATAAATGAAGAAAATTCTTCTATAAAAAAAGAATGGAGTCTGTGGACTCCATGAGCCAGCAAGAGCTTGGTAAATAAAACCAAAAAAATGGAAAAAAATAGAAAACAATGTAAAATACCTCATCAGCAAAACCACTGACCTTGAGAATAGATCAAGAACAGACAACCTGAAAATTATAGGTCTTCTTGAAAACACTGAAGAGAAATAAAGCCTAGACTTAATAGTACAGGATTTAGTGATGGTAATTGTCATTACAACATGGAAGTAGAGGGCAAAATAGTTATTGAAACAATACATCCCTCTCCTTCCAGAAAGAGATCCTAAAGTAAAAACAAGGAATATTGTGGCCAAATTGCAAAACTAACAGATAAAAGACAAAATATGGAAATCAGCCAGAAAAAAAGTAATTTAGATACCAAGGAGCCACAGTAAGGATTATGAAGGACCTGGCTGCATCAACATTAAGGGATCGAAGGGTCTGGAATGAGACATTCTGAAGATCAAGGGAGTTTGGAATAAAGCAAAGAATTCACTATCCCACAAAGCTGAGTCTTCTTTTCCAAGGGAAAAGATGAACATTTAACAAAATAGAAGACTTCCAACAATTCCTGATGAAAAAACCAGAGCTAAAGAGAAAATTCAGACATCAAACATGAGGGTAAAGAAAAATAAACTGCTATCCACTAAGAAGAAACTGGCTATATCCCAGCTTGGGAAAAAGAGTCTCATAACTCTTAAGAATTGTAACTATATCAGAGATAATATATGTAGCCAGAAATGATGGACATTCATGACTTATCCATGAGACTGCTTCCCAATGGGATGAAACTGGCTATATTCCTACTTGGGAGAAAGATTCTAATAACTATCAAGAACTGTAACTCTATTAGAGAGAATATACTTAGCCAGAAGTGATGGATGCTCATAATTTTCTATATGTCAGAATGATTTAAAAAAATTTCCTCCTTAAAAAGGGGGACAGGAAGGAGATGGGCGGAGGGAGGGATTGAATGGGGGTAAATCTCATTACATTAAGAGGTATAAAAGGCATATGGTAATAGAGGAGAAGAGAAACCCCTGAATCTTCCTCTCATCAGAATTGGGTTAAAGTTAACTTACACACACACACTTAGTTCACTTAAAAAAATCTTACCTTTCAAGTATTAAAAGGAGAAAATGGGTGGGGGGATAGAGACAGAGGTGGGGAGAAAAAGGGGAACTAAAAGAAGAAAGGGAAGGGAAAAGAAAGGGGTGGGCAAATAGGAGGGCAAATTCACTGGGGGGTGAAATTCAGAAAGAAAATACTGGGGAATACATATAAAGGGAAAAAGAGGAGAATACAATCAGAAGGAAGATACCATGGAGGGCAATAAAGAGTTAGTAATTATAACTTTGAATGTGAATGGGATGAACTCTATCATAAAATGTAAGTGAATAGCAGAGTTTATTACAAACCAGAATCCTACAATATGCTGCTCATAAGAAATTCATTTGAAGCAGAGAGATGCAGGTAGAGCAAAGGTAAAAGATTGGAGCAAAATATATTTTGCTTCAGCTAAAGTAAAAAAAGCAGGGGTAGCAATCCTTATCTCAGACAAAGCAGCATCAAAAATAGTATTCAAAGAGATAAGGAAGGAAACTCTATCCTCCTAAAAGGTACCATAGACAATAAAGTGATTTCAAAACTGAATACCTATGCACCCAATGGGGTAGTATCCTAATTATTAGAGGAGAAGCTGAAAGAAGGAAGACATAGACAACAAAACTCTACTAGTGGGAGACTTCAACATCCTGCTCTCAGATTTAGATAAATTGAATCATAAAATAAGCAATAAAGCAATAAAGAAGTTAAGGAGGTAAATAGATTGTTAGAAAAAACTAGATAGATATGTTAGACTAATGGAGGAAACTGAAAGGGGATAGAAAGTAATATACATTTTTTCTGCAGTACATGGCACTTATATAAAAACTGAACATGTACTAGGGCATAAAAACCTAATAATAAATTGCAGAAAAGCAGAAATAGTGAATACATCTTTCTCAGATCATAATGCAATAAAAATCATATACAGTACTGGGCCAGGGAGATAACCCAGAATTAATTGGAAACTAAATAACCTCATTTTAAAGAATGAGTGGATCAAGAAACAAATTATAGAAAGAATTAATTAGACTTCCAGCCAAGATGGCAGAGAGAAGACAGGCACAGTTCTAAAGTCTCCTGATCTATCCCCATTTATCATATGAAAAAACCTCTTAACAGACATCCAACCCACAAAACCCAGAAAGAAAAGCCAAGAGAAAGAACATCTACCTCAATATTTGTCTTCTGCAGCTTTGGGTGAATTCAGGCATGCAAGTCCCGGCATAGAGGGCAGATCAGCCAAGGATCAGCCAGAGAATAGTGGCTGAATTGGAGCCAGGGAATCTGAGTGCCCAAAAGATGGACCTGCTGGATCAGCAGTGGGGCTAGACACCGGGGGCTTGAGTCAAATAGGGAGCAGAGGCACGCTGACCCTCTGGAGATTGCCTACGGGGCTGGGGGGAGAGTTCTGGTGCCTGAGAGCTGTGGACACTATCCCTGTGTTCCTCAGGTCTGAAGAACTCTGACTCCATGCCTCCATTGCAGCTGAGGCCTCTTCCCAGAACAAATAATTGCAGACATCTTCTGCATCAGGCACAGGTGTGTGAGCAGAAGAACCAGCCCAGCTGATAATTGGGAGAGGAATGACCTCACCCCAAGGTAAAGCCCACCTTTGACTGAAGGCAAAAGAATTCAATAGCTCCAATCCCTCCCCCATCCCTTCAAACTAAGGTAGAAGGCCTCAATCAAGGTCACAGCAAGAAAGCAACCATCACCTCCTACTGGCCATCCAGAGAAATTGCACTCAGTGAGTAAAGCTTCTAGCAATCCCAACACCAAATCCCTGTGAACCAGCCCCTCCCCAATTCAAGGCCTTAGCAAAATGAAGAAGGGTCAGGGGAAAGGTGGATCTATAGAAAAATTCTTGGAAGGAAAAGACCCTAACTCAGAGATACCTAGAACCTTTGAGGAGAATATGATCTAGTTCAGAAAGTACTCCCTTGAACAATTAAGGAAGGAATTTAAAAATCAATTGGAAAATTTGGCAAAAGAAACCCAAGAGAAGATTAATACCTTGCAACAAGAAAACAAATCCTTAGAAAATACAATTGGACAAATACAAAATGAGACTAAATCTCTCAGAACCTCAAATGGACAAATGCAAAAGAAAACAATTCTCTCAAAACCTCAAATGGTCAAATGAAAAGCTCTTTCAAATGTAGAATTGAACAATTAGAAAAGGAATTGAAAAAGGTTAATGAAGAAAACTCCTCCCTAAAAAAAAGAATGGAGTCTGCAGAAATTAATGATTTCATGAGACAGCAAGACCCTGTCAAACAAAATCAAAAAATAGAAGAAAATGTAAAATACCTCATCAGCAAAACCACTAACCTCAAGAATAGGTCAAGAATGGGCAACCTGAAAATTATTGGACTTACTGAATACATTGAAGAGAAAAACAGCCAGGACTTAATATTACAGGATCTAGTGATGGAAAATTGCCCCAATATCATGGAACCAGAGGGCAAAGTGTTTTTTTTTTCAAGGCAATGGAGTTAAGTGGCTTGCCCAAGGCCACATGGTTAGGTAATTATTAAGTGTCTGAGGTCAGATTTGAACCCAAGTACTTCTGATTCCAAGGCTGCTGCTCTATTCACTGTGCCACCTAGCCACCCCAGCAAAGTAGTTATTGAAAGAATACATCAATCCCCTCCAGAAAAAAAGATCCTAAAATGAAAACACCAAAGAATGTTGTGGCCAAATTGTAGAACTATCAGATAAAAGAGAAAATCCTGCAAACAACTAGAAAGAAACAATTTAAATATCAAGGAGCCACAGTAAGGATTACACAGGACCTGGCTGCATCAACATTAAGGGGTCAAAGGGCCTGGAACAAGATATTGCTAAGAGCAAGGGAGCTTGGAATGCAGCCAAGAATCTACTATCCCACAAAGCTGAGCTTTGGACATTTAACGGAATGGAAGAATTCCAAAAATTCCTGATGAAAATACCAGAGCTAAGTAGAAAAATCTGGACATCAAACAGGGGGTTCAAGAGACACATGAAAAAGGTAAAAAAAGGAGGGGCATAAAAGTAAAAGAAAAAAACAGCTATCCAACAAGTTGAAATTGGCTTTATCCCAGCAGGGGCAAAAGATTCTCATAAATCTTGAGAACTGTAACTCCAACAGAGAGAATATACCTAACCAGAAGTGATGGACATTCATGACCTATCCATGAGACTGCTATCCAATGGGATGTAACTGGCTTTAACCCCACTTGGGAGAAAGACCCTAATAACTCTAAAGAATTTTAACTCTATTAGATAGAATGTACTTAGCTAGAAGTGACAGATACTCAGAATTTTCTATGACTCAGATAGAACAATTTTTAAAAACACTACTTCCTTAAAAGGGGGGGACAGGAAGGAGATGGGAGGAGGAAAGGGATAGAATGGGGTATGTCTCATTACATTAAGAGGTACAAAATACCTATGGAAATAGAGGGTAAGAAGGGAGGAGATGAGAAACATTTGAATCTTCTTCTCATCAGACTTGGCTTAAAGTCAACTTACACATACTTAGTTAACTTAAAAAACATCTAACCTTTCAGGTATTAAAAGGGGGGAAAGGGGAGAGGGGATGGAGAAAGGCAGGGGGAGGGGGAGAGGGATACTAACAAAAGGAAGGGAAGAGAAAAGGGAAAAAGGGAAAGGGGGAAAGAAAGGGGAGGGAGTGATATAGGAGGGCAATCACACTGAAGGGGGTGATATTAAGAAACAAAATACTGGGGAATATGGATAAAGGGAGGGAAAAGGGTGGGGAATACAAACAGAGGGAAGATAGCATGGAGGGCAATAAAGAATAAGTTATAACTTTGAATGTGAATGGGATGAACTCTTCCTTAAAACATAAGCCAATAGCAGAGTGTATTAAAAACCAGAACCCTACAATATGATTTCTCTCTCAACACACTCAATTTGGATCAATGTACAACATGGAAATAATATAAAGACTGGCAGATTGCTTTTTGGAGGGGGGGTGCAGGGGAGAGAGGTAAAATTGGGAGAAAAGCTATAAAATTCAAATAAAATATTTAATAAAAAAGAAAGAATTAATTATTTTATGCTAGTTAATGGCAATAATGAAACAACATACCAAAATCTATGGGATACACTCAAGGCGGCTGTCAGGGGATATATCATATCTTTAAATGCTTACATGAATAAATTAGAGAAATAGGAAATCAATGAACTAAATATGCAACTAAATAAATTAGAGAAAGAACAAATTAAAAATCCCCAGTTAAATATCAAATTAGAAATTCTATAAATTAAAGGAGAAATTAATAAAATTGAAAGCAAGAAAACTATTGAACTAAAAAAATAAAAGCAAGAGCTGGTTTTATGAAAAAACAATAAAATTGATAAACCTCTGATCAATTTGATTAAAAAAAGAAAGAAGAAAACCAAACTGCTAGTATCATAAATGAAAAAGATGAACTCACCAACAATGAGGAGGAAATTAAAGCAATAATTCAGAATTATTTTGCCCAATTCTATGCCAATAAATTTGATAATCTAAATGAAATGGATGAATATTTACAAAAATATAATTTGTCCAGGTTACATGAAGATGAAATTAAATACTGAAATAACCCTATCTCATAAAAAGAAATTCAACAAGCCATGATTTAACTCCCTAAGGAAAAAAATCTCCAGTTTCAGATGGATTCACAAGTGCATTCCATCAAACATTTTAGTAATAAATGTTTCCAATTCTATATAAACTTGGAAAAAGAGGCGAGGACTTAATTCTACCTAACTCTTTCTATGACACCAATATGATGCTGATAACTAAACAGGAAGAATTAAAACAGAGAAAGAAAATTATAGATCTGTCTCCCTGATGAATATAGATGCAAAAATATTAAAGAAAATCTCAACAAAATGATTACAACAAGTTATCACTAGGATAATACATTATGACCAAGTAGGATTTATACCAGGAATGCAGGGTTGGTTCAATATTAGGAAAACTGTCAGGATAATTAATTGTATCGATAGCAAGCCTATCAGAAATCATATGATTATATCAATAGACACTGAAAAAACTTTTGACAGAATACAGCACCCATACCTACTAAAAATACCAGAGAGCATAGGAATAAATGAATTGTTCCTTAAAATAGTAAACAGTATCAATCTGAGATCATCAATAAGCATTATATGCAATGGGGATAGGCTAGAGGCATTCCCAATAAGATTATGGGTGAAACAAGGATGCCCATTAGCACTACTACTGTTTAATATCTCTAACCAATAATGATTTAGACGAAATTTTCATTTGCTATGGATAGATGTGATTTCTTTGTCTTAGAATTGCCCTTCTATATCATTTGACCTGTTATCAATTGGAAAATTACTTTTATATATTTGACTCACTTCTCTATTTTAGAAATTTGTTTGTCAAAAACTCTAGTTGTAAAAAGTGTTGTTCAATTTATAATACTTCTTTTTAATCCTGGTTGCAGAGGTTTTTTTTCCAAATAGTTTATATAGAATTGGAAGCAATTGTTTCTTGAATGTTTGGTAGAATTCATTTGTGAATCCATTTAGTCTTACAGATTTTTGATTAGAGAGTTCATTGACAGTATGTTTAATTTCTTTTTATGAAATAGCGTTATTTAAACATTTAATTTCTTCTTTTTTTAACCTGGACAATCTTTATTTTTTTGTAAATATTCACCCATTTCACATAGAGTATCAAATTTATTGACATACAATTGGGCAAAATAGTCCTGAAATATTACTTTATTATTTTAATTTCCTATTCTTTGGTGATGAATTCACCTTTTTCATTTTTGATACTAGAAATTTTGTCTTTTTATTTCTTTTCTATTCAAATTAATCATGTTTATCTATTTTATTATTTTTTCATAAAACCAACTCTTGGTTTTATTAGTAAAAGTTTTCTTTCAGTTTTATTAATTTCACCTTTAATTTTAAGAATTTCAAATTTGTTATTTGATTGTGGCTTTTTAATTTGTTCTTTCTCTAGCCTTTTTGGTTTCATAACCAGTTTATTGATTTCTTCCTTCTCTTGTTTATTCAGGCAAACATTTAGAGGTATAATTTATAATATTGTTATGTTGTCTCTTTATTGTCATTGTCTTGTTTGAAATAATTCTTTTTTATGATTCACTGTTTGATCTAATCATTCTTTAAAATTAGATTATTTAGTTTCTAATCAGTTTTAGGTATAACTTTATATGACCTTTTATTGCATGTGATTTTTATCACATCATGATCTAAAAAGGATATTTTCAATATATCTGCCTTTCTGAATTTGATTATAAGCTTTTATGCCCAATACATGGCCATTTTTTATAGGTGCCATGTACTGCAGAAAAAAAAGCTATATTCTTTTCTATCTCCATTCAGTTTTCTCCAGAGGTCTATCATATATAAGTTTTCTAAACTTTTATTCACCTGTTTAACTTGCTTTTTTTTTTTCATTGTTAGATTTATGTAATTCTGAGAGAAGGAAATTGAGGTCCCCCACTACCAGAGTTTTACCATCTATGTCTTCCTGTAACTCATTCAGCTTCTCTAAACATTTGGATGCTATACTGCTTGGTACATATTTAGTATTATAATGACTCATTGTCTATGGTACCATTTAGGACCATGTAGTTTCCTTCCTTATCTCTTTTAATGAGATCTATTTTTCTTTGACTGAAATAAAGATTGGTACTCCTGCTTTTTTCACTTTGGCTGAAACAATACATTCTGCTCCAGATGTTTATCTTTACTCTGTGTCTATCTCTTTGCTTCAAATGTGTTTCTTGTGAGCAGCAGATTATGAGATTCTGTTTTTAATCTATTCTGCTATCTGCTTCCATTTTTTGGGAGGGCTTACCATTTACATTAAAAGTTATAAATACTAACTCATTACTGCCCTCCATGCTATATCTTCCCTGTTTGTATTTTGTCCCTTCTTTCACTTATCCCTCCTTCATTGTATTTTGCTTCTGAATTCCACCTCCCTCAATGTGTTTACCCCCTTGTATCCATCCCCCTCTTTATTTCCCCTTTCTCTTTTCCCCTTCTTCCTTCCTATTTTTAAAATCATTCCATCAAAGTCATAGATGTACCATGAATGTCCACCCCTTCAGTCCAAGTATATTATCTCTAATAGAATTATAAATCTCAAGAATTATGAGAATCTTTTGTATAGGTGAACTGAAGTAAGGATTAAGTCCAACCCTTCTAGGTAGGTTGTAAACCTCTGCCCCTAAAGTCACTTTTGATTTAATTAACCAAAGAGTCTCACATGATTGCAGGATATGGGTGACCCACCCAGCATAGGATGTCCTCATCAGTAAAAGTGATAAAATTTATGAGCAAAGCAGAATTAAAATGGGCAAAAGAAACTGAAAAACAAATTTCAAGCAAATACCTCTGCTTCTCATCTGGGCTTTCATCTTGTCTCATACAGAGTGACATCATCTTGGTCCTCTTCAGTGGAAAGACATGAACCAATAATACCCATATTCTCTAAATTCAATCGCTTCAATTATATTCAACCTTTTGTCTATCCTAAGAGAAATAACAATTCTCAAAAGTAACAAGCATTATAGTACCTTTATAGCACTGTATACAATTTTATGTTCTTGACTAACATATGTTTTGTTTGGTTTTGTTTTTTTCTTCCCTTTTTGTTAACATTTTTATGCATCTCTTGAGTCTGGCATTTGGAGATTGAATTCTCTCTTCAGTTCTGGTCTTTTAATCAGGAAATTTTGTTAAACATCCATCTTTCCCCTGAAAGAATATGCAGAATTTTGCAGGATACTAAATTCTTGCTTATAATTCAAGGTCCTTTGCCCTCAGATATATACATATATATATATATATATATATCTATCTATATATATATATATAGATATATAGAATATATATATATAGATATATATATATAATATATATATATATATATATATATATATATATATATATATGTATGTATGTATATATATAGTATTCCAGGTCCACTAGTCTTTCAGAAGCTTATAAGTCCTGTGTAAGTCTGATTGTGTTTCCTTTGAGTTTAAATTACTTTTTTTTGCAGCTTACAGTATTTTCTCCTTTATTGAGAATTCTGGAATTTGGTTATGATAGCCCTGGGAATTTTTATCCTGGGGTTTCTTTGGGGGGGGGGGCTTTTTTTGCAGGGAAAATGGAGTTAAGTGGCTTACCCAAGGCCACACAGCTAGGTAATTATTAAGTGTCTGAGGCCAGATATGAACTCAGGTACTCTTAACTCCAGGGCTGGTGCTCTATCCACTGTGCCACCTAGCTGCCCCATGGGGTCTCTTTCTGGAGGAGTTCTGTGTATTGTTTCAAAGGATATTTTGTCTTTTTGCTCTAGCAGATTTGGACAGTTTTTCCATGATAATATCCTGCAAGATGTTTTCCGGGCTCTTTTTTGATCTATGCTTTCAAGTAGTCCAATAATTCATAAATTATCTCTCCTGGATCTATGATCCAGGTTATTTGTTTTTTCTAAAACATTTAATTTTCTTCAATTTTTTAGCATATTACTTTTTTTAAAAAATGGAATCTTGTAGTCTCATTGATTAATTAGTTTTTATTCATCCAATTCTAATTTTTAGGGTTTTTTTAAGTTCTTTAGTTAACTTTTGTGTTTCCTTTTCCAGTTAATTTTACTCTTTTCTGAGTTGCATGACTTTTTTCAGTTGGTCAATTTTATTTTCTGAAGAATTTCATTCTTTTTTCAGTAGGTTATTTTTACTTTTAAAGGAGTTGATTTCTTTGATCAGTTTTTCATAATTTTCCTACATGACTCTCATTTCTTTTTTTTTAAATTTTATTCTTCTTTTCTTTGGTTTTTATATTAATTTTAAGCTCTTCTATGAGCTTTTGGATTTGAGTCCAATTCATAAACTTTTGAGACTTCCCCTCTAATTTTTCACTGTTCTCTTCTTAAAAGATGGCATTGTAATCATTTTTATCTTCATAGTAGCTTTCTATAATGAGTGCTTTTTTGCTCATCTTGAAATATCTGAGCTCTAATCTTGGAATATAGACCCAAACTTTTTATGCTGGGACTGGGAGTCTGATCCCTGGCTTATTGTTTGAAATGTTGCCTGAGCAGTGGTTTGTTTCTTCCTTTATGTTCAGGCTCTGCCTACACCATGGTTTGTTCCCACCTCAGTCTTTTCTTTTGCCCCATTGTTCCCAGAGTTCAGACTCTGGGGTTGGAACCCTCCCTGCTAGGATCTCTAGTGTTGTCAAGCCTTCCGGACCTGTGACTAAAAAGCCTCCTACTGTCTTTCCTGCTCTCCCATATGGCTGGAGTTTATTTCTCTTTTTCCCACAAAGATACAGACTTACACTGCAGATCATCCATAATGTCTATTATTGAGACATTATCTGGATCTTTTTTGTGAGATCTATGGCTTTAATGTCTGTACAGAGACTTCATTTAGCTTTGTGTAGGGAAAAGCTCAAGGAGCATGCTAGCTTCATGCCATCATCTTGGCTCCAGTTCTATAATTCTTAAATTGTCTCTCCTAGTTCTATTTTCCAGGTCAGTTGTTATACCAATGAGTAATTTTATGTTTATTTCTATTTTTTCATTTTTAAAAATTTGTTTAACAGATTCTTTGTGTCTCATGAAGTCATTAGTTTCCGCAGATTACAATCTTTTTTTTTTTTTAAGAGAAGAATTTTTCTCATTTACCTTTTGTATATTTTTTCCCAATTGGTCAATTCTGTTTTGAAGAAGTTGCTATCTTTTTCCATTTACTAAACTGTTTTTTGAGGGAAATATATTTTTTTTGTCCAATTGCATTTTTTAATTTTGCTTTTTTACAAGGCAAGAATTTGAGTTTAATTTAAGAGCAAGGAACAATCAAGGACATAGCTGGTTATTCTAAAGAACATTTGAAACAGAGAAATTCATCTGTAGGTGAAGTCTATAGAACCAATACAAAGAAAAATACATATTTTGCATGTCATTGAGTATTAGTTCCTTAGGGTTTTATTGACAAGTGGACTCCCAAATATTTTATGTTGTCTTTAAGTTACTTAAATGTCATTTATCTATCTAACATCTGACAGTGGGCTTTGTAGGTATTAATATAAAAATGCTGATGATTTTGTGGCTTTATTTTATATCCTGCTACTTTACTAAAGTTGTTAATTGTTTCAAATAGTTTTTAAATGATTTTCTGATATTCTCCAAGTATAACATCATAATATATGCAAAGAGTTAGAAATCTGCTTCCTCATTTCTTATTCTAATTCTTTTAATTTCTTTTTCCTTCTCTTATGGCTACAATTAACATTCCTAGTACAATAGTGAATAACAGAGGTGATCATGCATATCTTTGCTTCACCCTTGATTTATTTCGGAGGTTTTCTAGCTTTTCCTCATTACATATACTGCTTGTAGATAGTTTTAGATAAATACTGCTTATCATTTTAAGAAAAACTCTGTTTATTCTTATGTTTTCTCATGTTTTAATCGGAACAAATGCTATATTTTGTCCTGCTTTTTAATGACATCTATCAAGCTAATCACATTATTTCTCTTAGTTTTATCACTATGTTCAATTATGCTGATTGTTTTCCTAATATTGAACCATCCCTGAATACCTGGTATAAATTCTACTAGATCAGAGTGCATTATCTTAGTGATAATTTACTACAATCTTTTTGCTAATATTTTATTGAATTTCTTTGCATCAGTATCCTTAAGGAAATTAATCTATAATTTATTTTGCTTTTTTCTCATTTAGATAGCAGCACCATATTGGTTTCATAAAAGGAACTTATAGAATTCCTTCTATTTCTATTTTTTCCTTATATTGGCATTTATTGCTCTAGTTCATCTACAGACTATGATGGGGAGTGGGGCTAGGAGCAGACAGGGAGTCAGAGCCTCTCCTCTGGGTATGGTCCAGACAGGGTTGATCCTGATTTCTGAGCCTTGGTCCATGACAAGAGGAAGGTTTAGGGGATGGGTAAAGTTTTTTTTTGGGGGGGGGTGGCATTACACAGCCAACCAAAGAGGGAGCTGAGATTCTCCTTGCATCAACAACACCACTTCCTTTTATGAAATAAAAAGAGAAGCTTGTAAAATTCCAAGCCATGAATTTCAGCTCTTAAAACATTCTGGTAGCTAAAGCCTGTGTGTTAAGAATTCTTTCATCTCCTCTCTAACTTCTTGTCCTTTGCTTCCATTTTCTATGATTATGCATCCAACTTGTACTCTGCATGCTCCAGAGCTGTTACTAGCTCCTCAGTTAAAGAGATCTGATTCAGATAAGACTGATTTATGATTTAAGTCCTTTAGGCTTCCACATGTTTACTGCAATGACTTTCATTTCCAGATACTTCAAGCTAGTCAGTTTGTTCATGTTTTCCAACAGTTTATTGTCTTCACTTAGTGGCCATCAGCTTGCCAGTCAAGTGCATGGCTATTTTGGAGAACATATCCTGGCATAGACCCATGATGTCTTCCTCTGGGCTCTGTGGCCTCCCCTTGGCTGTTTCCCACTGTGGCATCATCTATGCAGTGGAAGGGAGGTTGGAAAAGGGAAGGGGAGGGGGAGGGGAAGGGGAAGGAAGAGGAAGAGGAAGAGGGGAATAGAGAGGGGGAAGAAAAGGAAATGGTGAAAAGGTCAAGGAGACAGGGATGTCTTTGTCTATTTAAAAAGAAAAATAATTTATAGAAAATTGGAATTAATTGTTCTTTAAATGTATGGTAGTGGGGCAACTAGGGGGTACAGTGGATAGAGCACCATCCCTGGGGTCAGGAGGACCTGAGTTCAAATCTGATCTCAGAAATTAATAATTACCTGTTTTGGGCAAGTCACGTAACCCCATTGCCTTAAAAAAAACGGTTTGGTAGAAATAGATCTATCTTGTTCTGCAGATTTTTTCTTAGGGAATTCATTCATTGTTCAATGAATTTCTTTTTTTCTGAACTGGCATTATTTAAGTATTTTATTTCCTCTTCTGTTAATCTGGGCAAATTAGATTTTGATAAATATTTATGCATTTCACTTAGATTGTCACATTTATTGGCATTGGTAGACAAAACAGCTCTAAATTATGCTTTCAATTTTTTCTTCTTCTTTAGTGGCAAATTAACGCCTTTCATTTTTGATTGTGATAAATTGGTTTTCTGCTTTCTTTTTTTAATAATGAAATTGACTAAAGATTTGTCTATTGTATTGTTTTTTTTTCCCATAAAGCCAACTCTTAGGGGCAGCTAGATGGTGCAGTGGATAGTGTACCTGGTCTGGAGCCAGGCAGACCTGAGTTCAAACTTGCTTCAGACATTGTATAATTACCTAGATTTGTGACTTTGGGCAAGTCACTTAACTATTACCTTGCCAAAAAAAAAAACCTCTTGTTTTATTAGTTCAATAGTTTTCTTTTCATTTTATTTATCTCTCTTTGGATTTTTAGAATTTCTAATTTGATATTTAATTGGGGATTTGTAATTTATTGTTTTTCTAACTTTTTAAATTGTATACCCAATTAATTGACCTCCTTTTTCACTATTTTATTCATGTAAGTATTTAGGATAGCTATTTAGGGTAGGTGGCACAGTGGATAGAACAATGGCTTTATAGTCAGGAGCATTGAAGTTTGAGTCCAGCCTCAGACACTTGCCATTTGCTTCTTACCACTTATTATCTGTGTAACCTTGGGCAAGTCATTTAACCCTTACTGCCTCCCATCTAGGGTCATCTCCAGGCATCCTGATTCATATCTGGCCATGGGACCTAGATGGAGAAGAAAGTGAGACTGGTGATTTAGCACAGCAGCCCCTCACTTAAATCTAATTCATGTGCTTTGTCACAGTCTTCTTTGAGAATAAAGGACAAACATCATCAAACATCATGAAAGTATATATAGATATAGCAAATTGCCCCAATAACTGTTTTGGTTGCATCACACACACACATGATATTTTGTCTCATTATTATCATCCTGGATGAAATTATTTGTTTTTATGATTTTGCTATTTGACCCTTGAAGTTACTAAGTTCTATTGAATCCTAACTGGTTCCCTGGTATTTGAATTGGTTCTTTCTTACTTCCTGCAATATTTTCTCCTTGATCTGATAATTCTGGAATTTAGCTATAATATTCCTTGGAATTTTCATTTTTGGCATCTCTTTCAGGAGCTGATTCTTTCAAAGACTATTTTACCTTCTAGAATATCAAGGCAGTTTTCCTTTGGTAATTTCTTGAAAGATGTTATCTAGACTATTTTTGGTATCCTGGCTCTCAGGGCATCCAATAATTCATTCTTAAATTAACTCACCTGGATTTAATTTCCAATTCAGTTGTTTTTCCAATAAGGTATTTTACATTTTCCTCTATTTTTTTCATGTTTTAGAATTTTTTTCACTAGTTGAATAGCTTCCACTTGCCCCAGTTCTAATCTTAAAATAATTATTTTCTTCAGTTAAATTTTGGATCTTCTTTTCCTTTTCAACAATTCTACTTTTAAGAGAGTTGTTTTCTTTAGTTTTTTATTTCCATTTGCTTCATTCTGTTTTTAAGGAAATGTTTTCTTTTTCCATGAATCCAATTCTATTTTTAAAGATTCTTTCCTTTAGTTAATTTGTTAACTCTTTTTTCATAATTCTTAACTCTCATTTTCCACCCCATTTTCTTCTACCTCTTTTATTTGATTTTTAAAATCATTCTTTTAGTTCTTCCAAGAGGACTTTTTGGACTTCAGACCAGTTCATATTCCCTTTTGAGACTTAAAAAGTAGGCATTTTGCCACTGCTTTCCTCTTCTGAGATGGCATTTTGATCTTCCCTGTTGCCATAGTAACTTTCTAAGGCCAGGGTTTTTTGTCTTTTTTTCCTTTGTTGCT
Source organism: Macrotis lagotis (assembly GCF_037893015.1). Lineage (NCBI taxonomy): Eukaryota > Metazoa > Chordata > Mammalia > Peramelemorphia > Peramelidae > Macrotis > Macrotis lagotis. The sequence goes on from NC_133658.1 coordinate 523,610,690, forward strand.
CATTTTTAAAAAGGTTGAGCTCTGTTTCTTGGTCAAAGGGGAAACTGTTCCAAACTTCTTGTGCTGGGAGCCAGGGGTGGGATCATTGATTTCCTTACTGGGGTCTCAGGTGTTAGAGACTCATCTATTGTGCTTGGGTTGCCAAGCATAGATGCCCTAGATGTGCAAGGGTTCCAGGGTTCACAATATGCCTGGGCTGGAGTCCTCACAGCTGGCCTGCTATACTTCTGGCTTGCCAAGCCCAGACTCAAAGGCTTCCATTGGTGATCTAGAATGTAGCACAGAGCTTCCTGCTGGCTCCCCTAAACCCTTCCTGTGCTGTGCTCTGCTCCCCTCCATCTGAGTGAGACAAGACCTTTCCTAAAGTCCTTCCATGATATCTTAACCTGGAAAATTGTTCCACTCTGTGGTTTGTGGATTCCAGTGCTCCTGAATCTGATTTAATGTTGTTTCTGAGAGAAGCTGAGAACTCAGGGAAGTTCTAGGCTTCTCTCTGCCATCTTGGCTCTTCCCTGTTGGCAACTAATTATGTGTCTCAGGATTCTTCCAGTCTCAAAGTATTGCACAATTAAATTCCACTCTTATGGGGAGTTAGAGTCCCAAATTGTCTCTCTTAACCTAAAAATTCCAGGGGTAAACCTAAAAATAACATAGAATTATAAAATTCAACCTAGATTAACTCTAAGAGGCCATCAAGTACACCTTCTGTATTTTACAGATTAGGAATCAGAGGACATAACAGATTAAGTATATTATCCAAGGAACACAGATCATCTGGTAACAAACCAGGACACATTTCCTCTATGTCATATCACATCACAAATAAAATTTACCTATTCACCTGCCAGAAATCTATGATTTGCATATTTAAACAGGAGATTCTCTAGTATTTTAATCTTATGCTTTACATAATTGTAATTCTGAAAATGGACAAAATCCTTTGTAATAACCACTTACATCCATTTTATCTTGATTCCTATCATCACTTTCTGCCTGCTGCTGTGAGACAAAATAGCTGTCTCCCTTATAGAGAGCTGCAAGTATAGATTACTAGTAGCTATCAAGGTTCACTGTTAGCTCCAATATCAAAGTCTGAGTCTGCAAGAATATCTACCATATTGTGGAAAAAACTGACCAGTTACTCTGCAGAAGCTTAATTAACTAGTGCAGAGATCAGATCACATTCTTCCATTGTTCCCTATTGCCTCCTTATTAAAAATCATTCTCCTTAGGTCTCTAAAATTTAGTTACAACCTGCTCTTTCTATTTTTTTCTATTCTATATATCTTATATCTCTTACTAAATATTATCATGAGACATTATCCATGTTTTATTGCTACTTGTTTTCTATATAGTAAATGCCTTGTATTTAGAAAACACATGAATGTTTGTTAAGTGATTCATGATTCACTAATTGTTGAGGAAATGTTGAATGAATGAATGAAGGATGAATTCATGAACAGATAGATGCACAAATGACTAAACTGGGAATAATTAGATTGAATTGTTTTCTAAAACAATAGCATTTTTTGAATAATTTAATTAAAATCAGAAAAAGTACCCGTAAATATATATCTATATCTATATCTATCTATATATATATATATTATATATATATATATATATATATATCTTAGAGGAGAGATATGATAGATATTTCAATGATCACTGCAGACTAGATAGCACACTAAGCCTTATGAATTCAAAACCAAGAAAATAAGATGTTCAAGGAGATTAAATTAATATAGGAGGAAAATAAAACATAAAAAGACCTGGAAAACAGTTGGGAGGAAGGGTAAAAGAAGAAAGCTTCAAAATGGACTAGGGACACAGTTGATGAGGAGGTGGAACATTCTAAAATTTAAGCAGGAAAAAGAGATTGACAACAGGGTTGCTGAGCCTTCATGTGACTTAAAAGCTTCAGCTAAAGATTTGCTAGTTAATGACTTAGATGAGATTAGATCACCATTTCCAATCTAGTGTCCAAGTATTTGTGTTTTTGTTTTGAAGGATGAACTTTTACAAAAATAAAAATAGTTGGAAAAAAAGAAGAAAAAAACCAGATTTGATAGTAAGTCAAATGTTATTATTTTTAATTGAAAATTTGACTTGCTGGTAAAAATTTCCCTACTCTTATTCTTTGAAGTAATAACAGTTTTAACAAAATGTTCAATTACCCAAGAATAAAGCAGTCACATCATGAAAAGAATATGAGATGACTTGAAACACCTCATTTTCTACTTATAAACTCTGTGCCTGGGGGCAAATTATGGGATCAGTCTGATCCTATTTTTTTGATGGTATAGTATCCCAACAACAGCCCATGAAGTATATAATGAATATAGTAATCCTTACTATACTCATAAGTTGTATTCTTGGCATACCTCACAGATTGCTGTTGTGAATCTCACATGCTAATACAACCAATTTCTGCTCATACTTCTTATTCTACATTAGTTATATATTTATGACTTCACCAAGTCCACTTTCATTTAGAAATGAATATACCATACTGAGTTCATTTTACAAGAATTGATACTACTGTGAAGATATGCAGATACTATATTAGATCTTCTCTATTAGATTATAATTATTGAAAAAAGTAGTAACAAGGAACTGACAATGGATTTTTCATGATGACTAGCTTATAAGGAATAGTAGAAGGCTATAAAAATTAGAACAACTATGATTAAAGATTCAGGATGGTCTTTTGAGGATATATGTTTTAATAGGCTATAAATTGTACTTTATATAATATTGAACAAATGTGATAAGTATAGGCATAGATGATTTTTTTTTTTAAATTAAGTTAAAACTGATTTAAATATTTAGGGATCCAAGACAAGTATGTTGGAAATTCTATTGTGTGTTTATTTTATGATTTACTGCTTGAAATGAATCTTTGTGGTCATATTTCAGGAACATTCAAACCCTGAATTTCAGTTTTCAAAAGTACATAAAGTGTTGGTAACCTTTTAAAGATAGCATATTTAATTTTAGAAAGTAGATTTTAAGGATATAATCAATATTCCTCGATTAATTTAATTTGTTACTTGAAGGTGACAGAAGATAGCATAGTGTATTCAGGCTGTTCACTGTATGCTAACATTGATTAGAAATGAATCTGTGAGGTCATCAGGTTCAATTTTTCCATTTTATGGATGAGGAAATTCAGGGCCAAAGAGGTTAAATATTTGATTCAAAGCAAAAAAAAAAAAAAGAAAGAAAATAAAGAAACCAAAAGTCAGACCTGGTATTTGAACCTAGAATATTCTTATGTCAAACCCAGTAATTTTTCCATTGCTCTGCACTGCCTCCATAATGAGCAGAGAAGAGTAGGATACCATATCTATCTCTCTCACATCATTGAATGTAGAGAAAGACAAAAAGACTGGGCTGCAATTTTGGATATCACATCTCTTGTATGATCTTAAAAAAATTTCCTTAATCTTATCAGGTCAAAGTTTCCTTATCTGTGAAAACAAAAATAACATATTTAAAATGTCTAAGATCCTTTGTGGATAGCTAGGTGACATGGTGACCTAGACTAGAAATGAAGCTAGGAACTGAGTCTGGCTCTCTGTAGCTCTCTACAGCCAGGTTAGATTCTGCATTGAGAAAACACTATGGCAATAGCATGAGCATTCACAGAACCAAGAGAAATTTGAAAGGAACAAGTAAGAGGAAGTTTCAATACCCTCCCCTAATAGGAAGATTAAAGAAAGGAACAGATGGGAGGCTCACAATGCAATGAAAAGTATTATGTCTTAAGAGAACTTCAGGGAATAGTTCCAGAAGAAGAAAATAAATTCACACCAAGTAAAAATGGAAGTTTGAAAAAAATGTTTTGTTACAAAGATTCCAAGACTGCTCAGATCTGTGATTTTATTTAAATAGGGCAGTCATTTATATGTAAAATACAGAATATATTCTCACATCTTCCTAACCCTAAGTCTCGTTCTTCATTCTTATTTCACTTTGAAATACTGTATAGCACATAGGAGGTCTACACAAAGCAGTTGCCTCATAAAAATTTTCTTAAGAAAATCAAGGACTGGGACAGCTAGGTGGTACAGTGGATAGAGCAACAACCGTGGAGTGAGGAGGACCTGAGTTCAGATTGGCCTCAAACACTTCATAATTACCTAGCTGTGTGGCCTTGAGCAAGTCACTTAGCCCCATTTGCCTTGCAAAAACCTTAAAAAAAAAGCAAGGACCAAACAAGAATTACAGTATATTATAAACTGCAAAATGAATGATTTTTGACTATCTTAAAAAGTTTTTGCACTAATAAAATCAATGCTTCCAAAATTAGAAGAAAAGCAGAAAGCTGGGAAGCAATCTTCACAACCTGGAGTTCCGATACAGGTCTCATTTCTAAAATAGAGAATTGCATATAATTTATAAGATCACAAGTCATTCTCCAATGGGTAAATGATCAAAAGATATAAACAGACAGTTCTAACCGAAGAAATTAAAACTACATATAAGCATATGAAAAAAATGCTCTGAATCAATTAGAGAAATGCAAATTAAAACAACAACGAGATATCATCTCACACCTTAGATTAGCCCAGATGAGAAAAAAGGGAAGATGATCAATGTTGGAGAGGCTGTGGGAGAACTGGGACATTGATGCATTGCTGGTGGAGTTATGAATAGATCCATCCTTTCTGGAGAGCAATCTGGAACTATACCCAAAGAACAATAAAACTGTTCATATCGACTTAGCAATTCCAACTCTAAGACTATACGCAGAAGAAATTGTAACAAAATGGGAAAAGTCGGCCCTAGTCACTGAGCCCCACTGGAGGACTCAGCAGCCTCCCCCTTGAGCCCCCTCCTTCCAGATGTTCCGTCCCCCCCACCACCTTTCACAGGCTGTTTCCACCGAGGAAAAGGAATCGAATGGTATGTCTGCTATCCAGAACCTCCACTCTTTCGACCCCTTTGCCTAATGCAAGTAAGGGTGATAACAAGCTTCCTGCTGGGACTGAGGATTGTATACATATAAGATTTCCACATAGAAACAGCAGGAAGATCCTCACTACTGTCCAAGGGATCGCTGATGATTACGATAAAAAAGAAACCAGTGAAGGCATTCAAAAAGAAACTTGCCTGCAATGCTACTGTCATTGAGCATCCAGAATATGGAGAAGTAATTCAGCTACAGGGTGACCTGTTCATTCCTTTTGACCAAGAAATTCCAATTCGAACTCTATAGCCAGAAGAAATCATAAAAAATGGGAAAAGTTCTACATGTTCCAAAATATTCATAGCAGCTCTTTTTGTAGTGGCAAAGAACTGGAAATTGAGGGGATGCCCATGAATTGGGGAATGGCTAAACAATTTATGGTACATGAATATTATGGAATATCATTGCTCTGTAAGAAAACATAAATGGATAAACTCTAGAGAAGCATGGAATGACTTACAAGATCTGATGCTGAATAAAAGTAGTAAAGTCAAGAGAACAATATACACATCAACATTATGAGATGAACAACCTTGATGGAACAGCTCCTCTCCAGAGAGCTAGGACAACTGTTTTTAACTGGTTATGGACTATATTAACCCCAACCAGAGGAAGAAAAACAAAACAAAGCAGAACACACAGAAAAAGAAAACCTGAATCTGATGAATACTTTATAAAATTTTCTTTTATGTATCTCTTTGCCTTAATTCTAATTCTTCATCTCAAAAATTACTAATTTGTAAATATATTTAACCAATTATGTAATGAAAAATGCTAACTGAACTGTTGCCTGCTGAAGGGAGGAGGGGGGGTGGGAGGGGGGGTGGATGGAAATTTTGTAACTTGGAAATATGCATGTATAAATGGATGAAAATAAATAAACAATTTTATAAAATAAAAATAAAGAAAAAGCAAGGGAAAAAAAAAAGAAAGCAAAGCCAGAACTTTTGCCTGAGATTTCTGATTTCACTTCTACTTCCCTTTCAACTTCACTGTGATTGAAGGATGCAATTATCATTTCATAGGTTTCTTTGTCCTTCATCCTTGAAGAGGAACATGACATCAGGAAGGACTTCCAAGTGAATCAGATTTAAGCAAGAGAGGGATGTGCAAAGTCACTAGTCTCACTCTCTACTCTAGAGCTACCTAGGTCCAGTGGTAAGACATAGAGCAGGATGGCTGGAGAAGACCTTGGATGCAGTAGGAGATCTTGACCTTTTTAAGCTATGCTCTTTCACAGGTCTCTGTTTGTCTGAGGGAGGTAAGAAGAAATAAGGTAAAAAAATGACTTGTTTTTACTCTTGCATAGGGAATACAAAGGGAAATGCAGTGTTTCATGTTCTGTTTTGGTTAGAAGTTAATGTATCTTGCTTTTTTCTTTTCACATATGCATTTTCATCTATTCATAAATATATGTATAGTTCTTTATATATTAAAATATATGTGCTTATTTCATGATTTGAAATAAAAATTCAGTGTATTTTAACCTGATTAAATACAAAAGGAAAAAAATATGGAACTCTAGGTGAGTATTAAAGAAAAAGAATAAGATCTTAAAGGGATAAGATCTTGAAGTAGTATAAATCTATTCAGAACAAAATTATAGTTTTTAGTGATCTAGAGAATTATGAATGTAAAATTTTTTAGTCAGAAACAAATTCTGCAATCTTAAATGTTGTTAAAACTTATTAAATGGATAGAGAGTCTTTGCTCTTGAGATGTAAATTGACTCCTATTGTTTCATTGTTTAATATAAAATTTGTATCCCATCTCCTCATTCCCAACCCCCCAACTTCCAACTTTCCACCTAGGTTCTGGTCACATGAGGGAGGCAGGAAGTATTTCACCTTCTTCTCAACTTCCCATAGATGCTGGTGTGACTGGAAGTGACATGTTGAATTTAGAGATTGCACACCTTGGGACAGGAAGGGCCCTGTAGGTAGCATCCCATTGCAGGATACCTGCCCCAAGGTTCAAGACCACTCCCAAGGCCACCCCTTACCCAACCTACCACAGAAGGGTATTTAACAGGAAGTGCTGGCCTTTCTAGGTTCTTCTTCTGCTTAAATTTATCTTCCAATCCTGCAGGATACCTACATCTCTTTTGTTCATAGGCCATGTGCTCCATGCTAGGCCCTGGTAGTCCACCATGGGCCCCCATGCCTCGTGGCTGGGGTTAATTCTCTCTTTCTCTTTTCTCTCATTCTCAACTCAAACTTCATCTAACCTATTCATAAAGTGGTTACTGCTTTTCTAGGAGTTTTAACCTGAATATTTGTAATAATTTGCTTTAATAAAATCCTCAGCAGTTTTAACATCCCAAAACAAACTCAAATTCTTTAGCCTTTCAAGTGGCCTTAAATCTTCTGTCTTCAATCTCTAAATCTTTAATAATCAGCAGCAATAGGATGAATGCTATTCTATTCTTTTAAGGAAAAACCATCTGGAACTATTGGATCAAAACAGAAATTTAGAAATCATGATAATCTATAAAGATAATATTAAGATGATTGCAATATTATCTCAAGGAGTCCAAATCACTAATATCTTCTTTTTAAAAATGATGTTCAATCTTCAGAAAGAACTATGTTATACTTTCCACAAGAAAAATTTTAACAAACCATGAAAATCCAGAGAGGGGGGACAAGAGCATTATTCAAAACTTCAAGAAAATGTCAGAAAACTTTACAAAAATTATCTCTTATGTATGTCTTTCCTTTAATCCTAATTCCTCATACTGAAAATAATGAATTTGTAAATATGTTTATCAAAAATATGTACGTACAATGCTAACCTGACTGTTCACCACTGAGGGGAGGGGGGAGTGGGAAGGGAGGATGGAAGGAAATTTTGTAAATTTAAAATGTACAAGTGCATATAGATGAAGATAAAATTTTATAAAAATGAAAAAAGAAAATGTCAGAAAAAGTTGAAATAACATCTAGTTCATGTTTCTTAATACCCAATTCTATTTTTAAAACCAGGTTAATGGCTCAAAATTTAATAGATAACAAAATTCAAAAGAAAACAAATGGTAACTTAGAAATAAGAACAAAGAAATGTGGGAAGTGGTTGTGTATGGGAAGTTAGAGGGCAGAGACTATTCCTTGCTCAGTTTTTTTTTCAACTTTACAAAATTTATCTATTATATTTTCTTTTATTTATTTTTTCATCCAAATTCACATATATATTTTTAAGTTACAAAATTTCTTTCCACCTTCCCTTTCCACCCCACTCCCCTCAGTGACAAACAGTCAGGTTAGCATTGTACATACATACTTTTGTTATGTGTATATATATATATATATATGTATATATTTATATATATAAAACAAATATTATATATATATATATTTACAGATTAGTCATATTGGTATGAGGAATTAGGATTAAGCAGAAGAGATAATAAGAGATAATTTTTATAATGTATTCATATTTGGATTAATATAGTTGTCCTAGCTCTCTGGATTGCCCAGAGAAGCTGTTTCCATCAAGGCTGATCATTTCACAATGTTGTTAATGTGTACATTGTTCTTTTGATTCTGCTTACTTCGCTCAACATCAGATCCTGTAAGTCATTCCATGCTTCTCTAGAGTCTGACATTTATGGTTTCTTATAGAACAATAGTATTCCATTGTATTCATGTACCATAACTTCTTTACATTTTCCCCAATTTATGGGCATCCACCCAATTTCCAATTCTTTACCATGACAAAAAGAGCTGCTATGAATATTTTGGAACATGTGGGACTTTTCCCATTTTTTATGATTTCTTCTGGCTATAGAGTTCAAATTGGAATTTCTTGGTAAAAAGGAATGAACATGTTTATTAGTCTTTGGTCATAGTTCCAGTTCACAAAGGATTACATTAATGTCCCAAATCTCTCACAACCGCTCTAACATTAATCATCTTCCTTTTTTCTCATCTTGGCCAATCTGATAGGTGTGAGGTGATACCTCATTGTTGTTTTAATTTGCATTTCTCTAATCAATAATGATTCAGAGCATTTTTTCTCATGATTATATTTAACTTTACTTTAATAGAAAACTGTCTATTCATATCCTTTGACCATTTATCATTTAGGAATTTCTCAGTTATTTTAAGAAAGTACAATTAAAAGCCTAGATCAGTGTTTTGATAGTATAGTGAGTGCAAAAATTGAATTAATATACAATGGCAATATATGTATGCATACACTTATACACACATATGAATCTCTATTGAAAGTGATAGCATGGAAGATAGCTTACTAAATGAGATGCCTGACTCCCTTCCCCTCTTTACCTATTTAATCTTTGGAAATGGAAGAATAGTAAAGTAGTGTCCATTTTTATTCCATTAAAAAATCTAAAGAAGCCAGAAATCTATGAATTTACTAACTTATCAAAGTTAGCCAACTATCTCCTATGTATCATAGCAAAAGTTGTGTCTGGTAGATTATGAAAATTCTAATGAAACATCTACACAGTGGTGATTGCTTCTGTTCTTTTGTTTAATTTGTCATGTGAAATAAGAAAAGAAAGGAAATTCAAATACTAAAAGGGGGGGGGGATCACTTCAAACTAACCCAGACAGCACTTTAAAATGTTCATCAGTTCCAATTTGTACACTATTTTGGAAATAGATAAGGAAACTACTAAAGAGCAAGAAAGAAACATTGATAATAGGTTACTTTCCTGAAGAAATTTGTGGCAAGTAATTTGTTTTCAGTTAAAAAGCATCCTTGACAAATAGAACTTAGATCCCAATAAAAAGCAAATATATAAGAAGGAAAACTAAATCTGATGCTGGCAAGCCTCTTTGGCAGATAACCCTGTCAGACTATTTTCAAAGTCTCCCACAATAATCACTATTATAGTACAGAGGTAAAACTACCCTTCAGTGAATTATGTCTTCCTGAGTCTGAAAGTTGAGGATAGGTAGTTCACTGATGCATAGCAATCGATGCAATGTGGTTAAGTTGAAGCTCAGCCATTTTTCAAAGACTGAGATCAAGATGCCACAGAAAACATAGGATCCCATAGAACTTGGAGTCAGGTAGAATAGGCTTCCAATACTTTCTCTGACAATTCCTAGAAGTATGACCCTGGGCAAGATAGGTAAACCTCTATGTGGTTTAGAAAATTCTCAAAGACTTATGTACTAAGTCAGTGATTGGTAGAAATTCTTAATGCTGAAAAATTATCAAACACCTGATATATAAATTTTAAATCATGGATTTCAGCATTTTAAACTTCTATGATTTTCTCATGGTGGTTATAAAAATAATAATGCTGAAAGTCATGACATCTCTAAAATTCAAGCAAATTAACTGAGTCAAAATAAAATAATTAAAGAAATAATAACTTTTTTGACTATGTATGATTCAGTAGTATCTCCTATTTACTCATAGCTCAAACCACAGTTCTGATTTAAGATATTGTTCAAGAGTCAAGTTCTTTTCTTTTGGGTACTCTTGAATCTTGTTATCAAGACCTATTTTGTGTTGACTATGATTTTCTGGGTTGTAACTTTTTCAGGACAACTATACTACTGATAAATTTCAAGTCAATAAGTATCATTCAAGCTCAGACCATTGTAAAAAGTCTGAATTCAGAGCTCTATGGAATTCCACATGTCCTGCAGGTTCTGCTGGTTGTTGGCCCCAAGTCCATCTTGAATTGTCAGGGTCTATGAATGTGTATATGGCCCAACCTTGTGCCCCTGAACTTGCGTATTCTAGCACTCTAAATTTCCCACCTCTGGGTACAAAATAATGTTAGTTTCAAGTACCAATGAATTATTTCTAGTCTGACTGCAGACTTTTTTTAACCTGTCTTTGTTTCTGCTGTATTTTTTGCTAAATTCTTTTGCTAAAGCCCACAGGTTTCTTCATTCTCTCTCTCTCTCTCTCTCTAATTGTGCACAAATTAGGGTTTGATTTACTTACAAAAAGCAATTTCTCTTTGAATTTTTTGATTATTATGCAATCTAGATATCTTTACCCCCTGAAATACATGATGCAAACAATGTAAACTTTTCTGTTTTCTAATTTAGACCAAATTAGAAGGGAAATAATATTCAGGAGGAAGGGTGGATGAACAATGCAAATGTTGCAGAATGGTCAGGAAGATAAATTTTAAAAAGTACATTAGATATACAAATTAAGAGATTATTGGTGTGCCTCTCTTCTCTGAGGAGGAAGGAGGTATAATATAAATGCAAAATGAGTTTTAATTTTTCAGGTATAGCCAGTGTTCTGATTTGCTTTGCTTTATAATACTTTTCTTGTTTTTCTTTTTCTTTTTTTTTTTTGAAGTTTTGAAAGTTTGCTCAGTCAAAGGTTGCTGGAGGGAAGAAAGAAATTAAAAAATATAGCTGGAACCCAGTATCTAATAAAAACTGCTGGGAAAATTGGAAAGCAGTCTGACAGAAAACTAGGTATAGACTAATACCATCTCATAGCATATATCAAGAGTAGCTCAAAATGGGTATATGATATAAAACAAAGGGGATGTTATCATAAGCAAATTGGGGGTGCATGGAAAAATTACCTGTATAGATAAGAGTTCATGACCAAGCAGCAAATGAAAAAGTTAATAGAAAGAAAAATGGATAATTTTACTTACATGAAATTCAAAACAATATTTTGTACAAACAAAAAGTGGTGTAGAAAATTTTTTTAAAGAACTAACAAAGTGCAGAACATTTAGCAACCTGTTTCTCAGATAAAGGTTTCATTATACACACACACACACACACACACACACACACACACACACACACACACACACAGAGAGAGAGAGAGAGACAAAGAGACACACAAAATTGAAAAACATTTATTTTTTAAAAAAAGAACCATTATCCAGTTAATAAATGTCAAAAGAAAATGAATAGACAGTTTGCAGAGGATGAAATGAAAGCTATCAATAATCATATGAAAATGTTTTAAATCACTGGGTGTTTGGCAATTAGGGTTGAGTGACTTTCCCAGGATCACAAAGCTAGCAAGTATCTGAGGTCACATTTGAACTCAGGCTCTCCTGACTCCACGGTTGGTGTACTATCCACTGCACCATCTAGCTCCTTAGCTGTTGATGAGGAAAAGGGTGAAAGAAGGAAGAGGATACAAGAAGAAAAGTGGAATGAAGAGAAATACACAGTGATCATATCTGTGGATATGAATGGGATGAACTCTCGCATAAAATGGAAGTAGGTAGTAAAATGGATCAAAAACCAGAATCTCACAATGTGGTCTCAGATTGACCTCCTTGTACAAAGTAAAACAATCCATAGTACTTAATTCATGGCCAGTCTCTAAATAAGCAGGTGTTCAAAGATCTTGGCCAGTTCCAAGGACACTTGCTTCTTTTGAAAACAATGGAAAGCAGGTCTAAAACTATACTATAAAGGAGAAATCATCAAAACTTCCTGGTACTGATTAAGAAATAAGATAAATGGATCAGTGGATTTGAATTGGTTCAAAAGAAGTTGCAGTAAATGACAACAGCAATCTACTGTTTGACAAACCCCAAGAAATCAGTTTCTGGGATAAGAACTCATTACTTGACAGAAATTTTTGGGAAAATTGGAAAAGAGTACAGCAAAAACTAGGCAAAGACCATAGATAATTGCATTGAATTTATAAGTTCACAAGTCATTCTCCAATTGATAAATGGTTAAAGGATATGAATAAGCAGTTTTCAAATGAGGAAATTAAAGCTCTATAACTATATATATATATATATATATATATATAATTATATAAAAATGCTCCAAATCATTATTGATTAGAGAAATGCAAATTAAAACAGCAATGAGGTATCATCTCACACCTATCAGATTGACCAGGATGAGAAAAAAGAAAATGACCAATGTTGGAGAGGTTGTGGGAGGATAGGGACATTGATACATTTCAGGTGGAGTTGTGAATGGATCTAACCTTTCTGGAGAGCAGTATGGAGCTATGCTCAAATAGAAATAAAACTGTTCATACCCTTTGAACCAGCAATTCAAGTTCTAGGTATATATTCAGAAGAAATTATAAAAAAGGGAAGAATCCTACATGTTCCAAAATATTCATAGCAGTTCTTTTTTGTAGTAGCAAAGAATTGGAAGTTGAGGGGATGCCCATGAATTGGGGAATGGCTAAACAAGTTATGGTACATGAATAATATGGATTATTATTGTTCTATAACAAACCATAAATGGTCAGACTCTAGAGAAGCATAGAATGACTTTCAGTATCTGATATTGAGAGAAGGGAGTAGAACCAAGAGAATTATGTACACATCAATTACAACAGAGTGAGATGAACAGCCTTGATGGAAGCAGCTCCTCTCAGCAGTCCAGAGAACTAGGACAATTATATTAGACTGGCTATGTACTATGTTATTCCCATTCAAAGGAAGAAAAACAAAGTAAAACAACACACACACACACACACACACACACACACACACACACACACACAGACAAAACCCTCCAGAATCTGATGAACACTGTATAAAAATTATCTCTTATGTCTCTTTCTCTTAATCCTAATTCCTCATACCAAAAATAACTAATACTAATCTGTAAACATGTTTATCAAAATATGAATGTATAATGCTAACCTGACTGATTACTGCTGAAGTGAGGGGGGTGGAGAGGGATGGTGGAAGGAAATTTTGTAACTTGAAAATATGCATGGGAAAATGGATGGAAATAAATTAATTAATTTAAAAAAACTGAAAACAGTGTAAAGTGCTGCTATCACTCTTGTGTCTGGCCAGACTTTTGAGAAATTGCAATGCCTTCTCTTGTCATTTAAAGGCATATTGCCTTCTTTGTGTGGAGGATATACTTAAGACTCACATTGCGAAAGGGAAAGGGAACTTTGGAATGCTCTGTGAGGGACTTTCTCATTTGGGACCCTGAAAACTGCTCTCCAGGATTCCCCAACTAGATCTTCAGGTGTTGGTGCTTACCTGGACTGGGGAGGTATTCTATTCTTATTTATATAGCTTTAATTTGCTGTCTCTTACTGTCTCTTACTGACAGTGATTTTATAGTGCCACCCTGAATTCATAATGATTTATATTCTCATTTAAATAGTTTTAGCTTGTAGTGTCATTTCTGTTAATGATTTTATTCTGCTATTATGGTGACAAGGGAGATTGTATCCTCTATTTTTTGTAAATAAATTTTGTCTTTTACTCTTTCTGTTTTAAGTGTGGTTTATTTTGTAGGAGCAAATTTGAAACCCTAAATCAATCATTCATACAGTAACAAGAAATAACTGGTAAAATAAAGCATAAAATAAATAATTTTTAATATATTAAATTAAACTTTTTTGTCCCCCAAAAGAAGAAACAATGTAAGTAAATTAGAAAGCTGGGAAAAATTCTTTGCAGCAAGTGTTTCTGATAAAGACCTTATATCTCAAATAGACAGAGAACTGAGTCAAATTTATGAGAATACATCACATTCCCCAATCGTTAAATGGTTAAAGGATATTAACAAAGTTTATGAAAATTTCCAGAAAAAAAATCAAAGGTATCTAAAGCACATAAGTACTCTAAATAACTTTTGATTTAACAAACTGCAAATTCACATGACTCTGAGGTAGCAGATCACACTGATAAGATTGGCTCTTATGACAAAAAAAGCAAAATAATAAATGTTGGGCAATCATGTGGGTAAACAGTAACATTAATGTTCTTTTGGTGGATTTGTGAACTGATGCAACTTTTCTGGAGGGAAATTTGGAAACATATCCAAAGGTCAAGAAAATAGTGCATACCCTTTGATCCAGTCATGCCACTGCTATGTTTGTATCCCAAACAGATAATAAAAAAAGAGGAAAAGACCTACATGTGCCAAAATTTTTATAATAGTCCTTTTCGTGTTGGCAAAATATTGGAAATTATGGAGATGTTCATTAATTGGGGAATGACAAAGCAAGCTGTGGTGTATGTGTGTAATGCTATTGTTCAATAAGAAGTAGTGAATAGGCAGTTTTCAGAAAAATCTGGAAAGAACTGTATGAACTAATGCAAAATGAAATGAGCAAATCAGTAAAATATTGTACACTGTATCTGCAAAATTGTATTATTACCAGCCACGAGTTAATCAGATCTTCTCAGCTGTACAATTATCCAAGATAAAAAAAAAGAGTACTCATGAAGGAAAATGTTAATTTTCATCTAGATAAAAAAATTGATGAATTCTGAATGCAGATCAAAGCATACTTTTTTCACTTTATTTTTTTATCTTTTAATGTTTCTTCTTTCACATCTGTGACTAATACAGAAATACATTTTGCATAATATCATATGCATAACCTATATCAAACTGTCTACCATTTTAGGATAAGAAGAGGGGAGTGAAGAATGGAGAGAGAAAAATTAAAACATGAAAATCCTGTAAAAATGAATGCTAAAAATTGTCTTGATTTGAAACTTGAAAAAATAAAATGCTAAAAAATGGATGAAGACCTGAAATTTAATTAAGAATATATTTTTCCATTCCAAATTAAACAATTACATTAATCTTTAATTGCAGACATTAAATAATTTAATAGAAAAATTTCTATATAGGGTCGTGATCCACTCATGATTTTGCCTTTGATTATGATATGTTTTTGTTTGTTTTATTTTGTTTTTGTGAAGGATCATAATAACATAAATCTTAGAGGGGAAAAATAAAGACTTTATATATTTTAGTTTTCTCCATTAACACATTATGAACCTGTCATCTAAAACCTTTAATAAACATTCCTCTCCACTCAGTATTTATTTCTAATTTTTGTCTTACTAAGTTTTTTGTAGTTTTATTTAAGGCCTATTTATTAAAATAATTGATATCTTTTGCACTGAAGGATCTTTCAAGATGATGCCTTAAAGGTAGACACATTCATTTCTTTTTGTTTATCCAACTCTATTCTATTCATAATAATGAATATGAATATGAATAAATATGAAAAAGTGAATAAAGATAGGTGGATGAAACAATGGGGAAACTTCTGCATGTGGAATCAAGACTTACAAAATACAAATTACTTAGTACAATTTCTAAATCTAATTTTAGTCCCTTTCATTTAATAGCTCTTTGACTTTATGGAAGTAATTCACAGTCTCTATCTTCCTCAGTTTCTTCATTTGTAAAATGAGGGCAATTATAGCATCTTTCCTCTGAGACTGAAATGAGATTACTTGTAAATTAATTTGCATATCTTAAAGTACTTTACAAATACTAGAGGAAATAAAACAGGAAAAATAGATTAGAGCTAGACTATGGAAAGCCTTAAGTATCAAGTCATTGAGGATATATTTTATTGCGAAAGACAGTTTTGGAATAGTAAAGCAGCAAGCTCAAACCTATAAAGGAAGTGAAAGTCAGGTTTCACTCATCGCCAGAAGATGGATGAAATCAAGGTAGAAAATGGCTCTAGACGCAGGAGGATAAAATTAATTAGTATAGTATGGGTGATAAGAATTACTCTTCAATTTGAAGAGTTTTCCAATAATCATGACGAGAAAACAGAACATTTGTCAGAATGGGGAAATCATCCTTAACCCTGTACATATAATTTTAAATTCATTCTGTTATATTACTGGAACCTAGTGGTTATGCCCTAATTGATGTTTATTCGCTCAAGAATGATTGGTGAGATTCAGAGGGCGCCAGACTCTAATCAGTTCTCCCACCCTCATGCCCAGTCCCATGACCTATATCAGAGAGCTATTGTAATGGTTCTTCACTTAAGACTGTTAGCACATGAAGAGAAGAGAGGAGAGGGTATTCACTTTCTTTCTCCTAGCATCAATGGTAATTATAGCAAAAATACAAGAATGTGGAGACAGGTCCTTTGTCTAGGTGAGTCTTAGACCCAAGATCTACACAGTTCTATCACTGAAGAACAAACTGGGGAAATGGATGATTTGAGCTTGGGGGTTTTACTACCTTCACTGATGTTTCCTGAATTAAAAACACAGGGACTAACAAATCAGAATGAGATTTTCTAAAAAAAAGCAGATCACTAATAGAAAGACATTGTAGTTGAAGTATTAAAGCTATGGCTAAGTAACAAAAAAAAAAAAAACCAAGATTGAGGCTTGTCAACTTTCCCTGATAATTTTTATGAGTTACTCAGACAGTACAGGTTTCAGAGGAATGCATAATATCTGTTCCAAAGAGATACAACTTTCATTCTCCCTATGGTGGTAGAAAGTATGCTGAATATAATAAGAAAAGAGGGCATGAGCATTTTATATGGTTTTTATTTATTCACATATGCATTTATCTATCTTTTGCAGTTTCTGTGATCATTTTTAAATGCCTCAAGCTACATAGCAACATTCTAATTGTTACTTTTGTGAGGAGGTACCCTGATACCCACATTTAACAAGATTCTAGATTTGAAGCATTTCTATATTTTGTTTTATATGTTTTCTAGAAGAAATTCAAGTAGAAATATAATTAACCAAAGAGAACTTGCTCCGTTTGTAGTCAGTCTCTCAAGGTAGGTGCTGGTCCATGTAAGCCCAGAACGTCTTGATAGGATTTCCTACACAAACCACAGATCAACATGGAATAAAACTAGGCATAAATTGTATGGTATTTCCTTTCATGATCCCTCTTGGATAAGGGGATGCCAATCCCACAATTGTAGTAAGGGAGGACAGAAAGTTTAGTGGTTGGGAGAACCTGGAGGTATAAGAAAAACTTTGCTGAGCTTTCTTCTCCAGGTGTTTGCTCCTTCAACTATTTAGTGAGGACCAAAGGTTAGTATGCTTCCTTTAATATTCAATGAGAAGTGGGGCAGCTAGGTGGTACAGTGGATAGAGCCCTAGAGTCAGGAGGATCTGAGTTCAAATCTGACCTCCTACACTTATTACCTAGCTGTGTGACCTTGGGCAAGTCACTTAACCCCATTGCCTTGCAAAAAAAAATTCAATGAGAAGTTCCTTGGGTCAGATCTTTTTTTCATTATTTATTCACCTCATCCATCTCTTTAATGATTTTATATATTTTGAATTATCCCTTGTCAACATTAAATAGAATCATTATTAATATTATTTTACTTTTTGCCATCACTCATATGAAAGTTCTCATTCTTAATAATTTCATGTGACTTTCTCTAACAACTCTTTAGTTTTCTTATGACTTCTTTGAGTTTTAACAAATATAAATGATACATTTATTACTAGTTTTGGAAATTCTAATTTGGACAAGGATAGAATCATGTTTTCTGTTTTATTCCCAATACCCTTCCTGAGGATATGTTGAATTTTTTCTAGTCATGTCTGAAATAATATAGCCATGAAAAGTAAACCAGTACCATTAAAATTACCCAAAATGAATTTAGCTAAAAAAGAAACACTAGAGGCCTTCATATTTCAAGAAGTTACTGCAAGTAGAATCAGAAGCTGTTCAAAAACTGAATTATCTGAGCAATTTATAGTAGCAATAATCCACTAGGGGACAGTATAGTAGAACACAGAGTTATAAGCAAAACTTATGGGAAAAGATAAAAGTAACATAGGTGAAGTCCATCGTTTGACTAAGGTGACCTTGATCTGCATTAGAATAATTTCTAAAAGAAGACTCAGTATCCTTCCTTAAGCACAAAAGAGATTTCTTCCTGTTTTTCATTACATTGAATTCCCTCACATCTTTCATCCTAGTAGCTACTGGGACTTTTTGCCTTGTTATTAATTGATAGTATAGCCTATTTTCTCTTTTCTTTAAGACAACCTGAAACAACTATACTTAACTAAAATAAGAAAGAAAATTATCTTTACACTTTTCTTAACATAAAATTCATCATTTAATTGTTTGTAAAATCAGCAAATAAATTCATGTGGGGAAAGCGGGGAGGGAAATAGGCCTCTGTGTTACTCAAAATGTAATCAATAATAATTTTCATCATTTCACTTTTTAAAATTTTGCAAGATACTCTACATATATTTTCTCTCTTGACATGAGAAAAATATTTGTATTTCTGATAAACATTTGAACTCTAAAATTTTGATTTTATAAATATGATGTATTATAATTTTTAAAAACATAATGAATACATAAATGAAAATTTAATTGAGCTGTGCCAAATGCAAAATGTTATGATCAAAGACTTCTTCAGTCTTATGGTTAGAAAAACTTCTTCAGTCTTGGAGTTTGAAATAATATTTAGCAATATCACTTGTATCTACTGTTGAATTTGAGTCTTGGTATTGTAACTTTCTAATCTGTGTGACCTTAGACAAGTCACTTGTCCTCTCTGGATCTTTGTTTTTTCATTGGTAAAATGAAAACATTTAACTAATTTATGCAGAAGTTTTTTTTTCCAAATTTAAACTAATTATTATTTATAAATTTATTTGAGTCCTTTGTGAGAAAGTAGATTGTAAAAAATAAATTTTATACTTTCTTTAATACTTGGCAAATGAAGTCATTTTATAGATTGTCACAGGCTTTTTTCTTGTTCTTCACCTAACGTTTTAAAAGAGAACTGGTGAAGGCCTCATATTTTGCTGATCAAAATTAGAACACCTTTCCAGAGAGAATTATAATTTATTTTGTCCAATGACTCTAGGATTATTCAGGTCTTGTTTATGTTTTGTTTATTTTTTTCTAGGAAAATTGTTGTGACCTATCTCTGCCTTGTCTATGTCATAGACAGAGATTATAGTCTAATGATACAATAAAAGATTAGAACAATCACAAAAATATAAATTCCTAAATATTTCCTTAATATTCTCCATTTTCTCTCAAATTTATATCCAAGGGGTATATTACTCAGGAAAGTCACTTAGATAGAAATAATCTAATCTTCCTTCTGATGATCTTTGGCATAAAATTTAGAAATAGACATCTCATGAAATTAGGCTTAAAATCAATATGTTTCAAAGCAAATGACTTTTTTTAAATACCTTTTTTTGAACAATATTCCTTTGCTTTTCTTCCCATCAGGTGGGTGTAAACTATTTTTTAAATAAAATAATATTAAAATTTGTCAAGGATCATTAAATCTTTAAGAATTTAAAAATTGTATATTTAAAGAATCTAATTAGAAATACTTGGGAGTAGATTCAAGGGGGGGAGGGAGCCAAAATGAGAGAGTAACGGTAGGGACACCACTGAACCCTCACTGAAATTCTTCAAATACCTTTAATAATGTCTCTAAACAAATTCCTGAGTGACAGAACTCATAAAAAGACTGAGTGAAACAATTTTCCATCCCAAGACAATTTAGAATGATGAACATCAGTAAAGGACTGTTGCACCAGGGTGAGATAGGAGGACAGACCTGACCCCAGTAAATCAGGAGCAGGACTTGGGAAATATAGTATCAGTAGAGGAAGCAACTATTTACAGAACTCTCAGTCCACACATGGTGAGGGGATTGAACACTGGACAAAAAATTACAAAGATTTTTACTAGCATTGAGGCAGTACTTAATTGCTTTATCTATACTTGGCTATGGGTTACAATCCTATATGCCAATCCCAGGATGAGGAGAACTAGCACACCAAAGCTTGTGACCACAAGTACCTTCCTCACACTTATAGGACAAAAAAGAATATTTGTGATTTTTCAAAGAATAGAACACAGGTCAAGAGAGTAGTAAACACCTCTCCAAGAGATGTTTGCAAGAACCC
Organism: Macrotis lagotis; assembly: GCF_037893015.1. Classification (NCBI taxonomy): domain Eukaryota; kingdom Metazoa; phylum Chordata; class Mammalia; order Peramelemorphia; family Peramelidae; genus Macrotis; species Macrotis lagotis. The sequence goes on from NC_133658.1 coordinate 523,631,290, forward strand.
CAAACATTTAGTTTTCTGGAAGTAACCCTGAAATCAGGTGCACAAAATCTCTTAAGCTTGGAGTAGTGCACCATTCATTCTGAATACAATCCTACTTTAACAAAAAAGTTAAAAGTCAAGTAATAGGTTAGGAAAATGAGTAAACCACAGAAAAAATTTCTGTCCATAGAAAGTACTATGGTCACAAGAATAATCAAAACACACAGTCAGAAGAATAAAACAAAGTAAAGCTCCTACTTTCAATGCTTCCAAGAAAAATATAAGTTGGTCTTAAGCCATGGAAGAGCTCAAAGATGATTTTGAAAATCAAGATAAAATATACAGGAAAAATTGGGAAGAGAAATGAGAGTGAGGCAAGAAAATTATGAAAAGATGAGACTCACAAAAATACTAAAGAAGCTTTTTTTGCACCCATTTAGCCATCATGGTAGAAGCTCTGCTGTCATCTCATCATCATGTCTTCTCATAAAATATTCAGAATCAAAAGATTCCTGACAAGAAACAGAAGCAGAATCAGTCCATTTCCCAGTGGATTCGGATGAAAACTGACAGTTTGATCAGTTACAACTCAAAGAGGAGACACTGGAGAAGGACCAGGCTTGGGGTATAAAGAATGGCCAGCAAAATGAAAGATATTCTATACCAAGACCACCTCCCTCTCCTTACTATTGCATTCATCCATCCATCCATTCATTCATTCATTCATCCATCTATCACTTAAATTGCCTCATTGGCCCCAATAAGTAGTAACTACTACTGCTGCCCCGCCCATATCGGAAGCCTATCTGCTCAAGTGCAGACAACAGCAACAACAAAAAGTCCCCAGCAAACTTTTCAATTTGTCTTGTCCCTTGAATGTATCCATCTCTTGCATCCATGTGTTTGGGTAAAATGTGTGTTGTTATATAGTTTAAATTACTGTTATCTCCATCTCTGTGTAGCATTCATATGTTTGAGGTTATGCTTAAGAGGCAGAGATCATAATGAAACAAGTTATTCCTGTAAAGAAGAACCAAACTCAAGCCTTCACAATAGCCTCTCTAGAAGAGAGCACCTACCTCCCAGGGTTGTTGTGGGGATCTAAACTTTGCAAGACTTCAACAGAAGCCTCCAGAGCTGCTAATCCGGAGCTGTCTCAGCCAGATTATGCGCAACTGACTGTTCTTTTCTCTAACTCACAGTCAGAGAAATAACCTGGCGACTCCCTACTTATTTCACACAATAAACTGTCTTCGTTCCTTGCTGGGAGGTGGTAAAATTAAGTGTTGGAAACTTTGTTAAAAGTTGTTGGTTATTTCTGTGTTTGGGAAAGCCCAACCTTTTTGTTAGGAACTAGACCTGGTCCAGGTGAATGGCTTCATAATTTTCTGAAGAGGCAGTTCTGTTAAAAAAGGGCTTCTACAAAAAAAAAAAAAATACTAAAGAAAATAATGCTTTAACCAAATGATAAAAGTTCAATAAAAAATAAACTTCTTAAAAAGTAGAATTGGTCAAGTGGAAAATGAAGTATTAAAGTTCACTGAAGAAAATAATTCCTTCAAAATTAGGATTAAGCATATGGAATCTTACTATGAGAAATCAAGAAGCAATAAAACTAAACCAAAAGACTGAAAAAATAAGACAATGTGAAATATATCATTGAATAACTGACCTGGAAAAATAGAACCAGGGGAGATAATTTTAGTAATTTTTGAGCTGTTTGAAAGATACAATAAAAAAAGTGTAGACATTACCATTCAAAAAAAAGTATAAAGGAAAACTTTTGTGGTAGTTTAGAACAAAGGATAAAGTAGAAATTTAAAGAATCTATCAGTGTTCTTTTGAAAGAGATCACAAAATGAAAACTCCAAGGAATATTATAACCTAATTCCAGAGCTACCAATGCAGGGAAGAAATATTGCAAGCAACCAGAAAGAAACAATTCAAGTGCCATGGAGCTATAGTCAGGAAAACACAAGATTTAGCAGCCTTAACATTAAAGAATCAGAGGTCTTGGAAGATGATATATTGGGTAGCAAAGGAACTATGATTACAACCAAGAATTACCTCTCCAGAAAAACTAAGTTTAATCATTCATGGGGAAAAAAATGACTATTCAATGAAATAGAGGACTTTCAAGCATTTGTAATGAAAAGATAAAAACTGGGTAGAAAATTTGACTTTGAAAAGCAAACAAGAAAGATAAATCATTAAGGATTAAACTGTTTTTATTCCTACATGGAAGAATAATGCTTGTAACTCACAAAGGTTTTATCATTATTAGGGCATTTAGAAGGATCTATATAGACAGGACATAGGTGTGACTAGAATAAGAACAGATAATATCAAGAAAAAAATAAAATGGAGTGAGAGAGGGGTGTACTGGGAGAGGGGGAAAGGGAGATGTAGAATAAAATATGAAATCTAAGGGCAATAGGAAATGCAGCCCACTAGAAGTGCCAGTACTAGCACAGGTAACCAAGATGAAAACTTCCAAGCATGACCCTAGAGACTGGCCAGGGACATATGTAGCCTGCAAGAAGAAACACGAGAAAGAGAATCTGGTCAGAAACACACACCAAGGACCTTGACAGCAACTTGGAGTTATATCTTTCAGTCTAGGAAAGACAGTAAACAAACCTGTTATACTACAACCTCAGAAACTCTGAGGTTCATTGTATTCTATCTTTAAAATGTCAAAGAAAAGAAGGTCCTGAAAAGCCTTCTCTACAGAGTTCTTTGTTCAAACCCCACCATCTCCACAAAGGTGGGAGTCAACAGAGGAATAAAGGTGCCCCAGGCAAAAGTACCCAAAAGCACAGGAGGGAGCTAAGTCCTGGCCCTACCTTAGTTCTAGCACAAAAACCAAAATTGGAACTAACACTGGATACGTAAGTGAACTGAAGAAGACCCTATCACTTCAAAGAGCTATTTGATCCACAAATATTCAAAAAAACATGTAAGAAGAGTGTAACTATACAACTGTTAAATAGAAACTCGAAGAGCAAACCTAATTATTCATGAAGGAGAGAGGGAGGAAAGAAAGAAACAAGGGAGGAAGGAAGGCAGGAAGGAAGGCAGGAAGGGCAGGAAAGAAGGAAGGAAGGAAGGAAGGAAGGAAGGAAGGAAGGAAGGAAGGAAGGAAGGAAGGAAGGAAGGAAGGAAGGAAGGAAGGGGAAGGAATATTCAGGAAGAAAAAAATTGGGAAAAGAGTTAATAGCTTGGAACAGGAAGTGATAAAATGTACCTTATTAAACAATTTCAGATTCCCTGAAAATTAAAACAGACTAAATTGAAATCAATACCTTTATGAGAGAAGAAAGTTTGAATAAATTTTTTAAATTATGAAAAAAATGAAGGTATCACAGATCAAAAATAACTGACCTGGAAAATATACTGAGGAATAATTTAAGCCTCAATAGGAATCCTGAAATAATATGTGTGTGTGTGTGTGTGTGTGTGTGTGTGTGTGTGTGTGTGTGTATGTATGTCAAGACATTTTATTTCAAAAAATCATAAATGAAAACTGCTCTGCTCCATTAGATCTAGAGGACAGAGAGAAAATAGAAAAAATCTAAAAGAAATCTCGACCTCACCCCAAATCTCCATAAACCCAAGCTGCCAGATCATTGAAGCTAGGAAACTTGCTTGTAGGTTATTACAGTAGTGCAAGCAATAGATGATGAAAGCTTGAACTATGGTGGTGGCTGAAAGAGTAGAGAGAAGGGGATAGATGTGATAGATGTAAAGAAAATAGTAAGAGTAAACATTAGACATGAGAGAGAGAGAGTGAGGAGTTGAAAAAAATTTAATTTTTTAAAATTTTCAGTTCTAAATTTTATCCCTCCCCTATGCATTGAGAAGGCAAAAAAAATTCACATGAACTCAAGTAAAACATATTTCTATATTAACTAGAGTGTTTTTAAAAAGCAAGAAAAGTAATATGCAAAAATATGCTTCAGTCTTCACTCAGAATTTATCAGTTCACTTGCTGAATGTAGAGAGCATTTTTCATCATAAGACCTTTGGGACTGTCATGGATCATTATAGTGATTTGAGCAGCTAAGTCAATCACAGTTGATCTTCATACAGTTTGGATATTGCTGGGTACAATGTTCTGATTCTGTTTACTTCATTTTGCATCAATTCATCCATGTCTTTCCAGTTTCTTTTGAAATCATCACCTTCATCATTTCTTCAAGCATAGTAGAAATCCTTAAAATCATATTCAACTTGTTGAAACTTTTCACAATTAAAGGATATCCTCAGTTTTCAATTCTTTCACTCCTAAAAAATCTGCTATAAAAGTTTTTGTATGTATGAATATTTTTTCCTTTTTCTTTATTCTCTTTGGGATAGAGTCCTAGTATCAATATTTCTGGGTCAAAGGATATACACAGTTTATAGACCTATGGGCATAGTTCCAATTGTTCTTCAGAATGTTTGGACCAGGTCACAACTCCACCAACAATGTGTTGGTTTCCTTTATTTTCCCACAAACCCTCTAACATTTTTCATTTTCCTTTTTCATTATGTTAGCCATTATGTGAGTTTTGTGTTGGTACATCAGAGTTGTTTTCATTTATATTTTTCTCATAATTAGTAATTAATATTTTTATGTAACTATTGATAATTTTGATTTATTCTATTGTCTTCATATGCTTTGACCATTTATCAATTGGGGAATGGTCTGTGTTTTTAAAAATTCTGCTTTTAAAACTTGCTTTTGAGAGATGAAACCTATATCAGAGGAACTCACTGCAAATTTTTTCCCATTTTCCTAATTTCCTTCTGATTTTTTTCTGCCTTAGTTTGCTTATGCAAAACCTTTTAATTTTTCTATATATAATTAATTCTATATACATAATGAAATACATATGTTTATAAATTATATATAATTAAAAATATTCATTTTATTTTCTATGGTCCTCATTTATTCACAAATCTGTCAAGTAATAAAAGTCTAAATTATTTAAGAAAAAGAATTGACTCAAAGAAAGAATAACATATATAGTCAGTTGGGTATTGACATTTATCCTATTGGAAAGTAGTAGAGGAGAGGGGTTTTGAAAGGGGGGAGGGTAATAGAAGAAAGGACAGATTGTTGGAGGGGTAGGTAGTCAGAAGCATAACACTCTTGATTAGGGACAGGGTAAAAGGAAAGAAATAATAGAATTGGGGGAAATAGTATGGAATCAAATGTAGCTAGCAATATTAACTGTCAAAAAACTGAAACAAGTTTCTCTGGGAAAGGCCTCATTTCTCAAACATATAGAGAATGTAGTCAAATTATAGAAATAAATTCATTCCACAATTGATAGATGATCAACAGAAATGAACAATTTTCAGATGAAAGAATCAGACCTATGTTTAACCATATTAGAAATCTAACTTGCTACTGATTGAAGAAATGAAAACTAAAACAATTCTGAGGTACTATCTCATACTTATTACATTGGCTGATGGGAAAAAAAGAAAATGGCAACTGTTGGAGGGGATGTGAGGAAAGTGACACATTAATACACAGTTGGAGTTGTAAATTGATTTAACCATTTTGTTGACTAATTTGGAACTATACTTAAAGGGGTATCAAACCCTATGACCTAGCAACACCATTGAGAAGTCTGTATCTGAGAAGAGATTTAAAAAAATGAAAATGAAAAGAACCATTTTGTACAAGTATATTTATAGCAGCTCTTTTCATGTGACAAAGAACTGCAAATTGAGGAATTATCCATCAATTAGGGAATGATTAAACAAATTGTGGTGTGTGATTGTTATGGAATATTATTCAGCTATAAAAAGATGATGTGCAGAATGCTCTCAAAAAACCTGGAAAGACTTAAATGAAAAGATCTCAAGAAAAATGTACTGTGTACAAAGTAACAGAAATATTTTAAGAAGATCAGCTCTGAATAATATTCTCAAATAAAATGATCCCAGACAACTGTGAAGGACTTATGTTGAAAAATATTATCCATACCCAGAGAAAGGACTGATGATATCTGAATACAAGTTGAAGCATATTTTTACTTCATTTTTCTTGACTGTTAGGGACTGGTTCATATATTTTTTTCATAATCTATATGGAAATGTTTTGCATGACTAGACATGTATAACATATGTTTAATTGCTTGTCTTCTTGATCAGGGATCAAAGACACAAATGTCTTGTTTCATTATGAAAATACAGCAAAGCTATTGCCTAAAGATGTTTAACTAAGTTTAACAGTACTTTAAAACATAGGTATTTAGTTCTTCTAAGTCACACCACCCAACAAAAATTTGTCATTTCATGTGTAGAATTTATTATTTTTTGTCTTCAATGTAACCAATATGACCAATGAGTATAATAATAATAAAATGTAATAATGATACATGGATAGGCTTTGAGGGCCTCATGGGATCCTAAGACCACTGATTGGACACACTTGTTAAAGAAATTTTTATAAACACTAATAGCTGCAATTAATAAAAATGAATACATGTTCTACTAAACAGATATGTGCTTTGTGGTTTAATTAGAATGAATTTCTTTTTCTAAAATTTATTTATTTATTTTCATTTATATGCATATGTACATTTTTAAGTAACAAAATTTTCTTCCACCCTCCCTTCCCACCTCCCTCTCCTCAGTGGTAAAGAGTCAGGTTAGCATTGTACATACATATTTTGATAAACATTTTTACAGATAAGTAATTTTTGGTATAAGAAATTAGGATTAAGGGAAAGAAATGCATGGGATAACTTTTATAAAGTGTTTATCAGATTCTGAAGGGTTAGGTTTTTTGGGTGAGTTTTATTTTGTTTTGTTTTTCTTCCTCTGAATATATATAGTCCATAATATAGTCCATAGCCAGTCTAATACAGTTGTTCTAGCTCAAAGAACTGCTGAGAGGAGCTGCTTCCATTAAGCCTGTTCATCACACTGTTATTGTTGATATGTATATTGTTCTTTTGGTTCTACTTCCTTCTCTCAGCATCAGATTCTGAAAGTCATTCCATGTTCTCTAGAGTCTGACCATTTATGGTTTCTTAAAGAACAACAGTATTCCAGAGTATTCATGTATCATAACTTGTTTAAACATTCCCCAGTTGATGGGGAATCCTCAATTTTAAATTCTTTGCCACTACAAAAAGACCTACTATGAATATTTGGGACCATGTGGGGCTTTTTTCCTTTTTCTATAATTTCTTCATAGACCTAGAACTGGAATTGCTGGGTCAAAGGGGATGAACACTTTCATTGCTCTTTGGGCATAGTTTCACATTACTCTCCAGAAAGGTTGGATACATTCACAGTCCCAAATCCTCCCATAACCTCTCCAACAGTGATCATTTCCCCTTTTTCTCATCTTGGTCAATCTGATATGAGTAAGATGATACCTCATTGTTGTTTTAATTTGAATTTCTCTAATCAACAATGATTTAGAGCATTTTAAAATAATTTTATATATAGCTTTAATGTCTTCATTTGAAAACTGTCTGTTCATATCCTTTGACAATCAATTGAAGAATGACTTATGACTTTATAAATTTGATGCAATTCTCTATATATTTTAGAAATGAGACCTTTATCAGAACTCCTAGTTGTGAAGTTTGTTTCCCAGCTTTCTTCTTTCCTTCAATTTTGGGCAGCATTGATATTATTAGTGCAAAACCTTTTTAAATTAATATAGTAAAATCATACATTTTGAAGTTTATAATACATACTCATTCTTCTTTGGTCATAAATTTATCCCCTTTCTAGAGATCTGATAGAGTATTTCTTGGTCTATCAATTTATCTATGGTGTTGCCCTTTATGTCTAAATCCTGTAACCATTTTGAACTTATTTTGGTAAAGGGCGTGAGATGTGGGTCTATTCCTAAATTTTGTAATGCCATTTTCCAGTTTTCCCAAAAAGTTTTGTCAAATAGTGAGTTTGTATCCCAGAAGTTGATGTCTTTGTTTTTGTCAAACAGTAGATTGCTACAATTTCTTTTGAACCTGTCCTAATCCACTGATCCATTTTTCTATTTCTTAACCAGTACCAGGCAATTTTGATGACTGCCACTTTATAGCCTAGTTTTGGACCTGGTAGAGATAAGATCATCTTTTTTACATTTTTTCATCAGTTCCCTTGCTTTATCTTGACCTTAGAAGAATTTCATTACTGTTTTCTAGCTTGGTAAAGTAGTTATTTGGTAATTTGATCAGTATGGCAGTGAATAAAGTATTTAATTTGAGTAGAATTGTCATTTTTATTATATTACCATGATCTAACCATAAGTGATTGATATTTTTCCAATTATTTAGATCTGACCTTATTTGGGTGAGAAGTATTTTTATAATTTTGTTCATACAGTTTCTGGGTTCATCTTGGGAGATAGATTCCCAAGTATTTAATGTTGTCTGTAATTGTTTTAAATGGAATTTCTCTTTCTATCTTTTGCTCTTGGGCTTGATTGTTCTTATATAGAAATGCTGATGATTTAGGGGGCTTTATTTTATATGACTACTTCAGCTACTTTTCATGAATTTTTTAATTGTTTCAAGGAGTTTGTTTTTAAGATGATTTTCTTGGGTTCTTTATGTATACCATCATATCATCTGCAAAGAGTGAAAGTTTCACTTCCTCATTGCCAATTCTGATTCTTTCCATTTTTTTCCTCTTACTGTTTCTGCTAGAATTTCTAATAAATACTATATTGAATAGTAATGGAATAGGAAATGGGCATCCTTGTTTCACCCCTGATTCTATTGGAAATGCTCTGACTTTATCTCCATTGCACATCATGTTTTCTGATGTTTTAGATACATACTATCTATAATTTTTAGGAAAACTCCATTTATTTCTAAACTTTCTAGTGTTTTTAATAGAAATTGATATTGTATTTTACCAAAGGCTTTTTCAACATCTATTGAGAGCATCATATGATTTCTGTTGGTTTTGTTACTGATGTGTTTAATTATGTTTAGTGTTTTCCTAATGTTGAATCATCCCTGCCTACCTGGTATAAATCCTACCTGATCATGGTGTATTAACCTAGTAATAGCTTTCTATATAGCCTGATTGCTAAAATTTTATTTAAGATTTTTGCATCAATATTCATTAGGTCTATAATTTTCTTTGTCTATTTTGGTTCTTCCCAGTTTAGGCATCAACATCATGTTGGTGTCATAAAAAGAGTTTGGAAGAACTCTTTCCTCTCCGATTTTTAAAAATAGTTTCTGTAGAATAGGAATTGTTCCTTAAATGTTTGATAGAATTCACTTGAAAATCCATCTGGACCTGGAGACTTTTTCTTTGGGAATTTATGATGGTTTCTTCAATTTTTTTTTAAATGAAGTTATTTTAGCAATTTATTTCCTCTTCTGTTAATTTGGGCAGTTTGTATTTTTGTAAGCATTCATTTCACTCAGGTTATCCTATTTTATTGGCAAACAGGTCAGAATAGTACCTCTGAATTCGATGGTCTTGATAAACATTTGTTTTGTTTTATTTTGTTCTTTCTTTCTCTTCATTTACCTCTTTTATGTGACTCTTCAGTTATTTATTTGGTGATTGAATTTGAATTTTCTGTTCATTTCTGGTCTTTGTGTCAGTTAATTCTGGAAGTCTTCTATTTTGTTGAACATCCATCTCTTTCCTTTGACAGTATATGCTAAATTTTGCAGGATAGTACATTCTGGTTGTAATCACAGATACATTTGCTCTCCAAAATATGTTATTCCAGTTCTTCCAATCCTTCAGTTTTGAGGCTGATAGTAGGTCCTGTGAGAGTCTGATTATGTTTACTTTGTATTTGAATTGTTTTCTTTTTGCTGCTTGCAATATCCTCTCCATTATTTGAGGGTTCTGGAATTTGGCTGTTAACAGCCCTTGGAGATTTTATCCTGAGCTCTCTTTCTGGATGGAGGTGGTCTTTCTGTGGTTATATTATTATCTTGTTCTAGTTGATTTGGATAGTTTTCCCTTATAATTTCCTGCATGATACTTTCTAGGTTATTTTCTTTGGTCCAGGCTTTCTAGTGGTCTTATGATTCATAGATTGTCTCTCCTGGATCTATTTTTCCAGGTCATTCATTTTCCCTAAAAGGTACTTTACATTTTCTTCAATTTTTTTCAGCCTTTTTATTTTGTTTGATGGAATCTTGTAGTCTTGTAGATTCATTAGTTTCTAACTGTTCAATTCTAAAATTTTTAGGGTTTTATTTTCTTCAATTAGCTTTTGTGATTCCTTTTCTAGAGGGTTATTTTTACTTTTAATAGAGTTGATTTCTTTGGTCAGTTTTTCATAATTTTCCTTCATGACTTTCATTTTTTCCCATTTTTATTCTTAATCGCTTCTTTGGTCTTTAAAGTTTGTTTATGAGCTTTTATATTTGATTCCAATTTATAGACTGTTTTGATATTTCCCCTGTAAGTGATTTTTCATTGCTTCCTTCTTCAGACATGGCATTGTGTCATCTTTGTCTGTAAAGTAGTTTTCTACAGTGAATGATTTTTTTAGCTTTTTTTGTTCATCTTTGTTGTTTTAGTTCTGCTCCTAGGATATAGGGAGTTCAGATCCAAACTTTTTTTTTTTTTTTTCTGAGGCTGGGGTCTGATCCCTGGCTTGTTGTTGGCCAAGATGTTGCCTTTGCAGTCCAGGCCTTGCCTTTGCAGAGGATTTTTTTCTCCTTTTTGTCCAAGTTCTGATTTAACAGTGGTTTATTCCCAACCCAGTCCTTTCTTTTACCCCAGTGTTTTCAGGGTTCAGACTTTGTTTGGGGTTGGGATTTTCCCTGTTTTCTTGCTATCTAGCTGCTGGGACCTCTGCTATTATTAAGCTGTTAGAACTTGGATTGCACTGTGGCTAAGGGTATCCTGCTGACTTTCCAGCTCTCTAGCTTCCTGGACTGTAGTTCCACTTTACCCCCAAAGAGAAAGACCTTCTATGAAGATCTTCCTCAATTTCTACATGTGAAAAGTTTTTGAATCCACTCTTTTTCTTGGTGGCATCTGTAGTGTGAATGTAAGAGTAGAGGCTTCATTTACCTTTGGTAGGAAAAGCTCCAGGAGCATGTTAGCTTCATGCTGTCATCTTGGCTCTGCCCCAGAAATTGAGAAATGAATTTCTTATCCTGGAATTAACTAAGATCTTATAGAATCTTCATTTTTCTCTTCTCGTATTCCTTAAGATTTCTTACTTAATTCATTTTTTTCCAGATGAACTAAGAAGTGAGGACTTGAAGACACTTTAGCAAGTCTACAAATTTTTGTCTCTCAGTTCACAAATACTAAATAATTCAAGTGACTGACATAACCATTGGTCACATTCTAATAATAGAGATCCAATCCATCCTAAGATTGAGGGAACTTGTCTGTCCTGAAAAATTCCCAGGGGCCCTTCTCCAAGGTAGTAATGTTCTTAGATGTGGAGAGGATATACTTTTAAAAGATGTCACTCTACTTTCTAAATTTTTAAAATATAAAGATATCTTTTTTTTTTTTACTTTATAAGAATGCCACCTATTCTTAAATCTATTTTTGGAAGCCTTAGACAAAGAAATCAATGGAAACATTCCTGTGTATGCTGGAATCAGCTCATAATGTCTAAAGAGAACTGATTTTTAAATTTTAAGTTTGAAATCTTATATCAATAATAAATAAACCTAAAAATTAGGCCTTGATATTTTGTCTAGACTTAAAAAAAATGATAGCTAAAATGTTAACAATGGAAATTTAAACTTGAAAGTGCCTTGTGTTTCTCAGAGGCAGGGGTTAAACAGATAGGGTCAGACTCCTGGAAACATTTAAATATGAAAACCCAAGTGTTTGGAGAAAAAATGGATAACAGATTGATAAAGGAGCAGGTTTTTACAGAAGAAAGAAGAAAAAGTTGTTTCCAATCTTCACAAAACCTTGGAGGGTCTGAGGTCCGTGGTCACATAGTGCATTTGCAAAGATTCAACTCCTTATAAATCTGACCACAAAATTCAGACATATTCTATTTAATTTTATTTTACATACTGATTTTTTAAATTAATTACTAGGTTTTTGTCAAGAATATACACACCTATTCACTAGTATTTATCAATGAAAAAATCCAACAAAAAAAAGTGAAAGGTGATTTGAAAAGTGCCAGATTTAGTTTAGTTTATATTTTTAGTTAGTCTTAAAAAATCACATATATTGTGATAATAAAATCCAGCAGGAAATATTAAAAAAGGAAACCATATCCAAAATAATTATACTACATAAAATAGTTATAAATAAATCCACTGAAAAATAGCCTGGAATTGCATAGATGCAACTGGAAAGTACTCTTTGATGAAGCAAAAAACCAACAACTTTTGCAATTAGAGGGATATTAACTTTGCTATATTGGCCATACCAAAATAATATAATTAATATAATATAATATAATATAACATAATGTAACGTAACATAACATAACATAATGTAATATTATGTGATGTGATGTGATGTGATATGATATAATATAATATAATGTAATGTAATGTAATGTAATATAATATAATACAATGCAATACAATGCAATACAATGTAATGCATTATAATATAATGTAAATGTTGGTGTTGCTGTTTTTGTGTCATGTCCAAACTTATGTTTTCCCTATAGAGTTTTTTGGCAAACATCTTGAAGTAGTTTTCCATTTTCCTCTTCAATTCATTTTATTGATGAGAAAAATGAAATGTCTGGATTCAGGGCTTTCAAACTCAGGAAGAAAAATCTTCCTAATTTCAGGTTTACAATGGTATTCATTGTACCATCTAGATGTCCATAAAGATCATGATAATAAGGAAATTAAGTTTAGACTTATTTCTATACCAATCAAACCAGTAAGGAAGTACTTTAACAACATAAACAAAATTATAAATTGTATATGAAGTGGGACACTCTATAATTTTGAGGAAATCAATAAAAATAAAATAATAAAAATAAAAACTAATACTTCTAATCTGTAATCTCTATAGCAAAATAGTAATCAAAAACTGGTACTAGTAAACAAAAAAAGTAGATCAGAGGAATAAAATTACAAAGAATTGAACTCAATTATCTAGAAACTGGTAAACAATAACAAATTAACTTTAGAGCAAAATTTTACTTTAGACCAGAATAAGTATAAATGACTGCATGATATTAAGAACAAAATCACTCATTTGAGAGACAAGAGAAATAGTGACAGAGAAACAGGATCAGAGAGACAAAAAAGAGAAAGTGAATTTTCTATAAGTATGTCTAAAGAGAGTTTTCATGATGAAATAGATGGTGGAAATAATCACAAAAGATAAAATAAATGATTTTGATTATACAAAATTGAAAAGTTATTCCACAAAATTGGAAAGTTATTACACAAATAGGTAAGTTAAGAAGTAAAAACATCAAAGGAAATTTATTTTTTAAATATCTTTTATTCATGTCTGATAAATGAGATAGAATTCCAAAAGTCTTAGTAAAGTTTTAAGCTACTAAAACTTAAATTATACAAATGTTTAGGGACCTCATATTATACAAAAATAAAAAAAATAAGAAACATTCCCCAAAGGATTAACAAATGAGTTCTTAAAAGATGAATTGCACCTGATAATTATTTATTAAAAATTGCTGTAGTGAGGATAATGACAGAAATGCAATTGAAAATAAATTTGATGTTTATGTCACCTAGAAAATCAGCAAAGATAAAAATAGTTTCTGAACAATCATTGTTAAAAGATCTGTGACAATTTAAAGCAAACAAATCTACAGTGAAAATGTTAATTGTAAGGGGGCAGAGCCAAGATGGTGACAGGAGAAGAGCCTCTCCTAGGTGTTCTCTCCATAATATATCAAAAATCATAAAATTATCACTCTAACTAAATTTTTGAGAGACAGAACTCATAGAGGGATCCAGTGAAGCAATCTCAAGGCCAAGGTAACCTGGAAAATAGTGGAAAGGCTCCACTCCACAGGGTTAGAAGGGTGGCCCTCCAGAGTGAAGAAACTTCAGTCTCCCAGAGGCAGCCCCAGGGTGCCTGGGAACTATGGCTCACAGCAGTAGAGGCAGTTTCCTGACATATACCTTGGGGAGCACTGGGCACCACTTAGAAGATCAGGGGGACCTCTGACAGAGCTGCGAAGCCCAGACCTCAGGGCACTCAGCAAGCTGCTATGGCCAAGGCAGTGCAGAGTCAGGAAACAGAAGCAGGTGGTGTGGGTAAGTGGGAGCCCCCAGGCAACTGAGCCTTGAGTGCTCAGTCTACCAAAGGTAGGGAAGTGGAGTGAGACTTCTGAGTTCTGTCCTCTATTCCTGGAACAGGCCTCTGGAGCTCTGACCACATTCTGATCCTGATCACAGTCTAGGCCCCCCATAGAACTGCATAGTTCCCCTCACCTCAGCCCCATGGCAGAGGGGTGCGGTTGTGGTCATTCACAGACCAGGAAGGAAGAAAGAGCTTCACACACTGAGAGCCTTGGGAGGTATTCCAATAATACTCAAAAGCTCAGGATCAAATCAGGCATAGGTTGGGGAAATGAGTAAACAGAGAGAAAAAAGAGGAACACCATTGAGAAATACATTGTCTATGATCCCAAGAAGGAACAAAAAACTCAATCTGAAGATGATAAAGTATAAGCTTCTGCATCTAAAGACTCCAAGAAAAACAGAAATTGGTAACACAGCTCAAAAAAGATTTTGAAAGTCAAATAAGGGAGGATAGAAGAAAAATTGGGAAAACAATGAGAGAGATGCAGGAAAAACATGAAAAAGAAGTCAGCAGCTTAGTCAAGGAGATGCAAAAAAATGCTAAAGAAAATAACATGTTAAAAACCAGCATTAGTCAAATGGATAAAACAGTTCAAAAAGTTATTGAGGAGAAGAATGCTTTAAAAAGCAGAATTGGCCAGATGGAAAAAGAGATGGGAAATCTCTCTGAGGAAAACAAATCCTTCAGATGTGGAATGGAGCTAAAGGAAGCTGTTGACTTTACAACAAGTCAAGGTGAAATACTTCAATACCAAAAGAATGAAAAATTAGAAGAAAATGTGAACTATCTCATTGAAAAAACAATTGAACTGGAAAAAAAGATTCAAGAAAGAAAATTTAAAAATTATTGGGATACCTGAAAGTCATGAACAGGAAAACAGCTTTGACTTCCTTTTTAAAGAATTCCTACAGGAAAATTGCCCAGATATCCTAGAAGCAGAAGGCAAAATAGAAATTGAGAGAATCCACTGATCTCCCCTGGAAAGAGATCCAAAAAACACCAACCCCCCAGAAATATTATAGCCAAGTTCCAGAATTCCCACGTCATAGAGGAAAGTATTACAAGCAGCCAGAAAGACACAATTCAAATATCGTGGAGCTACAGTCAGGATCACACAGGACTTAGCAGCAACTACATTAAGGGCTCTTAGGGCTTGGAATATAACATTCTGGAAGGCAAAAGAGCTCAGAATGCAACCGAGAATCAATTACCCAGCAAAACTGAACATACTCTTCCAGGGGAAAGTCTGGACTTTCAATGAGCCAGGGGAATTTCAATTGTTCCTGTTGAAACAACCAGAGCTGAACAAAAAAGTTTGATCATCAAATACAGGACACAGGTGAAGCATAGAGAGTGGAGAAGAAGGGTTAAATATGAGGGAGTTAAGGATGATGAACTGCATGTATTCCTGCATAGAAAAATGGTACTAATAATAATCATATGCAACTTCTCATTTAATAGAACAAGTTATAAGGAGCTTTGATAGATGAAGCCCAGGGGAGAGCTGAATTTGAAGATATAATATATTGTTAAAATGAAGTCAATGGCCAAAAGGGAAATGTAATGGGAATAAGAGAAAGGAGAGGTGGAATAGGCTAAGATATTTCATATAATAAGATTTTTTTTATTACAATGAACTATTGCAATGATATGGAGTAAAAGGAAGATAAGGGGGATGGGGAGGGGGGATGTGAGTGATGGAGGGGAGTATGGACTGTGGGGGAAAGTGGTCAGATATAACACATATCCTTTTTTACTTCTTGCAAGGGGCTGGGATTGCATGGCCTGCTGGAACCTTAGGGGTGGCATTTGAGCTCAGGGTCTCCTCGCCCCAGGACTGGTGATCAGTCTGCTGTGTCACTCAGCTACCCTATAACACATTTTAGGAGAGGGACAGAGTGAAAGGAGAGAGAAAATATCGTATATAGTAGTGGGGAGGTATGAATGGAGGGAGTTGTGAACAGCAATGGCAATGGTGGGAAAATATGGAAGAAGTTTTTGTGATGAGCTTATCATAAAGAATGTGATCTACCCGTGTCAGAGCTGGTGGTGTTGGAACACAGACTGAAGCACCTTTAAAAATTTTTTTTAATTTTTATTTTTTTCTCTTTCCTTTATTTTATTGCTCATGAAAGTCTATATTTTTTGGGGGGAGGGGGTATTATGTTTACTCTTAAACAAGAATATTTCAGTAGTGTATAAAAAATATCATTTGTACAAAAATTCAAAAATAAATAAATAAATATATAGTGACAAAAGAAAAAAAAAAGAAAATGTTAGCTCTTCCAAACATTCTGGAAACTATTTTGGAATTATATTAAGACAGTGACTGAAAAAGTTATAATTCTTTCATCCAGATATATCACTGCTAGTCATAAACTGAAAGACAGTTAAAAACAGAGAGGTTTCACACTCCAGAATAATCATAGTATCCTTTTAATGCAAAGAAATAAAATGAAAATAAATGACTGTCAATCAGGGAATGATTATCTATGATCATGAATATAATGGAATTTTACTGGATTGTAAGAAATTGGGAATATAAATAATCATATGAAGCAAAGAAAACCATAAGATGTGATGCAAAATAAAATAAAAATTAGAAAACTGTTGTAAACAATGATTACATCAATATATGAAAATTTTTCAAAAAGGAATTTTATGCTGTGGAATTATATAACCAAGTTTGGTCCCAAAGAAGAGATAAGAAAATGCATCCTTACTCCATTCTTTTTAAAGAAGGGGGACTACAAGTATTATTATATTTATTTGTTGTATTATATTTGTTGAAGTGTTTATTTTTTCATGTTTCATATTAGAAGTAATGGTTTGCTGGATGTGAGGTGGGAAGATTTAGAAATAATAACAAATATGCAATATATCTATTTCTTTCAGTTAGTCCTCCTAACTGTCACTACTATTTCTTTCCTTTGTTGAGCATGAAATAAATTCAAAGAAAGTTTTAACAAAATTACAAGACAGATCAGAGACAGAGAAAACTGGAGAGGAAACCTATAGATGATAAGAATTATATATTTATATATTATTCATTTTAAATTCTGTTTGTTTAATAAATTGAATTATTCATTCATTTTAGATAGAATTAAATTATTAAAAATTAAATTTGCATGAAAAAGGAAACATTGTGAATTCTTGAGTATTTTTCCTGAAAATTTTTATTGCTGTCTTTATTGATCTGATATATATATATATATATATATATATATATATATATATATATATATTTAATTTAAAGCATAAAAATCTCAAGTTTTAATGTCACCCTGATTTTGAGGAGTGGTTGAAGTAAATCTCATGAAATTACTAAAAACTCTTCAATAATCTTCACTGAGCAGTAATATGCTTCATTAACTGTCAACCTTTGCATCAATTTGTCCTTTTATTTTTATCATTCAGAATAAATTTATGAATGAAAAAGATTGGTGTAGTCTTTGACATATTCTGCAGAATCTGAGAAAGATGAATATAGGCTCTTTAAAACAGTTCTGAGAATTATAATTACATGTCAAAATAATTTTTGTTACTGGAATAATCATGCATCACTTGTCAAATATATTCTATTAGTTCTATGGCACTGCTTAATGTGTGGATGTCTGCTTTCTGTGGATGAAGTTCATTGGCTTACGACTATTTGAATGCATTCTAAAGTAGGAAATTTTTTAAAGATCACATCTCATTTAACTGACAGCAAATGTTCTGAACTCTTCTTTGACAATTTGCAAGATCAATATGATATTATAAAAGAAAAGAAAAAAGCTTCCGGTATATCCACCTGGCACACAAAAGCAATTAAATTGAAAACATCGAATTTTATGCTGGTGAACAAAGTAAATTCATCATTTACTGGAGGTGTTAAGTTAATAACCACATGTTGAAAACTGACAGCCTCCTAAAGAATTATGGAAATTAAAAAGTTATAATCAAGTCAATGTCATAGTGTGAAATTCACACTAGAATTTGGAACTAGAATGTGGGTGGCATTCTGTACCATAATAACTTTTCTTCCTTTTATATGATTAATAATAACATATTAATTATTC
Source organism: Macrotis lagotis (assembly GCF_037893015.1). Classification (NCBI taxonomy): domain Eukaryota; kingdom Metazoa; phylum Chordata; class Mammalia; order Peramelemorphia; family Peramelidae; genus Macrotis; species Macrotis lagotis. The sequence continues at coordinate 523,649,565 of NC_133658.1, forward strand.
CTCAAAGAAGAATAAATAAGGAGATCACATGGCATACCTATTAAAAAAGTATCGGGGTCATCTGTCTTTGATGCACACTGACCATATGACTTCGGGCAAATATCTTACCCCTTTTCATATTTAATAAGATGCAGAACAATAACAAATCTGCATTGGTAAGCAGAATTTTTCCCATGATTATTTCAAGACAAAATGGAGAAAAAAACAAACCATAGGCATATAACCATTACATAAAAGTTTTAAAAGATTCTTGAAGTCTTCTCTTTCAAATGAAGTATTTTACAAGTGAGAAAAACTTAGAATCAAACATGTCAGGTTGTCCAAAGTCACACAATTATAGTAAAAGTGTTGTAATTTTCCTGATTGCCTCTACTTCAAATAGAATATTCACTGATTCCACCCCCCCCCAGAAAAAGGATGGAGTTTGAGATACATACAAAAAAAAAGGTTTGTGTTTTAAAGGATCCTATGGATTTTCTCAAATGGATGAGAAATTGGAGATATAAATATAGAAAACAGACTTTGTTATAAGGGAGTGGAAGACTATGTTTATTACTAAGGATAAGAAGTTAATTTCAAAAACATGAGATCTAGCATTCAAGATTCAGAGGATAGAGCAGTTTTGTTTAGTTTGTTTTCTTCTTCAACAATGTTAATTGACTTACCTAGAAAGTGATATTCTCTTGAACTCAGGGCCTCCTGACTCTGGGTCCAGAGTTGTATTCACAGTTCCATCTAATTGTCCCTCGATCAATACCAAACAATATTTATGAACAAAAATAAAAATTGGACCTTGAGTTTTAAAGTCTAAAATTCAATGGCCAAAACCAAATGCATTTTTTATCTAAAATTATTTAGGATGTGCATGCATGTGTGTGTGTGTGTGTGTGTGTGTGTGTGTGTGTGTGTATGTGTGTGAAGAAATTCAAGTGGGGAAAGTCTCAGGAGAAAGTACCTATGATATGGCTATGACATCTAGAAAGTAGCAATGCTGAAAGGGCTTTAAGGAAAAGTTCTGGATCATGAAATAGATGTGAATTTGTCATGTAGTGAAGTAAGATATATAATATATACACAATCATGTGCCTACATATTGTACAAAGATATATATATATATATATATATATATATATATATATATCTTCAGATATACATGTATATATGTAGCTTTTGTTTCATCAAATCATAAATCAGTAAATTATTTCTCTCTGAAATTTCAGTTTTATGCACAGACTGTTCAGCAACTATTTAATGATGATGATTATGATAATGATGATGAAGAATACACAATAGAGAAATTACTTTTCATTTTAAGTAGGCATCTTTTGAATAACTGTTAATTAGAGTGAGAGAACATAAATTAATGAAACACCAAATCTAAAAATGACATTACTTTTTATTTCCTCCCATTCATAATTTTTTATCAGAGTTGCTACCAAGAATTAAAACTATTTCGAGTTTTATCCCCTTTCTCTTCTCCCATCCTTTGACTGAAAAAAAAGTTATAGAAGCAAAAACTGCAAATGTCTGCTATAATTCACCTTTTATACTTACCTGACTTAGGGCTCTCACCTGAAGCTTGTGGCATTTCATGAAAGCTTTCTGTGTTTACCTCTATTATTCTTTCTCAGTCCTTCATACTCATCCTAATAATACTGTTTAGGCCTTCATTTAGATGACCTTTGACATTCTATTAATAGAAGTTTCATATACTGATAACTGGAAATCAATAAATCTTTGAGATACAGCATTCACCATAATTCCATACATTAAGTAATTTTGTATTATTTTCATATATTCATGAAAAAACTTTGATGAAAAAAACTTTTGATGAAAGAGGAACTTAAGAATCCTGCTTTGTGGAGGGAAATTTTTAAAAATTTGCAAGCAATATGTGTATTGTCTAATACTTCAGAACCTGAACAATCAAAAGTTGGCTATCTTACTAACAATTAGAGGGAATTTTGATTATTTTTATAAATGATTAAAATTGTCAGCTTGATAGTTAATAAATATAATTGATAAAGCTAAATGTATATATGAATTTTGGTTGAATCAAAGCTTAAGCAATAGTCTAAAATAGTATTTTTTAAAAAGGTGAGTATTTAGAGAAATGTATCTGTTGTTACATATATTCCATTATTGCTGATGAAACAAGAATATACCTTTACCATATTTCCTATCCACTAATAGGTGGTATACAATTTCTTGGAAAAGGTCTGGGAAAAGTTCATTTCAGACCATCATGAAGCCAATATTTTCAGATGGGAGTTAGAGAATATTTTGATATCCTACTGTCATTACTCAAGAGGTTGACACTCAAAGAAGGATCATAACATCTTAAAACTATTATTTTTCTTACTTTCCCTAAATATATTCCTGCCCTCTAATAACAGTTTTTAGAGCTACTAATATCTAACCTTCTGGATGAGTGAGAAATTTGGTGTTTATTTTTATTTCATTGATAAAAAGGGGGCGGGGTACAAGTCCCTTAATGAGACAGAGTTCCTTCCCTTGAGATAGGCATAGAAAAAAAAAAGATAAGTTTAGATTTCTGGATGAAAGTTTTGAGAAAAGCATCAATGATTATTTATTATTTTTTAGTTATTATTAATTGTATCTGACTCATTGTGGTTCCATTTGGGATTTTTCTTGGCAAAGATTTTGAAGAGGCTTGTCATTTCCTTCTTTAGCTCATTTTACACATGAGGAAACTTGGGCAAATAGGATTAAGTGACTGGTCCAGAGTAACATGACTAGTAAATGTCTGAGGCTACATTTGAACTCAAGAAGATGAGTCTTTCTGACTGCAGGCCCAGCACTCTATCCCCTACATAATCATAGCTGCTACCAATATAATTATAGTAACTGGCTTAGCATTCACTAGTACCAACCATTTCCATTTCCACAGCCTTGGAAGTGGAATTATGTAGATGGAAAAGTTAATGCTGAACTAACTCTGAGGGAACTGCTATAAGACCCTTGCCTATTCCTCCTCCCCTCTCCTTTTCTGGGAAAATATATATTAAATTGAAAGCTTTATATTCAACTAGTATTGAAAGCCCACATTAAGCAAAATTTTAAGCAGCCATAGTAATTTCTATTTGGTGAATTTCTTTTAGTGGGAATTGGATGTGAGAGAGTTGCAATAGTTGGCATGCTACACAAAAAAATTGAAGCAGAAAATAGATGTTTTTGAAAATTGTCATATCTTTCCAACTGGGGACCCTGGAGCTAAATGATAAAGAATTTTGCTAATTTATTTTTCATACAAAGCAAGGTAAAAAAAATCAAATCTGTTAATTATCTATGTGCAGGTGTCAATATGGTTTTCAAATAATGGTAAAATTACCCTATAGAAATTGGTTCAAATTCCTAGGAGCTAATGTTATGGTCTTTGGTATGGAAGCCATGTCTCTTTTAGAAGTTTTTCTATATAAGGTTTCCAAAAAAAGATTCTGTTGCATTGCTACTAGAGAAGAACTAGGATTCTTACTCCTCTCCCTCTGATCTCCACTTTTAAAATATGGGTATCAATAATCTTTTCTTGCCATTTTTTTTATCTTCCCACTAGATGTGACTTTTTCTTCTAGTCACTACTTTTGACTCCACCATGCAAAGAGAGCATTCTTGGCCTGATATGAAATTTTAAAATGGTGAAGGTAAAACTTAGGCAGTTTTTTCAAGAGTTACTAGCATTGAAGTCCTTAGTCTTCTTCTTGTTGTATGTATGATTCTGGACAAGTCACTTCAGCTTCTCAACTCTGAGTTTGAAGTTCTATAAAACTCTGATCAAAATTCATAGACCAAGGTATCATCACAAGGTTATTATTAGTGCCAAAATAAATAATATTTATGATGTACAACTTGTATTAGATTGTTCACCTCAGGGAGGTTGAAGGGAAGGGAGGGTGGTAGAAAAATATGGAACTCATAAACTTACAAATGGATGAATTTTGAAAATTACTTTTACATGTAATCAGAAAAAACATTAAAAATTTCAGTTAAAATACATAATATGTATAAAATGAAATTTGTATATTTCATTTATATATGAAAGATAAAATTAAATTATTCACATAATTCCTTTTTGTAACAATAAGCAATATTGGGCACCTAGGTGGTATAGTGGATAGAGCAATGGCCCTGGAGTCAGTAGGACCTGAGTTTAAATTTAACCTCAGACACTTAAAATTAAATTCAGTGTTATGGAAGTACCAGCTTCTTCCTGAAGCAGACCTCAGTTCAACAATTACAATAAATCAATGACATATCCATGCAGTGGATTGGGTGCCAGACCTGAAGTCAAGAAGACTCATTCATAAGTTCAAATCTGTCCTCAGATACTTATTGACTGTGTAAATCTGAACAGTCACTTAACTTTATTTACCTCAGTTTCCTCATTTGTAAAATAAACTAGAGAAGTAAATTGCAAATCACTCCAGTATCTTTACCAAGAAATTACCAAATGGGGTTACTAAGAGTTAGATATGACTGAAGTGGCTGAACAATTATATATGAACTAGTTTAGTATTGTTAGCCAAAGAGAACTCTTTATAGCCACTCAAATGACTATATTTGTCTCTTCAAAAAGCCAGATCTGTTATGTTTTCATCCTTCAAAAATATATTTTGATCAAGTAAAGTGAGTAAATAGGATAAATCAATAGCATTAATCTTTACAGAATAATGATTATGGACCATAATCTAAGCACACACTTAGTGAGGGTAACATTTGGTAAACCTGAGAGCATGAAAGGAAGAAGGTATATAAAGAAGTGGAAAAATGACTTTTTAAATTTGGCATGTGTTCAGGTCCATTCTAGTCAATAGAGTAAGTTTATAAGTAGATAATAAAAGTAATAATAACATGAAATAATATTGCAAAGGGGAACCTAGAAGTCATGTACAAGTTGTCCCAAAGATCAAAAGATCATAATTAAGAAGCTGGATTTTAAATTAATAAAAAAAATCACATTCTGGTAATACATGCAGAATCAGGGAAGGCATCTAAGTTTTATGTCATAGCCTTTTGGTCCTGTGACATTGAATTCACAAAAAAAAAAGCTCCAGCTAAATACAATTAGACCAGCACATCTCTAAACCGTGCTGATCATTTTGAAATGATGTAGGGAAGTTAAATCATTAATCTCAAACTGGCAAAGATAATAGTCTGTTTTCTCAAAATCTCTGTAAAAGAAAGCTCTCAAACTCCTGTTCTGCCCCTCCCTAGCAATCTTTCACCTCCATCTGGATCCAATTTAGGAAACAAATGGTTCTAATTCTAATCCCAGGGTTCATGAGTAATACTGCCTTTTCTTCACATTGTTTTTCTTCCTCCACCCCCATGCCCTGTCCCCATATTGCAACCTGCCTCCTTATCCCTTTTCGCCATTTGTCTCTGTACTTTCTGTACTATTTCCCTTATACCCTTATGATTTAATAAAATGTGATTACAGCCCCATTTCACACTACCATTTTGGTCTTTCCAGGCAAATACTCAAAGAACCAGACAAGCCTGCTTTTATTTCCTAATTTCATAAGTGGATTATCAATTTAACATATCAGCTTCTTCTGTTTTATCAAGATAATCCTTTTCTAAATGTAACCTAATTTGAAAGTATCATTGAATCCTGTTCCTACAAAGATAAACAAGTTGAACAACATTGAAAGATGGAACTAAAGAGTGAATTCAAAATAAATCTACTGAGCACTACCTAAACTACTGCTTAGCTGCTGTAGACCACAATAAACTATTAAAATGGCTAAGTGAATAATATAAGTAGAGCAACATAGCCATCCTTATGCATAGTGGATGCAGGCTTCTTCTTGTGGGAATGATTTGAGTAGTATACATAAATTTCCTTTATTACTTAGCTAATATCTTTCTTGTGGGCAGAATGAATCTGCCTTCCTCATTTTAATCGTCACTACTTCATATACAAATGCAAATATTACTAGAAGAATTAATTCTATGATCCATTTTCAGCACATCTCAATGTGAATTAGTTTATCTAATGTCCAACTGGACAGCTGGCTAAGGGAAGACCCTATGGAATATGACCCACTTTAGATGTATTTTAATTCTGTGGAGAGCAAGGAAGAAGTTGTAGCTCACAGAGTATAGTCCAAGAAATAACAAAGCTTGATTCCAAGGTGTGAACAATCCAGGAGACAGTCAAGATCTAGAGACAAAAATTTCTTGAAAACAAAGTTTGACTTATTTGATCTTTAAAGGTAGTGTGGTTTCCTAGTTATCTTTGCAATTCTCCCCCAACCCAATCCCTGCCACCAGAGCATAGTATTTTGTATGTAGAGGTGATAATGTAATAATAATATTTCTCCTTCAATTTTGAAGAAGACCATAACATCAGGGAGATGATGCCATGGCAAGCACATTAATTGGATTTGAGTGAGGGGGTGCTGTGCTAAGTCACTAGCCTCACTTTCTTCTCCAGAGGTGATAAAGACATTTGTTGAATGAATGAATGAGAATTCAGAGAGAAGTGGAAATGTTATCAAGATACATAATTTACTTGCCTAATTCACTTAGAGTGAACCCTTTGAAGAAATCTGGCTGTATAGGTAAATAAGTAAACTATACTTAAAGGAAAAGGGGGGGGGAACAAAAGAAACGGTTTTAGAAGTAAGAAAGGAAAAGAACACAACATTCATTTGGATAAAAATAACTTTATTGTATCCTATTTATCCTGTATATCTCTGATTTGTTCATAGTTGTTTGAATATTGTCTCCACCATAAATATGATCTTCTTGAGAGTGGGGACATTTTTTTTATCTTTTTTTTTAAACCCAGGGATGAGCACAGGTTCCAGTATACTTGGTGACTGACTTACTGAGGTGGAAGTTAACAAGTAACAGATAATTTTATAGAATTTAAGAGTAGGAAAGGGACTCCCAGTTCATTCAGTTTAACTTATACATTAAGGAATGTATATAACAACTATTCATGCATCGTCAATATTTCGACAGGGACTAGGGATAAAATATAGGAAAACTGATCTTTTACAATCATTTCACATATATTCCAAACCTTTGCACTTCTTCAAAATTTTAAGTGATATTATCATATATGCTCTAGGGCTTATCTTAACAGTAAACAGGTGAGTGTAAGAATTATTGTCCAAGTATTGTTGTAAAGCATTGATTTTCCAACTTACTTTTCAGTTTCATCTATGATAAATTATGGTATGATTATTTTAAGCAGTAGAGTCCTTTAGCTTCTTTCTGATCATCAACAAACACCTCCCAGAAAAATGAAAAATAAAAATAAAGAACAAGTACTGGGTTCTGATTTTTGGCAGTCTTCCATTTTCTAATAAATCAGTTCCCTGTTAAAATTCATTCCTTGTAGGATGAGATGTTGAGATTCAACTTATCCTAATGGTGTAAAGCCTACTCAGAAAATTCCCACTACTGGCATTTCTGTCACTGTTCCTTTGTGCCTTTTGTCTCTGCCTTACAGCATTGATTTAGGTGTCATGTCTCTGAGAAAGGATGAGACAATAATATTTGTCTCTAGGCCAAGTATGCAATTTTTGTCATTTTCATAATTCCATTACTCTATTTTTCTTTCCATAATTCCTGTATTTTCTGCTCAACCTATCACATTTTTGATAAAATTGTACACAGTCTTAACTATTGAAAATGAAGTTAAATGGAGTCAAGATGTCAGAGCTTAAACCTGGGTTCTGTAAGGTAGAGCAGTGTGAATTGCTGCCCTTTGAGTGACATAGTCTTATGGCAAAGAGCTCATGGCTTAATACTAAGGGATATGTGGCAGACTAATCAGAGAGTGGGAAGTTAAGCTACATTCCTTTATTTATTATAGCTCAATCCTCTCCCAATGTGTTACCTCCACCACTCTATATAGTTATGGATAATTTAGCATACTATTTTAAAAATTAAATTTTATTTTCAGATCAACATTACCTTCTCTTCATTTTTCATCACCACACCATCCTATACCTCAACTGAGAAAGAAAGGAAAACAAAATCCCTCCTTCAAACATATATAATGAAGCAAAACAAATTCCTGAATGGAATATATTTTTTTTAAAAACAGCCTCAAACTGTCCAGCATAAAAGGCATCTTGTCTTATCTTAACTCTTCCATATTATATTTGATAAGTTTTCCTGTGTCTTTCAAAGTTAATTGTCTTTTATGGAATTGTTTTTATTGCTTGTATTGCTATTTTTTAAATTATATTTTACAAGAATTCATACAAATTTTTCCAGGTTCTCTGCAGCTATCTACTTAATTGTTATATATCAAATTAGTATTTCATTATATTCATATGCCATAACTTATTCATCTATTCTCTGATTAATGAACATCCTTAACTTTCCAATTCTTTTCCAACATAAAGCATAGTTCTTATAAATATATTTGTCCTTATGGTCTTTTTACTTTTTCTTTGATTGTTTTGGAAGAATGGATGTAGCAGTGTTATCAGTAAAGGGTAAAAGGGTAACCCCAGGTTAATAGCTGATTTGGGATATAATTTGGAGAATCAGTTTAAATTATTTTTCAAATGAATGGATGGACCAGTTCACAGCTCCAACAGCTGTGCATTCATAATTTTAACTTAATCTTGCCTAAGGTACCCAAAACAGCTGCTCAGGAAACCTCCTTTCTCTAAAGTTCAGCTTTAATGGAGCCCATCTTACTGATTGTAAAATTGCTTCAGATATTCCTTAATATAAAACCCTATAACCTAGGCAAGAACTAGTGATGATACCACCTCTTCCTCTTTTCATGTCCTATCCCAAACTCAGCAAATTTTAATATTTCAGCAAGACAAGTAAATAATAGAAGAAGAGTATTGAATGGTTGGATATTCCATTGTAAATTTCATTATTTTTTCCTTTTTCCTTCAAATCCATATTTTTCCAGATATTATATTTTTTGAAAATATCACAATCATTATAGAATCCCAGATTATCAACTATCTCATTAAACTTCCTCATTCAACTGATCTCTTAGTTATCAACTGTGGTGATCTCTTTTATTCTAACTGAACATTTGACAGTCTTGACTAATAGTTGAAAATAGCATATTGTTGACTATCAAAAAAACCCAACTCCAATCTACATAATTAAAAAATAGTATTTCTAACATTTAAAATTATCATTTCATCAGATTTTGAACAATTTATTTAAAAATAATTAAATACAATAACTTCCAATTATTTTACAAGATCATTTGATGAACATCATGAAAAGTAGAAGTTACTAGTTGAATTTCAACAAAATATGTTGAACAATTAATTGTTGGATAGAATTAAAATGAGGTATGATTTTGGAAGGGGTACAAAAAATGTACTTGTTCTTTTTGGAACTACATATTTTTAGGAGGCATCTTTTTTTTAAATTTTACAGCCCTTAAAAATAGGTACTGATATAAAATGAACTTTAAAATTATTTTTAAATAAATGTAAAAAAAATTTTAAATATTGAAATATATGACTATGAACACCTGAGATGTCAGAGTAGAAAGCCAGGTACCAGAGCCCTGATCATGGCACAAAAATCTTGGTACTATGTCACTTATAACCCAGTAGCAGGGGAAAAATTATCAAAATGTGCAAAAAAAAAGAAAAAGAACACTAATCACAAAAAGTTATTATTCTCATAGCGATGATAAAAATGCCATTTCAAAAGAGGAAAGTAGTGAAAAAATGCCAACATAGGAAGCCTCAAAGGGGATTATGAATTGGTCTCAAATCCAAAAAAAGACTTCTTGGAAGAGCACAAAAAGGATTTTAAAAAAAGAAGAAGGAAATTTGTGAAAACAAATCAGTCATGTAGGCAGAAGAATTATGAAAAATTGCCTGAAGGAAAACAAACCCTTTTTTCCCTTTATTGATATTTTATTTTTCCAAATACATGTTATGAAGGTTTTTCAACATTCATCCATATGTGTAAGTATATCTTTAAGTTACAAAATTTCTTTTCACCCTCCTTTCCCACCCCCTCCCCTCAGCAGTGAACACTCAGGTTAATATTGTTCAAACAATTTGCATTAAATATCTTTACAGATTAGTTATTTTCCAGATGAGGAATTAGGATTAAGGGGGAAAAGTACACAAGAGATATTTTTTTTAAAAAGTGAATATAGTGTTCATCGGATTCTGGCTGTTGTTTTTGTTTTGTTTTATCTTCCTCTGGGTGTGGATAGCATTGTCCATAGCCAGACAAATAGGGTTGTCCTAGCTCTCTGAACTGCTGAGAGGAAATGCTTCCATCAAGGCTGATCATCTCACAGTGTTATTGTTAATGTGTAAAATGTTCTCTTGGTTCTGCTCCCTTCACTCAGCATCAGATCCTGTAATTCATTCCATGCTTCTCTAGAGTCCAGCCATTTATGGTTTCTTATAGAACAATAGTATTCCATAATATTCATGTACCATATCTTATTTAACTATTCCGACTTGACAGGCATCCTCTCAATTTCCAATTCTTTGCAACTACAAAAAGAGCTGCTATGAATATTTTGGAACATGTGGGGTTTTTCCAATTTTTATGATTTCATATAGATATAGGCCTAGAATTGTAATTGCTGGGTCAAAGAAGTATGAACAGTTTTATAACTCTTTGGGCATAGTTCAATATTGTTCTCAAGAATTGGTAAGATCACATGACCTCTCCATCACTGATCATTTTCCCTCTTTGTCATCTTAGACAATCTGACAGTTGGGAGATGATACCTCTTAGTTTTTTTAATTTCCATTTCTCTAATGAACAATGATTTGGAGCATTTTTTTCAAATGAACATACATTGTTTTAATTTCTTCATTGGAATAGGTTTCTGCTTTCCTTCTGATTTTGTCAGCATTGATTTTATTAGTGCAAAACCTTTTTATTTTAATGTAGTCAAAATCATTCATTTTACAATTTATAATGGATTCTATTTCATTTATTAGTCTAGCTGAAAGCCAAAGATTAGGAAAAAAAGAACTTGGGCTATACATTTCAGGAAATTGTCATGGAAAACACTGCAATATCCTAGAACAAGAAGATAAAATAATCCTTGAAAGAATTCATTGATCAACCCCTAAAAGAAATTCCATAATAAAAACTCCAGAGAATATGGTAATCATACTTCAGAATTATCAGCTAATGCAGAAAATACTGCAAGTATCCAAAAAAGAAGCACTTTAAATACCAGGGAACCATAGTCAGGATTAAGTAGGATGTATCAGCTTTATCATTACAGAATTGGAAGGAGTGGATTATGATATTCTGGAGGGCAAAGGACGTTGGATTATAACCATGAATCAATTACCCTGCAAAATTCAGCATATTCTCTCTGGGAAAAGGTGGATTTTCACCAAAATGGGGCACTTTCATGTTTACCTGATTACAAAGACTACAACTAAACAAAAAATTTGATCTCAATAAAAACTCAAGAGATAAATAAAAAGACAAACAGAGAGAAAAAACAATGTTAGTCAAGACTAAACGATCTACATCCCTTCATGGGAAGGCAATATTTGTAACTCTTGGGAATTATATTTCTCTTAGGACAGTTGTAAGGAACATACTGAGACAGAGGGAATGAGTACAAATTAATTAGGATGTGAAGATACTTAAACTCTTGAGGATTATACTTATTTTGGGACAGTCAGAAGGAGTGTACGTAGATGGAAAGTGTGGGTTAGAAGTAATTATGAGAGTTATTTTTCAGGACAATTGAGGGGAACATTCTTGGAAGGATGGTGTGAGTATCAAGTAATTATGATGCTTATGATCTTGAGAAATTGTACTTCTTTCAGGACAGATTAAGGGTGTGTGTGTGTGTGTATATATATATACACACACACACAAACACACACACACACACACACACACACACACATATATATATATAGTTTATGTACAAGAGACATATAAAAATAGGTCATGCAAAAGAGGATTTAATTGGGAGAAGGCAGAAGCATTAGAAGATGAATAACAAGAGCCTCTATTGGTTCAGTGGATAGAGCACTGTCCCTGGTGTCAGAAGGATCTAACTCCAAATCTGGCCTCAGACTCTTAATAATGATTAGCTATGTGACCTTGGGGAAGTCACTCAACCCAATAGCCTTGTAAACCCCCTCCCGACCAAAAGAGATAAATAACACCACATGAAGAGGTACAAAGGATCTAATACAGCAGAGAGAGAGAAGGACTAAGTAAATCTTACATTCAATAGAATTGGCTCAAAGAGGGAATAATATATATGCCCAATTGGAGTTAGAAATTTGTCCTCCCCTACAGAGAAGTAAGAGGGGAAAGAGAAAAGACAGTGGAAGGAGAGGATGATGGGGGGGGGGGGGGAGAAAATGAAGGGATTTGTAGAAGGTGGGGCAAATTAGGTTGAGGAGG